>NC_140583.1:1023517123-1024224623 GCF_964204655.1 Triturus cristatus | reverse complement strand
AACGGGTTTGGGGCTTTTGTGCACAAACTGTAGTGGTATAAAAGCCCACATTTTATCAAAAACCTGAAATAATGGCAACTATGTCATGGCTTTCTGTGGAATAAGGATTAATGACATCCCCTAACCACTCTGCAGAGCTTTGACGTTGTCAAGGCTACTGGAAATATGCAGCAGTGAGAACCAAACTATGCAGTAAGGTTATCTAAATTATGCAGCAAACAAAATTAAATTATGCAGCATGTTCTTGGTCAGTATTCTTCTCAATTTGTGATAAAAAGAAAATGTGACTTACCCTGTAAGCATCTGTTTGTGGCATGGAGTGCTGTAGATTCACATGTTGTGCATACTTTCGCCACCTAGTGTTGTGCTCAGACATGTACAACTTGTTTTTGAGAGAAGTATTTTTCTAATCATGGGACCTGGTGGCTACCAATGAGTGGTACTGCACATGCTCCAAGCGTCAAAATAGGGGCCGCCTTCTCACCAGAAAACCGTCAACTCTGAGGCAGATGTCGAGCCTGAAAAGCTTTCACCAGCCCAGTATCCAAAGAAAGCTGCATGAGTTCTTGTAGTCCCGCCCCCCGCCCACCTACTCAGGACGTAGAGGTGCGGCCTCCCCACACACACAGTGCTTACTGCTCCTAAAAGTCCCAAAGACCACAACAGGGATACCCCTCCACTACCTACCCTCCCCCTTCACCTCCCCAGTCTCGCCTGTGTTGACTTTGAAATATCCACAGCACTCACCTAAAGGTTCCTCACACTTGGGAGGAGGGGGGGGGGGGGGGGAGAAGAGGAAGAGTTCTTGGCTCCTTTATGGACCCATACAACCGTCTTGACATACAGATCTCTGGGATGACTATACTGTAAAACCACCCATAGATACAGACCCAGACCTCATGAGGTTCTACATAGGGCTGACAATGTAGAACTCAATGTGCAGCAAGAGGAGGAGGATTTCCTTGTGGAAACCCTTTCCTCTACCAAACACTACCTCCAATACCTCCCCCGTGCTCAAGGGGGATCTCAAACCAGGCACAGATTTTCAAGGAACGGTTACACAGCCCATGAACATCGCATTTGTGGTGAATCTGAAAATGTGGCAAAGTTAGGTGGCAAATTATATGCCATGTTTAATGCATAACTGATATACTGCATATGCATATAACACTGCAGCCACAGAATCACCTACGTCCACTGACACTCACCATTGCCCACTGTGTCAATTCATTCAAGAAGGGGGGGAAAAAAGAAGCATTCCAGTCAATGCCTGTTGGTGTCTCCACTTTGAAGAAAGATTTTCCGAGGTAAGTGCCCCCAACATATACAGGTAATTTACAACATGGGTACCATGTGTAATATGGTCCTATATTCCCATCTTGGGGTTCTGGTGAACCTCACTGGTCATTCATGGCCATATAGAAAGCACACAACAGGTAACTGTTTCTCTTCCTCTCCCACTCTGTTTCTATATGTATTCTATGGCATTGAAAATAACTGTCTAAGTAACATGTTATGTAGTGCAGTTCTACTAATAAACACATTTAAAACTACAGCGCAAACACTGCCACATACAGAGAAATTACCTGTGAAAAACACGGTTTTCTGCCTTGCACGGTAAAACTACATTACACATGGAAACAAGTCTTAGTAGTCAGATGCATGTTCAATATAATTTTGTCACAAACGTAACCGCTTGTCTGCTGGCTTCGGTAAAGTACTTTTCTCGAAACTCGTGCGCATGAAATAATTGCAGAGCATAAAACCCTGTGTGCAGACGCACAGCATGGACTATGCCATTTATTACCACCGACTGAGGGCCATCGTGACCCACTTGATGATCAGCCCCGTGAGTCATAGTCCCTCTCGAAATGCAACTGCTGCAAGCATCTATACTTTACATTCATAAAACAACAACAAACACCACAGTGGAAGAGGAGCAGGGCGTTCAAAGCCTGCCTGGAGGAGCCGTTAGAGCCCCCAAAGATGCTTGGCCAGGCCCTGCAAAACCGGCCTTTCCTGGGAATAAAATCAGACCATATTCCAGGTCTGGTTTTGATATTTTTTGTGCGCCTCAAGTCTTGTGAGCCGAAGTATTAGGCCACAGGGCATTTGGCCCCAGCTCCACCCCCCCCCCCCCCCCCTCACCCCTTATTGTGGTTTTCTCTTCCGTCATTAGTGAGGAAGTGGGCTGCCAACCCTTGTTTACTTGTTTTCAGAGACCGTGCGAAAATGGCCGAAATGCAAATCGGTTGCTTCATTAGTACACGGGAGTAAATGAAGGGATCTGAAAATGTGAACTTAACAGCACAGGCCTCGCCGCTTTAAAATGCTGTTCATTCCCGCTTATAAACCCAGGTCAATAAACTACTGAATTAGGGGTGGGGGGGGGGGATGTGAGTAGGGGGGGGGGCTGGCGATTACTGGTTAATATGCCATGTATGACAAAGCCTTACAGTTTAACTATATTCCCCAACATCACAAGCCAAAACTACAATCCGTAGAGACAGACCACTGCAGCAGGCCACCAGCTTGGACGTGGCCACTATCTTGAAATTGAAAAGCATTCATCTGCAATAGACAACCTCAAAACTGGTGGCTCCATTTATAAATGATCACTACCTATGCCGCAGCTATTAAGAAACAAAACAGTTTAAAAGCCAGCTAGACACAGGCTACACCAACTTCTTAAAGTGAAGGGACTCTGAGGCAGTCCCTGTATGAGAGCGTAACAAGCTCCTCGTGCTGCCCCACCCTATAGTCACTCGCTGGTGACAACCAGGTCGGGCCCACTTTGCGAGTTAGGTTTGGGGCCCCCCCCAGTGGATTAACTTCCTGTGAGGCAACCGGCTGGCCTTGCTCACGGAATGTCTGGCAACCATGGCTAAGACAACGGCCCTACATCCCAGGTCCAATCAAAAACAGGCCAATTCACCACTCAGGCCTCGAGGGAAGCAATGGAAACAAAGATTGGAGAGGTGAGGATGGACATCACTACTCAAACAAGTCCTCCGCAATGTTGCGCATCGGGTCACAGGTCAAAAGCAGAGTCTCCACCCTGGAAGATGAAATGTCCACATTTAAGGCTAATGTCTCAAAACTGGCCCTCTCAACGAGACAACTCGAGGCCAGCTCAGATGATGCGGAAAACAGAGCTCAGTGGAATCACCTCCGCTTCATGGGGTTTCCAGAGGGCATGGAAGGGACAAACCCGGAGAAATTCTAGGAAACCTGGCTTAGATCCTGTGTCTTGGCAGATCTCCTCTCCCTCTGGTTCACTCTAGTGCAAGCCCATTGATCGCTGGTTTGTACAGGACAGAAGAGGCTTGTGCTCCAAGCAGGTCATTCACCTATGCAGAGAAGATCTCCAAGGGCAAGGCTGTCGTAAGCTGGGGTTCAATTAGTGCAGATGGTCTTACCTGTAAAAAGGCTATTGTTGGTCACTGTACAGAAATGCGCACATAAAAGTAGTTCAGGAAAATTCGGAGAGTGGAAATTCAATGCAGCTACGATACTGTAGCAATATAGATGAACCAAGCTCCGAGCAGTTTTCTACCAACAGGACCACCTTACTGCAACTCAGGAAATCCAAGGTCTGACTAGAAAGCTATCTACTAGACCACCCTACTGCACAACAGGGGAAACCATGTCAGACCAGACAGCTACTCATTGAAGCACCTTACTCATAGACAGGGAATACAAGGTCCCACCACGCAGCTTCTTGCAGGTGGACAAGGATACGAAACAAGCGATCCAGAGTCTGACCTGACCACAATTTGCAGGAACACCATCATGCAATACTTGGGATGCAAGCCCAAAGCTGCTGCATACAGAACCGCTGTGCTGTAAAGCACAGAGGATCCAATGTTTGACCAAGGTGCTCATTCCTGAGAGCACTGGGCTGAAAATATAAGGTGGCTTTTAATTTGAGAGATCACATGTAATACAGGGAATCAAAGGTTTGAGCAGGGAGCTTCTTGTTGGTGTGCCCCCCCCCTACAATACACAGAATCCAATGTGCGACCAGACAAGTACACTCAGGGCTGCAAGAGAACTACTCTTTATTAGAATTAGGGCCAATCTACCAGAAGTGGCCCACCATTGCTGCACTGAAACGCTGCTCCCAAAACCCTTTTCAAAGCATGGGTGTATGCCAGACTGAAGAAATGGTCGGCCCGATAGGCATTAACCATGTCAAGATCAGACTGCTGACATTTCATTTGCTAATGAACAAGTGCCTAACAGTCTAAGACAAGTTTTGCGGGGCTGAAGACTTCACAGCCCTGAGGGTAGCGACATCAGCCTGGCAAAGCTCTGCGAGATTCCTGCCCCGCACAGCATGAGGAGAGTGTCACTAATAGAGGGAGCCCTGGGTGCTTCAGGTTTATGTAATGAAGTGCCCAGGGCTGGTTGTCTATCAGTGGCGCATCACAGAGTGTGGTGAGATAAGCAAGTCTCACTGACCTCCTCCCACTCGGATCAGTCAGGGAAGGTCCTCCTCTCATTGGCCAACTCTTGACAAGGTTAGCCAATCAGAGGAGGTGGTGGGATCTTCCATTTTGTGCTTTCCCACCCAAAGCTTTCAGCTTTTCATGGGCAAACTAGCATTTTCTCCCATCCCGGCAGCACTGTAAATGCCTTGGGATGTATTTGGAGGATGGGAGGGTGTGATGTATTTGGAGGATGGAAGGGAGGGATGTATTTGGGGGATGGGGATGGGATGGAGGGATGTATGTTTGTATGTATAGATTGGGGTAGATGTGCGCGAGTGTATGTATAGATTGGGGTAGAGGTGTGTACACATAAGCATGGATTGGGGTAGAGTTTTGTGTGTATGTAAGCATGGATAGATTGGGGGTAGAGGTGTGTGTGAATGGATCCGGGTACAGGTAGGTGTGTGTGTGTGTGTGTATTGTGTGTGTGTGTATGTATGCGTGTGTGTGCGCGTATGCAAGAGTAGAGGTAGGTGTGCGAATGGATCGGGGTAGAGGTAGGTGTGTGCGAATGGATCGGGGTAGCGGTAGGTGTGTGAATAGATCAGTGGTGGAAGTGTTTAAGAGTGTAATAGTGTGTGTAAGTTACCAGCCACCACTGCACCCTACTTCTACTACAGAACACAAACGCATGATGTGACAAAACAGCTAGTCACAAGGACATAATACAGAACAGGAGGTCCATGATTCAACCAGATTGCTATTCATAAGTATTCCATACTTCAAAACACGAGGGGGAAGGCTAGGACGTGACCGGATATGGCTTCTCAGGACAACCATCCTAAAGAGTTAGGGGGATCCTTGGTAGGACAGTTACTTTAAGGTCAAGGACAGTTACAACTGCCTACAAACAACTATGTTAACTATGGATAAGTTGATTAAACTTAAGGGGTTGCCGAATCATTAAAAAGTTCAGATGTTACCATTCTGAGTGGTTGCCATTCACAGCCTTCTTCATTCTTTGGATCACGATAAAATATCACCCAAGACCAGACCGTTCAAATGAAAAGGTCCACTTACCTAAAACAAGAAAAGAAAGAAAAACAGTTAGGACAAGATCAGACTATAGGTTCAAGCACAAGTTATAGGAGCGAATAAAAACGAGTCAAGCACACTCATAACAGCGTCAGACAACACAGCGAGTATTCTCCAAAGGATTGAGGCCCACACTCCCTATGGTGGCTTCCACTCAAGGAGTCATTCGCAATCAATGTATCATAACAAGCTTTGCACATTCAGTGTAAGGAATGCACTGTATGCCCATTGCAGCAACACATGGTCTTTACCAGAAATATTTGACACTGCAGACAAATAAGACACTGGACATGTAGCTCCACAGAAGCAGACACTTTGCAATAAGATTCCAGTAGGTAGGTCCGACAAGATGGAGGCCATGCGCTACGTCTTCTGCCTCAGTCTCATCAGCAGATAATCGCCTTTAAACAACCCAACGGAAACCAGGAAAGCATTAAATTAAGGGATGAACGCCGCAGAGCACCCCATGGCAGGATTTCACCCACCGCAGAATGACGTGCAGGTCACTGTAATTTGTAAACATGAGATATAAAAAGGGGAGGGGGGGTGGGGGGGGGGGGGGGGGGGACAGAATGGAGATTTCGAATACAGGCTCCAAGACCCAGGAATAAGGATTTACAAAATCACAACTGGTTGTCATGAAAGTGACGACAGTGAGTAATCAAATGAAAACTAGGAGAATTGCAAGGGATTTCAAAGCTGAAACAAGTATTGTAAAGCCAACAGCGGTTGCCTACGTGAGCTATTGGCTTTGACAAATATTCTTAGCCATGCGGCTGCTGTGTAGATTGGTTAAAAATATTTTTTTGTAAAAGCGCAATGGCGCAGACACTGCTTATGTACTAAAAAAAACTAAAAAAAAACTGGGAATTGAGTTTAACAGAGGGAGAGGGGCAAGAGAGAAGGATGCGGGTGGGGCGAGAGGCCAGGACAGAGGGGTTGCTGGTTACATGGATAATGGAGGGTGGGTGGGTGGAAAGGGATGTAGCAAGCACACAAGCAACGGAGTAGAGGGGGTGGGGGAGGACACAAGGGCAATGGAGGTAGGGCAGTAGGAGAATGGGGAAGCACACAGACAACGGAGGGTGGGAGGGAGATTAATGGGGAAGCAAATGGCAATGGATGGTGGGCCGGAAGTGAATCAGGGTAAACATGGAGGTGGGGGTGTGAAGTAGACAGGACTCTTGCAAAGTGCTTAAATGAAAAGAAGAGCGCCAGAAAAATCGATCAGTAGAAGAACAGTTATATGTCCATGCTCCAGTGGAGTGACAAGAGAAAGCAAAGCATGGGGAAGCTGACAAATAAAAAGTAAGCTCATGAGTGACATTGAAGCCAGCTAAAACTAAGCAATAGCCAGCCTCTAAGCCCACTGCAAGGTCACAAAAGGTCTGGCAATAGACCGCAAGTGCGCTGTCTTAGGCGAGACTTCAAAAGGTCTACACTGAAGAGGCCTCTCGCTCACCCAAGTCCACTGTACTTTAGGCATTAATTGGATACCACAGACTATCCACTGTGACCCCCAACAAGCATCATGGTCCTACTGAAACACCCTCAGCATGCACCCCTTGACCTTACTGCACTTTGGGCCGGACTAAATACCACAGACCATATGTATAGACACCTCAGTGATAAATTGAATACCACGCAAACTGGACCCAGATGCTTCGCAACTAGAAGACTGTCTTGTTTTAAAAAATGGAAATAGGTTTCAAAAAAGCTCAAATTTCAGAAATACATTAACTGTAATTATTGGAAATAGCAGCACTTTGAAAATGACACGGAGCACTTTCATATTGGTACGTTGTTTCGCAAAAGGTGCATATTTATGCCTTTGTGACCCCCCCCCCACTTTGAAACAGGCAACCTACCAATCAATCAGGGATTTGTAAAGCGCAATACTCACCCGTGAGGGTCTCAAGTAGTTGGAGGAGGGAGGGGGCAGCTCCGGTCAGTCGAAGAGCCAGGTCTTGAGGTCCTTCCTGAAGGTGTGCAGGTTAGGCGAGCATCTGATGTAGATAGGGAGCCCGTTCCAGGCCTTGGCTGTGACGTAGAAGGTTCTTCTGCCTGCTCTGTTTCTGCAGATGTGGGAGTCTCTGCCAGGGCGAGGTCAGGGGAGCGGCGGTCCCTTTAGGGTACGTGGAAGGAGACTCTTTTGTTGGGATATTTGGGTCCGATGTTGTGGAGGAATTTGTAGGCGTGGGTGAGGGTTACTCTCTTCGACGGGGTGCCAGTTGAGGTCTCGTAGGTGTTGGGTCATGTGTTCGTGCCATGGGGCACCGAGGAAGAGTCTGGCTGCAGAGTTCTGGATGGTTTGGAGCTGGTTTAGGAGAGTTCTGTTGATTCCGGCGTAGAGGGCGTTGCCGTAGTCCTGATTACTGATTATGAGTGCGTGGGTCACTGTTTTCCTGCATTCGGGGGTATTATCCATTTGAAGGTCTTGCGGAGGATGCGAAGGAAGTTTAAACTGGCGGAGGCGACGGTGTTGATCTGGCGGGTCATGGTGGGGGAGGAGTCCAGGATGATGACGAGGTTCCGTGCGTGGTCTGTAGGGGTGGGTGGGCTTCCGAGAGTGGAAGGCTACCAGATGTTGTCCCAGGCAGAGGTGGAGGGTCCTAGGATGACGACCTCAGTCTTCTCAGATTTGAGCTTAAGGCAGCTATTTTCCATTCAGGCAGTGACGTCCTTCATTCCTTCCTGGAGGCAGAGTCTTGGGTCTTGGGGGGTCTTTGTGAGGGAGAGGATGAGCTGGGTGTCGACAGCGTATGATACTATGCTGAACCCATGTTGCCGGACGATGGCGGCGAGGGGGACCACGTAGAGGTTGAAGAGCATAGGGCTGAGCGATGATTCCCTGGGGTACTCTGCAGTTGATCTCTTTCGATTCGGAAAGGGAGGGAGGGAGGGAGGGAGTTTGATCCTCTGGGTTCTGCCGGAGCAAAACGTATCTGAAAATTCCATACTAGGGCAACTAACAATTAAATGTAGCTCAACTTGCATTTTAGAAGTTACAAATCTATGTTAACAGTTCAATCTTCTGGCAGTTAATGACTCATGTTTTCTAGACAGAAAATGACCCATTAAAGTGTCGTTGAACTGCGACTTGAACAGTGCAGACAGAGGTGGATAGCAAGAAAAGAACAAGTTGAATGGGAAATAGCAAGACAGAGGGACAGAAGTAAAGAAATTTTAAAAAGTGCCAACAAAATGACAAAATGAGGTAGTAATGGAGAGCAAGCATAGAAAGGGGTCAGCCCCAAAAAAATGAAAGGAGGAAAAGAATGAAAACTTTAAAGACCTAAGCACATCTACCGAATCGATAAAAGATCAACAATTTAAGATAGTTGCTTCAGAGATTCACATGATATGCAGGCCCCTTGCACGCATTTTAGAAATAGCTCAGGCGATGATGCATCTTTACACAAAACTCTGGAAATCTTATTGTCACGGTTAACTATTTTGACCGGACAGCTCAGGGTTACTGCGATAGCTGCAAAGATAAGGGTTATGTCTAGGTCAATATTTCCAATCCAACTGAGATACCTCAGTGGGTTAATGCACCTAGTGGAGAGATGTGTGAGACCCAAAGGGAGGTGCACTGGAAAAACTTAAAAGCGCAGCTTTGACATCTACCGCAATGGCAACCTATTACACCCTCTACTGATACGTTTGCCGATTACAAAAATCATGCCGCTGTCACTCAAGCAAATCAACTCTTACTAAAAAAAAAAAGTGACAAAACATACAAGGGTTAACTGGTCGTCTTTCAGCTGTTGACTGCTGTACTCAAGAACTCAACTGATGCCAACTTAGTGCTAATATCCCCAATTGTTGGAACTGCTCGTCTGCAACATGAACATTCTCTATGGTTTATCATTCAAACAGGATGGGAATAAGGATGACTTTGCTTATTGGTCCTCGAAGAGTCCTGCAAGGATGTTTTGAATGGGAGGGGGAGCTTCTGGGGGTCTACTTAGAAGACCCCTACCAATGCTAAGACTTTACTTGAATGCACAGAATTACACAGGTCTGCCTTTTGCTGCAGGGAATGATCAAATCTAGGCGTGTTTTCATTTGTGTGCCAATTTGTACAAACTATTCAACTCTGGGAATTATAAATGAACAGGCTTAATACATTTCTGTTCTTGTGCTTCCATGCAAGACAAACGGTTATTCATTTGGGAATATCAGTTTCAATGCGATCTGGTTATCGTGCACGAAGAAACTTCTTCACAAACACTTGTAATTTGCATCGAGTTGGCAAGGCTTCTCATTAGGTTTGTTAAAATGACAAATGGAGTAACCGTATCACACAAAGTACAGCATCATTAGCTTTTTCTTTGGACATAATTTAAATAAAACTTACACAAATTAGCCCATACACTACCAGGGCTTTAAGTGGGCCGGGTCCTGCTGGTTCTCAGCACCAGCAGTTCTAAAAAAGCAAGTGCTGAGATGGCTCCCTGCCGGGCTCTCTATGTTTGCACTCACCCTCAAGGTGGGGGGGGGGGGGGGGGGGGAACTCAACTCTGCAGCAGTATCACCCTGCACCGACTTTGATGTAACTTCAAAGACTCCTGGTTCTATCGGTCTCATCATTTTAGGACTGAAGCATTTTCAATATTATATACAATGACACCTTAGTTGTTGCTTGTTTATCTATTCAACTAACCACCATTGACCAAGCCAATAGTCCTGGCCTTTTATAGGTATGTTACTTGCTGTACTATATATAGCTGGATGCAATGACAAACAGCAAAATAGCACTCACGCGGCACACTATGCTAGGTTTTTAGGTGAGGTGGTTTTAAGCCATGCCATTAATTATAGGCCACGCCCCTTTGAGACCCCCACCCCCATCACCCCAGTTTTTTTTCTGTAAAATTCCTGTAGCTCATTGGTCGATAGGCCAGAGTTTCAATATTAATCAGAACAAGTCTCCACAGCGACTATCAATAAAACAGTCAAACTTGAGTCATGTCAACATTTACCCCTGAAATGCACACACACACCTATGACTACCCTGGGTGTCCTCTGGCCATAATTTCCACCCCGCCATTGCAATCCGGGCCTTCCACCGACCATGCCAAAGCAGTCCGTGGGTAGCAGTGCCCGCAGCCTCGCGGACAATGCACACATCGAACAGGTCAGGTACAAACTGCCCTGCGAGCGCGTGCAATGCCTATCTGACAAACACGGACCGCCCTTCTCATTTCCAGGAGTGCTTGCGGGCAGGCCTGACCAGGAGAAGACGCATTCGACGCTGGCGCGTGTCCAGCCCCAGCTGCACGAGCCGCTGCCGTGTTTACTAAGCAGTTCAGGAAGCTTTTCGAAGAGCAGAATCCATCCGTAAGAGGCGGGAGCAGGGGGAGGCCTGATTGGATGAACAATATTCATTCCTCGGAGCGGACATCTGTGCCGAGATCCCCTCGGACCGCAGAGCGCGAGGCAGAGGCCGCAGAGCGCGAGGCAGAGGCCGCGCAGGCGCCTGGCGCGGTCGCCATTCGTTGAAGTCCGCGACTCCTGAAACGGCTGCAGCGCTGCCAATGGCCCAAGTGGCAAACATGTTCAGAGGGCGGCAGCCTGAGAGCCAAGAAACGTCGTACCCATGCCCTGGGCGCAGCGGGCTGAGGCAATGGACCGGTACTCGGAAGGGAATGTGTCCCCCAAATTCTGGGCGGAGCGACCTTAAACTATGGACATCACTCAAGATTAAACGCGGCACCCAGATCCAGGGGACGAGGGCTGCGGCCATGATACCCAGCCAAACAGAGCCACCTAATGCCCATCGACAACTTCTGCCATTGCAGTACTCGTTCAATGGACCCGCGGTCATACAAGAAAATAACAGGACACACATCTGCAACTAAACCACAGCTCTGCAAATGACGCCACGAAGGCGCACACGATTGAGACTAGTGCCAGCTAAGCATGTACAAAACTAGCCAGCAGGGCACATGCAAGAAGAACACCAGGTCTCCATGGACAACATAACATCTAGCACATCTGTACAGAGCTCTGATGCTGTGCAGCAGTCTCTAGAAGCTTGCGCTGACAGGACTAGCTTATATCAATACAATCTATCAGTAAGCCAATAACTAGTCTTTCCCAACATCACCTACCACCATACATTATGAATCCCAAACAACCATTACAAAACTCGACCAGATAAGATGCCAAGCAATCGACCCCAGTCCACAAGAATCTAAAAGTCACTTAAATGTAAAGGAGATACACAAGCATAGCATCTCTCTATACCATTCTTAGAGGTGGATACATCAATTATCAGCTGCAGGTTCAACTGGAGTCTCGAGCAGGCACTTGTTCCAGGTCCACATTATTATTAATGATGGGAGTGTGGAACAGGTCGAAATACTGCCTGCAAAACGAAGTAGCAACAGGGGCTTAGTGACAGAAGAGGCCTTTGCTTAGAGTCCCTGAGGATAAGAAAGCTTATTAAATCATAAAAAGCTGCAATTTCATGCAGTGTGAAAATTGCTTGTTCTACACCCAGAGAAGCCCTTTTTAATATACTAAATAACGTCTGAATGAGATTCATATTCTAAACAAGAATGTATCCAACCATGGAGAGCTTGAGGGAAAGTATGTCAGAGAAAGATGAAATCCAAATTACTATAGCCAATGAACGAGGAAGCAAGTGTTTATTAATGATTTTTCAGACTCTCCCACAGACTATTATGCATATTTATGTGGTTCACCTTCTGCCATTGCCTTATAGCAAATTGGGGACTGCCACCCATATTTCGAGGATGTCACCAGACCAGCAACTAGGTAGTTCTTTTTGGTAGTTCTGTTGATTACAATAGGCGTTTTAATAATTGATCGACTGGAGGATTAGAAAATGTATGGGTGTGGCTAAATGTTTCACCAAGGGGGTTAGGTCAAGTCAGGTTTAATTAGCCCGCAAACTGCCTGGCATGCCATGGGACTACATTAACCGGAATCAACCCGGATGTAAATATTTCAGAGTATGAGAACTCTTCAGGATTTAACACGTATGTGGGTCCCAGAGGTACCCACTTGCATCAAAGTGAGAAGCTGTCGATGCACAGCCTGAAATGTATAGCAGAAATATCCACTAGCCCCATTTCCTCAAAGCCCACCAAAAACGTAAATTCAGTCACCTTAAGCAAGCGTGCTGAGGGTCAGGCATAATGACTTGTAATCCAAGAGGTTTTCACATGGTGACAGAAAGTGACCTTTTACCAAAAATCACTCGCCCAGAAAATTTTGGTGCAAGCATCTAGAAAATGCCAAGAACTGGCGTGTACGCCACACAACCTTAAGGACTACTTCAAAATCAACCTTGTACCTGAAAATTGAAATATACTTCTTTCCAAAGAATTCTCAACAAAGGTACAGCCAAGTCCATGCTTCAGAAATGTGTGAAATTTCCTTACAAAATGAGACCGTGAAAACAATCGATCCCACAAATACTATTGATTGATCAAAAACGGCACAGTCTTGTAGGTCTAATGGCGGAGGGTTAAGCACTTTCCTAGATGCACGTTAAGAAAGAGGTGCTTGGCTATAAAAATGTGCGTTCACCCATATTTGCCGCAGAGTAGACGACTCCCACAAGGGCATTGTTTGCCGGAGTGTTGGATTGATGAAATCTAGTTTTGGGTTGACTCCATCCCTGAAGACAGAAATTTCAGGACACATGCTCCATTTCATGCCCCAAACCTTCTCTACCTCAAGCCCATCTCTGCTTTGCATGAAAATCAAACAGGCTGGAAGAGAGACTGTCGCGCAAATGCAAGGAAAATTCAGGTGGCTTTTTTGGTCTGTGTTGAATACCCACCGGGCACAGCCGGTGGCATGAGTAAAATTGAACGAACATCTGCTATTCAACCCCACGACACACCCAAGGGTGGGTACACACATTATTGATGCGCACGTTACGTTACGTACCATCTCGTAGCCAAGCAAGACTTAAGTGTGGCATAAACTACCGCTTTCGACTGCCTTGTAAATGCAATGAAAATTGGATACAGAGACATGACATTGAGAGCTGGATATGCATCCACCTCTGGGGCAGAGAAGCTTATAGGCAAAATAGCTTTGGAGGACTTGTACTGCAAGTCATAAGGGTCAATACTTCTTTGACGCAGTCATTTCTACCCCCTGCCAAGGATACGTGCCCCAGTTACTACTCTAAGTGATGAATGCATGGACTAGTAGATCAAGCCCATCAGTGTGAAAGCTTGTGTGAGCAGGTCAACAGAGGCAAAACTGACAATCATGCAGCAGGTGCAGTGGCACCAGGACCCAGGTATTCAGGAGGCTTAAAGCGCTACAAATATAGAAGAGGGATAGAAGGCCGTACTTGCAGGTGGCATAGGAAAAATATACAAAAGGTTTCTACTTTCGGGGAGGAACAATGAACAATGAAGGTGACGGGGGCAAGCAGTGGGAATGAAGCCCGTAGGGGGCCTCTCCCAAATATGCGATGGAGGGTAAAAACAGCAATGAGAGGCTGCATAGCAGGAAGAGTAAGGATAAGAAAGAGGCGCATGCACAAGCTGCAACAGGACTCTGAATCCACGTGGACCCCGGCAGGCGCACACGTGGAATTGGAGAGGTGCGGCAGGTACCCCTGGGCAGAACCATCTGGAGGATCAAGGTTCTACCCAGTGTCATCAACGCAGTAAAGGACAGGCCGACAGAAAAGGTCTTCGAGCCGATTGTCTTCTCTTTGTAGAAAAGAGGTTGGAGGCAGACTGGAACAAATCACCCTCGTCAGGGCGGACCACTCACACCTGAGAAGTTGCAAAAAGAACTGCATTGCCACAGAGCACCTCTAGTGCCAACACAACTACACCAGTACATCTTGGAAGGAACTTATTTAAAAGTAAACAAGCTACTTTTGAGAAAGCAACCGAACACCACAGAATTTAGCTGGCTAGTACATATGACCAGTGTGATACATCGTGACGCAGTCACAAGAAATATGGTCACACTGAAATAAGTGATGGGAATTGGTTAAAAGTCGACATGGTAACTTCTAGGTGTGGGGTTCGGGCAGAAGCCTCTACTGAAGGTAACAATTTAGAATCAGAAACCAGTCTCCAAGGTTTGAACTTCATCTCAATTAGCTGGTTTGTTCGTGGGGCTAAGGCACAAAACGTCCTGGTGTCAGTCCAGTGCCCTCTAAGTAGATGTCTATGTCACCAAAGGCTAAATTACCACTTAATGGTGCAAACTGCTGCTGGTACCGACACGTTTCAACAGAGAAAAACGATTGAATGAGCATGGCCACTGAACAACTACAACAAGAAAGACAACCTTGTTGGGGAGGTCTTCGGTGCTGTAATGAAGATTCACTCACACTGATTGAACGGCTTCAACCATGGCTGCCAGTTCTCCGAGGTCCATATTCGACCAGTTAGTACACTCCCATTTTTTTTTTTTTTTTTTTAAACGTGGGACTTGCAGTCTTATTTAACCCACTATGCAAACAGGACTACAAGTCCAAGAAAAAAGAAAAACAGGACTGGCCTAAACAGTCACGTATGGTCCTGGGATAGTATTAAACTCGCATGAAGCACCTTGAGGCGAGCGGATTTGCTCACCTAAAGCAGTGCAACAAGACACGGCAGGGCCTCATTCTGGGGCTATGAATTAACAAGCCTACATTTCTGTTGTATACCATCACAGCCCAATATAGTGTAACTGGATGAATGCTGCCTTGACCCACTAAAGGCTTGGCTCATTAATAACTGATGTGAAAAGTGCTAATGTTGTTGAAAAACCTTAATGGCTACCTCGCTTTATCTGAAAGCCAATTTGTGGCACACCAGAGTACCATAAGAAGGGCATGTCATATGTAGCCTTCCATTAGCATCTAATAGTGGTCATGAAATCCTCTAAAACCAAAACACCCCCCTGTGTGTTCATCTGCAAAGGCAATAACACCTTTAAAGATAAAGGGCAACAATAATAATTCAGGTAAAAAAAAAAACCATAACATAAGGCTATCGACTATTTGATGTATCAAGTGTCGTTAGCGCCCGTATACTCTGAATGACCTGTTTAAAGCACTGGAAGTGTATGCTAATAAATTCAGCTCTCTCGGCCACGGCAAGCCTTACTGCGTATGCAAAACAAGGAAACATGAGTTAATAAGTAACCACAATTGCACAAGAACCTAGGAGTTGTTTCCAGCCAATGCTTTTTTTGCATACACATGCGGCTGCCCTCGGGCCATCCTCGCTCCCCATTTGTCAGAATCCATCTCCGTGTAATGCTTCAATTTACTCGCAATATACATCTGCGTAATTAACTTGCAAATCTTGCTGCAGGCAATCGTTACTCGGGAAATAAATGAACAGGGGTCTCAACACATATACATTTGTGAAATTGATAAGTAGGACAAATTGACGAGGTTTCGCGCAAACATGTCCCTGCCGCAGTCAGAAGAACCCCTGCGCCGTTAACAGATGTGTATTTCGCTCTCACATTCGGGATGGATCGCGCGCTGGAAGTGCGCAGAGCGTTCCTGGCGCGCGCCCAGGCCCTACGCCGCGTGCTGCTGCAGTGCAGCCAAGCCTGCTACAGCTCCTTGTTTACGTTTGCTAATGCATCTTATTAAAGCATGCCAAATGAGGGTTCTGCAGTGGCAGCGGGTAAACGGGGAGGGCAAGTTCCTTGACTGCAGAGCCGGAAGCCACAGCAAGGACAATTGTCCTCCAAAGCTGATGGCCTCAGAGACCGCAGACCCCGATTGCCTTGCGAAATAAGTAACCCCACTGGAGACCAATAGCACGGTAGAACCCTGACGTCACCACACAAAAATACAAACTAGAAAACCATAAGAGACATGCTCTCATCTATGCTCCCAGGTCCTGGAACATCTCTATCAACACCAGAACCATATTAAAACTTCTGCAGTTTAGAAGGTTCTGACGACTCTGCACTTCTGAGGGCACTGCCTCTCCAGACAACAGCAATATGCAGCCTCGAGAATTCCGCCTCGTTGCAATAGATACTATCTGGAGTTACTGGGTTCTTACTGGTTCAGCACCCTACTGCACTCTTGCTAGGTCTGAGCAAAACCAATACACAAAAGGACAGAAAGTAGTATGTATTTAGCGAGCAGTTTGCTTGCCGGGGCTTTAAGTGGTTGGGTGCTGAGCACCAGCAGTTTTTAAAAGGGGGGCCTCAAAACGGGGCACAGGCTGCTCATTTTTCCGGACTGCAGTGACATACATCCATGTGCACGGGCTCATTTTGCTCACTTCTCTCCAGTGGAGTAGTTACAGCATGACGTCATGCCAGGTGAGCGTAGTAGGGGGAAGGGAAATCCTTTAAAGTTATTTTCACTCTGGATTTCCATTCTTTTTTTGCAACGCAGGAGCAGCAACGTAGTCTTGGTGTCGGCCAGTGAGGTAGGGCGTGGTGAGAGGTTCTCATATCCCCTTTGATTAACAGGGTTGGTTCAGTCAGGCAAAGTGAAATGTTGCAGTTAGTGACTTTGAGCGATTAAACTTTCATATATGCAAATTAGTTTGTTCAAAATCCATCGCAGAGAAATAAATTATCTGAAGCGGGGGCCTTCTGCTCTAGAACAAAAGTGTGCATTAAGTGATGGAGTTGGGTGTGACTCTTCAAATGATTGCAGCTTTCTCTGCGGTCAGAGGTGAAAAGAGTTTGCAGTTCTTAATTGTTTGTCATACCCAAAGCTACTGCCATTCAGACATCAGGTAGACCTGGAACGGGAGAGTCATTGTTAGACCAGTGATTGTCCATTACCACTGAATGCATGGATGGTGAGCTGCTGCTCGTGAACAATGTGTTGGGGGGTGGTTGGGGGGGGGGAGGGTATCGTGATCACTGTTTAATCTTGGTTGGGCGATTTATGCAATCGTTAAAGACGCAAAGTGATTTCACCACATTAATAGTGATAAGCTAGAGAGGAAGGGATGATTGTGCACATTGCCGCTTCGCCCTAGTGGTTTTGTTGGACGCTCCCGGTTTCAGTAGTAGTTCACAACTATAATTATCGTAATACGACGGAGTGTACACATTTTGTTTTCAATGTGCATTTGTTAAACTGAGTAAATCCGGTTAAATTCCGCATCCCTGTGAGCGTTGTTTACTAATGTCAGTGACATTTTAGCCTATTTGATTTGCCTTTTTGGTTGTAGTCTATGCAGAGATCACAAAAAGTCCTTATGTTACCATGTGTAAACAATACAGTTCTGAGGAAGGGGAACCACAGCCTAAGGCTAACCAAACTGTGCGTCAACCGCTATATTGAGATTGCACACACCGCTAGTTCTCATGATTTAGGCCAACCCCTAAGTGGATTGGCCCCACCCCTTTAAAAGGTTTACCACGCCCCTTTTAAAGCACCCCCAGGTTTTTTTTTTTATTAATCCCACTTAAAGCCCTGGTGCTTGCTGGCAAGAATGAATCTGGTCTGCAGGGGGAGTCACAAGTGTAGGTGCCCTGATGAAAAGTAGAGTCTTTCTCCACAGGAAGGAGGCTGGAGACCATGGTCTACCAAGCTCATACCTGCGTCTTGCGGTCTGAACAGGTTGCTTTTTATTGTTCTGTCTGGACCAAGCCCTGAAGCATATCCTACCAAAATGTTGCCAATCACAATAAATAAATTTTAATGGCAAATCAAAAGAAAATAATTAACTAGGAAATGCGTATTGAAACATCTGAAAATCACGACTCTTCAAAGTTTATCATGCAGGTAACTCACTCCGTAAGATGTATGGAAGATTCCTGAAAGACTGGATGCCAGAGTTTAATGCAATTTATGTCTGGAGCACCAAGGGGCAAATAAAATGTGTTCTATGCAGTCTGTTCTCCACTGTGTGTCCACAAAGTCCAGGGAAAAAAACTCTGAATCCATAAAGCTGAGCAGTGGAGAAGTGGCCACTGCTCTGCTACAGAATTCAAGACCATCCATGAGATACATTCCTGTCCAAATTACATACTAATCTTGCAATGTCATTTTGGATGTCCCAATGTTCTTTACAGATATGGACAGTGAAGTCAACTGCTACTAGCAGCACCAAAGACAGGCTTGCTGGCACACAGATAAAAAAAAGAAAGAAATCTTAACACCTTGTATTTGGGTTCTCATAGCCCTTGTTCCCCAGTCAAAATCCCATTCCAACTTGGACACCTCATGAAGCCACTAAAGGTTGTCCTTTTCAAGATCAGCATGAATTCATAAATACTTCGTTGTATTGCTATCCTCAAGCTATACCAGTCTAAACAGGCCATATGGCAAGAGTAGGTTTTCTTAGCTCAATGATGGAATTCCAGAACACATGCAGGTTTCTCAGCTGTTGACCTGCAATGCCTTTTTCTGTTTTTTTGCAAATACACAGCAGAATAATCCAGAGATGATAAAGTAAGTAAAGATTCTAAATTGAATGACTGGTCACACAGTGCTTTGCTGCGCCATGTGCCTCAACCCCCATTTTCTATCAGCCAAGGAAGCACACTGCTAGTCTTCACACTGGGTACCACAGTAGGCAGAACCAGTAGACGTTCAATCAACACTGAGCTCTCTGGTCAAAAGGTGGAGCCATCCATAGTATTTTGTGGACTACAAGTTTCTGACCTTGAGATTCAGAGAAGGTGGGTGAACGTGTTCCACAGCATAGTACAGTCCTGAAAGCGCCAGTGCTTTAAATGGGCCGGTACTGTCAGGTACCGAGTACCGGCACTTTTTTATTTTGAGGAGGAGAGTACCGGCACTTCTCAGAAACAAGCAGGTACTCTGCTACAGAGTACCTGCACTTTTATTTTTCCATTTCAAGCACTGACCACCGCACACCTAAACAGCTATACCAGATTTATTCTGAGCCTAGAATATTAAGAAGCATTAACTCCACCTCAGGCAGGACTTGTGAGGATGAGACACAAAGGGCTAGGTTTCACCAAAATTACCCTAGACTATGGCACCAAGAAGTCCTAAATGAAGATCATTGCTCAGAGGGACCTGTAGAAACCGAGCCAGTTAATCATTGTTTTCAAGTGGGTCCCATCTCATGTCGAAGATTAATACCTAGCTGACCAGGGCTGGACTGGCTGTAGCGGGCACCTGGAGTTTCCCGGGTGGGCCACCATGGTGGGGGCTGGTTTTGGGCCCCTGGGGGGCTGGTTTTGTTACAGGGGGCCTGTGATATTGGCCCCCGGTGACAAAATCGGCCCTTATAAACAGCTCGGCCTCACCCACTCAGCCCCCAGGGGGGCGACCGAGCAGTTTGCCAAGGCCGGTTTTGGTTCCCAGTCCGGCCCTGCAGCAGACTGTCTTTACCTGGTGGGAACAATGGAATATTAAAGCCCAGCTGATGAACTAATCTAGAATTACTTTATTTCTAGGCTACTACATGCTTAAGGAAACCTCCCGCGAAGTAAGCTTTATCATGGTGAACCTGCCTTAATGATAGTGAGTAATCTTCCTTACAAAAGTGTGTGCAACAAGAACTTTTCCATCCATTCTGGAGCACAACAAGGAATTTTAGATCTACTTTGGAGTGGTAAAATCTAAATTCCAAATTGGCTCTGCATATGCCTGTACCCTATGTCAATCCTAACATTCAAACAGAGCCAGCACTTTAAGGGCAGCAATTAAAGCCACATTACCCACTCTTCTGAATTCCTCGCGGAATTAAGTTAATGCATAGTCTCAGAACTAAACAACTGAGATGAAGAGAATTGCTCATGTCCACTGAGCAAGACCACCAAGCAAGCAACACAAATACGACAGCTGAGTTGCAATCTAGAGGTATTGATGACATTACTTCCTTCTGCTTCTATTTCTACCTTCCGTATGCACCGAGTCAGTGTGCAACCCCGATATTGTGTCTTTAGTTCATATATCATTTCTGATATCAGGAGTGCGTTAATTAAAAATGAATCACTGCAATTATTGATAATGAATACAGTGTCGGATTATCACATATGCGTGAGCATGACACATTTCACCTATTTTAACCAAGCAATGAATAACATGAAATATTATAGTGATTTTTTTACACTATCAATAAACCTTAAACATTATCTGTACTTTACTTATTTCTTTATTACTCTGACTTTTGAGCTGTGTTTGTGTTCCAGCCGCTCCCTTCCACATGCATTGTAATCAAAGGTTTTTGTGTTCATTGAATACCATTTGGGATTACTCCATTACTGCCTCATTGATGGAGCCAAAATCTCTTGAGAAATATTCCAAAATACTTCCCAGTTTTAATAAAATGGAAGAGGGACAACACGTACCCAGTAGCCACTTTCAATTCTGCATCAACCGCTGGAGTCGGGAAGAGCAGGAGGAACAAAGCACAGGGGCTCCTGTTACCCTGACCATTTAGCATCCTTCACTCCATCTCAGAGGTTACATTTGTATTTCACCAAATCAGTTTATTACGGATAAGTACATCATTTCGAGAAAATCGAAAAACTACAGTTCTATGTATCGTGTAGGTGGTCTTGACAAGTAATTTTGCAGGTAAATAGAAATTACCATGTCAACAGCAGGGCTGGCTTTAGCACAGTTGGCGCCCTGTGCAAAACTGCTGTAGGCGCCCCACCCAGATGACCACTTTGTCCGATTCGCTCACTACCACCTGGCAAATGTGCCCCTCATCTCTCCATAGCCCCTGTCTGACATACATTTAATTTGTTTTAAAGCACTGGTAAAGGCTGGCTTTACTAATCCAATCAGCTATCAACAAAAAATGCAGATCTGTTCTTTGCAGCAGGCGCATTAGCCCCATGTGCTACTTTATGACGAGTCAAAACAGCCCTAGACAAAACTCCAATCACTCTCTCTAGCAGGATCATTAATCACGAGTTATCTTGGCATTGTTATTGCTGCCTGAAATCTTGACACACAAGGAACTCTGCAGCAGGCGCTTTTATATCCTAAGCTATTGCAAGAATACTGACCCCCTCCCCCCTCGATGTCAGTGCCCACCTGCCCCTCCCCCCTCCAGGTCAGCGCCCTGTGCGGGCGCACTGGTCGCACAGCCCAGCCCTAAAGCCGGCACGGTCTACAGAATGGATTGTACTGAAGGGTTCCTATGTGACAGAGAATTTATAATTATGGCACACGGTGGCTAAAATTAACATATTAACAGAGTGTGGAAATCACTTTGCTTTCCACCTGAAGAAAATTATGAAGTTATCATGTACCGGGTACAGAGGACTACAGTAAGAGTTTAAAGCACACAGCTGGAAAACTCGAGATGGCAGGCGGAGACTGGTTGTGCAGCTTGTACATCCCAAGACCAGAAGGGATAAAGAAAAAAAAGAAATCTCAGGCGCTTCCTGGATGTCAGAAGCAGAAATCGGTACGTACAGAGCACGAGAATCCAGTCTTCACCAGTGCTACACACAAGAAAATTGAGGCATTCTAAGCTGTAGTGCAGTGGTTTTTATTGTAGGCGCACCTTCTAAAACACTTCACAGTATTTAAAAGGCACCTTCCTGTGCCTTTGAATTGGAATGAGTTCTTTAACTTTAGGGCTTGCCTGCAGCCTAAAGGAATTAAAACCCCAAGGACCCGTCCGCTTTAAACGCAGTTAAAGATGCAACTCAGCAGTGCACAGTGGCGGCTCCTCCACTAGGGTGGAGGGGTGTCGCCCCACTGCTCTTTAGCAGTGTCGTTAAGGAAAAAGAAAGTGAAAACTCGCATTATTATTTTATCCTGATGTCCGGCACCTTTGCAGGGCGGGGCTGCTCATGACAGGAGATGGGGAAGTGGTGCGCACACGAGGTGCGCATGAATGTTTGGCCGGCCAAACATTTATGCGCACTTTGCATGTTCTCCACACTGGCTGCATTACAGCCTGCGTGGAGAACATGCCCATGCTCCCAGTCATCGTCTGAGCGCAGAACCACGGCACTCAGACCCGTCACACTACTTTGCAGCGTTCTGATTGGCTGACTGATTAGGAGCCTGGGTGTGCTTCCTGTTCTGGCTGGAGCAAGGGACTACGGAGGAGAGACGTAGCGATTAGGTAAGTTATTTTCACCAGCTTCCCCCGTGCCGCCCCTCCCCTCAACCCAGATCTGTGCTGGCCGCCACTGACAGAGCAGAGTCTAAGGCAGTCGAGGCTTCGAGTCGTAGATGGTGCCACACATCGGGAGCAGATTAAAGACCCCATTTTCACTTCTAGGAAGCGGCGTGCTTGAAGCCCTGCTCCATCAGCCACCACAAGTTTGTTAACTGACCATGTTCTGGTATCCACAGGATAGAGGGCTGCAAGAACCAAAAAAACAGTTTATAGATTTGAATTTAAGCAATTTACCACACGTTGTAACCGTGATGTGAAGTGCCAGTACAAGTGCAACAAGACAAGACCTTTAAGAGGTTAGAGGGATCAAAATGAAGTGCATGGCAGTAACTAATAGAGCCCAGGTGTTGGTTGCAGTCCCCGAGAGGGGAGTGGAAACCCCAAGAAAAGGCACTCCTCAACATCGAAGGGGGACAGTTCAGATCAAGAAGTTATTCCAAATGCGAGAACAAAAGCTTAATTGAAATCCAATCCCTCCTCCGTGTGTCGAAAGACTATGGCGAAAGGAACAGCGAAGGAGATACACCAAAGACTCAGTAGGGAATGTGAAGGAGCAGGTAGCAGGAGGAGAGGGAGGACCGAGCCCTGACTTTCAGGGGCGGCTGCTGACATTTGAAAGTGGCGAGGCATAAAATGATTGGCATACTGCACCGTTGCGAGCCTGAACCCCCATAAGGGGGGTTCGTTGCAATTCTCTTCCTGTGAAAATTTTGAAAAAAGAAAAATGGTGCATTTTCAAGCAAATTTGAGAAAGCAGGAAGGTTAATAAAGCAATTGTGAAAGTGTCTCTGAACTGTCACTTTTCTCTTTACCCATCTCACTCCCAGAATTCACCACATTCACCTGTAAGTGGCTGCGAGCTGCTCTATCGGCGTCACTCTCTTCCAGTGACGCTCTCACTTTCCCATCATCTAAGTATCCCTTCCTACCTTCTCTCTTTTGCTATCTCAGCATCTCCCCTCTGTCACTGGCTGGGTGCTGCTGAGACTGCCCGATGACTGTCTCTTGCTGCCCCTTCCATTGTCTCGCAACCCCCCATGCTCTCCTCTCCCCCTATCTTGCTATCTCTTCCCATCTTGTTGCTGTGAAATCCATTTTGCTTGCTATCCCTCCCTAGTCTCGTCTCTTTCTCTGTCTCCGCACCTCCATTTCCCCGTCATAGCAAACGACAAGTAGTTATGACATAGCACATCTCACACAAGAATCGGATGAACTATCTCTAGACTATTATAGCGCCTAATATGTACCGGTGATTGCAGGTGGTGGGTGCTTAGCGCTGCCACTTTTAAGGTCTTGCGTCTGGTCCGGGGCCTATTTCTCATCATCGGCCTTCACCCCCAGAGCAAGAGAGAAAAGTCAGTTAACCGAGGAATAGAAAGAGAAGGAAACAGTGACGAGGGAACGAGGGTGCAGAAAGGAACGTGTGAGTAACAGAGCTGACCTAATGCCCATTGCTTATATCATTACAAAACGAAAGCAGAATGGTTTAAAAAGACCACGTTTGTGAATACAGAGCCGCAGTATGTATTTTGTTTTCCAATGTACGCTCCCAACAAGCAGGTATTTCAGTACCTCCAGGAATAGTGTGCTTTCCCACCCAGGGAAGACATGTTTGTTTGTATAAAGAGCGAGGAGGCAACAAAAGTAGGGCTTCACTGGCAAACACTATAATGTGGCGCTAACGTGTTTAGGTGTGAATAAATCAATATGGCCACCTTGCTTTAGTTAGTTATTTTTCATATTTTGAATGTTTTATTTCTCTCTACCCTGAGGCTGCACTTAGAAATTTAAAAATGTCAGCAAAAGACTACGTTTCCAGCAAGTGTTTTTCTTTTTTGGATCCATTTCACAAGGAAGCAAATAAACAAAAGGAGGAAAGAAAAGGTAATACCAGTTTCTTGAAGTCTCGGACCGGTTTTTACTACATGAGGAGGAGCGAGACAGAAGGAAGAGGGGGAATAAAGGAGGGGGGGGGGGCAGCTGCCAGCAGCGGTAGAAATGGACACTGTCCTAGTCTTCTTTGGGCACGAAGGAAAAGAGAGTTCTTTTCCTTCTCTGCCTGTTTCGCTCGTCCCCAAAGGCCGAGCCTTAACCATCGGCCTTGCCCCTTGACGAATTCCGCCGTCGGGGAGGCATGTTTAAGAAAGTAGGGGAACGGACTCAAGCAGTGACTTACGACAGAGCACATCTCACACAAGAATCGGTTGAACATCATGAACTAGATCTATAGCACCTAGTGAGAGTAACGTAGCTGATCTAATGCCCACTGCTTATATCATTGGAAAGCAGAATGGTTTAAAAAGACCACCTTTGTGAATACAGAGCCGTGTGCGCAGTGTGCATTTTGTTTTCCAATGCACGCAAAAACATTCTTCAAAGAGCGAGGAGGCAGTCGCGAGGGGGGGGGGGGGGGCCGACAGGAATGTCTGAGGGCACAGCTTACTCTTGGCCCGCCGCCTGCCCATTAGGGGACCGAGGGGCTCCTAATGGGAATGCGCAAGTCAGTGAAAACACAAGTGCGCATGACTGGGCACGGGCGAAAAATTTGCTCACCTTCCCCACTCATGCACACTTGTGCTGCAGTGCTGCCTGTCCCTGGCTGGTCTGAAAATGCATGTCAGTCAACATGGCACCGGACCGCCCACGGTCCGACGTCATGCTGACTGACATGCATTGTCAGTTCTCCCTCGGCGTCTCTGAACTTAGTTAAGTAAACTAAGTTCATAGACGCCGAGGGAGCTGCGGGGGGGGGGGGGGCAACGCCCCAATGGACGCACCGCGCCTGCTGACTTTATAAAATATCATCACTCGAAGTAAACAGATAGCTCACGAAGCATAAGGTGGGTGCCACCAGGCACTTGGTGGACTCTTGTACTTAACACCATTCATCAAGCCCAAAGGAATTTTCTTCTCCTTAAAGAAATAGAGTCCGAGGTAACCTTTGCAATGGTTCACAGATTTGCTAAGAACATTTTAGTGCCCCTGCGCTAGAAGTCAAAGCAGGATAGGAACCTTTGTCGGTCATTGACAGGCCTGGATGTGGAAGTAGATACTCTTGAAGAAAGTCAAGTGGTTAAAAAACTAGTCATGTGTGTCCAATGTTACCTTCTATAGCCAGGACTCTTCTAGGTCTCAGTTTAGGGCCTGCTTCAGGAGGTTGGACCTACCATTGACACATACCCATCACTCACCTAAAGGTAGACATAGGATTTATTAAGGCACGTCAGTGCTGTGCTGGTGCATTACCCATCCTAGAGACCACATCGTGCCCAAAGATGGCCGATAGTCTAGAATGCATGGATATCCCCCAGTGGGCAGTTCAGCATACAGTGCAGATGTAGCATGTGTGAATGAATGCAAGGACCATCAGCTAGACTACCATGGTGGCCAACTACAAGGGCTCATATGGACACATTTTGGACACTTCACAGTTTGAAGCATAGCTAAGCAGAGTACTAGAACAGCGGGGCAAACGTGTCCATGTGTTTTATGTATTAATATTTTAAAAAAATATGTCCGCTTTGATGATGTTCAACATCCTTCGCTACCAGTTACACAAAACTGAGCATCAAGTTTAGAATGCATATGTTAAGAATGTTCGATGCCCAATGAACCTCAGTACCGCTACGGTACCACTAATAAGCAATATCTGAGGAATTTAAATCCGGTCAGATCAGATAAACTGCCCACAGTGAAAGCAACATTTATAGAGCTACTACAGAATGTTACAGTATTTTAAATTTAAAGACTGTTCAAATGACATGGCAACCATACCCAAAATCCGAAGCACCAACATTTGAGAAAAAAACGACCTTTCTTCCTCTCCCATACATTTCATGCCACAGCTTTACAGAATGTAGAGACAGGGAACTGAAAAGAATAAAGTCAATGGATTTGTAGACTAAACGTAGGAGGAATTGATATTTTATTTTCATTAATGGTTGTAAATGGCACCTTCATAATTCGCACTTGCCTGCAGGGCTTTCGGCGGGCCTTACAAAACACCGAGTTGGAGGCTAACCGCCTGGGTTTAATAATGCCCCTGGTATAAATGGGACAACAAGTGCTAAGACACTAATTCATCATACTTTTGGGCGGGGTTGGTAGCAGGCTTCAATGCATATGAAGGCAGAATGACAGACGGTGAAGCATTACCATCCATGGCCATATACCCCCAACCCCAATCACACAGCACAAATCAAGACCCCCCTCATTGCACTAATAGAAAAGTTCCACTCTTCATCGCTGCTTGCAACCCAAACATCGAACACATTACAGCTAAAGCAGGGACCCTAACCCTCCACTATTCCCGTGGTCCCCCCTATTGTTGAGCCGGTTTGTTCTAATCCCCCTTTTTAGAAGGCAACATGAGGCCAGAGATATCACATGCATCCGTTTGTTTAGCTGTGATTTCATCTAGCATTGGTCAGGAACGTTTACTGATCTCATTTGCTAACGTTCTAGTATTAGTGAAAATCAATAAACCGATTTATAATAAAAGTGGGATTCAGACTATCACACTTTGTTCCAGTCCTAAGTTTTTTGATCAAAGATGGGAGGGCTGCATTCAGCTAGGGCTGGTGTTTACTTAAATGCCGGTCTCCTTTACAGGGCCGTTTACAGGTGTTTTGCCACCCTAGGCGAGAATTGAAAAATGCCGCCCCCTCCCTTTTACTACCATCACTCTCTCCCCCTGTCATCCAGGCTAGAAGAGTTAATACATTAGATATAAAAGAACTTTTATTCAAAATACTTTCCCTCTGCTGCCACCCTAGGCGGCCGCCTAGTCTTGCCTAATGGTAGAAACGGCCCGTCTCCTTATTTGAGATGATATCGCCTAAAGTCAGCACCTTTTGCTGAAAGAGCCGAGATGTGCCTAAAGAACCTGGAAGCCTGCTGTGAGAGGGAAGGAGTGTCCCTGGCACTGGAGGAGAGACTGCACAGCGGAGACTTCACTCGTTTGTGGTGTCAGAATCAACCAGCCGTAAAAGCAGACCTGAAAACTTAAATCCAAGTGCATCCCATGTGGTGAAGGAGTCCCTCCCAGTTTCTAAGTGGGGAGAAGCAAGACTGTACCAGAGTGTTTCATCCTTTGTCACCCCGCAACCTGCTTTAGGCTCGAGAGCCTAATCCTGTCACTATTGAGGAGTAGCAGTTCGGGCCACCAAAGTGAGAAGCCTCGATCCAGCCCAGACCGACCATAAGCTGAGCGGCGGTCTGCAGTCCAACCCAGAGGGTTGCTGCTGCTAAAGACTTGTGCTGCGCTGGCCAATCTCCCCAAATCTGTCCTGAGAAGAACACCCAGGGAGAGGCACCTCCTGTTTTACCCTGTAATGGCTAAGTGAACACAGGACAACCAGTGTCTAAATGGCAGCCATAGGGTGCACCTGTAGATGATAACGTCTGAAGGACGCAAGCAAATCTGTTGGGTTCGCTTGAGGCTTTTCACAAAAGAACTGCAAAAGTCATTTAAATGAGTTGCTCATTTAACTCACAAGACATTTTTAGCTATCTAAACCACGCCCATATGTAGCCTCTGCCCATGGCGCATTGACGATGGTAATTGTGCCATCACGAACATAGTGAAATGGGTTACAGTTACCAGGAAGGAAAGGAGTGTGCTATGCCCTACTGCTTAGGTACAACTTAAAACCTCCCTGTAAAACGTTTATTGGATTGTATAGTATTTAGTTATTTAGTGTAGCATTTACTACTTCTGTGAGATAAACATGCTTTAACTTTCATTAAAAAAAAAAAAAAAAAAAAAGGACTGGGCTGGACATTATGTTATTGTCTGTTGATTCCCAGAACCTCCCTAAGAAGCCTGCGACTGCTCGCCACTGCCCGGAGTCAGTGCACAAAGTCATGTACTTGGCCCAGGCTGCAGAGTCATAGGAGGGCTCCCTGGACACCAAGGTCTAAAGGCCTCAAGCAGTGGCCAGAGCACCGGTCTCTTGTATGGCCCCAGAATCGGGCATCACAAAAGCCATCGTGGAGCACAGAGGAGACTTCTAAATTCTGCTCTCTATCTGCTGCCTTCTTCAGGCTCCATAGTTGATCAACCACAAACCATCCACCAACATGCAACAGTTGATTTACAAGTCTAGGCATGCCGATTGGTCTTTAGTCTGCAGCTGTAATATTCCGAAATAGTTATTGTATAAGTACGCCGTGCGATCTTAACATGATATGATCGGTCGGGCCTGATCCTGGATGCACTTTGGACCCATAGATGGAGAACCTCTGTGGCAGAGTTTATTCTGAATGCATGGGAGCCTGCAATCCCCCTTTAAAAGCCGGTCTCCAAATTCCTTATTGCAGTCCTGTTGTGATGTCTCTAGTCACCTGTAATAACGAAGTGATGTATCTGCTCACCGGAAATAGGCTATTACAGTTGAGTTCTGATGTCACAATGTCTGCGTCAGAGTCAGCAAGCAAAGTGAAAGTCAGATCAAGGAGCGGAATTAGGGATGCAGTTTAAACAAGGAACAAATCTACTGGCTTCTTATTTTAAAAAGAAAAAAAAAAAAAGTTAGCACCAGAAAGGAGATCTTTATAGCAAAATGCTATTGTTTCCCCAGAGGTGTAGGTCTGCATGCTGCTGATCTGCTGGGGGGTGGGAGGCCGTGTACTTGCACTGAGCAACACAATATACACAACAGAAATTAAAACCTCACCAGACAGGGATTCATTAACCAGGAGCAGCAATCACAGAACATCTCCCCTATCCGGGTCAGTCTGTCGAGGGAGAGCGCAGTGACCATCTTAATGCTGGTTTAGATACGCTCGACCACTATTTTTCTTCAGCTATTTGTACAATGAGCCTTGGGAGATGCACACAACAGCGAAGCCGCTGCAGCCAGGTCTGCATTAGGGTGGCAATTCCAGGGATTAAAAACAAAAAAACGGGGGGGGTTGAACACCGGTGCAGTCCAGCTTCTACTTTAGATGAAACTGGTCCACAACCCTCAAACAAGCCACGCAACCAAACCTTTTACGATGTTACCCATTTGCTTAGTGCAGGTGTGTCCAATGTAGGTCCACAAGGACTGGATCCAATATATTTAACAAAATCCTCATAGGATAAATTTACACACAATTTATCCAAAGTGGAAATGCACAGTCTGTTGTACACCGCATTAAAATACCGGGTAAATGGGTGGATCTGAGGTGAAGATGGGCAAAAGTGTTAGATTTGCGTTTCCAATAACAGCAAGGCAGCCAGAAGGGACAGCCATCAAAAGCCTCCCCCAGTTCCCCAAGCCACTGCACCACATAAAAAAAAAAAAAAACCTTGTGCATCCCATGAGCTGGAAACTACGACAGCTGAACAGTGCATTTCAGACTCTAATTAATGGCCACCAGAGACCAGGGAAGATGTATAAACTAATTTTCAAGGCACAGCACTTTGGCGCTCGTCTCTGAAAGCTTTGCCAATGTGGGTAGAAATCCCAAACACAATCACAGCATCACAATCAGGCTCCCAATTCTACCCAAGGTGCTGACTGGGGAACAAAAACCGCCCTAGCAAAAATGCTCAAACCAGCCCCGCTCACTTCATCCATCTTTCCCTTTATCGTCTCTTCTTTGATTTATTTCTCTCCACCTTCCCTTTTCCACTCTCTCTCCCCCGAGCCTGATGCAACAATCTTTAGCAGCTGGAGAAAGTGGCGGTGGCACCAGGGGAGACCCTGGCCTTTCAAAAACAGGCCGAACGGCAGTGGCGGCCCAGCCTTTAGAGTAGAGGAGCGTCGCCCCCTTGCTGCCAGCGCCGCGCAGGTGACTGGCATCAGGGGAGTGGTGCTCACTAACAGTTTACACTGGGCAAGTCACTTTGACCAGCTATCTTGCGACAGCCAGCCTGATAAGCACAGTGCAAAGCTCTATACCCAGCTGTCTGTACCTGTGCCTGCTCTCCAAGCTCACAGTGCCTGTAGGCGCGTCGAGGTAGCCTGCTCCAGCCAATCCTGGTGCTGCCCTCATGCTGAACATCAGCAGCATGAGAGCAGCGTCTGAATTGGTGCGGAGAATTCAACTCCTCAAGCTTCCAGCACCAAGGGACTGAAGCAGAGGAGGTGAGTCAGCAGAGTGGGTAAGTAATCTCTCTGCTCATTCTGCCTGTTATTTTGCCTCTTTCTTCTCGTTTTGTACGTTTATGTTGCCGCTTTCTGCTAATTTCTGACCTTTATTTTTCTGTTCATTCCTGTCCTTGCTCCTTGACGGCGACATTGCATGCATAGCTCCCAGATAACCCTAGGGGTGACAGTGAGGCTCTATAAAAATGCTCATAAAATGATGGATCGCGCATGATTGCACTCACCCATCATGCATTTGCCTGCCCTACCTCTCTCTGGGGTTGCCAGCCGCCACTGCTCAAAGAGCTCTAGTCTACCGGAGAAAATGGCCAGTGAATTAAAAGACTTGCACAGCCCTGTCCGCCCCTTCCCCGCTAGCACCAGGTGGAGGATAGTCCTTCACTAACCACACCTTTCAGGGGTACCACTGTATGGCCTACAGTAGAAGTGCCAAGAACTGAAAGGCTTCCTATTTAGCCGCAAAGTCGGTCAGGCTCCAGAAATCTGGAATGAGATGGAACGAAGTCAATGAGCTTGCCTCAGACACTACTTGGACAGAGCTTTATCAAATAAGCCGAGCAAATAACCTTGCAGGTTATCCGATCAAATGGAAACTGCAACTAAAACGTACGTGATTAATAAATTGCTACAAGGGAAAAAATAAAAAGTCCCCTCAACTTGAATATGTTATAGCAGGTGTACAGTAGGACAAACATTTTCCTCCTCACTTTGGCTCAGGAGATAATTGGGTTATTTTTAGCATGTTCTGACAAGAGAATTGGGGAGTTTCCAGACACAGTAAATTAAATCTGTCTCATGAAAGGTGGACACATTTTAAAACAGGCCTTAGTCTCTTCTCAATTTGCCTGGGAGCTTTAGTTAAATAACTAGAAAAAATACTACATCAATTTCTTCCAATAGGCAGTGGTGGTTCCTCTGCGGGAGCAGAGGAGTGTCACCCCTCCCCAACCTTCTGCGCATAAAGTTAAAAATAAAATGGTAATAAATTGATTTTATTACCATTTTATTTTTTGCTCTTTGCCAGCAAACGGAGTGTGAAGGCAGGGCGGCACCAGTGTCTCTGCTGCCAATGATTGGCAGCAGTGTGGAGTGGCCACTTAAGTTTGCATTGAACATGTTGGTTTGGCTACCTTGATCCGGCCAAACCAACATGCGCATTACAAACCTCTCCAAACCGGCGGTCTTGGTCAGCTAGGTTGGAGAGCAGGCACAGACCTACAGTGCCTTTGGGAGCATAAAGCATGCCCGCACCAGCCAATCAAGACGCTGTACTCATGCTGCTTCACAGCATGAGAACATTATCTTGATTGGATGAGAGAGTTGGCTGTGGGCTTCGCGCTCGGAGGACGTACTGTAGAACAATGAGGACGTGCTACGGAACATCGAGCGGCAGTGTAAGGGATTTTTATGTGTAGATTTTTTTTGTGTATATTTTTGTGTTTTGTGCCCCTCCAAAGAGATTTACCACCAACCGCCACTGCCAATAGTGAGTCCCAGCTGATCTCTTCTCAACTTTACATAAATTATCAGAAACTGAAGACCACAGGGCACCGAAAGCTAACAACTGTGACAATAAAATAGAAGATGTACAACTCAGAGTACCATAAGACAGTAACCAGGATACTAAGAATAATGCTCTGTTGCTTTGAATACGGGAATTTTCACACTTCATGTGGATTTGATACTAGTTCGGAATTGGTCTTTTGGGCATTCTAGCGCTGCCAGACTGGCCATCTTTAAAGGGCCAGTGTGTTGGTTGTCTATTTCTAGATCTCGTGGAGCATAATGGGATAAGTAACAGAAAACAGCCCAAACACTTACTTGTCCTGTCAAGCTGGTCCACATGGCAGTGCCAGACAGCCCTAAAGGCCCTTCTGTAACAGTTTGAGAAAGGGTTCTGAGTAAGAGTGTGGCACTGGGACACCTCACTTGATCACACAGGATCACTCATGTAGGACTCCTGGAGAGCAGGCAGGATTTGGAGACCGTTAACCCATTCCCAACCCGCTAGACACTGTCCACTCAGCCCTTTACAGCAACCTTCACAAGGTAACAGAGGGCACTATGGCTTCTCATGCCAACAAAATGCCTTTCCACAGGTGGTAAATATGAAGCTTCAGAGCGGCTAGACCTTCCGGAGGAAAAACGTGAAGGCTTCTAGTAGACCAACTATAGGGAAACTAATGCGGACAACTCCGTTTACTGCCACTGCGAGAAGGGAAACTTAAGTGGTTGTGTTGCAGGGGAGGCGAGCGGGGTACGAACTCACAAGCACATCTCCAGGAGTGTCCATGCCACACCACCTGTGCATTAAAGTACAATAATAAGCACCTTCTTGGCACTCTGCTCTTACAGGCGTGCTGTAATAACAGACCATTAACTCACAGAAGGTGTAGCGCAACAATCCCTCGAAGAAAGTACGAACCTTCATTAACTGAAAGACTGCACAGTCGTAAAATACCAGGCCGGGAAGAAAAAGCAGGGATGAAGGCTGGTGGAGCAATAGCGCTGTTTCTGCGCATCGGGAAGGCTTTGCATTATCCGCCAATTCTTGGTTTGTCACGAGCCAGAAGGTAATTAAAATCCTTTGCAGTCAGACAAATCAAAGACCAATAAATTCCATTAAACGCCTTTGATTACAAAGTGGACGCGTCTTTAGGACGTTACCCGCACCGCAAGTCGGATAGATTTCCAAGCTCACTACTCTCTCTCGACTTGTGGCTCAAAACAAAATTACTATCGATCTAAGAAGATAATCAGAGCTCAGTAGCAAGAACTAGCAGACGAAAAGTAAAGTTAGAACCACTGAGACAGATATCAACCATCTGCAGCACAGAGTTTGACAAGCACAGCCTTCGAAAGTTCTGGAAAAGGTTGCACCAGATTTCTCAAGTGCCAGGAGGTGGTAACATTGGTTCAGCAGATGTCTAGACAGTCTGCATAGGCCCACTTCTTGCCCTTGTACTTCCTGTAAAAATGGCAGATTTTGCATCATGAACCAGATCATACATATTAACAGGGCAACAGGAATGTTTGCAAAGCAACATGTAACAAGCATTGGCATAGCCAATAGGTCTCGCCTTTGGGACCATAAGTGTTAAACCATGCAACAGTTGCATAACTAAATACTTATAAGGTCCCAAAAGCGAGACCTATTGGCTATGCCAAGCGGCCGTGAAAGTAATCGCGGTAAAGCACGGCGCGCGCGCCCATGCACTGTAGCTCTAGGCTGGCCTGGTAGCACTTTTTGGAGCCCTCTCAATAAGTCTCGCCAGACCAGTGCATGCGCTGGGTCAGGCGAGACCTAAAAAGGGTGAATACTCTTCTTGCGAAATAAAATGTGGAGTCCCGAGGCCAGGGGAGTTTGCATGTTATAGGGTCAAGAGGCAGGGTGGACATATGTGATGAGTCAAAGACCAGGGGAGGGTGCATATGCAGTGGTCTAAGAAACCATGGGGCAAGCATAAGCAATGGGCCAAGAGGCTAAGAATGTTAACCTAAGGAGTCAAGGAGTCGAGCACAACACAAACTGAAGTATCTGCAAGTGCGTCAACCTTATCTCAGCTAACCCCTTTTCAATAACGGGGTTGTTAGAGGAAGTAACTGGGTAAGCAGAAATCAGTGCAGCACATTGCCACAGTTCATGGCTGGGTGGCAGAGGGCAAGAGACATCAAGATGAACATCCCCAAAGGTCATGCGTGCATAACAGAGAGAAGCAGATGTCTAGCTAACACATTCCAATGGGGAATGGTATAAGAACAGACATCAAGGCAAGACATTGCCAAAAGCCATGATAACATAAGATTTTTTTTTTTTTTAAATATACACGATTCCTGCAAAACTTCCAAGAACAAAAACAACTTGAAAAAAATCAAACATCAAAAGTTCAAGAGAAAAAAAAAAATCAATGATCTAGGCGCAAAAAGCAGGAAACCTGTAGAACAGACTTTTCACTGCAAGGGAAACATTTTCTCACTGCCTCTGCAGTCAGCGTGGTTTGATTGACATCTAGGTTTAGTGAAAGCAATTCTAAAGGGATAGGCTGTGGGTCCTCAAACGAAGACCAGGAGCAAACGTGCAACCTTATCATTGGACTTGTGTGTAAAGCAAGAGGTGAAGACAAATAAGACTGCTAACATGGTGGGGCACTGAGGGGAAAACCAAGCATACCACGAGAGGGAAGGCTACAGAAAAACGCAAACATAAAGGACTTAGGTTTCCATACCTCCAGAACCACAAAAGCATGGCAGCACTCCAACTGATGGATTTTTGCTACGGGATATTAAATGGTAAAAATTGTATTTTGTTAAATTAGCCTCTGCTTTCAGCCATTTTGTTTGTCAGCCCATTTTGTGTTTCTGCGGGGACTCTGGTGAAGTCAAAAGTTACGTGTTCACTGAAAGCTGGTTGTATTGATAAGGCTCGCGTGTCAGTAAGCAGCTATGCCCTGCCCTGCCCTGCCGAAAGGCCTACGTGGACAGATGTCTAATCGGTTAACCCACCAAGGCATGTAACCTCCTTTGCCTATCTACAAAGATGACGTGGGTAGGGGTTTATTAGGATTCCACAGTTCAGCATATAGGCTTTGTGTAAGGGGATGTGTAAGCGTTATGTAAAAATGCCATGAGAGGGTTATGTAAAGTGTGATGTAACCATGACAAAGGGGTTTTTGGTGAAATCTTATGGTACCCAAAATGTATAAAAGGCAGGTCTCAGACTGTTCTAGTTTGTTCCCTCTCAGGCACTTGTAGTGTCTGTATGACAGAGCCATCACATGACATAATAAACTTGTTTTTTATTCCACTCCAGTCTCGATCCTCATTTACTGAACCCGTAGACAAAGGGTGTCCCTGTACCAGTGAGACTGATGGGAATTTCAATTCTACAGGGAGTTAAGAAGGGGGAAACAGCATACCGCCATCAGCCCTGAGCCGGAAAACATCCACCAGGAAGATGGGGGTCCTTGACCACTACAGTATAAATCTGAGACGCCTACGGTCACTGAAGTTGAATCCTCTTTGGTAACAACCAGACAGATGTTTGTTGGTGCCATATCTAGGGATTAACATTTAGACAATTCTGCTTAGAAATAGAAGTGCATTGCTGCTTCTCTGGCTCATGCTGGCTCCTGACTAAGGCCACCATTTAATTTGGCCCATAAACTTTGCACTTGGGTTTGTTCCAACCCATATTTGTTTCTAAGATACTCAAATATCCCTTATTATTTAGATTTTTAATTAGAGATTAACTCCTCTCCTTCCTTTTATTCATTATGACCAATGTAAAAAGCTAAAGTAGTTTGTGCTCGTGCTGTATTCACTTCAGCCTGATGAAGACCTTTAAATGACTACAGGTCGAAAAGCCCATCGGCAAATATGGCTCTAAATGGACATTTTTTTGGGCCCTCATAAACTCTGCCCACTTTTAACAGTCTATTGCCATTTCTTTTTTGCTTTACCTCTTTTGGGGGTATTTTTCCACTTTTGCACCATGTGTTCTCTTACTTGACACTTAGTAACTACCATTTTAATCAATTGATTTTTTAAGTCTGACCCAAGATATTTGTAGTCTACAGTGCTCATTAAGGACGTTTCCAGATTCCTTGCAATTTAGGTTTTATTAATCATACCACATGATTCACTGAATAGGTTTAATAAATACCTTGCTGGAACACTATTTTATAAGCATATCTGACCCTGGTTCCACAAGAGGTTTACAGGTCTACCCCTGCACTCAACACACCGGCAGAGCAGCTGCTTACAATCTGTGCAGACCAAGTTTAGGGACATTGATAAGGTTTTCAACACAATAGCCTTCATGTTTAAGAATCTGCAGCAGAAATCACTTTCTTGGACAAAGGGTTTCATGTACTGAGCATCATTTGTCAAAAGAAAGTCTACCTCTTAAGACACCCTATTTAGACATAAGATTTAGAGCTACTAGTCCACACCAAGGTTACTGGCTTCTGGGTATTTGATCCCATTACTTGGCTCAATATAAAAGCTGCTTCTTCAGACAGAAGAAAGAGCATGCAACCTGGATGTCAAAACTGCCTTCGCGTCGCACAATTTCACTCGATGCAAGAGTCAAACGGAAGGGGAAAGGAACTCAACACACAAACCTGGGATCTTGCTATGGCGTTGCTGCACATTTTCAATCTTTCAAGTGCTCCAAGCCAAACAATAGAAAGTCCTGCTAAATTTGATAAAAACTCAAACATGTACGCCATTAACTGTGTAGTATTAGCACCAAACAAGTGACATTTACAGTCCCAGAAGTCTTTGAACTAAAACAGTGAAGAACAGACCCTCTTTTAATCTCTTAAAACTCAATTCGTCCAACAACCATAAGAACATTTCTTCATGCACCACATGCGATCCCTCCCATAGAGCACCCTAACAATTCAATCACTTGAAGGGCTTAGACCATCAACCAACTGGTCCAAGTTACAATAGCTAGAGTAATATCGATCGTCTGCAACAAATGTACACCAAAATGGCTTTTAGGCAACTTCATAAGAGTTTAGGATAAATAATCAATGGTTTACATATCAAAATCCTTGGGAAAACGCCTCAGCTGCTCCCACATAAATGTGACCCTGTAGTCTGAACTTTGGACTGTAGAGTTCACCGGGACTCTACCATACATTGCTGCCGCATGCACTCCAAGGGCCGGGCACGGCCCAAGGATATAAATAGATGAGCTTGCTTGCGCTGAAATATATGGCCGGAGTACATGTCAATCTATTTAAGGCAGCACGCTATAACAGCGATGGGTCAGCCCCGTGTCCACCAGGCCAAGGATAGGACACAGACCTTTGTACTCTCCTCCCATCACCACTAGTCCCAGATCAGAACAAGATCGAGGAATCATGAATGACAACTTGCTTTCCTCTGCTTACGCCAGCCAAGGCACTTGCCTGTCTCTCACACACCAGATGATGTTAACAATGACTGATTAGCATTCCTTTGCCTTGTTTAACCAGCGACCCTACTTGACAAGCCTCCTCAAACCTTTCAGGAATTGGAACTTTGACCTCCAAATTCGCTTCCCAGTCAGCCAAGCTCAAACTACTATGTCGCCCCCTCCAGGATGTGCCATTGATTTTCACAAGTTGTAACATTACTTTACCAATTACATGCAGTACAATTCCTTAACACAAAATGGCTACCCGGTAAGTTGCTCACAGCTGTCAAGGAGTAACTTTCTTTCCTGCTGCCAAGCCATCAACATTCATTTTACATTGCACAGATTCCAGCTGCATTCACACTTACCACATTTTGCCACTTTGTTTCACTGTAAAGTGCGCCATAAATTTTGTACATCACATTTTTAACTCGAGTAATGGTATTAAGGCTTCTGCTGGTTAAATTAGACCTACTATATCTGGGGGGTGTTCATATGAGTTGGTGCAAACTCCAAAAAACAATCACTTACGTTTGACAAGGACTTCCACATATCGAATTTGCCCCCACAACTAACTCATCACTACTCCTGAAAAAAAAAGATTGAACTTTGACAGAAAAAGAGAAGGACTGAAGCAGACAGCTGACATCAATGCGGCCTTTTGCAAATAACAGCCTTTGTAACTTTTTGCTGCTTAGAGTGAGCTGCTGCAACAGAACAGAAAACTGCTTTGAAAAATAAAAGGCAATTTGGAATATTAACAGCTAAGAAAGGAAGAGGGAAAGTATTAAAGGAAGGGTTCTATATATAGTGAACAGAGCTAAAAAGTAATTTTGGTATGTGCACAGAGCAGAAAGTGCCAACTGGGTTTCAGAAGAAGTCAGTTCAATCGGTGGTCAGCCAGGATTGCTGTGGGAACAGATACAATCAATAGAAGCTGATCGTCATGCTAGGCACCGCTGTGCAGTATTGTTCCAATGCAGCATCAAGGCCGCCTGTACTGCGAGTGATGCAGTAGCACTGAGCTAAGTAGGGCCAGAATTAGAATTACATGCAGATTTTTATTCCACGTATTCAGCGGGTGGCGAGGCCAGAATGAAAAACATGGGGCGCCAACTCAAAGGCAGACATTGTGTAACACGTTGTTAATTTTTAGGTTTCGCGCTCTAGCACAAGTGAGATTTTCCATTCGTCTCCAGCGCAGAATGGGAGTGTGACAGACTGTTCAACTCTAAGATTTCTGATGGCTCCTCGCCACATGTGTCGTGCCAGGTTCTCATTAGCAACTCCCTTCTCAGCCGTTGGAACAATCGCCTTCTTTCACTAGGGCCCTACAAGCCGCTTCCCGCATCAGCGCCCAGAAGAGACTGTCACAACCTACGAGGAATCCGTTCGACCCTGCCAGCGACACCATTTCCATCAGGCCATACTCATTAACCCAAGAAAGGGACACTATTTGTCATCAAAGAAGCTCGCCGGTTACTCATTAGCATTCAAAAACGCAAACTGGCTCCATAATAAGACGTACTGTGGCGAAAGAGTTTGAGGTGGGGGGTTAATACAGACCCGGGACAAGAGCATCACAAAAGAAGACATGCCTGGGCACTCTGGCAGGCGGCAAGATCTAATTTGCTGACCCTAAAGAGGACTTGACTGCAAGGAGGTCAATCATCACCATTTCAGCCAACTTTGAGTCACCCTCGATAACGACAGCGCGGTTTTGTTAGGAGGGAATTCGAGCAAGTCGGTTCAAGACCTGGCCAAAGGCAACATGAACTTGTGTTTTGGACTATTCATTGGTATCGCCATCTTAATTACCTCGGATACAGACTAAGTAGAAGTCTAGAAAAGTTAAAATAGGTTTGATAGTTGAAGTATTTTTTAAATAACCATCTATGAAATAATTCAACATTAAGGTGCGGGTGACCAAGTTCACAGTGCCCTCTGAGAAAAGTCTCCTATCCTAGAGTTGATTGACAGACGACTGAATTCCTAAGGAAATAAAGTTAATTAAAATAGGGAGTTTCTAGAAACGGCATTCTGCTAGTACCCTGAAGAAAGGGTCTTGCTCCCCAATATATGACCACGCATAGAAAATATTAATTATTGCCTTACACATTGAAAACCAATATTGGGATCATCTATATGTAGTCACAAGGTGCTAAGATACATCCCAGATATCAAACTTTCCTCTCTCAGCTCTCATGAATTCACTTTGAACCGGAGTCCAGAATTAATGAATCCCCTTTTCAATGGTGAAGGACGTGAGAGGTCCAATGGTGGTCTACAGCACATTACAGGCAGCCAGCTTGGGTCGTAAGAGCACATGCGAAAAATATCCATTAGCGAGTGGGAATCAGCTAAGCTGTCCAAAGTCAGCGTACTTTGTCCACCAGCTCCTGCCAACATCGGAGAGGGAAAAAAACAAATGTGAGCGCATAGTGTGGCAGAGTAGCAAGGGACATCACTTTACATCTCCTGCTAAAATTGGTCAGACTGGTTTAGGTAGGGAGTGCAGATCATGCCATGGGAGAACCCAGAGAGGGGTAAATGGGTCAGGGGGCTAAATCTGGTCAAGATACTGTTGCAGAATACCCATATGGCTAGCCACATTTATAGCTCATTGTTTTTGGTTCTTCTCATATGACCTTCAATTCTCATATGCCTCTCTGGGGAGAGCCTGTCCCAACCAGGCCCTAAAGTTGAAGGGGCACATCAATTAAAAGAAGCACAAAGATTAATGGTTAGGAAGTGGATTTTCAAAGGATCATAAGCCAGAAATATTCTCTGGTGGACTCCATTCACAAACCCTCCATCTCAACAAAAAACATTTGGACATCCATCGAGCATCTCCGACCTCACTTCAGAGACCCAGAAACATAGGTCCATATATATGAGCAGATATTCACAATGGAAGATAGGGTAGATTTCAGAGTGGGGCAAGTTTAAGATGAAACATTTAGTGACTGGGCCCTCGCAGTTCTGGGCTAGGGTGCGCGCGATTCTGGGTGCATAATATGCATAATTGTGACAGTCATGAGTATGATTTGAATTTTGTTCAGATAATTGCCTGCATGAAAGAGTACAAGGTAAGCCCTTGTGTACAAAAAGGCATACAAGATACCATGTAGTTCCTTAAGTCATGTAGTGAATGCGGCTAATGCAGAGCAAGCGGCTAAGGTACAGATTCATTTTCCCAGTTGCCATTAGACATTTTATGATCGAACCAAGTAAAAAACCATGCAAGACTGCAACAAAACAATTACTCATGCCCTGACAACCAAGATTTCCATGAGAGGATGCTTGGACAATATATGTGCATAAGCCTAGTTCTGGGCTGACCAGGCTGAAATGTCCAAGAACCATCATGGATAGCCAATCCAAACAGCTGTGTCTTTTTGTGGATGTAGAAATCTTCAATCAAACCAAACCTTCAAAACCTGAACTCGCATAGCAAGAACGATAAGCATTTCCCCCACCCCATTATACTCCTTGCCAAAAACCTGCTTTAGAAGGTACGGAGCCCCTCTCAAAAAGCCTGGATTGTTCCTGCCAATAGTATATGCTTGTCTAAAAGATTAACTGAAGTATAAAAAAAAAAAAAAAAGTGATGGCTGGAACGCTTGAATTAATCTCAGCCATTGGTAATCACTCGAGCTGTGTTCCAGTCCATCGTTATTTTGCACACCAGGTCACCTCAGCTTGGACCCAACAATATGCAAATCAGTCTTGATACGCTACAACTGGAACAGTTGATACTCACCTGCCAGGCCAGGTCTTCCTTGAATGGGAATGCAAGCAACTCTGGATCGGCTTTAGCACGATTAGCCCAAAATAGACATTCAGATAAGGTTGTTGTATTGTGTGCGATATAGAACCCTGCCAAAACAAGCCACTTCCAATTCTGGTTAGGACCGCTTAAGAGCTCAAAGGCATTCCTGAAACGCTAGCACTCGAGGTTTATTCAGAAATAAATTGGAAAAAGTAATAATGGAGAAAGTAATCACATTCAGTCAGTGTGCTATATAGGTCTATTTGGAGGTGGTGCATCGCAATCAGAAATGAAACAGCTATAGTGTTCTACGGGACCTAGAGAATGTAACTCAAGACAACAGATTTTGATCTGATCAAAGAGTACCAGGGAATGATCAATTTCAATCTTCAATTGTCTGCCTTGGTCTCAAGTTTCTTTGTGGTGTACTCAGAATGTGAAAGGCACCCCACCTCCAAGACACATTTTTTGGGAATTGCATTCAGAGGCTTTATGGTTCCAAGCAGTTCTAGTGTTAGAGGATTTTCACTTGAATCTCATTAGCTTTCTCTTAATAGCAAGACCGAGTCGAGAAGCCAATAGGAGAGCTAATAGTCTCTGCATAAAGATATGTACAACATATATAATGTGTTGGCTTCCTATCAGTCACCTGTAGGAAAACCACCTTTACTACATGGTCACCTCGGATTTTACATCTTTTGCTGGCTTTAGAAATCTGTGCACTTCACCCCAGCTAACCAGTGGTAAAGTGCCTGTGATCCTTATTGGCATACTTCACTTCTATTCAAGTCACCTGTGTATGGTACAAAGTGTACCCAGGGCCTGTAATTTAATGTCACTAGTGGACTGCATGATCTATTGTGCTGCCTGCTACAGTGGCAGTGCAAACATGGCCTCTGGCCTACTATCATAGCCTGACTGTAGCAGTGTAAAAAATGAAACTCACCCTGTCAAAATAGACCCATTTAATAGGGTAAATCCTTCAATTTTGAGATAAATAGGTTATGCATATTTAGGCCTTGGCACCCATAATGCAGGGTGAATGGTAGTTAAAAGTACGGCACGCTGAAATTTAATGTTAACACGTGCTTAGTGACTAGCACCCAAGAGCCATTTTTCACTGTGCAGTCAATGCAGAAAATCAGCGTACATATTAGAATGCAGATACCGTACCTCAGGAATGGTCTATGCTAGAAAAATAATTAAAAAAACGATTTAATAGTTATTGAAATTTCAATGTCAGACAATAAATACCACATAAAAGTAACTTTTATAAAGTTACATTTTCCCTGCCTGAAGTTCCTGAAGACTAATTTGCATTTTCTCTCCAGCTTTGCCCAGACAATAGTTAGCCATGAATAGGTGGGAAATGCCACCATGGAGCAAACAATATTCTGACGAACAGGCAGAGAGGACTCTTTACCCTGCACACGTTCAGGGAGGACCTAAAGACCTGGCTCTTTGACTGATCCGGAGCTGCTCCCCAGCCCCCCCTCCCCCCAATGCCCCCCCTTCCCAGTGCCTGGAGACCCTCACGGGTGAGTGGTGTGCTTTATAAACCCCCGATTGATTGAGGGTGGGAGGTGTGAGCATTATTTTTGACAATACAGTGTCAAATACTGGGCGAGTTTCAAATCCTGCTTGACAGGTCTATTGGTTTGCACAAAACATTTGAGGCACACTTTGCAGAGGGAGAACATGTCAGGAAAATTTGTGTGGATCCACTTCCTGGTTCCTGAAGGACTGCTTCTTTCCTATCAGACTTCTGTATCAGAGTCCACATATAACCCTTGCAGCATATTTGGAAAAGGGAGATCATAGGATACCAAGGCAATTCTTGTGGCTAAACTTTCAGGATGCTGAAGGACTATGCAATGGTCTTCCCAGACTGCTCTCTGAAGCAGCCAGAGAAACTGCAATAAAGCCAAACTGAATTTAGTGTTCGTTCTGGGAGGACACTAGGATTACCGTAGTGTACTTCTCAAACATCCCCAGTCCTCAATGCACAAGTTTAGAGTGGCCAAACACTTTTGCTATATTGAAAATGCCCAAAGTGGGTAGCTTTGGCCCCAGGAACTTTTACCCCATTGGTTAGAATGTGCCCCAAAGTTATTCCCACTCACTAGCTAGTGCCAGTCATAAATGTTGCACCTCCAGGCATTCCCTTCAGAACACTTTTCAGGACCTGCGGAAGAACAGAAGAGAACTCGAACCTGTGAGTTGGCGCGAGCCCTGAAGAGCTGGAGCGGCTCTCTACTTCACAGTACAAAGTGGACTTCAAGGGTCGTTGGGTTGATTTCCTGATCAAGCTACAGCCACAAGAGGCCTTTCTTGCACATGCCCTGCTGATCAATGGCATATATCTGGACTTGACCCTGCTGTTGGCATCTGCCAACACCCTACGAGTTCCTGGAGGCCCTGGGAGCTTTAGAAGTGTACTGCTGTCCTGGATTGGGACTTAAAGGACTAAAGTCAAAAGGAAAAATCTTTCTCCATCGTGGCGAGCACCAAATTGCACCTAGGTGCCGATCTACCGCGACTATCGACTGTTTTTTGGTGCTATTCAATAGAGTTCCACTTATTTGGTTTTTGTAATTTTGTTTAATAAATGGTACTGTAAACATGAGGCTTGCGACATTGCTTAAGAACTCTTCAAGCAATACCTAAAAGTTTTTTGCCATTGTCCTCAAAGGCTCAGCTTACGTGATACCCTGAAGAAATCATTCAATTCAGGTGATAATAATAAAATCGCTGAAGTCGGTGTTGCGTTCCGTTTAAGCAATTATTTCAACCATGGAAAGCATTGACCTTTTGTCTAATGCACACACAAAAAAAGATTAACATGTATTCTGGTTCCCTACAGTCTTTGTCTTCCTGATTTTTCATGTCATCCCAAGTGTTTCGTGGCATTTTAGGACCATAGTACCCGATTACTTTGTAGATACCTACAGAAAAGATGCAGAGAAATATATGCAAGGGTGACGAACACAGGAACAGCATAGGGTCCAATTTCAGCCTGTTAACCCACAGTGGCATTTCACAGCATAAGTCGGCATCAGAGGGCATATTGGTCGACAAATCTTCAACTCAAGTGTTTGACCAAGAATGTACACACAGCATAGTATGTTTATTCACCAAAGAGCCTTCTGCAAATGCTACTTTATTCAAGACTGCCAAAAGGCACAGTTACTCCTGCAAAGGCCCATTAGCCCTCTCTGCTCTTGAATGACCGATCTGTAAGCCTAACTTAGGTGCCAAGAGTCCGCAAGTCACTGTATTACAAACCTAAAGCACGGACCAACAGGTTTGGTGAGCTGCGAGGAACTGTAACCAATGATATTAAGAACTTGGATCTGAAACCGGGCCATATCAGGTCAGGGATTCTTTGATTGGCTAGAGAAAAACCTTCGACACCAATCATCATTACTCACCCAAACGTCAAGCTGTGGAAGCATACAGGCAAAAAGAAAGACGAGAAACAAAAAAAATGCACATTTAAAGTAGTGTTTTCCCGCATTTAACTGGGGGTCATGGGGGAGCACTGCCGAGCGGTGTCAAGTATAAAGCTCCATATTTTTCAGGTAAACAGCTTATTGAAAAGCCAAGCACAGGATGGAGTGACATGCTGGCTCCAGTCACGCCCTTTGCCGGCATTTGAAGTCGCGCGACTCTGAAAACATGGAGAGAACACTCCAAGACATTTAAGTGGGGAACTCGCCGATTGCAAGCAGCAGTTTCGACAACATGACCGGCCTGCCTAACACGGCCAGCAATACATTTGGCCACCAGAAGGTAATAATGGTCTGTCTCGCAAGCGACGCACGCTTCTCGGCCGCCCGGTATCTCCTGCTGAAAAGGCTTGCCTGCCCACGCTGCTCGGCTCCCCCAGTGCCAAAACCAATAAGGCGCAGTCATTTCCGACACCCCCTACCGGACGCGAAATTACTCTATCCTCCAGTGAAGGTCAGCGCGGCAAAACTGTTTTTCTAGCCGAGTCATAATCGGAAATGACCCCTGCTCAGCCGAGCCTACAGAGGCATCGGAGGAAACAGTAGCACGGGGCAGAGGTTGGCTGGTGTTCCCAGGAGACATTCCACACATCTGCATTTTCATGATTTACTGGCCCCATTTCACTTTTTGGTGCACAGCCACGTTTCTCAGAGAGCCTTACAAAATATGTCGTATTCCTAAATGCAGGGCCGGACTGGGCCAGAGAAGCGGTCCGCGCACCAAATTAAAAGCGTCCCACATTTGTTAATCAAAGAGCTCAAAAAGAGGCCCACGTTTACACATCAGGGCAGTTTTAAATGCAAAGACACAACATATAGGTATTTTGCAAGGTATGGAAGACTGCATGCAGTTGTGCTTGCTGCAGTCAAGGTTTGTGGCAGTATCAGAGAGACAAACAGTAAAAAACATTTTTAAAAAACGCAGCACAACAGATCACGAAGCAATCCTCGTCCAATCAGTGCTTAATTTGAGCCGGTGGTTTCCGGTGCTCCCCATAGGCACTTCATTGTCAACACCAGGGCTTGTAAGTCTGCCACAAGGTGGCGCTCTCTGGTTAATTTATAGATAGCTACAACAAAAGGTCATTATTAATTCAATGTACACTAAAAATGACTATTACTGGCCGCTCAAGCCATTCTTATACTTTGGGGGCCTGAAATAGTCTGAATTGTCACACTTTGAGAGAGTGTGATTGTTAGTTGTGTTGATCTTTTCATTGGCAGCATATTATGGTCAATGTGTGGTGCAAGCTGCATTTTTTATGCAAATGAAGCACTGTATCTCCTTCATTACATATTCCTGCAACCTCCCTCCATAACCTTCAACGCCTTTAAAGCCAGGGTACCAAACATTGAGCCAGGGTGCTTCAAGGACTTATGAAAGAGAGCTTTTCTAGTCTAGGGTAGAGCTCAGATAAAGCGTGGCAAGCCTCTATTCCTTTCTCTCCAAGCAACAGACCAGTGATGCAACCGCCAGAGCGACACATCAATCTCACCCCGTTTACAGAATGAAAGTCAATAGGACAGTTCACACAACCAAGAAACAAAGAAAGAAAACCCTGCATGAAGATCCCTTCAATGCAAAGTCTATTTCGGTTCCTAAGTGACAACCTCTCATTCAGGGGGTGGCAAAAACAAACAAAAAAAAAAAACAGTGCAGGGATCTTTTACCCCACTCATTTGTAGGCAACACTTATTTCCCAAAAAACAGGACCTACTGAGGACACAAAAAGCCAACAAGCTTTAGCTTGCAGATAATGGTTTTAACAAATCGACACTAGGTTTCAGAAAGTGACTTTTGCTCTGTATTTTGAGGCCTTTGCATTTCAACTATCAACTGCACTTCTGCCCGTTAATTACATTTTGATGCTCCATGCATATGGGGAATAACGTTTTTTTTCAACCTTGGGGCAGCAGGAATGCCACTGAAAACAAAACTTTCAATACATAGTAATGATTTTGCAGTGGTGTTCCGGGTCTTTTTTTTTTCTCTCCATAAGGTGAGGTATTCGGATTTCGGACACATTTTAAAGCCAGCCAAACGGAGCTCTCCAGAAGCATCACATTAGATGTGTTACAGCACAAATACATATCAGCAGCTTGTCTGCCACCATTCTGTATAATGAGCTCTAATTGGACAGTCTAACTACCTTGTTGGACACTTGTCTTTCTCCAAACAATCTGAAACACCACCAACCACAGTCAACAGATCCCTTTACCGCGGTCATCAGAAACCTCATATTTTCTGAAAGTGCAGTGAGCCCAGACAAGTGGTAGGAGTTCGCTTTACAAATTCACAAAAAACAAACCTACGGAGGGGCATCAAATCTGCATGCAAGAGCCCAGAGAATTCATTTTTCACATTGCTGAAAGCCAAGAAGATGGCAGGATCAACACCACTAGATATCCTTGTGTTGTACAATAGGTTATAGAAAACGTTGCTTTATTTTTTTTATCTAAAAAAAAACTTCAAAAGGCAGGTTCACACAGTATAGCAGGCGGCCAGTGCGTTAAGGACCCGTGCAAGACTCAAACCAAACCATGTGCATGAGGAGCAGCTGAGCCTATGTGGCTACTGTGTCAATGTACCCATCTCAATCCAAATAACTGACTAACATCCACCACTCAATTTACTTTCAGATTTCAATATACTAATTAATCACTAATCCTTAGGATTCCGGAGTAGAGTGCTACACGAAATAGTGCTTTGACGGCTTGTCAGGGGTAGTAAGCGCTATATAAATTACAATACAAATCTGGGGAACAGGGTTCGAGTCTGGGCAAAGACGCTCAACATCCTACGATTCTTGTCAAACCACTTGATCTCCCTGTGCAAAACAAAAATGAATGTGTCCTTATTGTAACGCAACCTGTGCTCATGTAAAGCGCTCGGATACCCTATACCTTTGCGTCAAGTTCCCACTATATTAAACTCCGGAAAAAAATTAAAATAGACTGAAGCAGTCCGCAATGAAACGGTTGAAACAATCGATTAAAGATGCTCCTACAACCAGTATGACCCGTTCAGTTTTTTCCCCAAAAAATTCAATCAGTTCAGACAATAATCTCCATATAAACTAGTAAATAACAACCTTGATGAGGGATAAGCAGTGCTGGCACCAACAACAAGTAATTAAATGCGGCTTTGAAGAATCAGGCCCGAGGTTTGTACAGGCAGCGAGCCAAGCCCTGCTAATCCAGCTTAACTGTACTAAAACCCACTTCACTGTTGTATCTTCACCCAAACTTGACAAATCTCAGGGTCCAACAAGCCATGTGTAGTCACGCCGCCAAATCACTTAACCTCCTCCCAGTACCTTTATAAAAAAAATTTAAAAAACACACCCGACCTGCTTTAATATTATCTGGTGCTCATTGGAAGTGCTTTGAAGTCTTTGGTACAAGTTTGCACTATTATAAAACTTTAAAAAAAATAAAAAAAAATGCCTATGTTTTCACCATGTGTTTATTCGCTTACAGGCGCTGAATTCCTGACAAAAAACCCTTCAAGTTTACAACACCTGCCTTCATTTGTTTTCTTCCATCGGTCATCGCCCATCCCAGAGTTCTCTTCACACTTAAGGAGATCAGGCTCCTGGGCTTGTGTGCGGATGCTGTTCCTCTTCCGCAGCACAAAGTGTACGCAAGTGCAAATCTGTAGGCTGGAGGCAGTGCAGCCCTTCCCCAGTGAAGCCGGACCCAATGTGCAGCCCAAACAATAACGCTCCTGGAAACCCTCAAAGCTCTGAGGCGAAGGGGGGCATCCATTGCTCACCCCCTTACCGGTCTCTACAGACTTACCCTGGGCATTAAATAAAGTTTGAGGAAAAGATGATCTTTGGGAGACACATTTGCACTGCTTTAGAGCTCCCAAACCAATAACTTTTAGAGAAAGGAGGATGAAAAAGGCTGATAATCTTCACAGCATATAGGAAGAACCAAAAGTCATTCATTATCTATGCAGACAGAAAGACAAGCAAGAACTTTCTAGTGTGGAGGAAAATAAAATCCATGACTAACCCATGGTAGCACCAATGGGCTGGAAGTGGTGGATGCTTCACGGTGGCACCAATGGGCTGGAAGTGGTGGATACTTTATGGTGGCAGCAATGGGCTGGAAGTGGTGGATACTGCACAGTGGCACCAATGGGCTGGAAGTGGTGGATACTTCACAGTGGCACCAATGGGCTGTAAGTGGTGGATACTTCACAGTGGCACCAATGGGCTGTAAGTGGTGGATACTTCACAGTGGCACCAATGGGCTGTAAGTGGTGGATACTTCACAGTGGCACCAATGGGCTGGAAGTGGTGGATACTTCACGGTGGCACCAATGGGCTGGAAGTGGTGGATACTGCACGGTGGCACCAATGGGCTGCAAGTGGTGGATACTTCACGGTGGCACCAATGGGCTGCAAGTGGTGGATACTACACAGGAGTTTAAAGGCACGGTGCCCAATTTCAGTGCAACCTTATAATTCCAATGTCACATATGGTTTGACTCGGGTGCGGCCCTACAATTAAACAAGATCTGCTCTTTATTCAACAAAAGCAGAGCATTCATGGCAACAAACCAGATAGAGCTTGGTAGGATTGAAGTGCCCTCCCTTTTTAATGCCTTTTACAATATTAAGAAGGGTTTATGTTGAATTCTGCAGATTTGTTTAGTAAAAAGCTTTGCAGTGAATTAAGGGCAAAGGTTGTATGTTAATGCATTAGAGTCTGCTACACTACTATCTACACAGCCCTTGCTTCCAAACAGCGCAACTTTCCATGTAGTCACAGAGTTTCAGTAATATTTAAACCCAATTAAGTTACTGCGCCTGGAATTTATGTAGACATATTAAATAACATTGCTACCATTACAATAGGCAACCTCACCACAGATACTATCGAAAACAATACAGCCTGTGTCTCCCTAATTAGGTAACTGAGAAAAACAAAGATAAAAGCTACAACCGGTCTCAGCATCCGCTTACTGCAGATGTTAGAAACCCTAACTCGATTATATCAACGAGATCCTGGCAGGATCCGGAGAGGACGGACACGAGACCAACATAAGCTCCAGTAATTAGGTTTGAAAGTTTGTTTGGTGATCAGAATGTAATTAACAGGATAGATAGCTCTGCTTATTTATGTAGAGATATATCAAATGCATGTACTTAAACTTGTGAGCGTCCGGGTTCAAAACAGAGCAAGATAAGGATGGGATTTCATATGTACACGAAGAATGATACGAAAGGTATTAGCACAGGCAATACGTGACGCAATTTCGACCCATTTGCTTTACCACTACTTTTTGCTGATGCTTTTCAGCATCAGAAAAAAAAAGTCATTGTTAATAACATCGGCGTGAAAAATCCATTTACAAAAAGTTATAAACCCGATGATGCATACGTGCCCCATCATGTGTACATATGTTTTCCTCAGGGTTCTAAGACCGCCTTTTGCATTATCACGAGGCACAACCAGTGCTAATGATGCTGCAGACATTTTGTTTGTTTACATTTATGGTTCCAAAAAGATTGTGCAATAAATTTAAAAAAGCCAAAAATGCATTTTTTAAAAATAAAGTGAACCAGCAAAATATTGCGGCTGCTGGGCAAACCAAAAAAGAAAAAGGAAAAACTCAAATAACAAGATGGAGGGATGAACAGGTGTGGTGGACGGTTGGAGTAATAGACAATGAGCGGTGGGAGTAGCATGGGTACAGTGGGATAAAGCCAGTGAGGAGTGGGGCAATGAAGGAGCTTCCTTAAAAATAAACTGAAAGGGAGTGATGGATGAAGCAACAGATGAGCTGGGGCGAGAAGGGCAAAACAGAGGATAGGAGGTGGGGATTTCAGTCAGGAAGCAATAAGAATACACATACTCGCACCGACTTCTGCAAGAAAGAAAAAGTAGTTCCACGATGCGGATCTGTGGAACTAAGTATATATATATATGTCATCCACTCAAGGAAGGGACAACAAGAGCAATAAAGGTCATTGAATATGAAGCAAGCAAAGGTAATTGACAAAGTCAATCTAAAGCAATGGACGGACACAAAACTCACAATAAGTAGACCGCTCAGGGCTGTCTATAGAGGAGACCTAATAAAAGTGTAAATGGTTGCATTAGACGTGAGCCACCAATGACAATCACTGCAGCTCTGCAAAGCGTTACACTCAACAGACATGAAAAGGGGACGACTGACGGGGACTGGCAACAAGGGTGTCCTGACAGGACCTGGCAAAAAGGACGATTAATAAAGTGCATAGCCGACCACTCAAACAAGCATTGGCATAGCTAATAGGTCTCGCCTTTGGGGCCTTTATAAGTGTTGAGCCATGCAACAGTTGATGTTGTTGCACCAAGGATATTGTGCTGGATAACTAAACAGTTATAGGGTCCCAAAGTTAAGACCTATTGGCTATGCAATGCTTGTTCTGAATGGAGGCTGCCCCTGCTGGAAGGAATGTGACTTCCAGAGTATAAACTGCCCCTCCCCATCTCCCCCAACTCCCCCCTCAGAGTACCCGTGACATGAGAACAAACCATGAAGCAGGCTTTGTCAAGGTCTCCGTAACACCCCAGAGCGATGAAATGTACTTTTAATTAACATATTTTTGAAATTAGAAAATGCTTGAGAGCTGTGCCATGTCATACTGCTGTATGCAGCCGCGTACTACACTGCTTTACCAGCGTGTCATTGGTACGGAGATCAGGTACTTTCTGTTAACTAAGGCCAATAAATCATTCCTATGAAATATGGTTGTTGGAACCACTGATGGAAGGAAAGCATCATTGTGATCACAAACCTAAAAAAAAAAAAAAAAAAAACAAAAAAAAAAAAAGAAAGTAAAACACGGATTTCTATTACTGCTGGGTACCCGTTTTACCAGGTCACCCCAAATGTACATCTGATGCACTTCAGGCCCGGCCTGTGTCCACGGCCAGGCCCTGTAACACTGACAGTGGGGTTGTGGCGATGCTTATGGGTCACCGTGTACAGGTATTCTGCCCTCCCCTGCCTGCAGGGCATTGCCTGGAGCAGTGCCCAAATGCTCTGGAACCCATGTCCAGTACTCCTGCCGACAGTACAGAGTGGACACAGGGCATGGCCTAAGTTCATATACATTAGACGCAACATAACTAAAGATAAGTACCGCCCACCTTACAAATGAGATAATTGCCCACATTACAAATGAGATAATTGCCCATGCCCACCTTACAAATGAGAAAATGGCCTCGGTCTAAAACATCTAGTCTCAAACCACAGTTTTGTTTTTTATTACCACTCCCTCGTGTGCCTTCTCCCCCTAAGATCCAAAAGTCTAGGGGGCTGGCATGCACCCTCCAGCGTTACCCACCTCAAACATCCTCTGTACGATAGCGTCTTTTTCTACTTTGCATTTGTGGACCCTTTTGGTCACTGGTCCTGCATTGGCACTCACCCACCCATGGTGTTGTGTGGTGGCACAGTGTGCCATGCTCTGGACACTGCATGCCCACCCGTGGTTGGGTGCTAGGGGTAATAGGCGCCAATATAGAAATCAGAACAATCTATATTAATCCATTCTACACAAATGGTATCGTTGCGGTGCATTCAGAAAGGGGACACCCCCTACTTCCCCAACCATCAAACAAAGATTGTAAATGAAAATTTACAATATTCGAAGCAATACGCATTTCCAAGTCAAATCAAAGTATAGTACAATTGAGTAAAATCAAAGCAATGATCTAGACTGTTTCTTCTTTGGTGTTTTTACTACTCCTTTTAGCCAACGCGTTTCGTGGCTTGGGGGAAAACCCCTACGACTTTCTCAGGGCATTGGATGTGTTCAAGGTAAAGCTCTCCAAAAGTGAAAATTATGCTCAAGAGATCTTGTATCCAACTTATGTCTGTTCAATTCAAGAGTACACTTCAGTGTAATCCAATGGTTGTCAATAAGTGCCAAATTCGCAACGTAAGCTGTCAACATCAAAATCCCTTGCGAGATTGTTAATCTCCCATCATTTAAGAGACCCACATTCTACAGTTGTCTGGACCATGCACACCCACCAGTGGTGTCGGGTGGTGACCCATATTCTGCCGTGCTCTGTACACAGCACACCACCCGTGGTGTTGGAGTGAAGTCTCACATTCTGTCGTACTCTGGGTGGTGCCACTCTTTCTGGCCTGGACACCCCATGCACACACCTGTGGGTGGTGTCGGGGTGCCGACACATCCTGGTGTGCTCTGGACACCGTACACCCCACCCGTGGTGTCGGGGTGGTGACACATTCTACTGTGCCCTGGACACTGCACGCCCACCCATGGTGTTGGGTGGTGAGACACTGTGCTGTGTTCTGGACAACACACGCCCATCCGTGGTGTTGGGGTGAAGACACATTCTGCCTTGCTCTGGACACCGCATGCCCTCCCCGTGGTGTCTAGGTGGGGACACACATTGTGCCGTGCTCTGGATGGTGACACATTCTGCTGTGCTTGACACCGCATGTCCACCCGTGGTGTTGGGTGGTGACACATTGTGCTGTGCTCTAGACACCGCACGCCGACCCGTGGTGTGGAGGTGATGCACATTATGCCGTGGTCTGGGTACCGCACACCCACACGTGGCATCTGGTAGCGACACTCATTCTGCTGCTCTCTGGACACCGCACGCCCACCCGTGGTGTCTGGGTGGGGACACATCTCTGCATGCCCACCTGGTGACGGCCATGCTCTGGGCACAGCACGTCCAACCATGTTGTTGGGGTGGTGTTACATTGTGCTGTGCTCTTGATACCACATGCCCACCTGTGGTGTGAGGGTGGTGCCGCACATTGTCATGCTCTGGACATTGCATACCCCCCCGTAATGTGGGGGGGTATACACACATTCTGTTGTGCTCTGGGCGGTGACACATTCTGCCGTGGTCTGGGTGGTGACAAATTCTTCCGTGCATTGGGTGGCGATACACATTCTACCCTGCTCTGGACACCGCAGACAACCACCCATGGTGTCGGGGTGGCGACATACATTTTGCCATGCTCTGGACACCATATGCACACCTGTGGTGTTGTGGTGACAACCACTCCGTTGTGCTGGACAATGCATGCACTCACCCATGATGTGGTGGCGACGACAAATAGTCTGCCGTGCTCTGCACACCTCACACCCACACCTGGTGCTGGTTGTCGACACATTATGCTCTGTAAACTGCATGCCCTCCCATGGTGTCGGGTAGTGACATTATCATTCTCTGGACACCTCATGCCCGCCTATGGTGGCAGGCATTCTTCCGTGTTCTGTACACCGCACGCCCACCCGTGGTGTCAGGGCAGAGGGGGATGTGTGTGTGTGTCTGACCGCACGTCCTCCCCATGGTGTTGGTGTGATGGCACACATTCTGCCCTCCTCTGGAGACACACACACGTGGTGTCAGTGGCAACACATTCTGCCGTGCTGGACACCACATGCTCCCACCCATGGTATTTGTGTGGTGAACATTCTGCAGCGCTCTGGGCACCGCATGGCCACCCGTGGTGTGTTGTGGGGGTGAGGACACTTTCTGCTATGCTCTGAACACCGCACGCCCACCTGTGGTGGTGACACGCCTTTGGCCGTGTTCTAGACACCACATGCCCACCCATGGTGTCAGGTTGAAGATACCTATTCAGCCGTGCTCTGGGTGGTGACACATTCTGACACCTCACGCACAACTATGGTGTCAGGTGGTTGCACACTACCGTGCTGGACACCACATGCCCACCCGTGGTGTCTGGGTGGGGGCGCACATTGTCGTGCTCTGGACACCGCACCCCCACCTGTGGTGTTGGGGAGGTGACGAACATTCTGCCATGCTCTGGGTGGGGACACATCCTGCCCTGCCTTGGTCACCGTACGCCCACCCGTGGTGTCTGGGTGGTGACGCACATTCTGTCACGCTCTGGACACCGTATGCCCACCCATGGTGTCTGGGTGGTCAAGAACATTATGCGGTACCCTGGACACCACATGCCCACCCGTGCTGTTGGGTGGTGACATTCTGCCGTGCTCTGGACACCGCACACCCACCGTGGTGTGGAGGAGGTGACGTACATACATTATGCTGTGGTAAGGACAACACACGCCCACCCGTGGTGTTGGGGTGGAGACGCACATTCTGCCATGCTCTGGGTGGTGACGCATTCTGCTGTTCTCTGGACACTGCATGTGCCCACCTGTGGTGTCGGGTGGTGACAGACATTCGGTCACGTTATGTACACCGCACCCCCACCTGTTTTGTCAAGGTGGTGACAGTGTGCCCTGCTCTGGACACTGCACACCCACCCATGGTGTCAGATGGTGACAAATTCTGCTAAGCTCTGGGTACCGCATGTACACCCGTGGTGTCAGATGGTGACACATTGTGCTGTGCTCTGGATAACACACCCACCGTGGTGTGGAGGAGGTGACGTACATACATTATGCTGTGGTAAGGACAACACACGCCCAATCGTGGTGTTGGGGTGGCGACGCACATTCTGCCATGCTCGGGTGATGACACATTCTGCCATGCTCTGGACACTGCACACTCACCCATGGTGTCAGGTGGTGACACAAATTTTGCTGTGCTCTGGACACTGCACGACCACGCGTGGTGTGGGGGAGTTGACGCACATTGTGCCATGGTCTGGACATCGCACAGCCTCCCCGTGGTGTCGGGGGCGACACATTCATTCTGCTGTGCTCTGGACACTGCACGGCACGCCCACCCGTGGAGTCGGGTGGTGAGGCACATTCTGCAGTGCTCTTGACGCCGCACTCTGGAGAGGTGCCTGTGACATGTGATACAGCCGCACACTGCTTCAGGTTTCCGGTTCTTCGCCGGAGGTGTGTTGCTGTTAGTAGTTCGTTGGGCGTCAGTTTCACTCATTGCACAAGTGTGATGGGAAAGCCGGTGCTCGGGAAGGATCAGACCAGCAACAGCTTTGTGGCACCCGTGAACCTGTTGGGTAAAGAGGAACTGACTGTAAACATCACACCACACCCACTGATGGCTTCGGGAACTGTAAGAGGGATTGAAAGCACGGTGCGCGCCGCAAACTGAGCGCTCTTGGAATTCCAACACCAGTCCTTTGTTTATTGATTGCATTTATTATTTGATTATGGAAACGTAATAGTGTCTAGATGCGCCTATGTAATTGAATACAACTATAAAAAAAAAAAAGCAGCCGCGAAAGTTATCGCGGAAGCAACGCTAATTAAAAGCACAGGTGAAGCGGCATTTTCGTTGCTTATGGCAACAAAATGGCATGGGACTGTCCACAGTCCCTACGGACACGTGCATGCTGTTTGCAATGGACAAATGGCAAGAGCAGCCATCTTTGTCCATGTAGATGCGTGCATGAAAGCGCTCGGCAGAATGGATTTCAAAAAGGTACAATGGTGAGAGCAGCGCATGCGCTGCTTTCGCAAGGCGAGACCTTACAAAGAAGAGCAACAAAGACCATTGCTAAAGCGGTGGGCAGTGGAACCACCAAAAGGGAGACTCATCAAGGACCACTGCTACAGAAGGGCAAAGAAGACCACCACCAAAGAGAATGGCAACGAGGATCACAAATGCAGAAAGCATTGGCAAAATCAATGTTTTGACTTTGGGACCAAGAGACTATGCCAATGTTTTTTTAACCATGCTGCTCCGCATCGGGGATGCTGCGCAGCATGGCTAAAGAATCAAAAAAAGTTAAAGCTTTTGACATGACCTCTTGCATAATTTTGAAGTCCTGTGCACAAGCAACACAAGGGGCAGAACCAACACAGGTGTTGAAGTGGACCAGCATTGGGGGGGGGGGCGGGGGGGGGGCAATAAACAGAGAAAATGGAACATAAAAGGTTTCTTGGTGATGGGTGTAAGCAACACCGAAGTCATTGGGGGGGGGGGGGGGGGGGGGGGGGTTTAGATGACCTAGAAAGAGCGATGTGGGGCCTGAGGGGAGCAACAGGCGAAGGAACAAAATTGAGTGGGCAAGCGAGAAACCAGGGTGAGAAAGCAACAGGAGGAGTAGTACAAGAGGGTAAGAGCAACATGGAGGGGGTGGTTAGTAGCACACGGATGACAAAGAGCGACAGAGTGCTGAGAAATATAAGTATACGAGGTAGACAGCTGGAAAACACATGCACACCCCAAGGAGTGCTTAACCCAAAAGAAAAAGTAGTGCTTGAAAAGTAAGCAGCAGAAGAATAGCAGCCAGCCAATCAAAGAAGATGCTCCCAGGGAAGGAAAAACACAAGATTGACAAGCTAAGACATGAATAAGAAGGCAGATGACAGTGACAAGAAAGCCAACCAATTTTAAATTGAACAGCGGGCTCTAAGCCCTGTATGTTCTTGGTAAGCCCACAATAGGTCTCACAACAAACAGTACATGCTAGGTCTAGTAGGCAAGACCTAAGAAAGGGGCAACAAGGATAATCAATACAGAGGGGTAACAAGGACCACAAGTAGAGAGGCAGGTAACTTGGATCATTGTCACTGAGATGGCCAATGTTGGCTATTCATACAGAAACTGACAAAAGGCACTACTGATATGAAGCCAGATAATGAGGACCACCGATAAGGCGACAGGCAGTCTGTTCCTTTTTGTGCATCTCTGTGAGGTGGTTCTCTTTTACAGAGACAGACAATAGGGGCCACAGTTGGAGACTGTATGCCCACCAGTGTGATGCTCAACCAATTTAACAAATTCAATTTAATATACAAAATTACTACAAAATCATATCTTTTTAGAAATATAAATATTTCACAGTGGAGGGTACCACAATGTAGCTATTGCTCAAACTTTCCACCTACGAGGGCTTTGCACAAAATAAGGTAAATAATTAGCTTGGTAAACTAAGGTCCAGCTTTCCAATTTTGGTTCAAATTGGATCAGGGGAAAAATAAATGTTAGGGGGTTCAGGGTGGGCAAAGAAATGATTTTCCCATTTTAGTTTAGTGTCTAGAGCTCAAAACTGCTGAGCATTTTGGCAGCGAATCATTCTTAGTAGCTTAAGAGATATTGGGGTCTTAAAAATATGCCAGACAGGCTTGAAAGGGATACTACTTTGGCATCTCTATACCATTTACACTTCCATAAATCAGATTTAAAGTTTTTCCTCAAATGTGACTGGCTGGAAGGGTCACCGTTTGAAGTGGCAGAAATGCCATCCATTCTGGGAGGAGTCTATATTCAAACATGACTGGCGATTTTACACTGACACCAATCAGGTTTTCACTAAGGGATCTGCACATACTCACTATCATTGACTCAGTGATACACCAATGGTGTTAAAGAGTGTCACACGCAGACATGGGTTTGCACAATGCCACACAGATGCACACCCTGGAGAACACCAAGGGACATGACCATGCTCCCAGTCATTGACTCAATGACTTCTGAAGTCACAGGGACATAGTCACACCAGGACACATGCATGTGTCCAGCGCCACTCACTCAAACACACACTGAGGGATATGAACATGCGCACCATCAAGGACTGACACGCTAATGGAACAATGGCACATAGAACATGTTCAAGATCTGCAGAAGTTCAAGTTTCCATCGCTCTGGAGAGGTCTCAGACATTCATGAATGCACGTTTCCCACACTGAGACCAGGTACACACAAGCAGAAGAGCAAGCTTCACTCAAGCAGAAGAGCAAGCTTCACTCAAGCAGAACAGGTCTATCACATGCACAAGCTCCCCTCACTCAAAAGTCCCTGCAGATCAAAGAGTAAAAGGCTGCCTCACTCTGAACATACCCATGACATGCAGAAGGCCAAGCTTCCCTTACTCAGACCTGGTCTAGTACATGGATGCGTGGAATGCTTCCCTCACTCAAAATAGAGCCTGCACATACAAATGTCTAGCATCCCACATTCAGATCATGTCCAGGACATGCAGAAGTGCAAACTTCTATCACTTTAAAAACATCCAACACATTCAGTGGTGGAAACTTTCCATCCTGAAACCAGGTGTATACGCGCATGCTTCACTCACTCAGAATTGGTCTAGCACATGAATAGGTTCAAACTACCCTCACTCAGTAAATACATGCAGAAGTGCAAACTTGACACCAATAGAGTCAAAGGCACAGTGTGTGGACAGTCAAAACATTTCCTGGACATGCCAAAGTGCAAGCTTCACTTCACTCAGAATAAGTTCTGAGTATGAATAGGTGAAAGCTTCACTGAGCTTCCTCACTCAGAACAGCTCCTACACTAGCAAAAGAGCCCATTCCCCTCACTCATCAATACAAGTTTGACACCAATGGAGTTAAAGGCACAGTGAAGTAGTGGCACTCTAATATGTCCAGAACATGCAAAGTGTACGCTTTCATCAATTAGATCAGGTATACACATGCATAAGTGCAAGCTTCAGTTACTCAGAACATGTCCTTATCATATAGAAGTGTAGGATTCCCTGAGAAAAAACAAGAGAAACAAGTGGAATGCACATTACAACCAGATATATATTACACAGTGGCAGTAACAAGGATGTAGTTCTAGTTCATGCGTACTTCAATTGAAAATGTGTTTTTTTTTATTTATTTGCCTATAACTCTTTTGACCCAGAGAACAGATTCACATGTAATCTGGCAAATTTCCAGCTCAGTCGGGTCCATCATTCAATTAGCATCAGTTCCTTTGAAAAAATAAATAAATAAAATGGGTCGGGGTGGTGTGGGATAAAAAAAAAAAATAAATAAAGCTAGGTTTCACAATTTTAGCTCCTTTAGAAAGTGTTGCTTGCGCCTAAATCCCAAACTTCTTAACAGATTTACATCACATGCATGAAAGCTATACTTTACTCAGAAATTGTGCTTTCAGTGTAAACTTGTCCAATAATTTAAGAGATTTTTTTTAAAAAAGTTGTCAGGTGGGCTTGGAAGAGTTAACAGTTTTGCATTTCTCTGCTGTTTAAGCATCATTCTGTAAGTGCCACCATATGTAGCAGAAAAACACTTCAGTTTGTGAAAAGTCAATTCAGCAGCTAGACACACTCGGGGGCACACCAAGGGACCATATCATGCTCATCATTACTGGCTCAGTGATACAAGGCAGTGAAAGAATCAGTCACTAAACATGTTTTATACAAGTCAGAATAAGAGTTTTTCAAAATAAATACACATTTTCAAAGAATTACAGTATGACTGCATTTCATACATCTAAACCACCATCACTTATTACCCATTTTATTTCCTTTACCAGATTATAGGTTCTTTATAGAACTTTCCAAATGTTTGCATTAAAAGTACGTAATCAACTCACAAAAACAAAGTTAGAAATGTCGCTATTGTTCTGACCCAAATGGCAAAAACAACCAAAATTCCCCACCTATGGTTTGAGGCACAAATCGGGATTCCCATCACCTCCTTGCAATGTGTGCCATCACATCATTAAAGGCAACATAAATGACATACCAATGCAATCATTAAAACAAAATCATGTAAACATACACCAAGAAAATACACAAATTACCTCTCAAGTGTAAACCAAAAAAGTGTTCGCCTTGCAGCATTGTTCCAGACATGGATTCATGCAAGTAAAGAGATTCATGCAAGGACACATTGGCAATATACCACTCGCTCGGAAACCCTTTCACAAAGGCAGAAATAGTGTAATTCAGAGCCAAACCACACATAGGGGTACCATTTGAAGAGCACCACTGTCTCAGATCCAGAATCACATGGGTACAGCGGCATTCAGAGGTAAACATAGGAACACATTTGTACAACGTTGCTCGCTCACATCAGCGATACACAGTAGGCCTGGGTGGAGTTCCGCGTAGTGACAAAAAAAAAATAAAAACTTAGCGGAGTTATACAAGCGGTGGAGTGCCGTGTGAACTGCCGTTTGTGCGGATCTTCCTGCCGCTCGGGTAGAAATTATACCCGAGCAGCAGCTTGCACTTGCGAACTTACTATTGACAAGCGCGGGGGAAAAAAAAACACTTTGTTGCGATACGGGGAGCAGAGTTTTCTGCACTTCCAGAGCTATGCAGAGTGCAGAGAACTCCCAAAACACTGCGAATGGAGCGGAGTTCACCACCCAGGCCTAATACACAGAAATAGTCAGAGGTACATTCAGGTACAATTATAGCATGTCACCAGAGACAGAAACTAACATATGCATAGAGATGGTGTCTGGCATAATCAGAGACACTCTTTGTACACCTTTACTCGCAAGGATAAGACCAGCCTTATAAATCAACAGGTCAGACATGATCGAATACATTGACTGACTTCTTGTGATCTCACAAATCACAATAGTTTATAAAAATTAAGACTATACGAGCGGTCTCTGGATTCTATAGTCTCAGTGCACAAACTACACCCATGCCCATTACTAGTACAAGTCCACCTCAAATGATAAGGGTTACTTAATGTAACTTATTCCAATGAGGAATGTGCGGATGTTATGAACATGGATAAAGGAATCAGAGACCAGAAATACATTTATTCTTTTCAACATAATTCATAACCAGTACTGGTCACCACAAAAACTCAAGACAGCAGTTTTACTACACCATTCTACCGGTTTGAGGTGCCCACAAGAGCATTGCGGTGTACTAGGGGATATTCCATATGATCAGCAAAAAGCATCTTCAAAAATACGTTTCTTTGGCAGATACTGAATGAACGCTCAATTCCATGATCATCACCTATAGAAAGCAGGTAAATTTTAAAGATCTACTTGTACACGCCAATGAAACAGGAATAGGTACATCGCTTGTTGCAACAACAAGCCCCCACACATTTTGTACGTCGGTGACAGGACTTTGCTACACCAGACCATGTCAGGAAGAATATTTACCAAAAGCTTAGATTTCCTTTTACCAATGTATTTGCAGGTATTGGTCCATTTGTTCACTGAGTAGTTAACCAACACTAGAACTAGTGTTTGAAGCATAATGCACGGATGCGTAGACTGCATGTTTTAGCCCATGCTGGAATTGAGTGGTTGTGGTGCAAAGGGCTGCGCTGTGTCCATTCGGACTTGGTCATAGCTCAGTTTATCTAGTGGGAGAACACTGCGTGTATTCTAGAACACAACCGAAAGCACCGCCCGCAGACAGCTACGCGTTTCATGGATGAGCTGCTTGCAAACGAACCGGGGGATGCCGCAAACATGACAACCCTTATTTTGAAACATCTGAATAGTTATCCGCCACCCCGGAGCTAGAGTGTGAATGTATGCGTGCAGAATGGCTTAGAGCTGTCAAACATGCAGTTGTGAGCACATCCAGCTAGTACCTGGCACAGGAGGGACAATCGCTTGGGAACCTGCATCAGAACCCAGGAACAAAGCAATGCCACAGAGAAGAGCAGACTTCAGACTGGGGTATCACGCATCCAGATGTGCATCTCTCCTAAACTACCTCGGGATGGCAAGCCTACAGAACATTCAAAAAGCCAGTTTCTCAATTTCAAGAATAACAAACGGCTGAGGCAGGCATCGCCAAGCAGCTTCTGTTCCTGTTCAAAATCCGTTTTAGCTTTCCCTTTACAGAATCCCAGCTCGGCTCCCATTGGCATGCAGAGGTTGTATTCAAGAGAGCTGATGACAGCAGCTCACTGGTATTTACTTAAGGCTCACAGCGCAAAAGGCCACTCACTCAATATGGCGCCAAACAAACCAAGCTTTTGCTCCCACGCGGGCACCAGACTCCAAAAGGCCATGACTTGCGAGTGACCTTAAAACGACCGTCGTGTTGAAGTTCATGTGGCAACCTGGACTAAAGAAGCACAAAGCAGCCAGATGCGTTATCACAGACCATCACTGTAGCTCTGCCTTCTATAGAACTCGAGCTACGTCAGCACGAGGTCAAACATGCAAGCGAAACAAGGGGCGGGCACAAAAAGTGGACTCTACATTACATACTCCAATTCTGTGGCTTAAATGAGTCTAGTTGATCAGTCTTGACCAATTTCGAAATTACACCATACAAAGAAAGGAAAATACTAGAAAGTTTGCTACTTTTGGGATAGTCCAACTAGGGTCCATGTTTACTAGAAGCATTTGGGAAGGGAGTGGCCGGAGTGAACATTAGAAAGGCAGAGAAAGTCAGTACATCTATAAACCATTTAATGGAAACAAAAAGGTGAACTACTAACTTCACAAATCCAATTACTGTGCAGCATTATGGCTCACACCAAAAAAACAAGAACTGGCAAACCGGTCTGGTGTTTGTCCGCAGCCTTTCAATGATTGTTCTACCCAGTGCTTGGCCCTTGTCAGGAAGCCACGGCAGCTATAACCATCCATTTCCCCTGCCAGTGCTGCCAACGACAATACTTACGCCACTACTAAACATAAGACTCCTAAAAATATGATAATTCAAACTATTCCAGGCTCCCAAAGCTATAAGAATGGGATGGGTGGCAGGAATTCATTGTTTTTAATGCATATTGAATTAATGAACACCTGTTCTGCTCATCTCTAAATTACACAGACAGCCCCACCAAGTGACAAACAGTAATAAGTGCTGATGTTCACAATTAAGTGCCGGTGCCGAATACCGGAAACCAATGGCTCAAATTAAGGACTGGTTTTACCATGTTTTTTGTAAAAAAAAAAAAAAAAAAAAAATATATATATGTTTGGGGGTTTGTTAACCCCTTCCCTGCTCATGACGGAACCACTCCCGTCATGAGCCATGGGTGCCGTGTGCTCATGACGGAGTGGTTCCGTCATGCTGCGGCCGTTGGCCGCCGCTTCGCCCACGCGGCGCTAATTCCCCGCCTGTGCGGGCGATTAGCGCAGTGGGCGGAGTCGTGACGGAGCCACTCCGTCATGAGTCACGGTTGATCTGTGCTCATGACGGAGTGGCTCCGTCATGAGCACAGCGCCACCGCGCTGCCCCCAAACCCCCCCCAGCGCTGCGGCGGAATTCCTGCCGCAGCCAAGGGGCTAAACACCCGCCATTAGTTTAAAAAATAGCTAAATCCACAAATATTTTGAAGCAGCTACTAGACACGTTAAAAGTGGCAACGTGTGGCCTGAGGAAGTAGAAAGATGAGCCCAAACCTAGCTACTCACAAAGCAGACAATCTGGTCTGTGGCATCAAGAGTGTGAAGATTAGGAAATGACAGAATGCAAAGGTTAACCTCAAGCACTATTACACACGAAAAAGTTAACTAGCGCATAAGGAGCTTTTAACTGTGAATGGATAGACCAGTATATAGATTAAGATGTGAGTAGATCACCTACAATGCCAGGATTGCAGCTGTTGATGGCACAAACCTTTCAAAGAAAGCAATCAAGTAACTGGGGAAGCAGTTGCAGAAGTGGCATGTGCAGCTAAAATCACTCCGATTACAGTCTTTACCTAGATCTGGCTATTGAAGTATAATCAGGGCCATTGGAATTATGTGGCAGGAGAGGGTCAAATTATCTGGCATGGTTTTGTAACTTATGCGGCAAGAAAAGGCAAGTTTTGCGGCATAATGTGGCATTGTAAAAGTTTTTGCTACATTAGTTAATCATGTTCAAACTTGGTAACACGTTCTGGGCCTTGGTTGCATTACTTTAGTACAAATGTAACACTCAAATATATCAATACGCCACGGAAAAGTGACCAGTCCAGCCTTGCAGAGGTCCTTCCATTGTGCTGCAACACGTGTTGTTGCATTTTTAATAACAGTCGAACCGTATGAGCTAGAAAAAATGTTGGTGTTAAAATCAGATAATGCGGCAGATAATGCACCAGATGGAGGGTTAGGTGGCAAATGCGGCAAATCTAGAATTTTAAGAAAATCAGCATAGGCTTGGTAACGCGGGCACTCTGGCAATGCCAGAGGGGCCGGTATCAGAATTCCAGCTGTGGGCTGGTTTTTTGAGCAGCCTGGGAGGCCGATTTGGGTGGTTTCTGCGTTGCTTGATGCCGCCAGCGGCCCAGTGGGGGGCTGGAGTGGCCTTTCTGGAGGTAGATGGGCGTCCATTCCCTCTTTAATCAGCGGCAGAGGTGTTGCTCCAGTTCTCTCGCTTGGCCGGCCCATTAATATATGCATATTGAGCAGGGACAGAGGGCCTGAGCAAAAGTGGCATCACTTGTTTTCAGGGGTGTTTCACCAATGTAAACTAATCTGTGCATTTTTTTCTTACCCTCCCCCCCTTTTTTTTTTTACATAAAATTTTGCCGAAGCAGTGTTTTGCAGAAAGGCAATATGCAAATGTGGGCCACTTTTTTTTTGGGCGTGCCCGGGCGGATTTTTAATCCCAATCCAACCCTGAAGAAAATCGCCAAAGCTGCACAATCACATAATTCAAGCGGCCCTGATTATAATACAGAGGAACCCTGTGCTATCCGAATCCGAAACAAAGCCAGCGATCGGTTTGCCTTAATCAATAATCCCAGAATTCTAACTCCAGCTACAGAGGTCAAGGGGCACGTGGCACACCGTTGAACCTGCCTGACCTCGAGTCCCGGTCGCCACAGGACTAGCTATAGCCTCCGATAGCGCGAGCTGGAACACGTTCCGGAACCCCTTCATAAACTGACAAACAAGCGGTGAGAAGCATCATACGACAGACGGCATTCGCGAATCTGTACATCGCACCTGGCGTGTCAGGAGGGTGTGGCATGCAAAAGTGTGCACCGGTTAAGGAGTCCTCACAAAAACGCAACGCCTCCAACCCGAACATTCGTGCCTTTTAAAAGCATTCTATCCCAGAAGCAGAGCATGTGTTATCAAGAGTCCGTATCCACCGCACCGAGCGAAAGGAAACACCTATTGACATGTGTCTAAATGCAGGCTTGGCTGAGAGCTGACCAGGGGTGGCTCTAGGCTCATGGTGGCCCTGTGCAGGGAGCGTAGGCAGGGGGCCCCGCCCGGAGGCCGCCAAATCCCTGTCAGGGGCCGCCACGAATATGTATTGTATCTGATTCCTCGTGGCGGCCCCTGAGGTTTGGCGGCTCTGTGCAGGTGCACAGCTTGCACATGCCTAAGGCCGCCCCTGAGCTGACCGAACTCGTGTGTCCATGTCAGTGCCTCCCTCAGCATGCCACGGCCTCTCCAGCCAGTGCAGGCAGAGGGGAGATCTGTGGAGTCAAGGTGCTTTAAGGCTGCGGACTAGTCTCCAACCGGCATCACCCTTGGAAGACCCTTCAAGAACTCAACAAATATGCTGCCATTTTACCCAGTTCCAAACTGGGAAGGAGTATTACTAGAGAGACTACCTGGATAAAGGATCTACAACATTCGCAGCCAAGGTCCTCTCTGCGCTCCGACTGTATGCCCATTCAGGTTATGGCACCTCTGATGAGACCAATGATGGGCCTAGGACAGAACAAACGAGGCTACACAACTGCAATCGGTTTACCCCCTTTCTGATTAAGTGTCAATCTCTACAAGGGAGAAAAGGGGAAAAAAAAGACCACGCGAGACTTGTGAAACTAAGAGACAAGTGAGGAACAAGTAGAGATTCATAGTAAAGGAAGATTGGAGGGAGAAAATGGTACATGGAGTTTAGAAATGTAAGGTGTGGTGCTAGATGCAGGATAAATTGCACTTAGTCTAAGGAGGAAGGTAAGGGGCATAGTGAGAGCACAAAAGGACTTGCAATAGAAAATGGTTTCCTATCCTGAAATATGAGAATTGTCCAAGTTTACAAAAAAAGTAACCAGGGGAGCATTTTTCAGGGCTAGAAAGCTATGAATATTAGCCGAGATAGGTCGATTGTGGCATTTACCATTAGGAGCTCACACCCTAGCCGTGGTTTGGTGGCGGCAGGCCGGCTAGACTACAGCGATCTCCATGGTGTTCTTCAGGGCACCCTTGGTGTTCATGCTCGGCTTCACTAACTTCTCTGAAGAGGCAAGGTGGGAGAGGAAACTTGGGTTGGTGTTGGGTGCACGGGGCAATGGCAGCCAGAGCATGACGTCCATCACGGCAAAGTGTCGCCTTCTCTAGGTAGGCACTCAGGGGAATTTCTTGGTTCTTGGACATGGGGTGAGAAAGAGTGTGGAGCCAGGTGAAAAAACCCTTCTTTGGTCCTTGACATGGCCAGTGTTTTGGCCCCGGCTTTGCCAGAATGAGGACAGAGCTCTTTAGAGTAAGAGTCCGAAGGTCGGACGTATTGGAACCCACTACCAGTTTTCACAAGTGATGGGCACAGTGCCAGCGCTTCTGCAAACATCTGCTGTGGGGAGAAATGCCAGTGCCAAAAATAGCTAACAGTTAAGCAATACTTTTGCCTCATCTGTCTTTAGTCTTGAAAAATGTAGCATCTGTAAATCAAAGTCAAAACTGAGCTTTGCTTTAAATTCCATATTTATTGCGAATGGAAAAAAACGATTTCAAGATAAAAATTCCTCCATATAACTTTAAAACTTTGATGACTTTAGAACGGATTTAAAGCTGCATTACAGTATACATTTGTTTAAAATAATTCACACCCAGATATTTATTTGGAACCGGTCCCCATTTTACTTAGATACTGTTGCTGCCACCTTCCCCAGCAGTGTGCAGGAACAACAAGGGCCACCCAACTCACATGGAACCAGGGTATCTATTATATAACAAGGAACAAAAGTTCCTGTGGACAAAGTGTAGAATATGATAATAGTTAGCTGAATGGCAGTACTTATGGGTCAAGAGATGTGGAAGAGAGAAATAAAACTGTACACAAGACAGTCAAGAATATTTGCTAGTTATGTAAATACGTAATCAAGTTAATAAAAAGAAGTGCGTGGTGTCCCAAGTGAACACAGAACCTACTTAGCAAAGGTCACAGTATGTGACATAAAATAGGCTTCAAAATTATACAAAAACTACCCCAGCAGCACCACATAGGGAGAAAGAAATACAAGAGGGCAGCAAAAGAGACCTAGAAATACATTGAGGCAGTTGTCAGCCGGCAGCCATCTTTCAGTGTTCACTAAAACATGCAATATATATAGCCATATTAGAGACTATGGTATTTTAGTTTTACAAAAAATCAGTATTATGCTCAGTGCCTAAATTGTGAAATAATAAATGCCAGGGCCCTGCTCAGGAAGTCGCTGCAGCTTACACAACTCATTGCCCCTCCCAGTACTGCTAACGCCAATACCAATACATCTACTCGCATTCACACCCTTCCAAGTAGAACAGTTCAGACTATTCCAGGCTCCCAAAGCCGTAGATTTGGTATGGGCACTGGTATAATAAAAAATTGCACATTGATTTAATAAATAAAATACCCTGTTGATGGGGTCACCGCCATACTAGGCAAACCGTGCCACTGTGTGGTGGACTTACCCATGTGCAAGAGTTGAGAATTAAGTGCTGATGCTGAGCACTGGCAAACACCGGCTCAAATTAAGCACGGATCAGAGGTAAGGCGTAAGAAAAAGTTTTGAGATAATTGCAGTTCTGGGGCATTCCTACTAATTAGAACCAAAAGCAGAAAAAATGATGATCAGGAGGCTGGTGCTGTCCTTGTTCTCTGCCCTCCCACAACCTTATCCGCAGCCAACGGAAGGAGGGGACACTAAACAAACAAGACCAAAAAGCAGCCTGCCACCGAGAGTAACAGAGACCCAGCTGCCACTTAATACATGGCTTCAGATTAAGATGGAAACCAAAAACAGGCAGAACCAGCATAAATTAGCGAGGAACCACCAGACTAGCAGACATCTTTTAGTAAAGCGGGTATGGGAAAACAAATAATGTACCGCCTGGTTTGTGATAAATGTGCGTTTGTTTTGTATTTGCATATTTACTTAGTAGCCTTCACTCAGACGTGCCCTGCAAAGTTATAATCAGGCAGAGTTTCTCTGGATACTAGAACATTAACAAGGCAGATAAAAGCTATAAAATAAAGAATAGTTACAAACGTATTAAGTGCCGCAGCATTTCACTGGTTAATTTACAGTAGGGGTGGGCGGAATTTGCGAAATCCACTTTTGCAAATTATCGCGAAAATGTTTAAAATTGTAAACAAGCGGAAATATCGCGAAGATGCGTAATTTTTTCCCCCGCATGTTCGAGAGATTTTCTGCATGGTTGCGGGTCGCCAACTTACCCATGTGGTTGCTCGCGGGCGCGGCCATCTTGTTTTGAGTTGTCTCGCGGTGCATGATCGCGAGAAGAAAGACGTGATCGCGCGACGCATGACGTCACTGCGGGCGCGAACTGTCGCGAGACAGCGCAAATGGCTAAAAACAATCCAACATCTTATGGAGAACGCGACCGGATCAAGCAAACTTGTCGGCGAACGCAGGGATTCAGGTAAGGCGATCGCGCGCGAGAGAATGTATTATTTTACAGCGCGAGCAAGAAACAAATTATCACCAAGCTGCGGAAATTGACATTTTCGCACTCCGCGGAACGCGAAAATGTCAAATTATTGCAATTTCCGCAAACGGAACGAAATTTTTGCCCAGGCCTAATTTACAGCGGCCATTTCGGAGGACTGTAGATAAGGTGTTACCATCAATCACTTCAAATGGTCCTAACTTTACAGACCACAGAATGATAAAAGTTTGAGCAGGTCTTACCTGTATTCAGAATCAGGACTTGCAGATCACAGCAGATGCCAGCAGAGAGTGTTTAACCCACCGAGACATTTAGCCTGCTTTAAGTAACATTAAGGGTAAGAGGCGTCATTGATACATGCAAATGGGGAATAGCGAGGCAAAAAACACCAGCAAGGTTCAGTGCAAATCCCCATGTTAATATAGCGCTCCATACATAAATTTTAAGCACTCTGATTTAATTTATATATATATATATATATATATATATACATACATACACACATATATATATATATATATATATATATATATACACACATAATATACACACATTATATAATATATACACGCACATAGATATACACACATACATACACTAATACACAGTGAGATAAAGTGATTCGCTCAGGATCTTAACGGTGGGCTGTCTGGGGAAGCTGTGAATCGGATTTTTGGAATGCTAAGTACGCAGCGAGTACAGGATACATGCAAAAGAGAAGCTTGCCATTTACAGTGCTAGGAAATACCACAGTGCAACTTAAGGCGTTATATAGACATTACAATAGTTACTCGAAGCCCAAACTCTGCCCTCTGGTTCCTCCCTGGCCGGGAAACCCGTCATTCCATGCGTGAAGTGACGCATGAAATGAAGGCGCGAATGTTTGGAACGGGTGACTACGGAGATATTTTGCCCCCGGGGGACGCACGGGCCTTTGCATCTCAAATTGAACGTGTTAAGTCAAAACAGACCTTGTTTGGGTGGGGTACAGATGTAAGAAAAAGACGACAACCTGTGGTTAAACGGTTTACTGCTTCACTGTATGCCCTATTTAGTGTTCTATAAAAGCAAATGTCAACACCCAGGAGTTTATAATATACAGATTCAACTTTTTGAAATTCCAGGTGAGGGTCACAGTTTGCACTGCTGCAGCAAATTTGAAATATTCAATTATGCGAATAATATAAATCGACATACTTTTAGCTGAATCGGGGTGGTGGGAGCTAAAGACCCGTTTAACGTTTGCTGCCCATCTGTCAGGGTTCTCAGGATTGGTCAATGTGTCTCAGGAGACCCCATTCCTTCAGGGTATACTGCAGTTTTCAAAATGGGATTGTATTCCGGATACAGGAGATCGGCCAGGTGGCAGCAAGAGGGTGAATCATGGCAGTGCTGAATTTGTGCTTGTGTTTACCGGTGCTCAGCACTGGCACTTATTTACAAACACGGGAACGTTACTATGAAAGTCTATCACATGGAGTTGTCTGACTTTCTTTATTCTTAAAACTAGAAAAGCATTTCACGGTTCCATATACTTAAACATGAACTAGGGCGTTTAGTCCACTCTTAGGACTGGAGTTGACCAGGAATAGTGCAAAGAGACCCGTGTGATGGTGAGTAATAAGCGCAGGCATTTGGAACACCTAGCTTGGGCAGTCGATGGCATGAGCCCCGGCGTCTTCCTGAGACATTAGTTGGGCCATGGCAATTCATTTTTTTTATTACACAAATTACTTGAGCATGGTGCATGCTGCCCAGGTCAGAACAGGTGGACACGGTACACACTGGTCTGGGAGGGCCCGCAATGCACAATATTGAAACTGGAATAAAACACACAAAATCTGGGTCATCCCTTGTGTCCATGATTTAATGCAATGTGGTCGAGTATCAGAATATGTAGGAGTTGAATGTCCAGAACATTATTTAGAGGTTATCTATGACATCCAGGCCCCAACTTCGGAATAATCCGACTGCGCATCTAAAAAGTATTTCCTCCAAACGTTCTTGCAGGAAAGCATTAAAAATATAAATACTTTAGCTAGGATTTATCTATTGGTCTGAGTACGGTTACTCCTAATTCCGCTCTATAGTTCAATTGCGCCAAGAGGGCTATGTTGGTGACGGAGTCCTTTGAAAATCCGTTAATCAGTTTGGTGGGCTGACCCATCACAATGGCCCTACCTGTTAGGCAGTATAATCCTTGCAGTCTCACGTTAACCGACATGCGCCAGGGCAGAAGGTGTTTGATATCCAGAGCTGCAGTAGGTTCCTGGTGTGCTTATACCTTAAAACCAAACACAGCCTTGCGCAGGAGAGTGTTAAAGTAGAGCACACCCAGATCAACAGGATTACTGCTGAATTATGAAGAGAGCATTACATTTGCAATAGGAATTCTGAGCACAGACCTAAGTAACTCAGCATTTAGCGCCCAATTTCAAGTTTAAAGTGGTCTGGAGGGAGGTGGGCGTGGCGGTCAAAGGGCAGCGACGCATTCAAAGGTGGAGGGGCCTTTGAAAAAGGCACCGCAATGGGAAGGCCTCACAAGGTTCCTACACGGGATAAACTCGAATGTCCATGCCGTGCAGGATCTGTTGTGCATGCACACAGGGGGGGCACATTTTATGCCCCCCAGTGTGCATCCACAAGCGTAGGAGGCATAGGGAGCCCTGTAGGGCACTCCTTGTTTCCTCTCCGCCAGAGTTTACGTGGAGTAAGAACCTCTATGTGAACCCTGACGGAGAGGAAACACGCAATATGCTTGGAGGGTCAGCGGCAGTCCAGTCAAGCATATTGCAGCCTCCTGACCGCCACACCACCTTCAGGGAATGGCTGTTCCCTGGCGGTCCTGGAGCAGTAGGACTGCTGGTGCGATGGTGGCTGGATGACCACAGCCGCACCCCCAGCGAGTCTGGCGGTCCATGGACCATCAGACTCAATGTGGGCCTTAGTGTTCGTGATGTAGCAAGGATTTTCTAGAAGGGTGGCCTAGGCCCGATAGAAGAGCAGAAGGTATGGAGCAAAGGTAGACTTTGTTCCAGATCTTCTTTGGGCTAATCTAGGATGCAAGGATGGACTAGGTTTTGGACAAAGGATTGTGTCGACAGAGGAAAACATTAATGATTGGTTTAGACCGTCCTATGGCAAGTCGGTCATTTTTCCAGCTTCATTGCCTGGTTGAAAGTGAAGGAAAGGAAAAAAGAAGGGAACTAAGACCGACTGTAACAAAGAAATTCACTAACAGAAGGGCCTAATGATCGGGTTGCAATGGTTAAGTTAATGATCTAATGAAATGGAGAGCTAGGCTGAAAGCTGAAAAATATTAGAAGAAAAATAAAAGCCATTCCAGATGGAGTACATGGTTAGAGCAGGAAACAAAATAAAAACAGAAGAGAAGCAGAAGATAAGCAGAATGAACACAAACTCAAACAAATCTTAAAGCCAGAATACTGTTCTGTACTTCAATCTCCACTTAGAAGCCTGCTATTCTATAAATTTTTAAAGCCGCCGCCTAGGATTTGCACTCAAATTCAAGACCGTTTTAGCCACTTGACTAGTACCCATCTGACTTTACCACCTGGAAGCAGAGCGGTATGCATTCATGTAATCCATCTATACAGGACTCATATTGTGTACAGGATATTGGATCACAAACTGCAAGGAATCACGATTTTTCCTGAGGCACTGGATTACCTCATTTCAACCTGCAGTAGTGTGATCCGTTTAGTACAACTCTACACTGTTAACATACATGAAGTTATAGCTCGTCCAAAATATCCACAGACAAGAAGGCAAAGTGATGACTGAGCCTTAACTAAGGAGTCAAACATGCACACACCGATTATCAACATTCAGGCACCTAGTGATGGATGCCTTGGACCAAGCAGCATACGAACAACATTTAATGAACACAGGATGGAGAGAGTGACAGAAGGACACATGGCTTGGAGCCTGTTGAAAGAGCGCTCCTTGAAGACCAGATTACTGGAGAAAAATGACAGGGGGGTGTTGGGAAATATCGCCTTCCTGTGTTCAAGCTTTGTTAAGTTGATTGAGACCCAAACATAATTTGTTGCTAAGGCTGAGCGCCTGGTGTATAATAGCTGTATTTCAGGGAATGGCTCATGGCGATAATGATGCGGAGCTCTCAACCACATTTCGACTACTGTAGAAAGCAAACAATACGAGCGCTAGAACACCCTATTTATTATGCAGCGGCTTAACGAACGAAGCATTCAACATACACAGAGTTTTGCAGTAGCAGACATCATATGCAATGGGGAAGTACTGGTGATAGGTTTAATGCCATCCTCTTCCAAGGCCAACGTTGACGCACTCTTCCCCTTCCCACTCTCACTACAGATGCTGACATTTGAAAAGGCCTGGCTTTCAAATCATGAATAGTAGCTTGGTTAATTTCATGGGGAACCATTGCCAATCCAACACACTGTAGCTCACGAAAGCTGCGACGAGAGGTGTCCCAGCTCAAACCAAACCAGGGGTGTGATGTATAGTATGCAAGTCTGTGAGGGTTTTCTGCTAACATGGTAGGTGGCACCCCTGCTGAAAGAAAACAAACCCACAGATTTCAAACATTCTCTCACTTCTAGAATTTGCCTACTTTGGTAGATGCTAAAAGAACAACTGATGGACAGAATGCCAAACAATATCATACATCCACCCCAGTACAGAGATCTGGGCCTAAATCCATCGGTTTTTGTTCCCCATGCCACTCCATTTTAGAACTATCCATATGCAAATCAGTCTTGACCCTGTTCTCAAAGGGAACATTCCAACCCAAACTGCGAGGCCAGGTCCTCCCGGGACTGGAAACAAGCATCCTAAGACCGGGTTTGGGATTTCATCCCTCATCAGCCAGGATGGCTTGACTCCAGTGGCATGGAGAGCACGGGACCCACGTCTGGGCATACCTGTCAAACTCCGGGTGGCAAATACACAAAGAACAGTTGGACAGAGTGCTTAACAATGTCATACATTCACCCCAGTACAGAGATCTAGACTGAAATCCACCGTGGATGCCACAAAACCGGTTCGAGGATGCTTATTTCTGGTCCAGGGAGGACCTGGCAGTTCGGTCTGGACTGTTCCCGTGAGGGACAAGGTCAAGACTGATGTGCATATGGATGGGTCTAAACTGGGGTGGCAAGGTGAACAAGAGAACAATGGATTAAACCCAGATCTTTGTAAATGGGGTGAATGTTTGCAGTGTTCAGCATTCCGTCTATCATTTGTTCCTTTTTCATTTGTTGCCCTAAGTGGGAAGGGTATGCCCAGACGTGGGCCCCATGCTCACTGTGCCACTGGATTCAAGCTAGCCTGGCTGATGAGGGGTGATGCCCCGTAACCGGCCACAGGATGCTCGTTTTCGGTCCATGGAGGACCTGGTTTGGCAGTTGTGTGGACTGTTCCCATGAGGAACAGGGTCTAGGCTGATTTGCATATGGCTGGGTCAAAACTGTAGTGGCGTGGTGAGCAAAAAAATGGATTAAACCTAGATCTCTGTGACTGGGGGTGAGGGTTTGATTTGTTCAGCATTCCGTCCATCATTTGTTCCATTTACTTTGCTAGGGCACAATCCATTTGAAAACAGTTTTACAATAGCTGCAGTCATCTTTTTATTCAAGAAGGATCTTCCTTTTGTTGACAAACATGACATGTATGAGTCATTGTGTTCACGGCAAGCAAAGCCTTTTACCTGCCACTGACGATTTTGATCAGATCCTAGTTAATGGTGTCATAGGAGGATTTCTGGAAGGAGCCTACTCCAGAATGCAAATGTTTACACTGCAAATAAGCCAACCCACGAACACAATTAAAGTTTACTGCAGAGACTCTTTACATGATGACAAATATATTTTTTGGTTTTCAGGCAGATTGTCAGGTAAACATCCCTCATATTAGCAGTGGTTGAATGTGCAAGACATTGGCCAGGATGCATTTTGAGCAAGTACATTTTGTGTCAGGCTGTGTTTTTAGGTTTTTCCTACAACAGCGTATGGGCTGTCTCTTGCAAGACTGATGGTTATCTTACAATGGGCTTAGAGCACTCCATTGGTACCAATCCTTCCCTTGCTGTTCTTGCTTCCTCAACCCCTCCTGCCTCCCTCTGTGTTGCCTCGTCCCCCAGACCACTACCCTGTTTTTCAATTTTGAAAAAGTTCAATACCGCTGGCCGTGTCATACCACTTGTTTAAAATTCTTTTAGGCCACACAGCTGTACAACATGGCTAAAAGCCAAAAGGCCAACGTTGTATAACCTTTTGGCTTGGTCAGTGCTTGTTTTATTGTAAAGTTTTCCTTCTCGAAAGAGATGATCACCTCAGTACATTTTAATAAAACAGAAACCGCTTCTTCTAAAAACGTATTTGACAAGGAGGAAGAAACTCGAAAAAATATTTTCAAAATCTTTATAAAGAAAAAACTTGCAATATCTGGGTAACTGGTAGCAAGAATCAAAGATTATATTGGAAAGGAGCTCACACTACACTGAAGACTAACGAGGCAAACGTTGTGAACAAGCTCTGCCTGGGGCACCAGCAGGAAGCCATCTGGCCTTCAGAGGGAGACCAGAAAGGCCAGCTTCCCAGCCAGATCCGCAGCCCCTCACTTTACTTCTGATTGAAGAGGGAGTTTCATGAATGTTAGAAGAGGAGCTTGCTGCAGGGCAAGCCATTTGATACCCAGAAGGGTGCTCTCAAGGTCAGCGTGTGAAGGTCAAGGGAAAGGAAACTTCCATTTTAGGAGCATTAGAATTTTTTTTTTTTAGACTAACTCAAATTGGCTCCTTTTATCGTGTACCACACTTCCAAGAAAATCGTGAATTCTGAAACAATTTATCACACCACCGATACCTGCAGAGAAATAGGTCTGCAAACTTGTATGTTTTTTGCACATTTTGAAAGGGTTTGATTTGAATTAAAATTATCCGACGATTAACAGGACAAAGGACACACGGGTGAAGGAAGCCGTGAAACACTGAAGAACAACAATCATAACTTCTGAACACCTTTATAAACTTCTAGTAGTTATCCTACATGTAATTAAGACTAGAGAACCAGTTATGACGAGACAACAACTTTGCATATAAGATGTTTCCCAACAATCAAGTTAAAGTGTAAGCAAGGAGCAGATTATACTAAAAGCTCACCGTTAAAGGTGGCTGTGCCCAAGCGCAACAATCCATTGCAGGTGATGGTGGACGAGAGAAAAGGCGAACTAAAGATTTTATGGAAACCGTGGGCTCGTTGGTTTCATTTTGATGTTCTCCTGGTAGCCATCACCCACAGTTCCTCGCTAGCATTGTACTCAAGGTAGGCAGAGAGGTCAGCCCATCTTGGGAGGAAGAGGTTTTGAATGATAACAGGACATGGTTGTAAGGACGACGCAGCACCAGTTGGTCAGTTTTGTTCTGCAGCACATTTTAAAAGTGGTCTTGCTTGCTGTGGCTCAATGCAAAGTTTGATTTTGTAAAATTTTGCCAAAATTGTGTAAATTGCATGAAAATCACTTTGCAGCATTTCATCTGAATTTATCAGATCTCACCTTACTTCCCAAACTTTTACGACATAGCAACAGAGGCAGTGGATCAGCAACCGTCTATGGTAAGATATTTTCTCCTCCTATCAGCCACACAAACAAATTAAGCAAAATTTCATGCGTAGAGCAAAAAAAAAAAAAAATTTCAAAATTTAAATGCCCGACGTGTCTAGGGTGGGCATAACTCATGGGGTAATACATTTTCAATCAGGCTAACTATTCAACTTGGTTTAAAAGCCAAGCGGTGGCTGTTAATGCTGGTCTTTCAACGGGAAGCGAAGGTTGGGGTGGGGGTGGCGCAAGGCAGGAAAATTGACCGCACTTGGAATTGACCTACTTGGACTCCGCCATGGGCAGCAGTCCTTGGGTGCCAAGCTGGCAGAGTCCATTGCAGTCTCCAACTTTGCACATCACTATGGCTGTAGAGTACAGCTCTTTCAATGTATTATGGCTGGAGCCGTTGTCAAGCAGGCACCACCTCTACAGTTGAGCACCCAAGCCTAGGTTGGGGCAGAGCCTGCACTTTACTTCACATCGCAGCAGCAGGACGGGCGAGGAGACAACCACAAGACTTCAGTCTCAGCAGGAGCTTGGACAGGGGACAAAACTCACACCAGAGCAAGTAAAGTCACCTTACGACCTGGTAGTACTAGGGATCCATGTTCCGCAGCGTGTACACCTCGCGCTAGCATGTTGGACCGGTAGACTTAACAAGAATGCGTTCCGAAAACCAGAATGTAGTACATGGGCTGACCAGACAATCTAAGATGGTCGTCTCACATGAGAATCATCCCCCGGCAGTAGCATTAGGCCTCTAGTTACAGAGGTCTAACTGCAGAATAACAGAACTGCTCCTTGTGAGACCGAGCTCCTTCTGGAGAACAGCAGGACTACCCTTTAGGTTATGCGGTTCGCACTCTACAAAGGCAGAGCAACCCTGTGGGTTTTAGAGGTCGTATTGCATTTCGGCAAAATTATTGCTAGGGTCACTGATTTTACTCTACAACAGCAGCAGTGCTCATCGGGTCACCAAGCTTCGATTTTTATATAGAACAGATTTTAGCGTTGAGCAGCAGAACTACCCTTCGGTTTAAGGAATTCTTACTGCATACCAGGGGAACTAACCCTCTAGTGACCAATATTTTGCGCTACAACGGCAGAGCTGCCCATCAGGTTACAAAAGATCTCCGTTTAGGACAGCAGAAAAGCCCTTATGGCCACCGAGATCTCAGTTACAAAGTATTAACTACCTCTGTAATGAGACTTCTCTATAGAAACATTACTACCCTTTGGTCTACCATAATATCCAAGCAAAACTGCCCCTAGGGCAGCTAAATGCAAAAAAAAAAAAAAATCACTTTAGTTTCACAGATGCTGAACAAGAAATGGCTTCCTAGCAGTATACCGTTGTTCATAATGAAGCAATAATTGGATAACGCTTTTACAAACCTACAAATTCAAGCTTCAGGGAGCCGAGCTCAATACGGTTTTCCATAGCACACAACCTACAGAAGAGATGGCACCTAGCAGGCTTAAAACAGCAGTACTATCTCCTTGTGTGACGTGACAGACAGCCCATTGCGTGAGCCAGTCCACATCTCTGAACAGACGACCGTCTATGACCAGGGACATTAGGGTGCCAGGTCTTGCAAAAATCCAAGCGCGGAAGACAACAGAACCACTCACTGCTTTTTTTTTTTTTTTTAAACCATCATTTCTCAGTGCGCTCCAGCAGAACCTCAGAAAGAATGGAAAAAACATGACTAATGATGCCGAGCGTGAGAGGCATGTCTGCCCACTGACTGGCAGAGAGCGCGGGCGCAGAGACGAGTCCTGCAACCAAGCCCTCAATTAACAAGTGCTCTTTAAACAGCTGTCGCCCTTGGAAAATAGATTTACAATAGTGCAGACTTGAAAAAAAAGCAATACAAAAACCAAAAAACAATAGGCAAGTAGTTGCAGATCACCCTCTTATTTAAATTAAGAAGCATGCCAACGTGGCAGCAGTGAAGCGGGGGCTGCTCAGAGGGCGCACCGACAACCCACGCACAAGGTCCACGCAATTTCTCGGAGATCAACGAACCGCAGTCTTGAGGCTTGCAGGGCAAAAAGATGATCACGTTCGAGAGTCGTGGACCATAAAGTGCCACTCAACGAGTACAGACAACCAGAAGTAGGAGAGGATTGCAAGCGCCGACCTAGTCGTTTAAACCAAGATCACTTTAATCCACCCGGGGGTGGGGGGCAGTCTGGATTCTACATGATCATCCACTTCCAAGAGATCACGGATCCAGAACATAGGGAAATGGACTAGCTGCGGTGAGTGTATGTAAAACCTGGGAAAACGCATAAGATCCACTCATCCAAGGATCACCAATGTAGAGCAAAGAAACGTGGGTTAGTTTCATATTTCCAGGAAATCTCAGATCAATACATTTGATTTGCTTCAATCAGAAAAGAGATTTCCAGTCTAGAAGACAGAAATCTGGATTACACCATGCAAGAGGTTAGACCTCTATAAATGGCCGGCTCATTTATGTAGGAGCATATACCCAGCAATTTGCTCACCTTCCCCCATCCATGGTCCGACACGTATATAAACCAGGAACCTGTATTAGATCCATTCAGGATTATCACTCTGATCTACAGGAATCTGGATTAATGTCATCCAACCACGGCTTCAGTGCTAGGGCCGCAGAATTCTGAATAAGAGTCATCCAACCCGTAGCTCGCCACAGATCTAGAAACCTGGATTAGGCCATTCCACCTAGATCCGAAACTTTGGATCATTTTTTAGAGCGCACGGCTAAAGAAAATAGAAGCTTAAATTGCATTTGTCTTATTTAGAAAGTCTTCCATGTAGAACCAAAGAGACTGAATTACATTACTCTCCCAGGTTTAGACAAAAAAAAAAAAATCTGAAATATATTCACCAATCAAGTATTTGTAAACAATATATTTAACAAAAGACTTAAAACCCCAAGAAAGCAACCTCTGTCCATTGAACGGACCCTTCTTGTGCAAATGATAATTAAACGTAATAACAGCTAGAAATGCAGATTAGACACAGAAATGGGTGTGTCAGACCCCCAGAAAAACTAGTGCAGAACTGCCCACCTCAAAGGGGATCCAACGTAAACTTATGTCAGGCATCCCTGATATCCAGTAAGTTTGAAGAAGACTATAGTAAAAAACACATTTATTCCTCTAAAGTTATTTTAACTTAAACATAAAGGTGTCAACTAGAAGGAAACATTAAAACATTATACGATACAGATTTAGATTTACAAGTACTTCACTTAACATCCACACATTTTCAATGGGAATTGGACATGCCAACAGTACAAGCACTGGGTATATTTCGAGGACTATAGCAAAGCAAAAGAAAAGTAAACTCTGTAGTGTTCATTGCAAAATGTGTGCCACCCAAAATGATGATGCAGAACCCGCATGTAGCAATAACTAAATGCTCAAAAGGAACACAAGTGGCAAAAGATTGTCTGTGCACAAGACTGTCTCAGCAGCTACTAGCAACATACGATTTAATTAGGTCTGGGCAGACCAAGGATCTCCCTCATAGCGAGAGGAGTTTGTGCGCCCTCACATGAGCATGGCAGTTGTGCAGACATTTACTAACAAGTCCTGCATTGATGTTTAATTCCCCCAAGTCTTCATTTCAGGATTTTATCCAAAAGATTCTCTGTCGCAATTTCAGAACAAGTAATGTTGCACTCCAAAGATGACAGTAATGTTTATTAATTTAACACTATTAGTGGAGGCAGGCAGTATACATTTATAGTTATTTCATTGAATAGGTCCATACAATTTAAAAAAATAAAAAAATACTTGTCAAAGAGCTTTCCACAAGTCTCAGACAAATAAGATTTAAACAGGTGAAACCTTTAGATATAGTAAAGGTTGCAGTTTTGAATTTAAACAGGAAAAACTATTCAAGTGATTGAGAATTGCACTGATTTTACTGGACTACTCATACACAATCAAATACAAATCCCATGTTTGAAAAAAGAAATTAATTTGGAATCGGGTCAGGGCCGCTGGCAAAACTCCACAGCCACATTGCAAAGCTCAACTTAGTACTTCCAAGAGTGAAGTCCCAGTCAAGCTTCAGCAATCGGGTTGGACAGCGCCAATCGGGTTGGACAGCGCCAATCGGGTTGGACAGCGCCAATCGGGTTGGACAGCGCCAATCGGGTTGGACAGCGCCAATCGGGTTGGACAGCGCCAATCGGGTTGGACAGCGCCAATCGGGTTGGACAGCGCCAATCGGGCTCTGCTGTCCAGGCGAAAGCCACCTTATCAAGTCCCATATGAATGTACCCAATAAGGTTCTACAGATCCAGGCGAGCTTCCCCGCCACACTGTACAGACCCGGCTGACAGTCTCCCAATCAATCAGGTTCTGCAGCCCAAACCAACCTTTCCACACACTTTGTCCCACAGCCCCAGACAAGCTTCACCTCACACCGGGTGCCCCAGCCAAGCTTCCCACACACTTGGTCCTGCAGCCCAAACAAGCATCACCTCACACCGGGTGCCCCAGCCAAGCTTCCCCCACACTTGGTCCTGCAGCCCAAACAAGCTTCACCTCACACCGGGTGCCCCAGCAAAGCTTCCCCCACACTTGCCCTGTAGCCCTCGTTTCCGACGTCCCTGCTCGATGACACAAAGAAAACGAGGCAGATGAGGCCGCTATCTGCTGCAAATACTTGAGTCGTGTGGTTTTACGTGGACAAAACAACCTCTTTTTGACCTTAGCAAGCACGATAAAAAACATTTTTTTAAACTTGTCATATGCTCAAACGTCTGACTATATATGGCATGTGTATTTGTGAAAGCACAATATTACCCTCGAGGGTATTCTGGTGCTGAGCTGGCGTATCCTATTGTCAGTCAGTGTTTTTTTGTTTATTAGTCCTTTGAATCATTGTCTGAGGAGTAACATGCACTGCATAAGTATACACAATACTGCAATACATGCATTCATCGTTCCAGAGTACCTGCAACATTAATCATTTGATGTTAACTTCAATGTTGAGTTTGGGACAGTACCCTTTGCACACTACAGCTCGGCCATAAATTAGGTCTAGAATAGTACACCAAACAAAGCACTGGGTGCACATTAACACGGTCTCGGTGAAGCATTATATTGATAGGTTCGTAAAATTATATTAGGATTATATAGAACATGAACAAAGTTACAGATTTCTGTGCATGAGAGATTAGTGAGACCATCTCAGTATGCCTCATCAGGGGTAGCAACCGCTGTAAATGCAATTTAAATGGCGCATGGTGTTTATCAAATGAATGCACAAATAAATGGAGTGATTGAATTGATTGCCTAGTGCCAAGGTTGTTGAGCTAGATTCTTGCATAGAGCACATGTACAGGTGATGCAGCAGGGCTATACCATGAATCCATATGCGTGAAAAGGTAAGAGTAATACAAAAAAATTAAAAAGTACCACTAGAAGCAAGCAGCTGGAGCGAGTTTAAAGAGACTGGCCACCAGAAGCAGTACTTGGTCAAGGCTCCACGGCAAGACGATGGAGGCGGCACTGACCAGCACTGAGCCACGTGGGAGCAAGTCTATTGTATGTAATGGGTGGGCTTCTAAGCTCCTTTTAAGATTTATTTTATTTAATTCAAAAGATTTTGCAAGCACTGTGCAGGCGAACCTAAAAATACTGGCACATTGTTGTACTTCGGCTTTAACACTTTTTTTGGAACAAGAACGACATTCTTTAAATATTCAAACACAACCACACCGCCCAAAGGCCGTCTTGGTATTATGCTGCCAAGATATCCGTAGACACAAAAGGCAGCCTTGGCATCTCCCAGCAGGACGAGTTCCTTCCACATCAAAAGGAGCGGGGCTGGGGAGGAAGGCAGAGTCTGCGTTCAGTGGCTGAGAACAGAAGGGCAGTCCTGGTTCAAGAGAGGAACCTTCAAGACACGTAAACTGAACTGTAAATATTCTGGTCTAGGATCCGGGGAGGGACGCACTCCCGGGTACACCGTGTAGATGCTGGTGCCGCCTCAAACCAAACAGCTCCCTTAGCAAATGATGCGTCGTCGCACGCAGAGCACCAGCGTGTACGCAAGCGAACGGAGACGTGGGGTCAAAGGTGTCGTCCTTGGAGAACGTTCAAGTAGAACGCCAGATACATAGACCAAAAGCCATTGAAGGATCATTTAGAGAGGGGAAAAAAAAAAAAAAAGAACCCTGGTTATTTGTGGCCTGTCTTATCCAACACCCACTTAAAAGGTTTGAGCAGCACACTCTCAAAGGCACGGGCGAAAATAGTATGGCTCACACTTTAGGAGATTAAACGGAGTGAGATATCGCATGTATAAGTGGCACCTCGTTACTAAGTTTACAGCACACAGGCAGGCTTAGACACAAGCCCCATAAGGGCGAGGTCCTTGCTAGAGGCGATTGGGAGGCAACTGAAAACACCACATAATTTCTAAACACGTACACAAATCACTACAGGAATGGGCACGGACGTTAGTTAATGATTTGTTGTCAAGGGCTGGTGGTGGTGTAGCGTTGTTTTGTACACGGTATTTTCTATTGAAGGCGTTTCCCCCTCAAGGTTGAGCGTGCATAAATGTGAGCCGTGTTCCAATACTACACAACGGATAGTGTTCAGATTCTCTGAGCCCACACATGAACCAACTCTGCAGGGATTAAGCGGTTTAGGCAGGAAGTCATAGGGTACCCGCCTGCCCCGATACCATGTTGTATTGGAGCCTTTTTATTGCAAGTCATACCCTGATAAGCAGCGTCAAATCGCGTTTCAGATGGTGTTACTCTGAGGTGTGTGTTTGGAAAACCGCTTGCTCCAATGGTTCTGATGTATGGGGACAGTTTTGTTGCTCATCTGCTCCTCAATGCATGGGGACCAGTTGCTGAAGGCTGCCAGACGAGACTTATCGTTCACACTTTACCGTGCACCAACTCTGCAGGACAGTGGCACTGATGCCAGGCTGCATCTGAAGCTGCACCACCCACGTACCATACTCTTGCCCTTTACTCTGCCGGCACACAAGACTGAAGCGGACATGACACCCTATCACCATCACGCCGTGTCCACAGACCGAGCTCAACACCTGGGTATGGGAGGCAGATCAGAGGGGTATGGGAGGCAGATCAGAGACGAGTTACCCAAACTTTGGACCAAGAACCATGTCAGTTAAACGTGGTTTAGTCCAAAGCTGGCATATTAGAAGGCAGAAGCAGCAGGTGTTTGTCAGACTGGCAGAACTGGCACCACAGCGTGCTCGGAAAAGGCTCCCTCTGACATCGACCAATTTGATGGAAGCCGATGACACATTTCTTTTAATTATGAACCCAGAGGAAACAGGTTCATGCTTTACAAAAACCACAAACAGCTGCTGTGTGATCAGAACAGAACAGTGCTGTTCCTCATAAACGCAGCTCACACTCGAAGATGTAGCAGTACGTGGAAGGTAAGAATTCCTTTATCAAACGACACTAGTCAATTGTTTTTTCTGGTCCAGAATGACTGTTTAGGTCCTAGAGAGTGATGCCGTGGATCACCAGTGCTGGGATTATGACTGCAACAAGCCAGTCGATTCTTTCACAGCAGTTACGCAGCCAGGCTTTGTGGATCACATTATCGGGCTCTTGGGGCACCATACTGGCACCACTTCAGGGCACGAGTATCCGATGAATGAACAGATCAGACGTGGTACCACACCAAAGCTACAGCAAAAGCAGCACTGCAAAAAAACATGGTGGAGAGGAGAGAGGCACAAGCAGGGAATCTGAGCAGAGAAGAGTTTGTAGAACTCAAGGAAGGTGGGTTATTAGTAAAGTTATGTGGACGGAGTGTTGAAGTAAGGCTTTCTGGAGTGGGGCCAGGCGCTTTGATTCCCAGTCCATGAGTGCCATGCTGGTTACACCGCCTACTCAAGAGTTTTCACATGGTCAGTCCACGTGATGCCTGCTACATCCATGTGCCTGAGCCTCTTCACTACATGTCCTGCCAACTTATCACGTTACGTGTTGTGGTGCTTCAAGCTCTTTATACAGCCTCAATACATTTTTCCCAGTCCTTTCAGGGCCCCCCTGGGCTCCACACAGCCCACCCATGAGCCTCAAGGTCCTCACATTGTCCATCCAGGCACTCGCCAGTTCCTTACACCTTGTGCACATGTGTCTCCAGTTCCTTGGGCTATCAGCCCAAGCTAATCCGTTGGGACACAATGTCCTTCCTCCCACAAGGTTCATCCTCGTCCCCTCAAATAGACTTAGGTCATGAAACAAAGCTGTGAAGGGAGTCGACAAGCCTCATAGCTGTTCAGTCTGCCCTGACTCAGACTCATGTTTATACACAGACTGAGGGTGAGGCAGTGCTTCATTTGTAAAAATAAAAAATAAGTGTCAGGGCCCTCGCCTGAAGACCACTGAAGCTTGCACCACCAATTGCCCCTGTGAGCGTTGCCAATGACAGCACCAACACAACTCCTAACCATCACACTCCTACAAGAGTGACAATTTAGACTATTACAGGCCCTCAAAGCTATAAGAATGGCCTGGGCAGCAGGTATTAGTTACTTTTAGAGTATATGGGATCAACAAACAACTGTGCTCATTCCTAAACTAGACAAACAGTGCCATCATGTGGACGACCATCATAAGTACTTGTGGTGACAATTAAGTGCTGGTGCAGAACACCGGACACCACCGGCTTAAATTAAGCACGGAGCCAGTGGGCCGGTGCAACACATTTATCCTGCGTGAAATGTTTATTTAGTAGCTCTATATAGTTAGAGTTGTCGCTTTGTAATCACTGTAGAGGCCGTTGGGCTTTTTTCAGATACTGAGGAGCAGGGAAGTTAAACTCTCATCATTCATGAAGAAGTTTAATACGAGGCATGCTTGAATAGGACAGTTATCCGATGTTTCCTCGATAGGAGACCGTGATTAAGACTGAAGACAATGAGGTGGAACTCAAGGTGAATATTGAGAGAACAAGCAAAGACTAAGAAAAGACCAGGTACTCAACCAAAAGATATGTTCAGCGTTGAGGCTATTTTTTTTTTTTTTTTTTTAACAAGTCACCAGCAAGGAACTGGGTCTACAGTTTCAGAATTTATGTAGAATACACTTGCAAACTAACTACTGTTGCTAGTAGCGTGCAGTCATTCCGAAGTGCAACGTTGACTCAAGTGGTCTCCGCTCTCGATTTGGCATCCATACATGAAGCGGCTGCATTACCAGCTACAAGGTCTTAGTCATATTCCGACCCTTGTATTCAAAACCATATCCTGAAAACAGGATGTCGGCGCACAGCACGTCATTTGCTGGTACGCCAAACCTGGGGCGGCGGTCTCATGAAAGTCACCCTCATCCCTCTCCAGTCAAGTCTAAATCCCAAGCCTACAGTCAATGTTTCAGTATTCATTTAGTAAATAACACAAAAGCATACACATAGGCCAAAGCAAGAGATTCTGAAATTAAATTCGTTTTTACTCTGTCGTATGTATCAAAATATATACAGGACTAACCCACCGTAAGGCACATAGAAGATAAAACAATTAGTGGCTGAACGTGCTTGGTGACAAAGAATTGACCACAAATTCACATATTTTGTATAATTATGTTAATTATCGTATATATATGTTGTATGTGAATTTGTGGTCAATTCTTTGTCACCAAGCACGTTCAGTCACTAATTGTTTTATGTTCTATGTGCCTTACGGTGGGTTAGTCCTGTATATATTTTGCTGAATATATAGATACATACGACAAAGTAAAAACGAATTTAATTTCAGAATCTCTTGCTTTGACCTATGTGTATGCTTTTGTGTTACTTACTAAATGAATACTGAAACATTGACTATGTATTGATTACACATTTAACTAAGCTTTAGTGATTCCCAACAAAACCATTGTTATTTGCTTCGTTAAAATGCCCAGGTTCTGAGGGTTACTGGGTTACCCCATTATCTTTAATGGGTAAATCCCAAGCCTGGCACACAACTGGAGAGCAGACATGGACCGCAAGGTCATCGTATCACAGGATAGACCGACAAGGCGTAGACCATGGCGAAACACGCCCCATCGGGCAATTCATGTGGTAAGTCCAAAGCGGTCATTTCTGTACAGAACCTTCAACAATCAATGACAATGCAGGTGAACTCTAGTGCAGGCTCCACAACAGAATACAGAAGAACTGGAAAACCTAAAACTCGACCGAGCTGAGAAATGCACAACAGTGCAAGCAAGAAGTGTACATGCAGCACAGATCTGCTACTTACAGCATAAACCACGATTCTAGCGTTGCCTTAGACTCATGAATGGGGATAATGCACCCATGATCACGCATCTACGAGAATCAAAACGCCAGAAAAGGGGATAGCATCACTGCTTCGAGTATGCGGAGGCTGCAATGTCGGACGGTCAGCTCTGCAGCTGTTCTCGATGCAGGTTAGGCAATATGCAGCATGTTTAATATTTATAATATTGCGCCAGGACTGCGCACGGAGTCCCGGCCGCCTCTCCCAGGAGTACAGGCAAGTGTAGCAGATCGATTCCTTCCCCTAGCCTTCGCCTCCAATTGCGTCTTGTCCACAGCTTATTAGCACGTAGACATGGACAGCTTGTCGTATTTGCATGATTTTGCTGTAAATATTGTTCGCTTGCGTTGATGGATTTTGTTGTCAGAAGCATTTACCGTGAGTGGCTTTATCACAGTTCCCTTGGCTTGGAGCTCTGGTCCCAGGGGATGTGAGCATCTTGCACTTGAAATTCTTCTGCAGCCTTTTAGGCTAATGCTTAACCCTTCGATGGCCGAGCCAACCACAGCAGAAAGGTACAGCATGCGGCAGTGGCACCGTGGAAGGGCACAGAACCACCACAAAAGGTGTCTAGCCAGCTGTAGCATTAAAGCCGCCATTAGTGAACTAGCCTTTAATAAACATTTTTTTAAAAAGGTCCATGTTGCTTCCGGCCAGCAGGTCTGGCAATGTGTTAGTCAAGGTCAGGTAAACCACTCTTTTTTGCCTAGAACCTGAAACAAAGTCTGAACAATAGGAGTTTTAACCTACTAGGTAGGGGCAACTCGGATATTATAGTCCATCTTCTAGCTGGTATGGACCAGACCATTAACAAGGCTGCCCTTACAGCTAAACCACGGGGTGGACAGTAATTCCGTAAGGGTATCAGATTATGGCCATATGGAGAGGGGCAATACGCGGAGGCTGGCGGCAAGCACAAATGGAAGGCAATGGTTCTGATTGGGCATAAATTGTTTAGTGTATTTTAAAAGGGTGGTGGGAAAGTAAATTATTGGGAATGAAAGCAACAGTATGTCGTATGAAGAGGCCTGAGGGGTGGGACAGGGAGCAATCCTGCAGAGTGGGAGTGACCGCTGCATACACAAGGTGGGGTCAAGGGCACAAAAGAGTAGGTGGTACCTAGCAGCAAGTAAAGGAGTCATCAAGGAGGCGGAGAGGTCCCATACATTGAGGGTAACTGGTGAAGGGGGGACAAATTGGCATGTAACAGGCAGGTTTTGTGAGGTCCAAAGTAGCAAGAGGGGTGTTTAGTGGGGGTAGGAAAGGTGCACAGGGTTTGCTGTGGAAGGTATGTTGTTTGGATAGGGTGTTTATCAAGTTGAATAAGGTGCACGTTGCGGTTCTGTTTCTGAAGGTTACTGGGAAGATGTGTTCTAGGGATCAGTGGCATGTGGGGTAAGATAATAAAGGGGCGTGCTTGTGCACTGTGTCAAGTCAGCCACTGTGAGCCAGCTTGGAATTTAAGGAATCTGTATTTACACGGAACAACTATAAGACAATCAATAACCATTGCATAATGGAACAAGTATACGGTGCTTCCCCCTTTACGTTGAAGACAGACTAAAGGAAGAGGCAGCGATTGCCAGACGCTCCAGTGCTTTCCTTCTCCGCTGGATTCAGCTGCAGACCAAGCTATTGTCAGATTAAACCTCTCCATACGGAGGCCATGTAAACCAGGGCCTTCAGCGAGGCCTTCACGGACACGTGTGCTTTCAAGGGGGTCAGCAATATCATAGGAATCACTTCCACACAGCCTGCGACCACTTGGTCATCACAGGTGATGGACCATTAACTTTGTTCTACATTAAAACAAATTATAAATAATCTGGCCTGGGTTAGTGTTGGGTTTATCACTTCTCACGAGTATGAGGATTAAACATTAGCAGTGGCATAACATGGGTGAGATCAGTGCTTAATTTGAGCCGGTGGTTTCCGGTGCTCGGCACCAGCACATAATGGTCATCACCTCCCTTATGATACTCTGCCACATGGTGGCGCTGATCATCTAATTTAGAGATGAGCAGAAAAACGGTTGTTTATGAATAATACACTTTAAAAAATACTAATTCCTGCCTCCCCAGACATTCTTTTAGCTTTGGGGACCTGGAATAATCTGAACGGTCGCACTTTCAGGTGAGGGAGAGGATTAGTCGTAGTTTTGGTACAATCATTGGCAGCGCTGACGGGGCAATGGGTGGTGCAAGCTGTAGTGTCCTCCTGGTCAGGGCCCTGGCACTTATTTTACAAATTAAGTACTGGGTGATATGGTCTCACAACAAGCATAACCAAGTGGTGCCTCTGACCCACAATAGGGTAGAAACAGAGCCACAATTGGGGTGCAGTGGGACCCTCCCATTTTGCCTGTTTCACCAACGATCGCTAACCCCCTGGGAAGGAGAGCGGGTCAGTTCACTTTTGGTTTTAATTTTAACATACACAAATGCCCATCATTTCATCACACTTTATGTCAAAGGCCACCAGTTATGTTGGTGTGGTGGAGGCGAAGGTCAGAAAAACAAAAACAGAACACTTCTGTGCACTCAGCCAGTTCGGCCAATGGCTAAATACGAAGTGTGCCCCAGAGTTTGGGGGGTACCCTATGCAAGGCTAAGTGAAATAGGGGGTGCTCAAGTCTCAACGCCATCGCTCATGCAGTATCCCGCATTGTCAACGGTTCTAAGAAATTAGACGATGCGATCCCTTAGAATTATTACACAACTCCAAGTTTCCCGTCCAGAGCAACAATCCTCTTCATGATGGCGGGCACCACCCACAAAGCGTTGAATTATTCCTTTTCCGCTGAAAAAGAAACTTCAAAAGGGATTAAAATGCAATAGATGCAAATCTCGAACGCTCCTAGAAATCATAAAAGTGAAAGAAAAAACCCATAGGCTGGGGTCATCCACTGATGTTCTCGGAATGAATTAAAAATAGGTTTCTTTCAAGAAAAACTAAAACCCACCTGGTCAGATACGACAGGAAACAGTAAGATTACCTCGAATTTTGTCTGTATATTCTGGTCGACAAGCAGTCTACTGGCTTCATGGGCATGGCTAATTCCATACTATAGAAATTCACCTAAATCAGGGTCTTAAAAAAGACCATAAACCAATTTAGCAATTAATCGTTATATTTTCCTTGGTAGGTCCTAGGAGGTGGAGGTAGAGACTGAGACGCTCAGTTAGCCACTGAGCGCAGTGCAAGTCGAAAGCACATCAACAGGAAGGGGGCGGAGTCTGGTTAAGTAATCCTCATTTGCATATTAGGGTCCCTCAGGGTCATCTTTATTACAGGGCGCTGGAATCGCATGAATATTAAATACAGAGCTTTTCCACCCGGAGAGCAAGTAACCGAATGAGGCACCTTTGGGGTTCACACAGAACTCATTAGTAATGCAGCTCTGAAATTGAATTACAATTATTTACAACTCAAATGAGGAACAATGTACACACAGGAGGTCTCAGACCTCCCTCGCGCTGAGAATCTAGGGAGCTCCGAGGCGTAGACGGCGAGACGCGCACTGTACACTGCTAACTAAAGCACAAAGAATTATACCAGAAAGTTCGCGCCCGACACAACACATCCAGTTTCAACTTGGAGGCAGCCACACGCGTTCTTTGGGACAATGTTGGACCACCCCCGTTCCAAGCAGCGTGAAAGAGACCAAACAAAAAACTTCCAAAAGTTAAATGCAAGAAAGAAAGAGGGAGGGAGGGGCCAGAGAGCAGCACATTCCCAATGAGAAAATTCAGCCCGTGCCAAAAGATGCTGATGAAATACAGGGGCAACCCTGCAAACATATGTAAAAGTACAGTAGAGGAAGAGACCGGGGCTCAAAAACAATCTGTTCAGAAATGTTTCTCTTAGGAATTCTGGGACATATAGTCTTATTTATTCCATTATAAAAAAACAGACTACAAGTCCCAGTATTCAAAGGAAAAAACATGGACTGGAGGAGCAGGAGAAGCACATCACACATGGACCAGAGAAACTTAGCAGCAATGCCCCTGTAGAGTGAACGGAGGGGGCCCACCATGCTCCGGACCCAGGCAATAGATCTCAGGCACGCCGGTGCACTGAGACAAGGGGGGGCTGGAGCTGGGGGGCTATTGTTACACCACAGGCCCGAGAGCGAACAGCACAAGTGACTCCCCTAGAATTGTAATGTGCCTTTGAAGCCCTCACACTCCTACAACGAAGTGGGGGAGGAGGCTCTAGCTACCACAAAAAAATCAAGCATTGGCATAGCCAATAGGTCTCGCCTATGGGACCTTATAAGTGTTTAGCCATGCAACAGTTGCATAACTAAACACCTATAAGGTCCCAAAAGCGAGACCTATTGGCTATGCCAAGCGGCCGCAAAAGAGAAAGTGATCGCGATCAAACGTGAAAGTGAAAGTAATCGCGGTAAAAGTGGCACGCGCGCCCGCGCACATGCACTGTAGCTCTAGGCTGGCCCAGTAGCACTTTTTGGAGCCCTCTCAATAAGTCTCGCCAGACCAGCGCATGCGCTGGGTCAGGCGAGACCTAAAAACATTATGACCTGCCCATGATGCTACCACGTGTATGTAGGGGGCTCAATGCAAGTTTTACAACTCCGAACACAACGAAGACCACCACCCAAGGGAGCCGCATCCATTCCATGCTGGCGCATGGACCAGGAAAAAACCTTAAGAGGCGCTGCACACAAAACATGCACTTTCCAAGAAACGGTCATGGTTTGTAGACGTACAACTTGAAGTCAAGAATCCCAACAGTATTTGCAAGTGACATCACACACTAGTTGACACCATGAAATAAAAAGAGGACCCCTCCACCACACCCATATTTCTACTTTAGCTTCTGAACAGTAACATATTTGCTGCGGAGGAGGCAAGGGATGGGAAAGCTCCTAATGTCGGTGGGCATCTTCAGGCCTCTGATGCCCTCAGACTCCGTACCAGAAAAAGAAAAAAAGTTGAGTAGCTGCAGGCGTTTTCCTAAATAATGTCGAAGACCGTTTTCTGTATTTTAAAGAAAACAGTTTATTGAAAGAATTTCCTTTCCAGTTCCTCACTGCAGAAAAAGAAAAACGTGGCAACAATAGGAAAAGAATTAAGCACTGGCAAAACCAACAGGTCTGGTTGCCAGCCTTTTGGTTTTGTCAATGCATGTGTTCTTTACCTCATTGCTGGGGGGGTGAGGGGGGGGGAGAGGGAGAGACTGTTGGGGGAGATAGCAGGCCTAAACTAATATATATATATATTTTTATATTTGGTTTTAAATATAAAAAGCACATAGTCATAGTAGTCCCTGGCATTTAAGAACTACTTTGTGGGTGGATTTGCACCTTGTGAATTAGCGTTATGCAGTCACTTGTACTGAAGTAGGCTAAAGAGGGCTGATCCACTGCCCAATGTTCAAAGCTGTAATGGGCAGAAGAAAAATTTGAATGACGCAATAACAAGCTGATGAAGGAAGAGGGCTGACTGAAAGCCACTGCAAAGAAAGATATTGTATAATTTCAGTAAGATCAAAGTAATGGCTAATGCCAGATTTAGCAGAGCGTCAAGCTGCCTACTGGTGCAGCCTACCTTAACTCCACCAGATTAAGATTCTTTAAAGTATGTCCTATGAAAATACCTATTGCCAGGGGCATTGTGTGGATAACAGAGGCACCTACCTGACGCCCGGACGTTCCGCTGCGCACTTCTGCATCTTCAGGGGGTCAGAGACGCTGTGGTCTCCCTCGCTGCAATCTCTCTTGCTGGCTGCTTTGCAGGGGGACTACAGCCCCCAGAGTCCCTAGCGGCACCTCCTGCTTCCGCTTTCCTGCGCGCCCGCAGGCGCTTAAAACTGAGAGGCTCCCACCGCGTCGCGGGACGCGCGCGGGCAGGCGCCGGGCTAAGCCCGGGCAAAGGGCGGGCCCTCTGTGGCCCTCAGAGGCCTGAAGAGACTGGACTGGGCCAGGTACTTTACACTGTGGTGAACGGACTCCTATCGTGCATTGAGCATTTAAGACACTTGATATATTCGTATGATTTTAATTTCGTTGACCTGTTTGTGAGTGCATAGGTAGATTTTAGGGTACCTGGGTGGAAGTTTAACCTTATAACTGGACAAAATGGTTAAATCAAAAACTGATAAAGCGATGGTGGGCCCAGCTACCCTAGATAATTTTTTGGTCAGGAAAGTAACACAGATTAATAATGATAGACGTGTATCTTTGGGGAAAGGCACCGTGATAGAAGATACACTATCAGAAAATGTTTCTATTAGTCAGCCCCAAGATTTTGAAATCAATCCGAGCGATGTCATCCCTACTGACCTTCCAGCCCCCATTTCAGTAGAGGTGGAGGTTCTTTCTGACTCCCGGGTGTTAAGTCCTGACACTGGTGTGCTGAATGAGACCCAACCTGAAATCAGACACATGAGATCATGTAGAACACGGTCTCAAAGGGAGAATGGGAAACATAATAATTTTAAGCCAAAAAAGAAGGTTGGTAAGTCGATTACCAGTCCTGCTATAGCAACCCCTTTTGTATTCACGGCCACCAATGGTATTGGTAATGGAGTAAATCTAAACTCGGATTGGATTGCCTCACTTATAAAAAAACTTAGAAGCTTCTTTTATAGAAAAAAATGGAGGAGCTCATTAAACCATTAACCATTAAGATTGATAATCTAGCCAAGGAAGTGACAAGGCTGGGTGGTCTGTTATTATCTCGGGAGATTGCTCAGCCTAGTGGAATTGTACACTCTGGCGGGAAAAGGAGAGATATTGCTGAACTTAATGATGTACAGAACAAGGGGAGGGGGGATTCTGCTGTTGCTGTTGTCCCAGGATTTGTAACATCTATTCACTCGGATATTCCTGTGGAAACTGTTTCGCAGCAACAATTATCTATAAACCCCCATAGCAGTAGAGCTCCCAGATCTGCGAGGCACAACTGCCATCTTAATTTACCACCAGACTGTGCTCCGTTTGTGGTAGTACTGACTAATGTGCCCCCTTGTGGTACTCACCCTGCATCTCCTTATGATGAATCTCCTGTCTCTCTGAAAAATAAGACTGTGTCTTGGCTTAACAAAAACTGTGGTTTTCCGATTTCATATTTTGACCAGATATTGACAGTAAGGCGTGTAAATTGGGGGGGCCGTCCAAAAAGTCTGGGTCTGGGGATTGTATAGTCGTAAATTTTAAACACCCCCAGCATGTAGCTACTGTACTTTTGAGAGCTTCTGCACTGGTATATAACACGAATAGTATCTATGTACGCCCCTTGGGTTACTTTTATGCACATCTGTGCAAATCACGACCGCAACAGAGTTTAACCAGGTGGGGGCTTGAACCTTTTACTCCTGTGCAAGAGACTCAACCTCTTCATAATATTACTAATTTCTGTGGTGTAGGTGGACCCATTGGTGCGTCTAATAGGAGCGTCAGTGCTGGACACTATCAATATGGGTCGAACCTATACACACAGAATAGGTATGAAGTGTTATCCGGTCTTGAGCTGTGCGATTGACAGGGGGCACCTGCAGCTCAGGATATCAGGGCTTCAGGTGAACCTATTAATCCAGATAACCAGGTAGGCAAAATGCCAGGATGTCTTGCTGTCTCCTGGAACATTGCGGGTCTTGCTGCTAAAATGTCTGATGTAAATTGGGTGACCTACATCAAGCAATTTTCGATTATCTGTTTACAAGAGACCTGGGAATTGGGTTGTGACCTCTTCTTAGAAGGGTATAAGGCCTTCTTTGTGCCAGCCTTGCCATCTGTGCGGGGTAGGCCCAAGGGGGGTCTTGTAATTTTTGTATCTATATTAATACCCTGTGAAGTTCGAAGAATTGGAGCACACCATACAGGTGTAATGGGCTTAACTCTAACCGGAGGTAATGTCAGTGTAGGGCTGGTAAATTTCTATAATGCTGTTTTTGATAGTGTAGGCAGGAATTATATTTATTTTTTAAATTTCTTGGTTTCTAATTTTATGGAAAATGTGGGCCATAACCTCTTGATTATGGGGGACTTTAATCTGCATTCTTGTATAGATCCATTGCACAAGTGTTTACCAGAAATGGTGTGTGATCGTGCAGATTGTCTCCATATGGAGCACACAAAGGAGGGGGAATTGTGTAATGACTTTTTGAATGACTATGACCTCTCTTTGGCTATGTCATTAAAAGACCCGCTATTTCGTTTTGATACCCCTACTTTTAAAGGGCATGGAAGGGGTACCTTTATAGACCATATACTTGTTTCGCGGACGATGCAAATTTTTGTGGATTCTTTTTACATTGTCTTTAGTGAATTTAGTGACCATAACCCTCTTACAATCTGTTTAAACTGTCCTTGGTTTAAAAAAGGTAATACGATCATTAGGCAAGGTAGTTTGGGTACAACAGATGGGAAGAGGCGGTTAAAATGGTCTATGGTTTCTGCGGATGTCCTCTAAAAGAATATCGCTGCAGGGTGTGCAGAGGATATTAAAGTCTGTACGAATGGGGGAGGTGAACCTAGGCTGGTTCTAGAAGCTTACCAAAATATTACGGAGAAGGTCTCAGCGTTTTTATCGGTCCCTAATAAACCCCGACCCAATATAGGCCCGAGATGGTTCAGTCATGACTGTACTCTAGCTGCCCGTAATTTGAGGGTCGCCTGGTCAGCATCCCCGAGGAACAGGGAGGTTGTAAAACTCTGTAGAAAGGAATACAAGGCTATTACTGTTGCCCGCAAGGAGTTTGAGGAAAGAGGCCTGGGAGGAACTGCTTGATCCCTCTACCTTGAATAGCAGCACCAAATTTTGGGCCCTGGTAAAGAAACTATTTGACTGAGGACCCGGGAGATGGACTGGTTTGTTGTATAACCAAAGAGGAATGGGAGAGTCATTTCAAAAGTCTGTATTATTCAGAGGCAGATGGAACCATGGTCACTGTCCCCTTTGATAGGGACAGTACTGCTATTATTTTTGATAAAAATGAGGTCTTGGTCGCTATAATGGGTCTTACTGCAAATAAAGCGCCAGGCCCTGACGGAATACCGCTGGATCTTTACAAATCTGATCCTGATTTCTGGGCTCCCATTCTGGCTGCTGTTTTTAATGCTGCGGCCATATTGGGTTGTCCGGGGACATGGGGTCTCAACAATAGTTCCTGTCTTTAAGAAGGGAGACAGGGGAAGTGCTCTTTGCTATCGACCAATATCCTTAATCGACCCGATGGTGAAGATCATGGGGAGAGTTATACTCCAACGCCTAACTAGTTGGACGAATGAAAACAACATCTTGTCGACCTCTCAATATGGATTTTGTGAGGGGCGTTCTACTATAACTCAATGTCTTAACCTGTTTCTTATATTGAATAAATATACTGTTGTGTATAATGGAACAATTCACCTTGCCTTCATGGATCTGTCTTCAGCCTTCGACTGTGTCAACAGGGGGAGGCTGTGGCAGACCATGATGGATAAAGGTATTGATAAGGGGATTGTGGAGTTCCTAGCGGAGTACGTCAGGGGTGTATTCTGGCCCCTTTTCTTTTTAATTTTTATATAAATAATCTAGAGGCTGTTCTACAAGAGGTAAAATCAGACTGCCCTAGAGCTGGTGCGAGGGGTATTCCTTTACTTTTATATGCTGACGATGCGGTTTTAATTTCCCGAACAGAAGTAGGTCTTCAGGCACTATTGAATGCTTTTAATAATTTTATGTCTGATAGGGACCTTATGGTCAACAATTCGAAATCCTATATAATGCATGTTGGCCGCCAACCAAAAAAGAAGTTCAATTTTAAATTGAATGATGTTTTGATCCCCATCACCCAAACATTCTCATATCTGGGTGTTTTATTTGATACGAAACTCAGTTGGGCTTCACATTTGACCAAGAAAAAGGGGGAAATGACTAGAATCAATGCCTCCATCTTCAATATTGCCTCTAAATTGGGGAATAAGCCACATGTGGCTATGATGAAATTATATAACTCTAAATCCATAGCCACTGTAGTATATGGTAGCGAGATATGGGGCTACATAAATGGCGATCAACTACAAGTAGTTGAAAATAATTTCCTAAAGCGTCTGTTATGTGTTCCAGGTAGCACCTCGAATTTAATTGCACATGAAGAACTTGGTTGCCAGTATTTATCCGATATTGTTGGTTTAAAACCATTGTTATGCTGGGTAAAACTATGGTTAAGTGATGAAATTCCTTTAACACATTTGATAGTGGAAGACCTTATATCACTTGATCATGCCATGTGTGTACCTTGGCTTAAATATTTGAAGTCCCCATTTTTGAAGCTTGGCCGCCTGAATCTGTTTGATAAACCGAGGGATATAGTTAAGGGTGATGTTGCAGCAATCAAGAAAGTTTTTTCCTTGAACTGTATTGCCCTAAGAGATGAAGTTGAGCTTTTGAAACCTAATGTTAAAAAGTATATCATGTTGAATACTTGTGACTCCATGGAAAAGTATCTAACATGCTCCTTTACCTCCCACGAGAAATTTTTGCTGACCCGATTTAGGTTTAACATCTTTCATCATCTTTTAATTAGACCCACGTCAGATATTTTTAAGAAACCTGCAGCTCCCTGTGGCTGCGACGGGAAGTCTCCACAGGATATGCTGCATTTTATGTTTATGTACATTTTATGAATATCCCCGTAGGCGATATCTTGTTACTCTTTTAAAGAAATTAAATTTTAAACAAATTAGACCTGCCTTTATGTATTTACAGCTGCTGCGCTCGGATAGTGTCCTCCAGGTGCTAGAATTCTTAAAATTGACATTGAGATTTAGAAAATGTTTAGATGAGTAACTAACTTACTATGAATTATCAGTAGCCCACTGCACTAATGCACTTTTTTTTTTTTGCATTGTTTTGCCTCTGCACTCTTTTAAGGAACTTATGTGTTGTATGTTATTGTGATTGATTTTGTAATTAATGTGATGTTTTTAATATGAACTGTCTATTGTTGTGTACTTTTATGGATTGAAAAATATCCGAAATAAAGTCATTATCTATCTATTGCCAGCTTAAAGTGGGGTTTCAACCTGCCCATTGCTTTTCATTGGTTGGCTTTATGGTCACTCATTTGGTTTTCTTTTGGGGTCGAGCCTGTGTGAGCAGCATGCGCCCTTGCTTGAGACCCTACGGTATACAATAAGAGGCTCGCAGCCCGTCCATTGCTTACCATTTGTTGCCTTGTCACTCTTCTTTGCTGCCTCATAATTAGCCAGCATGATCCTTGGCGTCACTCTGAAGTACGGACCAAGCACTGATTTATTCAGTGTAGTGTCCCCCCCCACTTATCGTGCTGTGATGCATCTTTCTTTAGTTTCTTCCTCAACAGTTTTTTTTTTGTTGATACTCCCACCGCCAGTTGTTTGCATTTCTTTATTCCAACCTCTACCCCGCCCCCCACCAACCTTTCTCCATCAGGGACAGTGTTAGTCGACAAGGGTTCCGGAACTAGGCATCAGTTGTCTCACTGGACCCCCTCACAGTTCCCTTTACGCAAAGTTTATTATACCCGTGAACGAAGTCTATGTACCTGCTGCACTTCAATTGACTGTTGAATTGTACCTGCCTCTAATTGTCACCTCACAAACTCAGCACCTGTATAAAGGATTTACATTTTGTTGGTTACTCTTCATATTTGCCTGGTGAATTAGGTAGATGCAAGCCCGCCCTCTAGTGCTCGCTTTCGATACATGTATCGAAGTAGCACAGCACACTAACCCCTACCAATCAAAATGGCTACAATACTGGCTTAACGGGCAGGCTCCATCAAGCTGAATTACCGCTTAAAATGTTGGCCATCTTAGATCGGTGTAACTCCTTAACCATCAAGAACAACTTCGGATTTTGCATGTATTATTCATTATCTCTATTTGGAATCTGAGATTTCACTATATGGACGTTTGAGTACAAGAACTAAAATGTATTTGCATTTTACGGTTTCTTTAATTAAAACTGCACAAAAGGTTAGATTTGATATTTAAACAAATATTTACTATATTGCAGTGGCAGCAGGTAATTTGACCAGGAAGGGGGGCAGGGGCCAAACACACACGCACATCTCACTCACACCCAAAAGCACACACCCATTCACAACACTCACAAACAAATGCACATACATACAGGCACCAAACATAAAAGAAAAAAAAAACCATAAAACTAGCAGCAGCAGAGGTTAGAACTACTGCCTTCCAGCAGTCCCAATGTCATCACAGAGTGGAATGGGGTCAGTGAGACTGCTGACCCCACCCCACTTTGTGACAAGGTGTCACAGATTGACACTGGGCCCTGGGCATTTCAGGTCTTAAAACAGAAGCACCTAGGTCAAAGGAAAATGGAGACACGCCCCCCCCCCCCTCATCAGGAGAGAAAGGGCCCAGAGGCCCTTGTTCCAGGGTGAGGAAGTAATGCCTACAGGGCTGCGAAATGCTCAGCTTGGCAAAGTTCAGCCGGGAGCCTGTGCATTTAGTGCATGTCTATCACCTGGTTGCCGGACCTAAACCAGAAGTGTGTCCGTCAGGCTGACCTTTGCTCAGCCCGACAGAAACTTTCCTTGTCTGGATAAAGGTGGGGGCGTGGCCTCTCAGCCCATACGGGTGGGCCACTGCAGCTATATTGAAAGCAAACTTCTGTGTTTTAAAAAGGAGACTTCCGTGTATCCTCCTAGTTTTCCCACCTTCGGTATCTACGATTCTTTCAGTAATGTCGTGCGTGGGTTGAAGTTACACTTTGTGACGGCTTGTGGGGTTACTTTCCAGTGTGGCTTCTTTCTTGTCCGAGTTTCTCGTGCGACCTGGTGCCAAGTCCAAACGGTGGCCAGATGTGAGCATTAGGGTGGAACCCTGCGGAGAGGCGGGGGATCTCCCCCCTGTGATGAACCATGGCCATACCACGACCCCATACAAGGGGAGGCGGGCATTAATGCTCTGTTTGGATAGGGAATCCTTTTTCGAAGGGGATATGGCTTCCTTTCACCTCTGGAACACACTTCCTTCAGTAGTTTGCCCCCCAGACAGTATTTGCTTTGCAATTTAACCATGTTTTAACAGGTTCACCCTCTTGCTGCTGTGGTAAACAAGTATTTTTCCTGGAAAACACCTTGTGTACATTGGCCAGAAATAACACCCCTTTCTTTGTACATAGCAAATGAACACATTCCGCTTTCAGTTTTTTTAATAGTGAATGGAAAGGAATTGAAGTACCCCTTAATACGCTAGGTCTTCATCTGAAGCTGCGCTGCACCCCATTTGAAGGAGGAAAACATGGTTTTCTGACAATGTTACCAGATGACTCCATGTCACTAAGGGTACGCGTGCTCCAATTCTGGGCTTTTCCTTTAGCAGTCATTGCAGCTTCATGAAGGAACTTAACCTCACACATGTTCCATGTGAATGATAGACATACCTTCATGTTTTGTGGCTATACCGTGTATTTTTTGGTAACTTCGTGTACATGGCTTATTCTCTTCTTACCTCGAGGTGGCATACTGTATCGCTTCGCATCTTTTTCTTGCTTAGCCTTTCTTTACTCTGCTAAAATTATTGCATTTTTTTTTCCCCCAAGTAAAAATGTAATCGCTATTTTCAGGTATGTCGGTTCAGTTACCCTTTACTGAAGCATACTCGGAGAATACATTAAGTGGTTTACCGAAAACCCAGTATTAAAGCTTGCGGTTCCTGCTGACCAGGTGATCTGGTAGCCTTATTGACGGAGCCCAGTGCTCACTGTGTAGGATAGCCAAGTGATTTCAGTAATCAATCGATTGGCAATGTTTGCATCTCCGCACACACTTTCTCATGCTGATAAATTCTTTCTCCCTCCATATACTATTAGAGGTCCAAGACGTTCCATGCTGTTGTGTACCATCATTTGTGAGGAGACAAATCCCGCTGCTGCACTTTACTTCACAGTAGAAAAGGGAATTTTGACTAATCTGTTGAAATGTCTTCTTGTTCGATGGGCAGTGAATCAGTGCAAAAGAGTTGTTTGTGTTTTAGCTATGTTGTACAGCTGCGGTGAAGCAGGACTGAAAGGAAAAAAGAGCCGGCCACATTATGTTTTTTAATCTTTCAACACTGCAAAAAAATTGCTAGAGCCAATAGACCTCGCATAGGTGACACCTACTGACTTTGCCAATGCTGGTTATTTGTTCTGTGTGCTTTCCTTCCTCTATATTTGCGTTTGTCCCTTCCTTGGAGCAAAGACTCATCACTTGTGTCCTTCTCTGCTTCCATTTTAAGCACTACTTTCTTTTTTGCTTAGCCCTCCACAAGAGTACATGTTTTCCGGCTGCCTCCCACATGTGCTTTTCTCTCGCCTTATGCCTTATTACACGTTGCCCTCATGTTTGTCTGTGTGCTTCTCCCCTGCCAGTCTGTGTTGCGCTCCCCTTCGTGTGTTTCTCTATGTTGCTTTCTTACACATTTGCATATTCCTAGAGTGCAGACCCGCCCCCCCCTGATCCTCTTTGCTTCCCAAGACCCACCTGTATTAAAAAAAAATGTTTTAATCGTTTTATATGTGTACGACCATTGCTACTGGCTTATCTTCATTAACAGCGCTTTTGCACTACTTTCTTTTTTTTAATGTTATTTTTATTAACCGTTCCATCTCGGACAGATACATTTTTTTAAAAAGTGCCCACGTAATTGTGAACACGCCTGCATAATAGGACGTTCAAACAGACTTTAAAATACAGCACTGAGTCAATATTGTGCAGCATAGCTAAAAAGCACTGGCAAAGCAAAAGTCGCAAGCTGTTGGCTTTACATATGCTTGTTTCTTTTGAAGGTAAGAGGAGGATAAATGTCATTTAGAGCATGAGATTTTTTTGTTACTAGTGTTTTCACTCTAATCTTTAACTCTACTCTAGGAGCATCTAATCTCATTTCATCATTAATAGAAGTTAGAGTTCAATTGCTGTATCTGGTGTATTCACAGTTTAGATCTACAGTGAACTGAATAAGTTGCTTAATACATTAAAAACTTCGTCATCTCCCCTTTAGAAAACATACTGAAGGCGACGAGGCGGTGTACTGGAAAGTCTTATATAAACCCTATTCAGCCAGCAGTACCATTCAAAGCACACTGCTCGCAGCAAGCCATGAGCACCCGCGTGGACTATCTTTATACCCCGCCAATGACAAACTAGAGTTTCATGACTGAATAATCACCCCTAGCGGTGCAGAGAGTATTGAGGTTCAATTTAATACTTACTAGAAGTACAGTAACTGCAAAGTGCACACTTAGTCCCAATGGAACTTATCAGCTCAAAACAACCAACCACATTTATAGATCAAAGCTTACCAGACAGCAAAGTGGTCTGGTTTGCTAGCGACTTCAGTGGGAACGCATTGTACGCCTTGCTTACCATTGGTTTTTTTAAAACTCACATATGCTTAATTTCCATTTGCTGGCTTTATTTTTTTAGGCTGTCCAGCTTGAGTGTCCCTTCTGTGGCCCATAACCTATTTTATGTTTACTTCCACCAGTACTCACGGTCTGTAAACGGGCCTGTAAATCTTGGTCTTATCTGGTTACATTTGCTGTGCGGTCAAAAAGAATAAGTCAAATGTCAGGCTCTGTATTCCGAGGGAGCTTGGCGTTTACTTTTCTTTCGCTGACTTCAAAGGGAATGGATGCATGCAACAATCATGCTGGCTACTGGGGGTGTGCTGGAGAAAGGCTATACAATTTGTTTTCTAGCACAAAGTGCAAATGTCTGTAAAACTGTGCAGATACGTCAGAATATATCAGAAATAGGAAAGTACAACTGAAGCACGTTGTTTTTGGAAATCTGGAGTATTGTGGAAAGAAAGGTTTTAAAACAGTAAAAACAATTAGCTATACTAGGTGATGGCATTTCAACACATTGTCGTTTGTGCACTGTACACTTTTAACAGTAGAAATGTAGGTCTGTGCAAATGTAATGGTCATCTCAATTGAAAATGTCTGTAATGGGAGGAGGAGCCTAGCGCGCAACCAAGATGGCCGCGTAGGTGCGAGGCTCCCGAGGACCACCACGACCTCCTGAATTAATCCTGGCTATATCCTGTCCTTGTTGAGGGGACTGCATCGGTGAACCCGAGCTGAGGCGCCATCCGTTTTTCCTTTTCGAATCGGACCCCGGACACCGGTGGGAGCACCAATTGAAGGTTGCGGCCTTCTCCGCGCTGGCCCCCCGGATTGGAGTAGTGGGGCGATCCGGGGACAAAGCGAACAACAGCGGCGGGCAGGGCTGGGCGACTCGCGTATCCCGTGCTTTCACTTTCGCTTTTGCGCTCTCCTTGCCCTCAAGCGAGGTAGGGTTGCGGAGCGGGGTGCGCTGGTGTGGCCTTGTCCAGGTGTCCGGCTGACCCGCCGGCCGTGAGTCGTCCTGCGGCCCAGTGGTCGCCCTCCCCCCCCCCCGGAACCCGTGAACTGGTTTACCGGCCCTTTCTAGGAGATTGGCACGACGGTGGGAGAGCAGGCATGTCCACCAAACAAGATGGCGACCGGGCGAAGGTGAAGACGACCCGCCGCGGCCCGGCGCCTCAATCCAACAGTATGGACCGCTACACCCTCCAGAAGGGATCTCCGGAGACATCGCGCACATCCCCGGCGGGCCCGACGGAGGCATCTGCTCAACCGGTGGATCTGACCCTCCGGGACGTCATGGGCGCCATCGCAGAGATGAAGGCATCGGTGGACCAGCGCTTTGACACCTTAGCGCAAAAGATAGACTCGGTCCTGGTGGATGTTAGCCTTGTGAGGGCTGACTTGTCCAAAACCAACGACCGGGTCGATTCCCTGGCCCACACCACAACGAGCCTCACGACGGACGTGGTGGCCCTCCAAAAGGAGGTGCGCTGGCTTGGCCAGGTGAGCGCCCTGATGGACCGGCGACTGGAGGATTCCGAGGGTCGGGCCCGGAGGAATAACGTTCGCATTGTGGGAGTGCCGGAGGGACGAGAGGCGGAGGCGGCAGATCTTTTTGTGGAAGAATTGATCCTTACCCATCTTCAGCCCCGGGGGCTGAGTAAGCTTTTTGCGGTGGAACGTGCTCACCGGGTCCCTGGGGGCAGACCTAAGGCCGGTGCCCCGCCGCGGCCGCTCATTGCCCGGATTTTTAATTTTCGGGACAGAGACGCTATCCTGCAGACCTCCAGGCAACAGGGACCGGTCAAGCTTGATAACATGGATGTGCATTTCTACCCAGACTTTACTCCGGCGGTCCAAAAACAGATTGAGTTTTCTCGGAGTTAAACGTCGCCTACGGGACCTGAACCTTAAGTACTCAATGCTTTTTCCAGCTAAGCTAAGGGTGGAGGTGGATGGGCGCACGCACTTTTTTGACCGACCCGAGGCGGCTGGGGACTGGTTGGACACACTGCCTGGAGATCGGGGCCGAGGGGGTGGGGGGGGTGCGGTTGGCGGGGAGGGCCCGCCGGATCAGAACTGAGGGGTGAAGAATAGGCCTTGCTCTGGACAACATTCCTTTACCATTTACTGATCGTTTATGTTCCCCTCTGATGGAGGTCGTGTGGGGTCTGTTGGGGGCTTCCCTCCTCCTCTGGGGGACTAGTTAGTTTTTCATCTATGGGGCGACAGGCACACTGCACTTTGGGGGGGCTGTTTGGGCTCATGCAGGGGTGGGGGAGTTCTGTTGGGATGGGGGGGTGGGGGGGGTGTGTCGTTTGTTTGCACCGCAAGGCAAGCCCTTTACTGTATTGTTGCTCTCGAGATGCTCTGTGGGGGACGACTGATTGCTTCTACGTATGATGGGGGGTAGGGATTTGACTGTGTTGTCATGGAATGTTAACGGCCTGGGGGACAGGATTAAGCGTGGTGTGGTCCTGCAGTACCTGAAACGTATCTCACCAGATGTTATCTTCCTGCAGGAGACACACCTCATAGGTAACTCCTTTCATGCCATGAATCGGCGAGGCTATCGTTTGGTGGCCCACTCGGGCTTCACCTCGGGCTCGCGGGGGGTGGGTATCATGATTAAGAACTCGCTCCCGTTGGAGATTGATGAGGTGCGCCATGATGAGAGGGGACGCTACGCTGTTCTGGTGGGTAGAATGGAGGGTAGAGTGTTTGTTTTTATATCAGTGTACGTCCCGCCTGGGTTACAATCTACTACATTTGCGGATTTGGGGCGCCTCCTCCTGGACCTCCCGGGTGGCCTGCTGGTGGTTGGGGGGGACTTTAATGCGGTAGTTTCTGGGTCTCTGGATCGCCATCCCCCTAGGGACCTCCCCCGGGCACAGGCCTGGCTGTCCGGCCTTTTAGATACTCTGGGCCTGGTGGATTGCTGGCGACTAAAGCATCCCGCGCAGCGGCAATACACCTTCCACTCGGGTGCCCATGGTAGCCTCTCGCGGCTTGATTACATCCTTGTCCCGGCGGCCTATGCTGGGAGGGTGGGAGAGGTGTGCCATCTGGCGCGGGGCATTTCAGATCACTCCCCAGTACTGTTACATTTCGATGTCTTCCCTAGGGGGGGGGGCAGGGTGGCTCCAATCAATGCTTGGTACTTGCGTGACCCCACTATTCGTGCCGACTTGATCAAATCCTTACAGCGATACTTTGATGAGAATGTGGGGTCTGTCCCTTCGGCCATCTCCCTGTGGGAGGCTTTTAAGGTAGTTCTCAGAGGGGAGGCCCTCTCCTTTATCTCCCAGGCCCGGAGGCGCGAGCGGGAGGAGGTAACCCGGGTGGAGGCCGAAGTTGCGGAACTAGAGGGTGACCTGGGGAGCGGGGTAACCGACGCCAAGTTGCATGTTCTGCACCTCAAGCAGGCGGCCTATAGGGCCCTCGTCACGGAGGCGGCCAGGGGCCTCAGTAGAGAGCAACAGGGGCGACTGTATGATGTGGGTGATAAGGCTGGTAAATTGATTGCGTGGTTGGACAAGAGGGAGAGAGCGAGTCGTGTGGTTCCTTTGATTGAGGGGATGGATGGTGTGCCTGTCACCGAGCCGGAAGCCATTGTCTCCTGCTTCGCGGATTACTTCCGCGAGGTGTACTCCCCGGTTTCTCCCTGCTCGGAGGAAGATTCCCATGCCCTGCTTCGGGACATCGCGCTGCCCTCCCTTACGGTGGAGGACAGGGATTTGCTGGACGCTCCTCCCACCTCGGACGAAATTGCCCTGGCTATTCGCTCGGTCGCATCCGGCAAGGCCATGGGCCCCAATGGTATCCCCATCGAGCTCTACAAGCTACGACCGGATGTACTGGCGCCCCACCTGCGCGCCATGTTCCTGGCGGCCCACTCGCGGGGTTCCCTCCCGCCGGACCAGCGTCTGGCCACAATCGTGGTGATCCACAAGGAGGGGAGACCCCGTGAGCGGGTTACATCCTATAGGCCTATCTCGCTCTTGAACGCGGAGCCCAAAATCCTCGCCAAAGTGCTGGCCAACCGGCTGGTTGGCGTGGTGGGCGAATTGGTCCACCAAGACCAATCTGGCTTTATACCCCATCGCAACACGGCTCTTAATCTGCGACGCTTGCATGGGGTGCTCGCGCGTGTCCCGTTTGTGCGGGAGCCGGCCATCTTGGCGTCCTTAGACGCCACCATGGCGTTTGACACGCTTGAATGGCCATACATCTGGGCGATGCTGGCGAAATTTGGATTTGGACCGGGATTCATTAGCTGGGTCAAATTGTTGTATTCGGGCCCATTGGCGCAGGTGGTGGTGAATGGGCGAGTCTCGGCCCCCTTCGCGCTGGGGCGCGGCACGCGTCAGGGTTGCCCCTTGTCACCGCTCCTGTTTGCATTGGCCTTGGAGCCCTTGGCGGAGTGGCTGCGGTGGCACCCCTCCATCCGTGGTCTCCGCTGGACCCCCGAGCATGAGGACCGCGTGTCCCTCTACGCCGATGATATCCTTTTGTATCTCGCCTCCCCGCGCAACTCGCTGATTGTCCTGGTTGATGTTTTGCGCTCCTTCGGTCGTAACTCAGGCCTTGTCATCAACTGGGCGAAATCCTGCGTGTATGTGCTCTCCGGGGAGGCTCCGGCCCTACCACGGGACTGCCCGATCCAGATTGCCTCCCAGGGGTTCCGGTACCTGGGTATATATATTACTCTAGACCCGGAGGTCCGCTACGAGCGGAACTTGCTGCCCCCCCTCCAGCGCTTGCGGGAGGACGTTGCGCGCTGGCGGCGTCTTCCGCTTTCGCCGCTTGGCCGAGCGGCCTTGTTTAAGATGATGTCCTTGCCGCGCTTTCTGTATGCGCTTCAGAATACTATGGACTTGGTTCCGGCGCGCTACTTCCGTGAGGTGGAGAGCCTGCAGCGGCGCCTGTTCTGGGACGGGAGGCCGCGTATTGCTCTGGCTAAATTGACGCTCCCGTGGTACGATGGGGGGGTCGCCCTCCCGGACATTAAACGGTATTACTGGGCCTCCCAGCTAGCTGCAATTAATCATGGCCTTTACGGGCCCGCCCTGAACCCGGCATTTGAAATGGACAAGACGCTCCTGCCCGGTGGCGACTACAATCGAGCGCTCTACTCTGGCGCGCCCGACTCCCGTCTGACGGGACCGACGCGTGTCATGGTGCGTGTCTGGCACGCGGCTAATGCAGCGATGGGGTGGAAGGACCGTTTGACCCGGGCGACACCGCTATATGCGTCTGAGAGGTTGGGCTCCCTGTGGACATCGAAGGGCTTCGAGAAGTGGGACACGAGCGGAATCGGCACAGTGGGAGATCTATGGACGAGGGGATGATTCAAAACTTTTGAGACGCTGCAGACGGAGTTTCAGCTGCAAGGCAGTGAGTACTTTCGGTACTTACAAGTCCGCCATGCGCTGGGCTCCGTCTTCCCGGATGTCGCGTCCATTCCGGAGTCTTCCCCCCTGGAGGACCGAGTGCTGGATGGCCATGTCCCAGACAGCACGATCTCCCTTATATATAAAAAGCTGATCAACGACAGATCGTGCCTGCTGACTAGTCTCCGCGAGGCCTGGGTTGCCGACGGGTTGGAACTGGACGACGAGGACTGGATCTCCGCGGTGGCCTCTCCGAAGGAGGTGGCCATCCCGGCTCGCCTTCGCTTCGTCCAGCTTAAGATCCTCCACCGGGTTTACGTGACGGGGCCAAGGCTTCTACGTATGGGCTTTGCTGGTGACGGATTGTGTAAGCGTGGCTGTGGTGCTTTGGCAACTTTCATGCATATTCTGTGGGAGTGCCCAAAGGTGGAGCGATTCTGGCGTGGCGTGCATGAGGTCCTGCGTGTGGTTACGCGTGTCGCGCTGTTGCCTGAAGCGAGGAGATGCTTGCTGAATGTGTGGGAACCAAATGACTATTCGGTCCCGCAGAAGCGGTGGGTGACTCTGGGATACATGATAGCTAAGCGTGATATTGCTCAATTGTGGGGATCCCAGAGGCCCCCGGCGGTGTTGGCCTGGAAAGAACATATGGATTGGTGTATGTTTCGTGAAAAGGTAGTGTATGTGGCGAGGGGTAAGCCTGGGGCGTGGGTGAAAATCTGGGGCCCCTGGAACGCCTATCGCGGGGGTATTTGTGAGCCGCCACTGCTACCGGCCGCCTCACCAGCTCAGTCCCCCTAGCCGACCCCCTCCCCTAGCCGCGGGCATGTGGTTCCCCTGTCCTTGATCTATTCCCATTCCCCTCTTCAGAGTTTGGCTGCTGGTGGGGATCCCCCACTTAAGGAGCACGTGCCGTCACTTTGGATTGCGGGTTGCCTTGCGGGTGTGGTTTTTTGTGTTCTGTTTTGAAAAAAAGGAAACCGTATTGTGGGCTTGGAGTTATGTGGCCTGCGCCATTGATATCTCCTGATTTACCGATCTGCACCGCCAAGAGACTTTTACTGTAGGTATGTCATATGCTTCTGCCACTCTAGCGGCCGGCCGTATGGTTGTAGGCCCATACCTGTAACCTTTTTTAACATGTAATAAACGGTTTCAAAAAAAAAAAAAAAAAAAAAAAGAAAATGTCTGTAATGGTAGTGTGCTATCACTTCATGCACACTCCACTTTACCCCACTCTATTCTGCACCACTCCACACACCACTTCACTCTACGCCAATGCACTCAACCCCACTTTAGTCTACTATGCACAACTGCACTTTACACCACTCTAGTCTAGGCCACTCTACATCAATGCACTCTACACTGCTCTAACATACTCTGCACCACTGCACTCTATCCGTAAACAATCTTCTGTGCCATTCCACTCGCCCAAGGTTGATAGTTCACTTCAACTAATGGCTCCGTTTAGTGTTGAACTGTGAAAATGAGGTGCAACCTATGTCAAGACAGTGGTAAAAAAGTGTAAAAATAACAAAAGTGTGAAGTAATACTATCAGAAAATGTGCTGCAATATGCTGCATAATTTGCATTTTCCTGCTGCAAAATTTAGTGAACCATGCCGCATAATTTAGCCCTATCCCTGCTACACAATTCCAGCGGCCAGACTACGCTCTCCTCCGCAACACTACACCACTGCATTCTATTCCACTCTGCATCATTGTACTCCATGCCATTCTACTATACACTAAGCACTCCACTCTGCACAACTACACTACACTGAACTCTGTAGCACAGCACTCTATGCAACTCTACTTTACTGTGCACTACTCTAGGACAATGCACGCAACAGCACTTCACTGTACTCTGAAACAATCAAGTTTGCTGCACTCCATGCCGCTGCAATCCACCCAATGGCACTCCACTCAAAACCAATGCACTCTACACCAATCTACTCTCCACCACTGCAGTTTATGCCACTTCACGCCATTCGATGACACTACACGATACATCACTGATGCTCTACTCCAACTCTCCTGAACACTACTCAATTGCATCTATGCCACTCAGTGCCACTTTGCTTCACTCTATTCTAGGCCACTCAACTAGGACACTACACCAACGGTACTCAAACATTTTCCCGGGGGACGCGAAGTTTGGTCTTTGGTGTGACTGAAGACCGCACTGATGCCAGCAGGGGGTGTAAAGTCTGTGTAGGCAATGCTAAGCATATATATTTAGTGGCAGAACTCAATTGCGCAATGTGAAACCCAAATACCTGGGATAAATCCCGGCTTCTCCACTTGACCAAATTGTGTGACCCATGGCAATTGCTTTATTTCAATTCCTCTCCTTTTTCTTCATTATCACATAAGTGGACCTCTAAATACATGACTTCAGGATGTGTGCTGTTCAAAACCATCTCCTGTGCTTGGATGTAATCACTAATGGCATTGTTGTGGTGGTGGTGGGGGGGGGGGGGTGAACATTTCTAAATTCATGTTTGAAAACCATTGCTTTAAGAAAAATACTTCTGAATGCACTGCTACAATTTGATTTACTAAAGTGAAATGGTTCTACAGGTCAATGAAATACCCTTTTTGAAATAAAGGTGTTCCTCAAGTTTGCAGAGTTACTTCCATTCCCTAACTGCAATTAACCTTCAAACAAGTGCTTGCTGTATATTTAACATTTGTATTCATGTTAATGCTGAATCGAGTAAACAGCATCCCAGTGCTGCTGCTGCCCAGGGGGCCGCATGTAAAGGTCATGAGGGCCGCATTCAGCCCCTGGGCCATACTATGAATATCACAGCTCTACACCATTAGACTGCACTACACCAATCCACTGTAGGACAATCCATGCCACTCCATGGCACTACGCCGTTCCACTCAACTCCACTCCACTCCACTCTGCTTAATGGCACTACTTTTTAGCCATGCTAAACAGCAGCCACGCTGGTGTACAGCATGGCTGACAAAGCATATTGACAAAGCCAGTAACTCTTGCATAGGAGAGACCTATTTGATTTGCCAATGCTGGTTATATTTTTGAGGAGGCTAAGACCCCACAGTGCAATGTAATTTTTAAGTCTGGCTTGGCATAGCTGCTGCATGCTACCTGCTTACTGTTACCATTTAAAAAAAACAAAGAAAGTTGTCTTTTGCTCCGACCGCAGTAAAATATCTTGTACTACTGGCTGTTTGGTGTATACTTCCTCCTTCTACGGAGTGCTTGCATTGCACAGCACAAGGGGGTGGAGGCATTTTACTTCTCAAAGTTACACTAAATAACCAATCATACATTAAAAACTATCTTATATATGCTTAATATAATGATTGTTTTCCACTGCAGCAGACTTTAAACACATATTAAGGAACCTAAATGCAAGCCAGATCTACTGGCTTTGCCAATGCTTGTTTAATAAGTCTTCGTGAAGACGTGCCTCTACAAAACTGCAATTCTTGGCTCTCAATCTCCCAAACTTCTAAACCTTTCCCTAGATGCAAAACTCTGAATTCAGACTTCCTAGGCCAAACAGTTACATCGATATAGATGGATAATAAAGGATTAATAATTCAATAGGTCTTTAAATAGGAGGAAGCAAGTTAATCCTGCACTGCCCTCTCGGTTCAGACTAGGTGCAAAAACATATATAAAAAAAAAAAAAAAAACACTGGCAAAGTTAACAGGTCTCATATTTGTGGCCTATTAGTTTTACCAATGCCTGTTGGCAAAGCTGTACATTGTTAAAAAACCAAAACAGCAGGTCCAATACGACTGATGCTACTTCCACTTGTGAATAATTAAAAATCAAAAAAAAGTTACAGGATACATTTTTTTTTTAAAGCAGATGGGGGGAAAGCAGCACATGAGGAAGCGAACAGGAAGAGGGGCATGGAGAAACGCGAAGAGAAGAGCTCGGATTGTGGGATTTGGGGGATAAGAGCAAACCGCATGTGTGATTGAGCAACATACAGCACTGGGGGGCACATGTGAGGGGAGCACACAAGGGTGAGAAAGATGAAAAATACATGCACTCATGGAGTACTTAGCCTAAAAAGGAAGAAAAAAAGTAGTTTCCTAAAGGGGAGCACAGGAGGCAAGGTAAGTCAGCCAATCAAAAGGATGGTAAAGAGTATATGTTCCAAGGGAGGGACAAACTCGCGATGGGCAACGTGGGAGAAGGAAAGCAATTGAATAAGATGCAAGCTAATGAGGGACCATAAAGCCAACCAATAGTAAACAGCGGGCGGACATTAAAACAACTCTACGATCTTGGTAAGCCCCAAAAAGCCCTTTTATAACCAGACAGCTTGCGCTGGGTGTTGAAGAGACCTAAAAAAATTGGTCTGGGCTCCAGCATCTAACATTCATTTCTGGGACGACAGTCAATATTTATCTTTTTATTCAGATTTATCCTTGCATATAGGAGTTTAGTATCACAAGCCTAAATGGTACTTTAGTATTTGTATCCCATCCCTAAACGTGACTGGGGATACCCATCTATTAGTTTAAATATGAAATGAATAAGCAAAGCAGAGATTTAACGAAGTCAAGTCATGGCGAAGCGTTGCCACAGGCATGCCAAAAGATTATGCTAAATGCCAATTAGCATACACTACACACAACAAATGTTTTACAATTCACAATCAAAAGTGACAATACTTTAAACAGCAGTGCATTTTAAAAACTAGTCTAGGAGCTGCCAAAAGACCAGTTGGTTTGTAAAGTAGGAGACTGTACAGTAGCAGCAGAATCAGGGTTTAAAAAAATATCTTAATTGTGCAATGTAAGTCCCAAGTAACTTTGAGTTAATGAAAATAATAGATTACAAAGATGGACACCAGCATGCCTTTAGTTGTTTTTTTCTGACGCCTATCAAAGACCACTGTGACAGCCCATCTCCTGCACCACCATGCACAGCTTGAAGCAAGAAGGACATATGTAAATTATACACAGTGTTTAGAGCGCCAATGAAATCTACACAAATGTGCTGGCTACCAACATTGTAATATGCAAACTTTCGTCACCAATGATGGAGGGTGTCTAGGCAAGGAAAAATATTCATAGAACATGAATGGATAAATACAACCAAATAAGCATATTTACCCAGTCTTACTTTTAATCTCAATTGATGACTGTCTAAGTCATAGCGTGTCCTTTTGCATCCATTTGCCCATAATTTGAGTGCACTCTTACAAACGATAAATTACATTATAAAACATAATCTAAAGGGCAGATCATCTTTGACACAAAATATGCTTGCATACATATGCATGATTTTAGATTGTTGATATTGGAAGTGAGATAATGAATTTGTTGCATGAACAGATCAATCAGTCTTAAGCAGTTTTTAGCCCCATTAGAAAGGCTTATTGATATTGACATTTCATGTAATCAGTCTTCGCCAGGTAAAAGTTCAGTGTGGCGAATACAAAGAGCTTAAGAAAGACTGCCAAGCCAACAGGTATCTCTTAAGATAATTCCCAAGATACCGGCGTTGTCATTGATCGTTTTGCTTGCAATCGTTTAAAACAAATGAAAAGGGGTTGAACACTAAATGCACTCCCATGTAGTGCTAGAAGACAATAGTTCCCACATGTCAGCAAAGGAAAGATACGTGTCATCCAATCAAAAATGATGTAAAGGAGTAATACACCTGGGGTGGAACACCCACAAGGATAGGTAAGAAAACCATTAAATAAAAATTACACGAGAGACAAAAAGCCACTCAATTACAACTGAGAAAGCTGACCCAAATCCCACTTTATGTACATTGCGTTATACACAAAAGTGTTCGACAAAGAGCTTAAGCCTGAATTCGGAAATAAATGTTGATGTATGAGGAATACTCTGGAGAAGGGTCTGCATCCGAGGTTTTAGCAACTGTCAAATCATGGTTTACATAAAATCGAGTCAGGTTGGATTTAGACTTTTCTGTATTGCAGTTTGGCTACCAAAACAAACATTTCTTAGCTGCGTTAAAAACTGTAAGGGCTTAACTGAATTAAGATGACTTGATCGCATTTCAATATTAGTAGCCGAACCAAGAACTAGCTGGTGATAGTTTAAGCTCACAACACATTCCAAGTGAAAACTACTACCAGGAGCATTCAGGATTAAAATATGCTTTGAGATCAGTATCTTTCACATGCTATTTTTCACGACCAATGATGTTCTAATTTCTTTGTTACTTTGAACTGTTAATGAATGGTGTTGAAGCAATCTAGAAACATAATATAAACAAGCGTAGGCAAAACCAAGTTTTGCTTTACTAAAGCTATTGCCCCGGTATTGGCTTTGCCAAGGTTTGTCTGTAAAGTATTGTTTGACAAGTTAAGTACAACTTCACCAGCTTAGTGAGAGCAGCAGATGGCCCTTCCCCAGAACCCAAAAAGATGGAGAGCCAAAGCTTCTGCTTGCTTGAAATATGTAAAATGCAGCAGATAAAACTAAAATAATTCTAAAACTCTACTTTAGCCATACCCAGTGCTTAATTTGAGCTGGTGGTTTCACCTGCACTCCTTTTTGGAGGCGACACTTATTTTTCTTGAACAGATATTGGCTGCTAGCAAGAGAAAAGAAAAAAAAACTGGAAAGAAGGAGGTAGAGAAACCGGCACAAGAGGGGGGGGGGGGGAAGAGATGGGCCTGGCCAGAGTGAGATGCAGCAGTGGATTATAAGCGTATGCTTAGTATTCAGAGAGAATTTGTAATATCACCGCTGAGCAGAGTTTGGAAACCCCAGCACTCATTAATTTACAAATTAAGCTCTGGCCATACCAAAGTAAAAATAAACTTCTTGCTCTGCTTTTACAGATAAACAGGGGGTGGATGCAGCACATGGTGGGGATGGAGGAAGCCATTTGAGGGGAGGAAGCATCAAAGATGGGAGTGAACTAGAAAACACATGCACTCTCTTGGAGCGCTGAATGAAAATGAAAGAGTAAAAAAAAAAAAGTCCCCTAAATGGGAGCAAGGTTAGGATACAAGTCATCCAGTCAAATGGATCTTAAAGAGACTGTGCCCCAGATGAGGGACTACTACAAGAGGAAGGCAGGCCATCGAACAAGCAAGCGAATGAGAGTGACAAAGACACCAGTGGTAAGCAATGGTCAGACTAAGCCCACCGCAGGTTCATAGTAAGTATACACAACCAGGCAGTCGAATAGGTACTAAAAAAGCTCCGACAGCATGTAAAACACGTGAATGGATTGGCATTAATATTTGCTTACTCCAACCACCGAGTCCAAAGGACCTTGAAGATGGTGCTCAAGTTCCTGCTGTTGCGAAGGAGCAACTGCTGCTTTATGGGATGCATCACTTTGGAAAGGCAAAAGTCCCATATCCCAGGAGTCACCTGCTCTTATTGCTAAAATGCTTCTCGAGTAGGACATTTTTCGCTTTACACCTTGTGACTTTGGTTACATAATCAGAAGTCATTCCCTTGTTAGTGTATTCCATCTTGAATATTAGGTTTTTCCCATTGACATCGCTCTCGTAGCTCATGAAGAGCATTCGTTTAACTCTAGACATTTAAATTCCATCACCATTTACAAATAAAACACAGATCCGCCAATCTAACAATATTTTTTACAGTCTGGGGGTTCAGGGAGAGCATGATCGGGCCTCGGCGAATGGGCGGGGCATGGTAGGTGGGGCTTTGGACAACTTGCTTGCTCAAAATTGTTACAGCCATAAACAACCACACACAGCAAGAAGAAAATCTGGCACCATCTTCCATGCCCTAGGGAGGTTCATTAGAACAAACTACAGTATTCACATCAGAGAAGAAACCCCTTTAGTGCAAGGGTTTCCAGCTCGCAGTGTGATGGTGCATCTTCTCCATGTTGCCATGAAGCAGTGTCACACGGTGGCACTGTGTGAGGGGACAGACCGGATTGCCTTAATGTCCTACTGTACATTTTATGCACTATTCAGTCAGGTGTATTGTATTATAATTGCATCTATATAGTGCTTACTAACCCCGACGAGGAGTCGAATCGCTTTTTCGGCGAGTTTCACGCCACTCCGGAACCAATAAAGGATTAGTAGTGAATTAGTTTAGTGAAATATGAAAGTAAGGGGTTGATATGTTAGTCAGTTATTTGGATTGTGTACAGAATGTGTTTACCATAGAAGACCTAAGGAGGGAGTTTCCAGGCAGATTAGAGAGAAAAAAAAAAACTCATTTAATTTGTAGATGGAGCAAAACATTGATTGCATGTAATGGACCGGTCGCTCTGTCACAGCATATGCAAGCCTCACAGAAAGAAAAAAGGATTCAAAATGATCCTCACGATTTAATACACAAAACGATCTGATGCAATCTTTGATAAAGAGCTTCAATGAAGTTGAAAAATATTTCCCTAGGAAAGCCCCCCCCCCCCACCCCTTTTTTTGCTCTGTAGGAAAGAACCTTTGAGATAATGATGGAGTTAAGTAATAGGAAACTGGCAAGGCTCCCAAAAAGCAGTGCACAGCAGTGCCAATTACAGTTAATGCCCGACTGGTCATAAGTAGCTTATATTTATAGTTCAGGAAGTGTATATGTGGTTATATTAAATAGAAATACATGCATGGCTGTGCAACAAGTTACAGATTGCGGTCCTAACCATAACATGAAAACTTCAGTGTTTCTCCATTTTAATTAGCCACTAGTCCTGCACTTTAACTGTAGTGTTGAAGTGGAGTTAGGTTTTATTTAATTTTATTTATTAAAACATACATTAAAGTGTTACATGCAAAACTACCTATAACTTTATTTCAACCCTCACCCCCTTCCACCTCTCCCAGAGCGTTTTATCAAACCACATGTGTTAGACATGGCATCTTCTGGGCATGGTTTTCCCAGTTTTTGTTTTGCTTCTGGCATCCTTCCTGCTTAGATTGTGTGCTGAACTGTTTTTTTTGCTGGTGCTTGGACTGTGGGCACTTTACCACTGATGATCAGTGCTAAAGTGCCTTTGCTGTGTGCCTAAAATGTAATGGCTTTTGGTCTCTCCATGACTGGCACGTTTGATTTACTAGTAAGTGCTTCATACAGTGCACTACAAGTGCCCAGGATCTGTAAATCAGATGCTATTAGTGGGCCTGAAGCACTGATTGTGCCACCCACATGAGTAGCCCACCAAACCTGTCTCTGGCCTGCCACTGCAGAGCCTGTGTGTGAAGTTTTAAACGGCCACGTTGACCTGGAAAGTACACTTACTTGTTGTGCCCATCCTTCCCTTTTACTATATGTAAGGCACCCCTAAGGTAGGTCCTAGGTAGCTCCAGCAGCAGGGTGTTACGCATTTAAAAGATTGGACATGTGCTTTTAAGTTTTACATGTTCTGGTAGTGAAAAGCCGCCAAATTTGCTTTTCACTACAACATGGCATATCTCGCCAATAGGTTAGAATTGGAGCTAACCTATAGCAGTTAACATGGATATCTCCCAAGTGGGAGCTAATGGTAAATTGGAGTTTGGGGTCTCAGGACTCACAATTTAAAACACATTTTTTAGTGAAGTTGTTTTTTTAAAAGCACAGGTCTGAAAATTCCACTATTAGAAAGTTGGTATTTTCTTATTTTAACCATTCGGCTCCTCTGCCTGTCCCTAGAATGCACGTGTGGGTTAGACAACAGTGGAGCTTTGTGAATTCACTCTAGACAGTCACCCCCAAAGAGAGCTGAGGTGCCACCTGCATAGCCCGATGGCCCATCACCAGACTGATGGATCTTCCTGAGCTAGAGTGGTGGAAGGAGTGGACACTGGCACTTTAGTAGGGCTCTGCCTGCCCCCACATAAATAACTGCATACCCCCCCCCCCCCTCCCCTCCAAGATGTGTCTGGTGTCAGGGCCAAGATTTTAGCATTACAAAGACCATTCTCTGAAGTCTCCCTACTTAAAAGGCAAAAATGAGTACAAGTCCTGGACCTCTCACACCATAACAGGAGAAACAAACTTCTGGACAGAAGACATTCGGATAGGAAGAAGAGCTGTTGGACAGCCAGTAGGGACTGGCACTATGCCGCTTGTTTTGCCGGGTTTGCCTGCTGCTTCTTGCCTGGGAGTGAGAGGATAGGACTTTGCTCTCTGCATCCGGTTTCTAATGCATCTCCAAAGGCGTGTGCGGGGATGTGTGGGGGGGGGGGGGGAGGGGGGGTGCACAAAAATATTTTACACCTCGCCTCTTTAGTTTAGGTTGACTGCTCTATGCCAGGATACCAGAGTGTGAGCACAGGTAAGATTGGTGTGTACTACACTTACCCTGACTAGAATGTGGCCTCTACTTGGACAGGGCGCAAACCACTGCCAACTAGAGACCCCCTTTTCTAACAACATGCAACATTTCTAAGTACCAAAACCGGCATGGGCTGCCAACACCCCTGCGGTGCAAGGCTGGGGATGGCCTCAAGACATGGTCTGTGATCAGGACCCAACTTTTCTATAATAACTAAATGTTAATGGTTCAAATGCACTGTCTTTGGGGTGGGGCGGTGGAGGGCGTCACAAACGTTTGTGCCCTTGATGGCCATCCTGTACAGTTTAAGATGCAGGTCCTCAACTCCAACAAGATGTCTAACAAGGATTCAAAACTCGTTTTGGGTTTCCAGACCTGGAAGGTCATGCTGGGGACAGCAAACCCATCCTCTGGGTCTGCAAAATTCCCCAATCCAACTCAACTTGAGGATTTTGTTTTTTTTACATGTTTGTCCACAAATATTCAGCGGACTCAGACTACCGGTACAGATACCTCCATCTTGATTAAATGCTTGACTCAATTTGAGATCAACCTCAACTATTTTGTAATGCTAATCTCCCCAAAACTCCTGGCAAATTTACACCAAACCAAGCAAATGCAGTCATGTGAGTACTACCATACTTTCATGAGAAATGTGTGTTAATCTGTTCAGTCATGTTTGGGGGAATGGTCACTTTTTTTTTTACCTGGAACCCCCCTCCCCCCTTGCTTTTTAGGGCGAGCCTGGGCAGCAAATATGCTGCTCTGCAGCATGCTGTATTGAAGTATGCAATAGAAGCCCCGCCCACTCTACGCCGATATTGGTCATTGGCTTGTGTCATTGTCCTTCATAAATGCTGCCTTCCAATTCATTAATAGGTTTTAGTCCCTCCTTAGTACTGCCTTGTCTTCATTTGTAGCCTACCATGAGGTCTGGCCCTTTTACTTCGGTTGTTACACGGTACATCTTTTTTAGTCTGTAAGCACTATTTTCTTTAGTGAGTTTCTCCAACTGCAGACACAACGTGGTTTCCTGCTATGCGTACTTTCACTTTCTGAACAGCCTGGGAAAATGGCAGCAGCTTCTTTGAAAAGCAATACGTCTAGCATTTACAAGTGTTTGAGCTATTTGCATTGTAAAATGACAATGCCTTTTATGTGTTAATTAGAAAAACAGAAAAATAAAAAGGCATTGTCATTTACAGCGCCAATAGCTGAAACTCTCGCAAATGCGAGATCTATTGCATTGCAAATGCTTGTTTTTCTTTGCTCCCTTTTTGACTGATCTGCATGAAACATGCCATGCAGAACACAAAACAGATGAAAACGTTGTAAGTAAAGTTAAGCGATTCGGATTCAATTGGCATCAATTTTCAAAACTTCTTGTCAGTTAAAAGTCAGAACCAACTCTAACTATAGAGAAACTATCACTGCCTATGTAATACATGTATATTTAAAATTGAGATACGCAATCATGATATGCAGTAATTTCTGTAATAAAACACACAAACAAACCTTAAAATACATTACTATGCACAAGACTCATTCAAGAGAGTTAATAAACTAGCATCATATGTATTAGAGGTACACATGGAATAACTCCCTGGCAAGAAGGTACAGTCTACACAGGTAGATTTCATTACATTAAAATTCAGATACTGGAGATCATTGCAACATTGATAAGAATTCTGAGTGTGCAAGGTTTAATTACACAGTCCATTAGCATTGAGTACCAGTAGAAAGGACAGTCCACCCTTACATTCTCAGATTAATCATTGATGTGAGGGACAGGATGTTAGCGGTCAAAGAAAGACCAATGTAAAGAAAATTATGGAAGGTGTGACCGCCTCCCCTTCGCGATGCCCATAGGGAATGTCTTTTATGGGAAAGAAGTACAAGGCAAGTGCAAAAGGCTGAGAACGATGGCTGGAGTTGCAATCCAAAACCTGACCATGCAAACCATGAATGCTGTGTCAAACTTTAAAAGCCACTTACGCTTACAGCTTCATTCCATTGAAATCAATTACGTCCAATAGAACAGTTCCGGGTTTACAATGGTGGCAGACTCCTCACCAAACAGCCACAGGAATTAGGTGTTTTTCCCCACAAAAGAATTGATCTCATCCACAAGTGCATTAATTTAATGAGAAACCCGGTCATATCTCGGATTCATCAGGACAGCCAGTCAACAGAAGATTTCCTTTCTCCTTGAGAAAATGGAACACTTTATCCTAACTGTTAGCTAATCCACAGATGAACCACTTTCCTGGAAATATTTCAAGTACAATTGGACTGCAATCCTGGTCTACAAAACTTGACACAGTTTCTACTCAGGAACCACCCATTCAAACAATGTTCAAATTGAGTCTTCAATCCATCGTCTAACATTTAGTTACTTGATGCGGAGAAGTTAAGTTAGTTGTGCTCAAAACGTAGCTCGTCGAGTTCTTTTGCGCTCCAAAAGGTGTTTTTGAATATCTGCAATCCAATAAGATGTAGAACCCTTACACCAACTTCCTTTAGTGCACAGCCAGTTCCAATTGTTTTCGGATAACTTGTTGCAGCTATCTCATGCCCAAGATAGCTCTCCAGCGTCTTCAGTGATCATATTTCCAACTAACACAAACCATAGCTCCCTACTCCACTTTATTCCAACCTAGCTTCTAGCCAATAGATAATAAAAGAACACTGGTAAGATTAACACACTGTTGATTCATCTTGGGAAAAGCAATTATTGAGTCGTGTGCAACCTCCTATTTTTGCTCGACGGAGTTGAGCACGTACACTTAAGGTGTTTTTAATCACAACCATGCGCCTTCCACAACCCGAGGCTCTTTAGACCTAAAAGTCCTTTCGAAACGCAACTTTATTATTACAGTTTGTGGTAATTTCCTTCCTTTTATGAAGGAATTTATAATTAGTTGATCCAAACGTATTAGAGAAGAATACACTTTAAATTATTACAATATGCCCAGTTCCACAAAAATATTATGCATTCACTTTTCAGGTCTGGATTTTGACAGTACAGCTGTCAAAGACACCCAGTGCTAATAATATGCATAGAGTGGGCTTCTGGACACCCCCTTTCAACCACTAACTTTCCACCACTGGCTTGAGGCTTTGTCAATTACATATCTCTGCCCAGAGGAGTATTCATCTCTAACCTAAAGCTATTGCCGGTTAGGAGTGCATTATTCTGCTTTGTCCTGTGTGGTCATTGAATTGTATGAGGGACTACCATTTAACTGTCCACGCCTGCTGACGCCATGTTGTGTGTGTCACTTTAATGTATTATAGCACATTAATCCCAGACTTACTGGCTTAGCTAATGCTCATTTCCCAAGACATTACAAAGGATATCGTTCAGATATATTTTATGAAATAACTCAAAATACCATGTACTAAATTAGTTAAAATGTATTATCTAGGAGACCCCTCCGTTTTTTTTTTAGCAATCAGTATTACCAAATTAGTCTAGACTTCATATATGTAGTCTTTTGTTCCAGGATGACTATTTCTAACCCACATATTTATACCCGTGTCATATGTGAATCATCACTTGTCACTTCGCTTTCCTTATCTAAATTAACTATACTGAGGGTCAAAAAAAAAAATAGATTTTGTGCGACCTGCTAGGAGAAAAGGCGAGGCAAACAAGCTACTAATCTTAGTGTTTCAATTGATTCAGGACTATGTCCGGGCCCACACCTATCCGATATGTCCAACCGCGCAGCTTCCCAACCCGTGCACTCTCACCTTCCCCTCCTTACAGCTCCCCTGTGCGATCGCTCTTTTCACTTTCTTCCCCTACACACCTCAAGGCATGACCTCAACTCTGAATTCAAAATATTATCTCAAAACTCACCTCAACCGAGTCATGGCCACACGGTCATGGCCGGCACATTCATCCCTCAGCACCCGTTCGTATGACGGGCACAGGCTTACGTACTCATTTGAGATGCCCATGCATGGATGAGGAGTTTGGGTTTCCTAAACGCAAAACTGGCACTTCGAGATTCTCACTCCACAAAGGCTCATATTTGGTTTTTATAGTCTGGTTTGGCAGCACAGCTGTTGCCAAATAATTACGTGAGAATCGCCAGGAGAAAGCATTTGGCTCCTTCTACATGTTGGGAGCCAGGAGTCCATGTTTTGATTGGGCAGTAGTTGAGTGCTTCCACAAAGAAGGGCTTGCCCTCCACACAGCGGTGATAATTTTCTTTATTAATCCAGCTGCCAGTGTTTGAACTTTCAGGGGCACACATGTTAAGGGGTCTTGGAAATGTAAACAATTGATGTTGCTTTTCTTTAGCAGCAACGCAGATGGAAGGAGGACAGTCTAACCTGGATGGATTTTTCGTTTTCCTGGTGTCTAATAGAATTTGAATGACTCCTTAAGCATTTCCCTTATTCAGAACATGCGGAACCCCCTTGAAGAGCTTCTAAATTAATACAATTTGAATTAACTCTAAATTTGGGTTCAGAAGAACGAGTTGAAAAACATGGACAACAAGAAGAGCCAAACGTGTACAATGGAATACTTCATACAAATGGAGATTGTTTTGGGAAGGAAGACAACGTCCAACTACAGAGCTACTCGACCTACTTAAACCAATGGGACACACGCAACACCCATTGTACAGGATAAAGCATGTCCCTGGTTTTAGAAACCTGAACAAAATATGGAGAAACGAAAATAATTTAAAAAAAAAAAAACCTTAGTCCCTTTTTCCTCCAGCTCACTTTAATTCCAGTGGAGAAAGATGCAAAACTGCTGGTTCATCCAGTCCAGCATTGTGATTGGCTAATAGCCCGCCAACCAGCCAGGATATAAATCCAGGTTAGCACATCAATAAACATACACAAGCTGGGCAGAGACCAAAGAAACGCCAGCTGGAAACGCGTACATTATTCTTTGAGAACAGATTATTAAAAGATTTCCAGAATATTGAATAACTTTAAATCAAGTTTAAGGCAGTTAGCGTGGACAGAGCCCAGGACGCCGAGCTTTAGAGTCATATTAACCTGTCACTCAAAACTATTTAAGATGACTGATTCTTCGCTGCCATTGCCCTCAGTTGCAGACAGAGGGAGAGCAGGAAGAAATAAGATGCCAAGTTAATAGGAATTGGCATAAAAACCACTCGTCATGTCAGCACGCAGAAGATTTGTCTTACATGGGACCAGAGTGCTAGAAAAGAAAAAAAGAAAAGAAAAAGTCACTTGTATTACCCTAAATTCAATATTATGCCACCAGGAAAAGGGGGCAGGGTCATGGAAACGGATCAGGAAATACATTTAAAAAAAAAAAAAAAAAACTGTCAAATTCAATCCAGGTAGTACGTCAAAATAAAAAGGAAGAAACCAAAGCGGTGGGGATGTGTACATTTTTACCAAGGGATGCCCAATTTCCTTCTCAATAATTACAGAAAAAACGAATGACTAAGTATAAGTAGCAGTGAGGGCACAAAACCACAGCATTCACATTTTTTTCCTCTCAAATACAAGAAGGGACACAAAAGCCCAATCAAATGAACCAAGCAATTTTAAATCATTCGGTTTAACTGCCCTCTTCTGGATAATTGGAATGGAGACAACACTGAACAGGATGTTGGGCTGTGACTACAAGCACAGTGTCTGAATGCATTCAAACACAGTTTTGGACAAAATAAAAATTAGTCTCCAATTATTGGTGGCTCTTAAAATTCTTAATGTTTGTTTGCGCATCACAGTATTACTTAAATCGGCCACAGTTTTATTAGCCTGAGTGTTTCATTCCTTTTGAAACAAGACTTCCTTAGGGTTTCAATGTGCCTCAAATAGATTAATTTGTATAAAACATCCTAAGTAAAAAAACAATATATACATTCAAATGTGATTTAGGTATTTCTAAGTGGAAGGGATGCGTTGGTTGATTAAAAGGAGACCCCCAAAAACAACAAATACAGGCTCCTGATCAAAGGTTTAGGAGTTACTGATTAAAATATATAAACAGCATGAACAGATGTGCACTCATGTTGTATGTACAAAAAGTAGCCTGCACTCCTTTTTTCCATTATTTGATTGTCTGGTTAGATAAATTGTATTGACTTAGTCACTACCCACCTCATCCTATCACTTGCCCAACCCAATCCCCTCTCACGCCCATCAGAAGTCACTTTACCACCCCATTTTCTCACCCACCATTTCAAAAAGCGAAACAAAATCCACGAGTTCTCATTTCATGTAGTTATTAACTAAAAAACATATTGTTGTTTTCTCCATTACGCTCAAAGCCTCTAAATGAAAACCCCAAATCTGCCTGACACTGACAAAAATGTGTTTCCCTTTTGTTGAGAAACTTTAGATTTATATAGTGCTTTGCCCCTCTTAGATGATACTTGGAGCTACATATTTTTTTGAAAATAATTGCAAGAGATGTACATGCTGGCCTCTAGGGGGCAGCATTTCTGTAATGAATGCAGGCCTCAGAGAGTGCTTCGGGTAACAGGCTCTCCCCAGCACATGTCCAACCAGCACCAACTGCTTTTCTGTCTCTCTTTAAGCACTGAGTAATGGTGCATTTAACTTCAACACAAGTATTACTGTTTTGTAAAAAATAAAAACCAAAAAAAAAAAAAGTCGTACTGGGGCGCTCGTCAGGAGGCCACCGCAGTTTGCACCACACATCGCCACTGTACTTACACCACTGCTAACAATCACACTGCTACAAGTGTGACAATTCAGGCTGTTCAAAGCCACTAAAGCTTTAAGAATGGCTGGGGTGGCAGGTTTTAGTTATTAATGTATATTGAATTTACAAACAACTGTCTTTCTGCTAATCATTAAATTACAAAACAGTGCCACCATGTGGCAGTTGTCATTAAATGCAGGTTCTGGCAATCAAGTGCCGGTGCTGAGCACCGGAAACCACCAGCTCAAATTAAGCACTGCCATTACTGTTGGTAAAGGATGTGAATACAGTTTTATTGTTGGAATTGCTACACAGATTTATTCCCAGCGACAGCCAGTGTACAAAGATTTAGCATGAAAGTCTAATTATGGTATATAGATATAAACTGCCAACAGAGGGCATGAATTTCCCCTCCATTTATGCCTCTTACAATCTTACTTTAGAAAGAATCTTTATAGGTATATAGAGCACTTCAAACAATTCATTATTTAACCATGTGTCATGCTGTTTTCTGCGGCAGTCACAGTATACAACATGAGAAAATTACCATAAGCTAAAGTTTGTATTGCTTTTTATACTTCTACTCAAGTCATAGTCCTTATTGAAATGCATCGATTCAAAACTTCCAGAGGGCATTTGCTAATGGCTCCAGCACACAAGAAATATGCACAGATTCTATTTCGAAAAGCAGTGGTTTCCAAACCAATAGCAGTTGGGAGCTCTAAGCGCATGTTTATTATTGAACTCAGCCCAGAATCCAGATTCGAAATGTAACCGCACCACCAGATCCTGTGACTGTCAGGTTAATAATCTCCAATGGACCAACAGTTTCAGTTTTCAGAATAGATTAACAATTACTTGTTACGGTAGTGCCTTCGATCCAACAGCATAGGCTGTGCCCCCTTTATTCTTTTATGAACCCAAGCCTTTATAGGTCTCAACTACAGGCAGCTTGTACCATCTTTTGTTAAAAGATTTTACGCACAATACTAATGCGGGGAGTGGACCAGCACACTGCCTTTTATTGGCTGGCTTTACAGTCAATCTAATTTGTTTGATCCTTTTTTCTTTACATCCTTTTTTTGGGTTTGTCGCTCCCTTGACACATAGCCTTTTTGCCATCCTTTTGACGGAGTGACTTGCATCCTTCCACCGCTTATATACGGAAATAACTTTTTTTTAAATTTAGCTTTCAGCACTCCAAGGGACATCAAGTGTTTTACCGATCTCTCCTGTGTGTTTATTCCTTCTCCACATCACTGGCCCCACGCTTTTCCAGTTTTCTCCCCCCAACCCTCCCCCTCTCAGCCTTTAAGTCCCATCGGGCTTCTGGGTTGCTCTCCTGCATGATCCGCTCAACCGGTGTATTTTATTTGCTACATTTTGTTTAATTTTGATTGGCTGCTCCTAGTTGTGCGTCTGAATCTTGTAACGCTTTATATAGAAAAAAAATTCCCCATGTCATGCTTTGTCAGCGTGTATGTGAAGTGATAAATGTTTGCACGCATGTCATGCCGTGGTCAAAATACAAAATGGCCTCCCGTCATACATCACGCTTGAGCCGGATTTTGCTTAAATAATAATCAGGAAATCCAAAAGAACGACTCAAACCATTCTAAGGAGAGACCTACTGCGCTGAGATGTCCCTGGGTAGCTACGCGCTTAACGTTTTTTTCATTTCATTCATTACTGGGTGTTGGAAAACTAGGCAGCATCTGTGAGGCCTGCACAAATAACATGACTACATTTGTCCTTCACTGGGAACCAAACACCCAATTGTAGCGCCTGACTCGGAGGGTAGCGTTGCAGAGCAGTCCGAGGCTTACTCAAGGGAGGTGGTGTAGGCTTGTAATCGCCATTTGCAGGTGCGCAACACCACTCAATAACTGATTGTCCAGTCTGTACTTTGCTTTATAAAAGTAAGAGTACATTTATTAAACGCGCACACACACTACTCAATACTATGCACCAATTTACAAATATACATAAGCTGTTGGAATTACTTTGTGACACTGCATAACATCTCCACTCCTCCCGTGGGGGTGGGGTCTAGTACCACCACTCCCATGTATGCACATCATCTTGCCCCCAATGCAGTTAGTTGAACATAACCTGGGGCGTGGGCCCTCCGCACTGGCACCATCCCAGTGGCGACCCACCCCATTACCTCAACAAGCATTAAAAATGGGTACACCTGCCTTGGTAACACAGGACCCTGACTGAGCATCTCCTACTGACCATAAAGTATGCAGCTCTATATCTTAAGGACTAGCAGTCTGGGGTCTTCACCCAAGTGCAGCAGCAAAAATACATGTTTAAGCACACTTTAGAATGACAGTACTCAGCACATTTATGGATCATTAGAATGTATTGCAATTACAGCCCTAAAGGCATCACAGATGAAATCACAGGATTACATGTACAGCCAGACACCCTAGCAGGCAAGTCTGGCTACATAACCCCACTTTGCTTATGACATCACCTTACACCAGTACGTCACCTTGAACAGGTGATCTTCAGTTCCTCTAAAAGAAATATCCATTAGTAAATTAATTTCAGTGCAATTACACCTCTCCACCTCCAGGGGATGCCCTTCTCCAGGCATCCCTAACCCAGACCTTCACTCCTTGATGCACTTCCTCATTCACCTTCAGCTGTAGAACAAAACTTCCAGCTTAGAAGGTGTTAAGTGCTAGCTGAGCCCTTCAGGGGTAATTCTTTCCAAGTCCCCATGAGACTTAGGGAGAACTGTCGCTCCCCGACTTAATCTTCAGTGGGGGCCAGGGTGGGCTCCTGGCACTCCACGGGGCACCTTCACAGGGAGCGCGACGGCGCTCCCCGGCTTTCCTCTTCGCAGGGGGGGGGCGTGATGGCGCTCCCCCGCCTCCATCTTCCTTGGGGGCAGCCCCCGGGACCTGACCCATCCCAGGGGCATCTCTGAGACCGGCGGCAGAGCCCACGTGCTTCGTAGTCTGTCTTCTTAGGGGTCAAAGGTAGTCTACCTTCCGGGGCCAGATCTCAGCCCCTGGGGGTCCGATCCGCCCCATTTTCGCGTCTGCTTGCTCCTAGTGGTGCCCCTCAGCCACTGGGAGCACTCTCCATCGCCCTCCGGGTCTCCAAGAGGGTGGATTCAGCAGGGAGCTGTCTTTACTGGCTCCATGCGCCAGCCTTTCGCCTGGCTCTTCTCCATGGCCTCTCTTCTCCCTGTGCAGAGGCCACTGCTTCTGTGCACCGGTACTGGGCTGCTCTTCTGGTGCTGATAGGGTCCTGGGGGCAGTCAGGGGATCTCTCCTTCCAACTGCCCTTTGCGCCAGGCTCCAGCACCTTAAGCCTCAGCAGACCACACCCCAGAGAGTGCTTCTCTTCCTGTGCAAGCACTTTTTAAAAGTTGAGACGGGGGCTGGCAGGAAGTCTGTTGGTCCTATCACACTGCGAAATCACTTGCCAGCCCCTGCTCCCTCCTTGTCCAGCCTCTGGGCTTGTTCAAAATGGCGGCGTCCAGAGTCTCTGGCCACAGGTCTCTGAAGCCCCTCCCCCCCCATGCTGCCTTCCCTCCTTGGTGCAGCCTGGTGCCTGGCACCCAGTGACAGCTGCTAATAGATGAGACTGTAGCCCCACCCATCTTCTCTTTGTGGAGAGGAGGCCCTAGCTTGTGGAAGAAAGGTTATCAATCCATCCAGCTGAGGTCAGCCCTCAGCCTGGGTCTGGTCATGGCTGGCTCAGAGAAATATGACAGTTCTGGATGACCCAAAAGCAGTCCGTTACATTGGACTTCGTGCGTGTCTGGAATCTGTAGGCCTAATGGAAGTTAATCTAGCCCATGGGCTCCAAATTCCCATGGGGGAATAATGAAGTAAAAAAACAGTAAGACACACTGACTTTCCCTGGAATGTTTTATTTTCAGTGTAAAGCTTATGCCATGTCACCACCCAATACTACACAAGTCCTGCCACACCATTCACTTTGTAGCTGCTCCTGGACTGTGCACGCTAGGAATCTCCCCTGCGCAGCCCGTACACATTTATCTGCATGTAACCAGCCTGGTGTCCCTTACTCCAGCTGCTGCGCAGTGGCCTGGTCAAGCCAGGGGGGACACCAGTAAAATCCCCATGCAGCCTGTTACATCCTGAGTTCACTGTGGGGGAAGTCCCAACTTATGAGGCCCACAGTAAAAGCTCAATTAGGTGCTCAAAAAGCAAAAAATCTGGGCGGCCCATAGTGTCAGAACCACCTTCTAACACTGGGTTTGCTCGCTCTTGTTTTTTTATTTTTGTTCTAAGTTTAGAGAATTTTGTGGTAGCTTCTTATGCACCAAAAAAAAAAAAAAGACTACTCCAACATGCTCTTTTTATCAACTTTGCTTGGATGCCTTTTTTGGGAGCAAGGTTCTGCTGCACTAGAAATTATATCAAACCTGACGTTTATATACGTGCACTGTGGATTGCTCATCTGTGTTTGAAATTTAGGCGCTGCTTGTCCTCAATTTTACTGAATGAAGACAAACACTACAAAAAGCCATCAATTCCACATGGTACCTCGTACCCCTTAAGGTTAGAGATGTGTCAACGTAAACAATTGTGTTTCGATGAACAATAATTACACCTGCAAACAGCACAACTGAGCCCGCCAGACCCTTTCACCGAGGCAAGATCAAATAAATCCCAAAGTTCACCCGGATAAGCCAATTACAGACAAATAAGATGCGACTCACCACTTTCACTTCACAGGCCCTGATATTTTAAGAGTTATTTACTTAAACTGCTGCTGGTTTCCAGCACTACTGTATTCCCTTCCAATTTTACCAAAAACATTATTTAGCATTTTATTATTATAAACACTGCTATTACTCAGCCTGCTGCAAATAGGTTAATGCATTTTAAGGCAACACTTCCCGCCATCTCAGGAGGTCTAATAGCCTATTAAACAACGCAACAGCAGAAACAAACAGCGTTTTTCGTAGTGTTTGATGCATTGATTGTGACCTACTTTTGGCGGCGTTACCTGCTGAGTCAAGGCTGGCTGTACTGCCTTGAATGGGAGCACGCGCTACCCGGAGGCACAAATCCTTCCGCCTACGGCGCACCCACTCCGCGGCCTTTCAGGAAGCACACGCCCACGGAGGCTGCACTTGCCGCTGCTCAAACATTCACAATTAATTGTAGCGGATGGGGGTGGGAGGGCAGGGTAAAGGTGGCAAGCAACCAATCCAGCCACTCCGTCAGGACGGAGAAGAAGGCCAAAATGTCAGGAAATGATTTCCAAGCTAAGGTAGCAGGCTCAATACGTTGCTTTATTTAAAGCACATCAAATGTGAACATTAAACGCCATCGGAAGTGCTCCCAGCACTACGAATATTTTTTTGGGGCGTGGGGAAGGGGGTGGGTGGGTTTTTTATGAGAAAATAATTTAAAAAAGGAAAAGGAAAATAAAGCACAAGGAAAACTGATTTGACTAAAAAACTCAGTTGGTCTTCTGGAAATACTATGATCCAGTCTGCAGCACACAGTTTCGATATACTTGATGTAACAAGCACTGGCAAAGCCAGTTGGTCTAGCTTGCATTTCAATTCCCAGTTAAAACATTTAAAAAGATTCCTACTTGGGGGGAGGGGGGGGGGTGGAAGTCTCCTTCCTATATACAATGCTTCTATGAGATCCAGATATGAATGCGACAGGTCAGTGTACTTTTGAGAGCAGCATGATACACAAAAAGCCAAGAGCACCAGCCGAGGAAGGTATAAACGCTGGAGAGGAGCAAGTGGCCAATATATATTGTTTTTGAATTTAAGAACAGGCATTGCAGACAAGCCTGGTCATGGTAGACGTAAAAAAAAAGAAAAAAAAAATACAAAAAGGGGCTCATATGTACACAATTCGGAAAATTATAATTACCACCATTATCGTCAATTCTATTTTCTGCATCTCATTTTGTCCTCGGCAGCAGATTTTTCTTGAACTAGATAGATTTTGGTTTATCAGACAGCTGGTTTAGAGAAAGTGCATGCCTCTAGCACTTTTAAGAGCACTGAGTGAGACCTCTTCCTCCAATCCTGGCGCTGCTCTCATGCTGGTAACCAGCATGAGAACAGCGCCAGGATTGGATAGGGGAGTTTGTTGGGTCCTGCATTGGAGCCTGCATCGAAGGGAGAAGACTGATAGAGGACACCGCTTAGCACATTAAGTGAAGTGCATTTTATTTATGGTTTTTTTCTATGCTGCCCGCCCACCACCCTCAGTACGTCAGCTGCCACTGTTCTCTTCTGTTGAAAATCAACTGTATTTTCATCTCCGTCAACCTCAAGACAAGTACAGTCAAATCCTGCAACCACTAAAACCTAAAACTGCGTGGTACTGTATTGCCTAATGCTTCACAGTGGCAAAATAGGACTAGCTGGTGCCACAAAAACACCAAAGTAAAAAAGACTGCAATTCTCGTGTAGAACATGATCTCTTAGATACAATTAGATAATGCAAAGTGCAGAATCAGCCTTAGTCAGTCACTAGAGAAGATTATTAGTCCACGATCTCCCCACACTCGAGTTCACGGAAAAGACCTGCGCAGATAATATGCGAGTCCGGTCTGTGAAACTTTTGATTTATGACCCAAAGTGCAAATCAAGCGGACAATCTCTATGACCATGTACAGTCATGGCCCAGTGCCTCATGTGATCTCTATATGCTGCTGTACCAGAATCGCCTCAAAAAGCAGAAATTGAGTAACCGCCCACAATTCCAAATCCATACATAAAATTGTTGGTTAGAAAGTAAAAGTTATCCCTACCAATTGCAGCAGAGGAGAATAGTGTTGAATAATGAGCAGGTGGAGGTCCGAAAAGGAGTCATGCCAAACATTAACTAATACCAATAAACAGCCTTGAAGTAAAGAGGATTTTGCAGGGCTTTGGGCTGCAGAAACTCTGCTAAAATTGTTGGATTTCTGAAATTAACCCACAAGCTGCACAATACTTTAATCATTATCATATTTTTAGTTATGAAGACCAAAACAGCTTTGCTTGTGAGGAACAAGATGATGCTAGCATCGGCAACCATCCTGCTTACACTGCTTGACAATGACACCGCTTCCCGATCACCAATGGGTCAAGAAACCAGCATGGTGGATGCTCTACGGCACCATTTGTTGTTTCTATTTACCAGCCAATAGGATGCCTTCTTTCCCCCTGCTTTCCCCACTCCTGCTCTCCCCCCACTGCAATGGATATAACACTTTTTCAGAAATTACAGATGATTTTTTTTCTGGACCATCCTCCCCGTCCTTCATCTGTCCCCACCACCCACATATTTTACTTGACTCCAGCCTAAACTACCACAACGTGGACACGCATTATGCTGTTATCACGAGAACCCTAGGACCTACTTCTTTTACGACGTTGAAGGATATCATAAATAATTTACCCGCCCTGAGGAAGCCCTAGGACGGACGGCCATGTAAAGAGGTGAAACACGTGTTGGCTGTTGTTCACTCACTCTTATTAACAGTGTCAGAAAAATTATAAACGCCCTACAAAAAAAAATAAAAAAATAAACTAGTGCGTGATTGGAATTTTTTCCAGAAGAGATGAAGAAAATCTTGCCCAGACAAACCGGTTGAACCTTGCTTACATTAGGGGTCTACCCCCTGTCAAGGGCAAGAACTAAAAAAGAAAATCTACGTTCATATGCCGGTCAGTAAGTGATTGGGACCTTTTTACCCCTATCTCAACAAAATATTTTACTTGTATGCCTTCTTCAAAAACACTTCAGTTTGAGCATGCTGAATCAGCAGCCACAAGTTGTATTCATTTGGTTCTCTCTACCCATCTGCTCCCTCGAATACTCTGCAGCGCCATGTAGGTTGACTCGGCCCCTTCTTGCCTGCCGCAGCGGCCTTGTTGTGCTGGTACTCGTTGAGTAGGACCACACAACCACCACCTTTCCAATCTCTCGCTAGTCAGGATCTCATCCCCGAAGTAAGTCACTTTAAGGTATGGTGGAACATATTCCCTCAATGAAAATCACACATTTTTGACTCTCTCTCTCGAAGCTTAAGTTACTTTTGAATATCTGCTTGTGACCTCTGTTGCTCCACTACTTCCTACGCCAAAGTTCGAACAAGGCCGCCATAATGAAGGCCTCCGCAGAAATCAAGCTCTGCCAACTCATGGAGGGGATGCGATTCAGCAAGTACAACTTGTAGCAACTGAGCGAAGCTGTGAACCGATGTGTGGGATTTACAACAAATGAATGCCACTGTACTCCAAGAATTAAAACAGATGGCGAGACAGACTTATTCATGATGCAAGCCTCACACGTAAACATTGAGCTTTACTTGTTCACCTATGCGCTCGGTTGCCGGTGCCGGTCTGCCTCTCATGTTTTCACCTCTGGTCGTGCTGCTACCGTGGTGCCGATTTGCCGCACAGCTCAAGGCTCAGAATACCTCCTTTGCTGTCTCTTGTGCACCGTTCCTTGTGTCAGCCGAACTTCAGAACGCCATGGAAGGAGGCAGTCACACAGGGATGGAGCAGACTGGAGAACTCCTCGCTGGCTCATTGTTCCCGAAGGCGCTCTCTTGCTACGCTTTTTGGCCACTGCCATTCAGTGGGGGGTAAGCTCCTTATTCCTCTGTTGGTCAAAAGAGGGGAGCAACTTTGCTCATCTGATGATCAGTGGAGGGGGGGCACCCTGGGTAGTCAGTGGAGAGCTGTACCCATATGCCACTTATCTGCTCATCAGTACCCTTGTTCTGCTTCTCTGGTGGTCAGTGTGGAGGGGGCACCTTTGGACTACTCTCTTGTAATCGCGAGAGCCACACCTGCTCTCCTGTCTACAGGTCAATTGGGGGTAAGGGGGGCTTAACTAAGCTCTCCTCTCTGCTGGTTGGTGAGAGGCCACCCATGCTGCTCTGCGGGTCATTAAAGGCGAGCAGCCCATCAGCTATAATTCGTAAAACAAAATATACACCATGCCACTGTGACCATTCCAGGACCAATCCAAGAGAAAGAAACATGCACCAGTTCCTGTTCTACTGGGTTTGGAGGAGCAATCTTCTACTTCCCTTCAGATGGAGGCACTATGACGTGGGGGCAGCGGATGCAGGCTCCTGTGAACGCCCTTTTAAGGACTTGCGAGAAGGGATTCCATATTTGTTCAGTGAGAGTTTGTGCTCTTTCCAATGGCCGGCGGGAAATCGTTGCCTCTTCATGTAATTGATGCTCCTCATTGAGAAATACCTCCACAGAAGTACTGCTTTTAATTCGATAACGCAACATCCGCGTAGTTATTGATCGCTCGTCGCAGAAGTACACTGCAGCGAGGCTCTATTACTCAAACGCCATTTTACTTAAAAGGAACAGTTCACAAACACACAACTTCTGCATACAGTTGCATTCCAATGAAGGTCTGGTTCGTCATTCACAGGCTTTCAGCTCCGTCATTGAGTTACATTTTTTGTTTAATAGGGGCATTGAAATCTTTCGCAACTCTTGGCATCGGAGAAGAATCCAGTCTTCTGGTTCATTTATAGCATACTCTACTACAAAAGTAAGTTGTGTGCTTCCAGTTAAGTAGATCTCCTTAATTTTAAGCAAATAAGGAGTCTGTTATTTCATTGGCATCTAATAAAATATAACCCTACAACCATACCCCAGGCCAGTACCGGGGTTTGCACACCTTCAAGAGAGATTTGGCCTAGCAATTTCGAATAAAGGGTTGCTCGAGCAAGTTTTATCAGCGTATCAATGATATTTTTAGTGGCACAAATAAGAAAAAACACAATGGACATTTTCTCCCAAAGGAAGTCTAGTCTAGGCCTGGGCGGTAAATTCCGTTCCGTTCGCGGAATTTGCGAAATTTGGGTAATTTCGCGTTCCGCGGAGAACGCGAAATTGCAAAAAATCTACGTTCCGCAACTTCGCGAAATTTTTTGCTTGTTCACGTTCTCAATATGCGTGTTCGCGAGATATTTCACCCCGAGCACGCAAACAGCGATCGCGAACAGGAAAAAAGTATCGCGAACAAGCAATTCCGCGTGTTCGCGGAATTTCTGCATGTTCGGAGATTTTTTACCGTTTCGCGGAGGTTTGCGTAACGCGATTACGCAAATTCCGCCCACCCCTAGTCTAGTCCTAGTGAGCACAGACCAGTTTCCTTGTTTTGCCCAGGTGATACACCAGTGATTTAGATATGGTGGTCCACGCAACAATCCTGCGACAGCTGCTCAAATATCTACATCCAAAGAGTAGCTGCAATACTAGCACTTGACCATCAAGACTGGATTACATTGACAGGATCTCGCTGGGTTAGCCCAAGATGGCCGTTTGCATTCTTTTGAAAGTATCGATGCTGCAGCAGTATGGACACTACACGTTCCCCCTCTGCAAGCACGCCAGTTCAAATGCCTCGGTTGTACAGCATGTTTCTGCAGAGGACACCTCTCCAGTTTTGGCCCTATATTCCAAGACTATCTCCTTATGCACACCCTTCATGGACAATTTCTAGGTACATTTGATTTCGAGAGAGAGAAGCAATTTCCTATCTTGGGGACAACTTTGGAAGACCATACTTCAACTCGGAAATATGTTCACTCATTTACTTTAAGAAACAACCCATCTCCAAAGTGGCTATAGAAAAGGGCAAACAATTACTTAGTAATGTCTGTGGTTGGGTTCAGTGTTGAGATGAAAACGTCAACAGTACACCAACCGATTAGAATCTAAAGCAGGATCTCCTTCATCTTTGAGAACTAAGAGGTCTCCACTCCAAGATTAGCTCTTTATCCCGCTTTCTTCAAAGTACTAGTTAGATAAGCGAGGAGCAAACGGGGGTGGAGGGCAAAGATGATACTCCCGCAGTTCTAACAGTCAGTCATCACTCAGCCAACAGACTGTATATTGGGTTACCGGGCTTCTCTGTGGTGGAAAGGATAAACTTCAGCCCATGATCGCAAGAGCCCGCTAGACAAAAGACAAACAGTGCATCTCGCATTATTCCCCAGATGGTATACGATCGCCACCACAAAAACAAACTCTTCACTAAGCGCAGAATACAGCAGACCAACTGGTCTAGAGGTTTATCATCCAAGCAACACACTATAACAGGTCAGACATGCCAACATAAGGCAGGTCTGGGATCTTTGTTCATCGGGGTTGTGTTGATTTGCTCGTCTAGTTGAGTTTTGTATTGTTTCAAACGGAACAATACCGACTAGATTCCACAGAGGCTAAAATAGATTAGTGTATTGTTTAGCCATGGGTTACATGGTGAAGTGGTTGACTATATTCTATTATGGAGAAATGTGAATCAGTGTGTGCGAAAGTACATTGCCATTCAATGCATTCAGCAGAGGTGTTCAGTTTTACACTGTTGAGCTTCAGGTGCCTTGTGATTCCAGCCATTTTACCCATTATGGGGTTTGCATACCGTGCATAGTGATTTGAAACGTTTAGACAGCTATACGACTTGGAGATGGTCTTATCCCGGGAAAACTTCTGGTTACTACCCATCTTCTCATACAGTTCAATTTAGGTCCACCAATGAGAGTAATCCCACAGGCCTAACTAAATCTTTATGGAAGCATATTTTATTCACTACCGGACACGTCAAACCACTACATCGACTCAATTACCCAGTATAGAGCTGGAAGCAGATTTACTAAACATCGATCGACCTTTAAGCATCACAAGTGATGGCTTTCACGGAGGACAGAAGCTGGATATGGGTTTCAAATATTGTGTGTTTGATAAAGTCCCATTTGTGGGAGTGAAACACGTGACCTGACCAATTGATTTGTACAACCACTCGTAGCAACTTTCACCAGGATTAAAAAAAAAAACTGCAGAGTTTTATATAGCACAAACTTGACCCGAATCCAATCAGGTATCAGAGCGTTTTACATAGCACCAGCTACGTTACATGAGGACACATTCATTTTTTGTTAGGCACGGGGAGATTAAGTGATTTGCCTAGAATCACAGGAAGTTCACCGTCATTGCCGAGACTCGAACCCAGTTCCGAGATAGAGCGCCCTAGCCCTTAGGCCAACTCCTCTCCCCTAATTTTCAAATGTACACTAGCTTGATTCAAGATCACTCACTTTATGCCTACAAATCTTTAAAAAGTGCTAGAGATCAGTCACTACTAGTGGCTTAGAGGTGTGCTGCACAGTTGACGGTGCTACTAGTTACGTCTGTGTCCTTCGGGTATAAAGGTGACCTAGGAATACCCCAAGTATTGCATGAGCAGGTTCGGTCCCTTATCAATTTCTCTACTGTGAATGCTCCGATGCATCACTAGCTTTCACTTTTTCGAAAAAAGCATGTTTTCATTTAGAACGTGTACGCATTTGTTTTTAAATCTGAATAGATGGTCTGACGTGGTAGTTCATTCGGTTTGTAAGCCATTAACACATGGAATGGCTTTTCACCAGCTTGAAAGACCTGGTGTAGCATCAGATACCCACTTGTAAAGAAAAGTGTTGTCACCTTTAGAAGATATAACGTTTCTTATCGGTGGGAATTCTCCTTTAAGATAAAGTAAATAAAGTAAAGGCAGCTCACTTTTTAAACAAACATTGGCATAGCCAACAGGCCTGGCTTTAAGGTGTTAATATATTAAAAGACGGGCGCTTACAAATGCTGTTTGCGTGCACAAATGTTATTTTAATCCAGTCGCCAACGGCTGGGAAAGGAAGCCAAAGAACTTCTCTCTTTACAAAACGCATATAGGTAACAAGGAGCTGGGGAAAAACACATTTTGATTAAGTGTACTGCCAGCTGCAAAACTCTCCCTTACGCATTCCAATTGAAGCCCCTTCTGAAAGGTGGAAAGAGGCACCAAATAGTTATTAGCAGGAGATTGGAGAATAATGATCCTCTGGGTGCAGCCAAAGCCAACTGTGTCTATTTTAAAGAATTAGTAACAATAAATCATGTAGACATGTGTGCTGTCAAGCTAGACATTTCCACAACTGAGGATTCTCAATATTAGTCAAAGCTGCCCTCTCACCAGGGCATGTAGCCACAATGTCGAGTAGCATTAGGTACAACCACCCGAACTTTCCTTTCAGGCAGGTTTGAAGCTTCCCATTCCATCAGGCCACTACTTCCGCGTTAGCTCTTCGGCAATCAAGACACTTATTTAGCACCTGGCGTTTTTTTGGAGGAGCGGCTCCTCTGTTGGAGTGGAGGAGTGTCGCCCCACTTAAATGCCCCCGAGATCATGTAAAATAAAATGGTAATTAATTACCATATTATTTTTCAGCTCCTGTCCTTAACAGAGCGTCCGGACAGGGGCGGGCCACTGCCGAGTGACAACAGCAGTGAGGAGGGCGGGCCGTGTATGCACCGTTTAGTGTCGTTTTGGCATGCCGTCTTGCAGCCAGACACACATGAGCACTTTAAACATCTCTACAGCTGGGTTTGAGCAAGTGCCTACCTCTAGAGTGCAGTGGAGCGCTGAGTGAGGCCGCTCGCTCCAATCAGGGCACTGCTCTCATGCTGTTGAGAGCAGCACCCTGATTTGTCAACAGTTTCCTGATGGCCGGGCTGCAAAAGCGACGAGGACGTCCAGAGAGAGGAAGTCCTGTCATGTAAGGTAAGCGTTTTATTTTTAAATGTTATATATGTCAGGCCCGCCCACTCTCCCCATAGATGATCGCCGCCACTGTTTATTTGGCTGAAATGCACGGCTTCATATGCAGCAGTGTCGACATCATTGGGGGTGTGGCCAACGGGGAATAACCATTTACATTTAAAAAGAGAAGCCATGTCACGATGGCAGATATCAATCCACAGGGCAGCCAATGTGCAACCTTGTCCTTGGAGGAGAGTAGTCACGGTGAAAGGCAGACGCACATCAATCACCACCTACACAGGCAAAGGAAACCTACTTGGACAGTAACTCCTAACTCCAAGACAAGACCTGGAAGCAGAAGGGTTAACTTCAAAAGGCAGCTTCCCTTCCTCTGAAAAAAAGGCAGTCTTGTATAAAGGCCACAGAAGCTTGAAAATCAAAATGTCTGTCACTCATAGTTACAGATGCAGACAGTGCCACAAGTGCTCAGATCAGAACCACAATGCGGCAGAGATTTTCCATTAACCCTGTGCGACTGCAGTAATGCGGCAAGGTGGGGAGTCCCAGGATGCACAAGCGCAGGCAAACATGAGGACTCTGCCGCATGGAACTCTCGCTACATCTGCACACGCTACACTCGGAACCTAGATTCAAAATTCTCCTCACATCATATTCCTCCCAGAAGCTGCCCTAAAGATTCACCACACAATACCCTAACAAGTGTCTGCTTAGAACCCTTTCTGCACATCACACCCATCCAAGAAGCTTCTAAGCACATCACACCTCACCAAAAACCAACCAATAATAATGGTCACATCCAACACCAAGAAGCGGTTCACACATTTTGCCTCCGATCATATCCTTCAATCATCTGCTGTGAGATGCTCTTTGTATCCCACCAAGAAACTACTTTAAGTATTATCTGAGAAAACACTACAAAGCAACAGGACCCAAGGTTCACTTAACAGCATTCACCAGCAGCAAGTGGTCAACACCAGAGGGGCATTGGGAGCATGACCTAAAGGAAGTCCTATCCGTCCTCCACCAGACTTTCAGACTAGCAAATGGATCGGAGCCCTCATGGACTTAACCACCGAGCAAAGACATCTAGTTCAATGAAGAAACCTGCAAACCACCACCCACAAATAAAGCACTGAAACCACAGAGACAGTACCTAAAAGTAGAACCTTTCACTCTATTAAGCCAATCGCATTGTTGGGTGCGCCAAAAATGTCCCAATAGCCCGGTTCATTCTGGAAGCACCACTTTGAATAGGTACTTAATTTGAGCCTAGGGTTTCCGGTGCTCGGTAGAGGCACTTGTCAACACCTGCACTTAAGACGGTTTGCAACATGGTGGCACTGTTGGTCTGATTAGAGAGGCGCACAACAGTTCTTAATTCAGTATACATAAAAAAAAATGAATACTTGGAGCCCAATCCCAGCATATAGCTTTGGTGGCCTGGAATGGTCTGAATACTCACACTTGTAGGAGTGTGATGGTCAATAGGTGTGTTGGTATGGTCATTGGCAGTGCTGGCAGGGGCAATGGGTGGAAGCCTCCTGGTTAGGGGCCTGGCACTTTTGTTACAAATCAAGCACTGCTTTGAATGGAACAGAGTACAACACACTGTACAAAGAGAAGAGTTTTATATGAAAGTTCCACCACCCTCCCTCCCCCCAAACAGTGACAAGAGCCACAATATTAGGCCTCATCTTGGTGCTAACAAGCAGCTTGCACGCAAGCACATGCACAGCTACGTCACATGTTCCAATTCCCCACCAGGGATCCAATTTACACTGAAGATGTTTTTGAGAATCAAGCTAATATATTTCTATTTATGTTGCAAATGCGTTTTCCCCAGATGCTTGGTTTAACATATTACGAAAGGAACGCTTTGCACTGGCAATTGTACGTAGGAAATGAGGCGTGAAATATTGTTCGGAAAGCGTTGTTTGTAGTAGTTATGAATATTTTGTTTCTTTCTCTTTACAAACAATCCTTGGGTTCGCAATTTAGCTTTTTGAAAAGACCAAGGAGCATAAAGGTGAGAAATATTGTTAGGAGGAGTGAAGAGAATGAAACGTAGTTTGGGGGGGGGGGGAGGGAGCGGGAGTCAGGAGTCCAAGTACAAAGTGGGAAGAGCCTGAATCTGGGTAGCAGAGAAGCATGATGGGACGACTCGCAGGAGCGGCTGGTATTGGGGAAAGAGGCAGGGCAGGAGTGGAGTGATGGGGGACAACTGAGATAAAAACATGTGTACAAAAGTGGCGGGAAGGGGATACAACGAATACAAAAAAAAAAAAAGAAACGTACCTGCTGCCCGCCAGCATGGTGCTGTGCTCTTCAGCTCATTCTGCAGCTGCCGCAGCTCCCAGCCTGCCCTGCGGCCAATCCTGAAGCTGCTCTCACATGAGCGTAGCTTCAGGATTGGCCTGAGCGCCGATGATGTGCGCTCCAGGACAGAGTGGGAGTCTGTGTCTGCTCTCTCCAACCCAAGCAATGCAGCTGGGGTTGGAGAGGGGTCACTGCACATGTGGTTTCTGGCCGGCGTAAGACCGCTAGCCAAAAACCACCTAGGAAGTGTAGGTAGAGCCCACCACTCCCATCCAGCCGATCATAAAGCTAAAACAATAATAAAAATGTGTTTTAACCCCGTTTTATTGTTTTATTTTTGCATTTTTTAAAGGGCTGGCAGGGGGTGCGACGCTCCTCCACCATAGCTGAGGACCCACCGCTGGGGACGGGGCGGGAAAAGGATGAACTGAAGAGCAAAGGGTTTGGGAGCAATGCACAACGCCAAGCATGTGGTCGTATGTGGGACTGGGAAGCAGGAGAGGGGGCTAATTAAGCATTACAATAAAGGGGGAGGAAGAGAAGAGGAGCCAGGGGCAGAAGAATAATGTATATGGTCGGAACTGTACCAAGCGTTTGGCTCTTAAGCTGTCGCCACTGCGTCACACACTCCAAGAGCCGGGCTAAACCATGGGGATATATAAAGGGGGCACATGCAACTCAAGGTCTCACGCCACACCGCATGTATTAGTGTTTTATTGGGGTCATCTGAAGAGCGGGGATGGGCCTACTCAAGCTCCGTTACATACCCTGGTGAGGATACAGGGCAACACCACCCAGAGCCGGAGCAGTGCAGCCAGACAACACTGGTGAGGCCAGAGGATGATGCAGAGAAGCAGGTGGGAAAGAGAGAGAGTAAGCATAAGATACAGGAAGGGGGCTGATGGGAACCGGGAAGAGGAGAAAAAGAAAAATGAGGCCAAGTACAAAGCAGAAATATTGGACTGGGGAGAGAATGGTGCAGAGACGCAGGTGGGGGCAAGTGAAGGACATCAAGGAATGAATCAGGAAGGGGATTGGAGTAGAACAGAGGAACAAGGATTGGGTGACTGAGGGGAGGGAGGCAGAGGAGCTGGGGTGTGGGGGCAGGGGCGAGAATGGTCTCGAATGGTCTCGAAGAAAGGAGATTGAGGAACACAACATGAGGAATAAAGCTGCAAAAGAACTTGCCAAAAGAAAAGGAGGAGCAAATGCTGAGGTTAAGGAGGGGGCAAAGGACGAAGTGGAAAAGAAGCGGGGATGAGATGGACACAGTGGAGGGGGGAAATTAAAAGGAACGGGGACAGAAGGATCTAGGCACGACAGTGGCGACTAAGGATAGCTCCATCAATAGCTAACAAAATGAGAATATTAGGAGTGCAACATAATTGTGGAATGCTCCAAGATTTTAATATAAATGACAGCCTGATAGTAAGATGTCAGATGGATGACATCACAAATACATTTCAACCAATAACAGTCATTCAACAAGTTACTCACGAAAAATGAATGACTTCAAGAAGTAGAGAAGAGTCAAGAACCTCCAATATATAGAGGGAGAAAGGTCCTTTGCTCATATCCAAGCCCCAGAAACTCGCCACGGGATGGAACAAGCCGACTAAATTTAAACAGTAAAACCATGCTCACGGCTACGTTCTCCTTTTTCTGGGACATGGTATTTGGAGGCTACACCTACCCCCAGTCCTGGTATCTTGCATCGTGGGCTTCCTGTTCAGCAAGAACCTCCCCTTCTACCCACAAGAAAAGACTATTAACCAAACTTGTACCTGCTCCGAAATAGCCCCCTTCTTCCAACCACCCTCTCATCCCAACAAAATAGTCCTCTCTCATTCGGACAACTGCGGTTTTTTAAACCACCAACAGTCTCTCCTGTTGTCAACAATCTGCTGGTTGTAGAGTTAGGTTGACAAACTGTTCAGACCGTGGGCTTCTGAAGATTTAGGCTCCCGGCACAATGACCACACAATTCCAGCCTACGGTCACTCACATGGCTTCAATTTTAAGGTCTCAGTTCAATGCTAGTCACAATCCACCAGTCTCAACATGGCCTTAGAGGACACCTAACCAAAGCCATACTGCCCCGCTGCTCATTGGGGTGCAAGAGGTAATCTTATCTGGACCGGTTGGTCTCCCACTAATCAAAACAGAGGTTTGGCAGAAGAGGTCAATATTTGGATCTCATTATTGTGTAAGACTTTCTCCCATCCAACAGAGAAAGATTTCTCACAATTCACAGGATCCTTGAAGGCATCTCTTCCTCTCAGTCTACAGTCCAGGTGTTCCACTTGGGTATGGCTCGCTCAAATTTACTGAATTCATTTAAATTGTAAAATTTGTCGGTCATGTGCCTACGAGAGGATTTCGATCCTTCAAGACTTCGTTTTGTGTACTCTCCTGGCTGTAATTCAAGGATCCCAGTTTGCACAACATTTCCACTGTAAGCCCACCACCAACAATCTGGATAATATGGTCTTCTATAATACTTTTTTTTTTACTCAATTCTGTCCACAAAAGAGGTTATAACACTGCAACTCAGTCTTTTCCCCCTTATACAATCATCAATTAAATTCTCTGAAGTGCTAGGATGATATGAAGCTCTGCAATGTCGGTCATCAAAAAGAAAACAAGACTATGTGTACGCCTTACCGGCTGTCACAAAAGAAGGATTCACTGAAGCATTAAAATATTACAACCGCAATATTGAAAGAAAAAAAAAAAAAAGAAACCCCCCCAATATAATCAAGCATTGGCAAAGCAAATATTTCACACCTTTGCCAATTCTGTGCAACGGCAACAAAAAAGTGCAACAACAAGGCCCCTGTTGCCCATTGTGTTTTTTCTGCAAGTAGATATACAGAAAGTTGATAGATACTGGATGCTACTCATATCAGTCCATTAAAAAAAAATGAAATGTCCACGTGGGGTGGACGAAACTGAAGAGGAGGGAGTAGGGTGAGAAGAGCGTCAGAAGGAGGGAGAAAACAAGGGGATGGATGAAAACAAAGCTGGATAGTGGGGAGGAGAAGCAAAGTAGCACGTGTAGAAGAGTAAGAAAACCCATGCACTTATATAGAGTGCAGAAAGAAAAAGGGAAAGTAGTCCCCTTAAGGTAACCAGGGGAAGGATACAAGCCATCCAATCAAACGTATCGTAAAGAGGATATGCTCTGGGAGAGGGACAAACAAGAATGGGAAGGCAAGCCATTGAACAAGAAGCAAGCCAAAGAGTTCAAATAAACCTAATCAATGTTAAGCAAGAGCCTGGCTGTAAACCACCGTTAAGCTTTTGATAAGCCCATGACAGGATTTCCCAACTTGACCGCATGTGGTCTCCAGCAGGCAAGACCCAAAAAAAGCAGTAAGGTAAAGTTTTAACTTAAATGTGCCTACACAAAAACACATGTTTTGTGATTGCACAAGAAACTACATAGATACTCCATGAACAAATATTAGCAAAGCCAAGATGTCTCGTCTTCACCTTTGTAAGGCTTTTGCCGACCGCTTGGCTGCGAAAACACAGAAGAACAGCTTTAAAAAACCTGCCCTAATATGACGACAAAAGCAGGCATGCTTCAACTAGCACTCAAATTTACCGTCCCAAGATGGCGTATGTGCATTGTACAGAGAGGAGGAGCACCGCAGCAAACTGTAATGGTTGGGACCCATCAAAGTTTAAAAAATAAAAAAACAACATTTCCAAAAATAATGCGGGGAGCATTGAGCAGCTAAACATCACTGTCTCAGAACAAGAAGGAGAATGGTGTAGGGAGAGCGAAAAGGAGGAGCCTGGGAGTGGTGATGAAAATGAAATGAAAATACAAGCAAAAAGAAAAGTGAGCAGGATTGGGAAGAGATGGGTTAAACAACATGGACAGCGGGAGGGGAAAGCAACATATGGGGGTGCATGGAAACACAGGCACTCCCATGCCATGGAGTGCTAGGAGAAAGAAAATTCGCTCTCTGAATGACAGCTGTGAAACAAGTCATCTAATCAAAAGGATGTAAGGGACAAACGAAGAGCAAGGAAACCTATCCACTAAGAAACAAGCAAATGAGACGGACAAGGAAGCCAACCAATAATGAGCAATGGACCGACCCAAAGCTATTCAAGCATTGATATTGTAGACCACAGGTCTTTTAAAAAAGTGCATACCAACTGACAGCAGGCCTCCTGGCACCAGTAATGGTTCAAATAAATACACTTCACAACACGAAGCTCCTGTCACTCATTTAAGTAGGACTCCATCTCAAAACTGTGAATTGGTCAGCTGACCTCATTGTATTACTTGAGTATTCATCTCTGCAGTGTAATTAACCCCATGGGCTACCTATTCAGCCATTCTGAAATGTATGAATTTACAATCCTGGACTGGAGCGCATAGTCATAATTGGCCCAAATGTCAGGCGATTAATGGAGGACTCGCATGCGTTGCAAGAAGGCCACGCCATACCTGCTGTCCAGGCTTGTGTGTAAGCTCAACATGAAATGACTAACAATGGTCTGGACCCAAATGTGAGTGCAGCACACGCCAGACACTAATGGGTCCATGGAATCGTTTTGATTGCTTACACTAGCCGTGCATGTGATCCTTAATAGTCCGGGCCACTGGAATCACGCAGCAGGAGAGGAACAAATTATGCAACAGTGGTGACCAAATTTTGCTGCAAGAATAGTAAATTATGACGTAACACAGAGCATTTTGTGATGGTATTACTCCATTACTTGGTCATTTTTACCCATGTTAACACGGACTAAGAAACGGTTTCACCTCATTAGTACCACTTTCACACCCAAATAGGGCACCAAGCCACTGAAAGTTGACCAGTCAAGCTCTGGGAGTACCTTCCACTACGCGGGAAGGCATGTTGCTGTTTTGGTGACATGATCCGTATGAGCTAGAAACAGTTATGTTAAAATATGCAGATGGATTATATGGTAAATGCGGCAAATTCATAATCATGTGAAAAACGCAGCAGAATCACATCATTCCAGTGGCACTGTCCTAAAGAGTACAATAGTGATGTTGTTTGAAGGGGCTTCTTTGTGTAAACAGCATGCCACAGCAATAATGGCCCAGGATCCTGTGCACACATACAGCACTCCATGCAGTCCAGGCTTCAGTGCACAGAGTAACCGCTTGCCACACCTGCAGTGCAAACGGCCATGTAAGTAGAACACACCAAAGGAAAGCCTGTGATTGGGCATCTGTATATCTACAGCACGCTGCAGATAAAATTGTCAACTGTCTTATGTCACAACGATGGATGCGGTCGAGCCAACAGGCCCAAAGTATGCTTTACAGTCCATCCACGTCTGTAGGTGTTTTTTTTTTTTTAGTCTTGTTTATTGATTTTACATGTGCAAACCACATAAACAGATTTAATGTAACTTACCACAAATCATTATGAAGATATCTGAAATGGCCATGATAGGCGCAAAGTTTCATACACCTGCAGGTGTTGTCCAATGTGCGGTTAAAGTATGACCGGCCCATGATTACTGTCCACCATACCAAGAAGTAGAACACCTGGCCATGCAACCATGTGCACATAACAAGCCAAGGCACCGGGAACTACGGCACTCCTGTTGGTTCAATAAAAGGATGCGCTGCTTTAAGTAAACACACCTGTGCCCTAAACCAAATACCTACTAAATGTACAGTTACCAGTTACAAGGGGGGGGGGGGGGGGGGTCGGTCTTACTTTATTTTTTTTCTACCACAAACCCTTGTCCCTTCGCACTGAAGGGTGGGAGAAAATTGCTCATGCCCTGTAGTGCACAAACATGAATGAGGCCTTGTGGAGCCGCGTCGGCCTGGGGCACGGATCCCCCTCCCCTTCCTTTATTTTGAATTGTTAATTCTGAGAGTATCACTCAATGGGCACATTCTTCTACTGGGGTCACTGGCAGATAATGGCTGCCGGTCCCGTGGCAGTAAGCGAGCCCTTTGTGGGGACTCCCTGCTAATATAAAGTGTCGTATGAGGGGCGGGGGTGGGATGGTAACAAAAGGAATCCACCACCCCATGAACACTGCAGCCAATGTGGGGGAGGGGTACTCTCCGAGCTGAATTTCGGGAATTCAGTGCGTCCATCAGTAAATGAGGCTGATGGACATTTTTGTTGCAACAGGAGCATGTGAAAGAAGGTGTCGTGCAAGCAGCAGTAGCAGGTGCATGGGACCAAACTGAAAAGATCACAGAAACCAGAACCTGACTCAGAGAAGGTGCTGTGCATGTAACTGGGGCAGAGGGTGGCTGAGATACTCTTTTTATATGAGGTGTTTATATTATGAAGTACAGAGATGTACGCGATTTCCCTTGTGCGTTATTTTAATTAAGTTTCACAAAACTTAAGAAATTACACTTTTAGATGCAAAGAAGTTTTGCTAGTACCTAAGAGGGAGACATTTTCCGTTTTTTACCCCTCGATTATCTTTATGCACGGTATGTTCGCTTTCAAAGGGGAAAAAAGTGAAACTGATGCAGAGTTTAGCTGAAAACATTTGAAAATTTCACATAACATGAAATTCTAGAATATTATAAATGTTGACCGCATAGTTAAAGTTTTGCCCAGGACTAATCAAAACCTAGGTCTCCGTGACACAAGTTATGTAAGTAGGCCGAAGCTCATCATCGTGTATAATATATTGAGATTCCATGATATTTAGATGACAGGGCACCGTTTTACATCCCCAGTGTCGAGCAGAACAACGGGTCTAAGGTTCCTGTGACCAGGTGCTATCTGAAGGCCCGAATATACGGTTACGTGTGCCCGGTGCAGTGTCTTAATGAAAAGACATTGCCTCGAATGTCAAGGGCAGCCTCACACTCCTCAGTAGATCTGCCTCGAATGTCAAGGGCAGCCTCACACTCCTCAGTGGATCTGCCTCACATTCTCAGGGAGTCCTGCACAGGTTTCGTTTCAATTGGCCAGTGCAGCATTGAAATGATCACTGTCCCATCCACTCTTACCATTGGCTCTGCTCCGGCCTTGGAACAACAACTCTGTTCTGGTCAAGTAATGGTGGTATGTGTGATGCCCCAAAGCCTGAACCTGTGTCACGCCTCATCCGTGCAACCATGGTCAGTGTGAAGCACCTGCAGGAGCTAAGAACAACAGAATGATTCTAAGGTTTTCGTGGCAGAGTTGTGGAATAGGGCCCGAGTTCTCTCATTAGCAAATACCACTAATTAAGCTACGGGCATTGTCAATGAAGAGTTGCAAAACCTTATGCCATCCACAGTTCCTTAAAGCATGCCCTGTGCTGCAGAGAGCCAGAGCATAAGAACTGAAGATAGCCAATAGGGCTTTAAGAGTCAGGTTTACTTTCTGTTCGACTTTTTTTGCCTCTCATAAAGTAGTGTCAAAAGGTAACACAGCACAAGCGAGGGGATGGGTATGTTACCCATACCGAGTCCAAATAACATGCATGCACACTAAGACATGTTGGAAGGAACATGGACCAATTTAGACAATGGGTGGGCCTGAAGAAAGCCACTGGATCCCAATCAAGAGGCAAGCAGAAACTAAAGCCACCCTGTGTCGGAACGCAAGGCAAGAACCCTATATGGAGTTCCCCCGATGCTTTAAGCTTGTCATACCAAAAAAGGCAGAACCCAAACCAGAACTCGAGACATGGGGGAGCTATGACAAATTCAAACCCGAGACTAGTCTAAAAACAGAATCCGTATGTAAGTAAATGCAGAAGTATGCGCACAAGCCAAAATGGAAGCAAAGTCTTGGCCACAATAAAACTTGAGGCCGAGTTCTAACCCAATCCTGAAACCAGAAGCAAGGGAGAACCACGCCTTGGGTAAGTCAGAAATTGAGGCCCGGCCAGTATCCATCTCGGGAGCCAAAGGCGAAAACATGCCACGATCTGGGAGAGAGCAAAACAAGAGGTCACCTTTAATCAAATCCAAGCAGAGACCACAACTTGTATACGTCGGAACAGAATGCAAAAAAAGAAGCTCATACCAGGGGAAGTCAGTCTAGAAATTACACCTTGAATCAGAGGAATCATTGAGTTGGAGTCATAGCGCGAGCCACGTCTGAACTACATCTAAGGCGCCAAACTTAGATCAAAGAAGGTAGCATAGTCTCGGAATGCCAGAACCAAAACCTTGAGTGGACATCGATAAGAGTAATGCCTGAACGGAAACTAAACTTAGAACACGAATTATGCAGAATCCACAACTAAGATGTCACAAATGGAGGCCTGTAGAGCCCAAAATGGAACCGAAGCCACTACCAAGTGGCACCCTCAACCAAGGTCACCCCAGAACATGATGGGACCCAAAAGAACAATCAGAGCTGAGCCTTGGTTGAACCAGTGCTCTGTGGTGGTTCTGACTCCAGTTTAGACCACCATTGGGTGGTGTAAACTGGATGCGGACCACCAGGACAGCATCCATGGCCTGTTGATGTCCCCCGTATGTTTTGGAGTTCAATTGGTTCCTTCTTAGCAGATTTTCAGGAAAGTCTTCCCTCAACTACTGCAGTATAATATAGTCTATTAAACATACCAGGCGATTACTGATGTGAAATAAATGCTCATACAGAGGAAACATTCACGTAGGATGATGACAAAAGAAAAAACTACATAAGAACACAGTTGTGAAAAGGAAACGCCAAAAAGCTAGGACGACTAAGGGGAAAAAAAAATATGCATTATGTTAACGTAACTCATGATGAATAACCACTGCCTGAGAGTGAAAAAAACGAGCTGCTGCCATGGCAACCAGTAAAGCAGAATACGTGGATGTGCAGTGACAATGTTCGACCAAAGAACGCGCAACGTGCACTGATACAAGGAAGCGGCTCCGCATTCACAGCTTCACACCAGGGTCGAAACAGTGTATAGACCACCTCTCCACTATGTACAAGCAGCTCGCACTGCGTCTGTAAACAACGTGAAACCCTCACTCCCCCAGTGTGAGGAAGAAAATGAAACCGGGGTGTATATCCATGCACACCCTCTCCACGTAAAGACCACGTGTGCCAGAGTATTAATACCATTAACGCTCTTGCAGACAGTTACCATGTAATACACCTTACACTGGGTCTAACTCCACGTAGCAGCTGCCTACAACGGGTCTTGACTCCGCTTAGGCAATCACCGCCATCTGTCTACTTGAGTCAGTTAATTACACTGAGTTTATGTTACACAGAGACACCTCCACAGACTAGCTGCTCACAGAGAGGTCCAAGTAGCAGGCAGCGGCAGGTATGGTCAATGGAGCAGACTTACAACAGGTGTGTATCAGGCCACTGAAATCATGAGATTCTGTGGCCACCATGTTTTCAGCTTGATGATAGATTTGCTGTACTGGACATACAATTCACCATTTGCTGCATAATTTACATTTATTTCAAACAACAACAAAAGATGGTTTCCTAGTGGATCTAAAGTTACTAAAAATGTAGTGGCATGCTGCTATGTACTGGAATGTGCTTTTGCAAAGATTGACTGGTCACCTTTCAGTTGCTGATTGATTTACTTGGGTACTAAGCCGGCAAGGAGGCAAAATATGTGCCCATCGTTTACATGTGTGAAAGTAACAAAATAATGAAACAGTAGATGAACCGCATTATTTGCTTTTGCGTGATGCATAGTTAATTCAACCCTGCTGCATAATTTGTTCCTCTCCTGTTGCATAATGCCAGTTGAGTAATATGCATTTAAAAACAGGGCAAGTCTACAGTAAGGCTTAGTTGCAAGTGAGACTTCCATGCCTCAGTGGACATCAGGTTCACAAAAATACTATAATCTATAGACCTGACTCATTTATCTTTTGGAGTAATGAAGCTTTAGCACAACTCAAATCAGCCTATTAAAGTGGCATCTTTCAAGAAATGCATTACATAACAGGAAGTAGCTGGACTCATTGAGTGCCCTTGCTTTGCCATAAGAGTGGCTCCTTTGCTCTGCATGGATTTGAACTGCTCATTTGTTGCGGCCATACTGATCCTCACTGCAATTCCTGCTTCCCCATTTCAAAATGGCTGAGACTTATTGCGACTTTCCACACAACTGCTGTAAAGGCAGTCCCATCTTAGTCCATCCTCTATTCCAATGACAATGAAGCATGCCACCCTAAGAGACCACTCATGTGGCAGCAAGCTCCCTGTAGCTGAGCTCGCTGGTGATGTGCTAAAGACTCTGGTGTTACACAGAGGAGTACACCCACGTCTCATTCCACCCGTGGACACCAAAGTCTTGCAAGGCCACACAGAGTGAGCAGGCCCTTGACAGTATTTAACTGCTGCGCCTCCTGCTTTTTAGTGGGTGCGCTCCAGTGGCGTTGACAAAGAAATGATGAATCTTTACGGGCTGCTACCTGTCCACTCTTCAAAAAAAACACAAATGATGGACGGAAGGCAGAACAAATCAAACATCTATCCCCAGTCTAGAGATCTGAGTTAAATCCAATGTTCTTTTGCTCACCATGCCAACCCAGTTCAGACCTTTTAGCATGTGTCACCCCCTAGTTGGACGGGTATGCCCAGACACGGGTTCCATGCTCTCCATGCCATTGGAGTCGAGCAAGCCTGGCTGATGAGGGGCGATACCCCAAAACCAGTCCCAGTGAGGTCCTGGCCTGTCAGGTCAGGCTGGACTTTTCCCACTGGGCCAAGACTAATTTGCACATGGCTGGGTTTAAACTGGAATGGCATGGTGAGCAAAAGCACGACAGACTTGGGCCCAGATCTCTGTACTGGGGTGAATGTTTGACATTGTTTCAGCATTTGGTCCATCAGTTGTCCTTTTTGCATCTGTTCAATCTAGACAAGAGTTTACAGCAACCAGCTAACTCCAGGTCATTACAGACACGGTCTCCAAACCCGAACCCAACTCATAAATCAGAGATTTCAGGGGTATTAGTCTAATTAGTTAAAAGGAATCCAAGTACGACTACAAGATCCAGAATGCATCAGGCCATCACACAAAAGTCCAGGACTCAAAACAGTTTGTCACAGCCTAGAATAATGTGGCAAGCCCAGCTGTGCAACCAGACAGCGCCTTGCAACCTTCATGAGCTGGATCAGTAGTCGGTGAGGAGGGCTGATCTGTCTTGACTCCGCCACACAGCAACTTCTGCGGTGTGATCCAGTGTAGACTGCCACCAGACTTGTAAGTGCATCACAACAGTTGAATTTCCTGTACCCATCTATCCTCAGGAGAGAGTAGAGGGATCAGGGCCCCACCTTCTGGTATTGTGTAGATGTGTTGATCGTCAGAGGGCACAGAGTGGCTCCCGATGAGACTGGACGCAAGTTTGACTTTAGGGCGGTGTCCCCCCTCTGGCCCAGAGTTTGGCGAGGCTATAATGAGACTGGTACACATTACAAGTGTGTCTACGAAAGGCAAGTAAAGCTACATATAGTTCTTGCAATTCAAGTGAAAAAAAACTTAGGACTAGGGATCAGTATCCTACGGAAGGCCAGTGACCCATTAGTAATAAGTGGCTGAAACATGTTACAGCAGAGGGGGTAATTGAGATACAAGTCCTCCTATATAACCAATCTTAATTTTTTAACCCTGTGGAGGTGGGGGGCAATAACAAACTGTACAGTCACCCTCTTACACAATTAAAAAAAAATGTTTCTGCAAAAGAGATTCCTCATAATAGAAATACTAGGTTGTGTCAGCGACCCAATGATTAGGCATGGAACTATATAGTGGGTGTGGCATGGCACTATATAGTGGGTGAGGGCAATCAAAAACTTTTTGGATTTTGCAATTAGATTTTGTCACAGCTATTTTACTTATATCTTAAATACATTTTCCATATCCTTTTTCTTAGTTTAGGATTTCCATCTCTGTTATGTAAGAGTAGGGATCAGCCCTTGTGTAGTGAGGAGATTGTGTAGATGCCCCCTGACCCGAGCTGACCTCCGCGGTGCCTGCACCTGGTGGTTGCTCACGTGGTCCTTCGTACAAGAGCCGCCCCGTGACTGCGTGTCTGTTCTGTGAGAAGGAAGCTTGGGCGGCTGTTTCCAAAACTGCACGCGGGCACTCACTTTCCTGCCGCGTCGTCTTTGCTGGCACCGCTGGCTAAACTTAACGCTGATTACGTCCGATAAAAAGGCGAGGCATTCAAATCAAAGCGCAGCCTGCTCTGCTGCGCATGTGCTGTGTGAGGGGCGCCCTTGTCGCCGCTTCTCGTGCTGTGCCTGCAAGGTGCAAATCACGCACTACACCTTTTCACGCGGGCGGAGATTCCATGCACTGCCCATTCCGTATTTGTGCCGGGAACCTCGAAGGAAGGTGACTTCGAGGATCCTTCTATTTGCTTATTACTAACGCTGACGAAAAGATGTTTGCTTTACAAAAGCCAGAACGATTGGCTTTACTAATGCTTGCTCATTTATTTCGCTACTGTTGTGTTGCCCACCACTGCGTGTTGTGGGGGGCGGGGGGAGAATTAATGAACAAATCTCGCTGAACACTGCAAGTTCCAGTAAGCGATCCCGGAGTCAGACTTCGATGTAAATGGACTGACCGTGGACGGTGGCTCGCATGCCGTGGTCACAGCAGAATAAACAGGGACACACAATTAAATTAAATAATGAATGGCGCTAATTAAGGCGGCCGAGAAGGGCCAGCCTTGTTCGTCTGCCGATCTCGCGCCGTTCTCTCCTGGGTGGGGCTACGGAGGAGCTGGGCACAGCACCCGAGAACTGAGCCTCGCTCACAGCCGCTTGCCGCCGCGGTCCTGTGCTACGGAAACACAACCAACCGCACTACGGCAGGTCTGGGCTTCTGAGCCCACCTGGAGGCGCCGGGTGACTTAGGTGTAGCCGGACATGGAAGAGCCACTAAACAACCCCCCTCCACACGTCTCCCCAAACGAATGGGGAACGTCACGTGTGGCAAAAACGTTGCACCCTCACACACACACACTCCTCACAGTGTGAATCACAGGTAGAAGGTGGGGCATTCAGTTAACTCATGTTTCTCCCACTTGCAATGCGCCAATATCTACTGTGACCTACACTTCAAGAGCTCGATTCCTGGCATGGCCTAACCAGCATCCCATCCTTCCGAAGTCGGCGCATCGAGTACCATTAAATGTAGGATTCTGAATTTACTCGGGGCTGTGTACAGCGTTGAGGAAATTCTTGCCTTATGGCACAGACATGAGAAAGAAGGGCTAAGCAGACCCGCAACCACCGCTAAGGTCTGCCTGGAGTCTCAGTCGTGTTGCGCTGCTGGACCACGAGCCTATGAATAACGGCGTAAAATAGTCAGAACGCGCAGCTCAAAGATTGCAGAGGGGGCAGCAAAGAATGGTGGGAGGGTGGACACCCCCACCCCAAGGTGAGCATAATCTATGAATGGTTCATGAACAGAGGGGAGGGCGTGGGTAGAGAGCCCGACCAACCTTGCGAAACGTGATGTACAGAGTAAGGCTCGGGGGCCGGGTGCTCGGGAGGAGCCACGATGACAGTCAATATACAGATTTACAGGATGCTGCCCGGTGAGAGATGTGGTCGGAGGGCGGAGACAGTCTCGGGGAATACAAGAGCGCAGCTGGTGCCCTGGGGGCGCGGGAGATCAGCTGGTGCATCTGGAGGCGGAGCAAGCTTTCAGGCGCATCGGAGGACAGCGTGGAGCCTGGGGGGAGAGGGCTCAGCCGTAACTTGCCCATGAACGGTGGCTGGAAGGGAGGTGGCACTTGGGGGCCGAGAGCTGAGCACCGAGAATAAGTGGATAATGACAGGAGGGCAGCCGAGAGCCTGGGGAGAGAAAGTTCAGCACTGAGATTACAGGCGGAGAGAGGAGGCAAGCCTGCGGAGAGAGGGCAGAGTCCGAAGGATGAGTCGCGGATGGGAGCATCAGGGACGTAGCCAAGCCTCTGCGGTGGAAGCCAACCCCCCTTCAGCCGAATGTCAATAAATATGTGAGATGAGTGATGTGGGAGACACCCCGTCATTTTGCGTTACGCCGCTGGGGAGTATGAACGATAGAGAGGGCGGAGGTTGCTAGAGAAGGGGCCCTGTCCGGACGAACTTAACACCGAGGAGCCCAGTCAGACAGAAGGGTACAAGAAGAGGGGGAGCTATACAAGATTAGTGAAGGGCAGCCTGGGCGGAAGTGAAATAATTGATGGATGGATGCCGTGTAAACGTTAATACATAAAAGTGTTATCGGAAGAAAGGAGGTTTAACAAACTGCATCGAATTAACCAATCACCCAGCAGTCTCTGCTCGTAACAGGCACACGTGACAGGTGTATTCCGCTTGGCTGACAGTAGTGATTTTTTTGGGGGGGGGCGGGGGGGTTGCTCAGCAATGGACTGCAATCTAACCTCAGCATACACACACAACTGGTACCCCGGTTTCCCCAGCAGAACCAAACACGGAGAGATGTTAAAACAGCAGTCACTGCTCAAGACCACAGATAGTTGAAACATGCACCCCCAGTCCTGCAACATAGTCAAAAGCCAGGGTTCACTCCGCGGACGCATCCATTCCCAGCAACAGACCTGTACACCCCCCACACGGAGGTTCTCGACGGAGAAGTAGCAAGCAATGGTGTAGCAGGTGCAGTGGCATCGTGGCCCTGTCGCCTGTTGAAGCCGGATTTCTTGATTCATTTTACGACCAACCCAGCCTGTGGTCGGGGTGGGTGGTTCCTTGCTTACACGCATGTTACACCACTGGTCCAAATTTATTTTATGGGAGGTTTTGAATCGACCCCCGCCAACCTGGCCCAATTCTACATGCTGTACTTGGATCTCCAGTCCGACGATACACCCCCCCCCCCCCCCACCAGTAGTCAATGATGTCCACTCCCAGGCAAACCACGCAGTAACACGAAACGGAATGTCTCTCGGAGAGCCCCATCACGTTTACCCAAGTTGAATCATGAATCTTAGCAACGGAGAAAAAAGCAGCGCCCCGTTAGTTGACGGATTTGTGTGTCCCCCCCCCCCCCTGCATTTAGGAGCGTCGCGAGGCTGGAGCAGGATTAATGAATACACGTCAGAGTCCCCCACGACACACACACAGTGGTGGCAGGCTAACAAAACAAGGCCGGGGAGGTGGCTGGGGTCAGACCATCTGCGAGGACCAGGGGGTGTGGGGGGAGGAGAGCCCTTACGAGACTGGTCTCTCGCGACTCCAATGACAGGAGAGAAATACGGCCCATCACCGAGGCGCGCACCACCCCCCAAACATCACTGGGTGGCGATCTCAGGAAGAGCATACAACCACACTGACGAATGTGACATAACATGTGCACCACGAAGAGTTAAAAGCTGCAGTGTGCTTCACAACGGCCTGTGTAACAACCGCACTCCGGGAGGATAGCCTGCCCGGACCACCTATAGAGCAATGGGTACACTCGAGTAAAGACAGTAAAACCAACTCATCCCCCTCCCCAAAAATACACATTAAAAAGCACTGCCAGATTGGCTACTGGCGTCAACACTGACACGTGATGGGTTAATACGTGTACCAGGCCAAAAACAGAAATACCGCCCACCCAGGAAAAGTTTAATTAAACAGAATCGGGCCCCTCCTACAGCCCCCCCCCCCCATCTACTGAGAAGGGGATGGTCGTGGGCATCCGCTTGCAGCCTGAAGGAAAGAGCATCTCATAAGGAGACAGCACTCACAATGACGTCACGGAGGTAGTAACGCGAAAGGGTCATGGAAACAAGGGAGTGTACCCTATTCATCGAAATTTTTAGAAAAAGAGGAAACCAGCACACCAATGACTGAGGGTTGGGATGTTTGCACCACCGCGTACATCAGTAGTTTGGGGGGGGGGGGGGGGGGTGTAAGGGCCCAGCACATTAGTAGTACTATAAAGAGGGGGGCGGTCACCGGGCACACTAGTGACAGCCCCCAGTGGGTTGCACATAAGTAGTTCTCATGAGCTTGTACACAATCAGTATTGTTGAAGACGGGACACTGCACGAGCCCTTCGGCGTGGGGGGGTCAACAGGTTTATCAATATTTAAGTGGGCACCCAGCACCACTAATGGAGGGGAGTGAGACACCCAACGTATCTCTATTTTTTAAGTGGGTGGATCACCGTGGACTGGGAGAGCAGCCGTGCAGGAACCCGTTGGTATTCTGCAAAGCAGGGAGAGTGGGGTCAAGGAACCCACGCCAGACAGCGGGGCAAAGAGGAAAGCAGCGATCCTGGGGAGTCGCTCAGCACTGGAGGCAATTCCAGCAAAGGCAGGGGTGTGAGGCAGGCCAGGGGCCCAGTCATGCAGAGCCCCCCCACCCCCGTTAGTCAAAGGCCAATAGATATCAGATATGGATGGCCTGGGGCCTCACCACATTCAGTGGGAGGGCCCCATCACTGTGCGTTCAGCCACTGGGAAGAGGGAATCATACAGTGCAGCATGGGGCTCGCAGTACAGCACGGAGGGGGGGGGGGGCACAAGATACATAGGGAAAGCTGAGCTCTCGTGCAGCAAGATGGCACTCAGCATAAAAAGACTTTGAAATGGGTACTACCCCCCCCCCCCCAAGGCACAGGGAGGGTACCCGCCACGGCAAGCATGTGGAGACACCCAACAGTGAGTGGGAGGGTGAGTAATACAAGCTTACTGGAGGCATCACTTCTACGGGCGCAGGGAGCAACTATAACTGTCACGACGCTACCGGGCACACCGGGTCCTAGCAAGGAATGCGAGACAGCAAGCACAGTGGGCACGAACAGCACCCGGCAGTTATAACACTCAGCACAGGAGGCAAAATGGGCGCCCAAAAAAGTAGGTACGTGAAGCCTCAGGCGGGTATAGACGCAGAATTGGAGACAGGAGGGCATCGGGCACACCGTGTAAACAAACAAGACAGCACATATCACAGCAGGCAGAGAGCTCCTCGCACAGGCACCAGAGCATAAGGCGCGTTGAGCACACAGCAGGCACTCGAACAAGTATGCGCTGCAGGCATGGGGTGGGGGCATCCAGCAGAGCATGCATCATCACAGCTGCACCGGCTCTGTCCCCCTACAGAAGCAAACTGTTCCTGCAGCAAGATGCTCCGGGACGGAGCCTGTGGGGATTGGGCTCCCACCTCCTCTCCAGGAGAGCGGGATCTCCGTCCGCTATGCCCGTGTGATTCCTCTCCACGGGGCTCGTCCTCCTGCAGCTTCTCCACCTGTCCACGGCACTGGAGACCCTCTCCCAACCCAGGGCGCCCATTACCTTGAGAGAGCACGGCGGCGCAGCACAGCAGCAGCAGGCGGGAGGCAGAGCGCGGCGTCGGTGTCGCCATGTCGGACTCCAGCGGCAGACTGAGGGCGGCGGGGAAGGAGCCAGCCAGCGGCGGGTAATGAGATGCGAGGGAGCGGGATGAGCGAGGAGGGGGCGGGGCCGGGTCAGAGGGGCAGTGAATGATGCATGAGGGGGCGGGCCTGACGGGAGGAGGGGAGGTAACCGAGGCGCAGCAAGGCACGCCCCTCTGTGTACACTGTGACGGCAGTGGGCGGAGCCAGTCTTGACGGACGGCATATGAGATAAAGAGGCGGAGCTACCTGCGAAGGGATACGCCCATTCCCTATCACAAATCAGGTAGAGCGCAGATGAGGGGCGATGGGAGGGCGGGGATGCCTTGGACGGAAAGATAATCAGGTGAGAGGGGCGTGGCCTTTCGCCTGAGATGGATAATTCGAAGGCAGGGGGCGGGGTCTTTTAGCAGGAGCGTTTCTGAGATTGCAGGAGGCGGAGCTTGGGTGGCTGGTCGTCTCTCAACACTGCAGCGATGGGGAGGTGCTTAGTAGGGAGTGGGAGGACATACGCGTAGGGAAGCCCACCTGCCCGGCGCTCCCTCACTTGGACTGCTAGTGACGTAAGGAAGAAGCTACGAACTGGGAGGTTGTTAATAGTGCCGGAGAAAAGAGGTGAATGAAGGAAAATAGCCTCCGAGCAGACGGCAACGGAGGGAAGGCTGAAAGCGTTCAGGTTTCCCACCTTCATGTTTGACCTGGACTTGTAGTCTCATGTCACAAACTCAGAACTGCAGATCCCACAATAAACGGACCTGATCTGTATTGGAGACTCGGCAGATAACCGCTTCAAGTTTATTTGTGTTTTTATATAGTGAAAGCATGACCCAGCGGCATTTACGAGAGGACGGACTGTAGCAATTTTTCAAGAGCATACATTTCAGAAAAACAACTAAAAAGTGTTAAAACTTAGCCCAATTATCTTTACGTACGAGGGAGGGACTTTATAACGTTAGATGTAGCTGTCAAGTGTCCGAGATCCATGCGTGATGTACTAGTCAAGCCCGTGTTCTTTTCTTTGTATTCTCGGACTTGTCATCCTGTTTTATAATGGAGTAAACAAAACTAAAATACAACAGAGACTTAAAAAAAATACATGCACTGGATCTACACATCATGCATGGGCCTGGGAAAGTTAGCAGGGCGGTCTAGGGTGCCTTTCAAAAGAAGGATTTTAAGTTCCCTTTTAAAAGTGGCGTGACGGAGAGGCATGTGTAGGGAGTTCCAAAGCCTTGTAGCGCCTCCATAAACGGATTGGCTTAAATAATGTTCTGGCTTGAATGCTGGAGGCTCCAAGGGAGGAGAATCTGCATTTCTCGAACTCCATTGATCACCAGAGATTTTCAGTTTTCCAGTCAGCTAGACACCAGACACGTCATGGAGGCCTTTGTGCGAGATGCAGTTTTAAATTGAACTCAAGCTTCAATAGGGAGCCATTTAGGTGTTAGCAGGAAGGGTGAGATGTGGTCAAATTTCATGTGCCCTGTAACGAAACAAGCTTTCAGATGTACAACTGCTCTGAGGAGGTGGGACGAGTTTTTGAAAGTTTGGAGAGAAACAAGTTCACTAAGTGTAGTTTGGAAAGAACAGTGCCTGAGCTGCCTAGTTTAAATCCCATCATGCCCTTGGATGAACTGAGAAGCCTTAGTAAGAATTGAGCTCTCTTGGCCTAGGCAAAGATTGCCTGTGAAGGTTAAGTCCACTTTGGAGGGTAAAGCACAGAGACTTTCATTCTCTTCAATGGCCAGTTTGTAAACCATGGCAGAGAAAGATTTTATCCACTCGTTAACAGGGAGGAAGGCTTTGTTTCCAGTGTGGTTATCATTAATTCTGTTTTAGGAGGGTTAAGTTTGACCTGGTGGGTTGATATACACGTTTGAATTCTTGATCTTCAGGTAGATCTTGATGTCACCGCAGCAGCCCCGACAAGCATTCTGCCGCCTCAAGACCTCTGAGCCTCCACCAGGGATCTCTGATCCCTGGTGGTTGCGGTGGTCCCAGGGAGGCCCGACCACCTTGGTCCAAATTGAGTGGTCAAAAGACCACCACTGCCATGCCCCTGCAAGTCTGGTGGTCCATGGACTGCCACACTTGTAGTAATCCCCTTTGCCATATGGAGGATTCTGTGAAAATCTAAAGAAGTCTGTACCCGAGAAAATGTGAGGGGGGGATTAAGGCGTCTATGGGAATCATAGGGCATACTTAACAGAAACAGAGGTAGCCAGAGCGAACACTTGAGACTCTGTCAAAATCTAACATTTTTGGGGGGAGGGGCTAAGGGATGCCTAAGAGACGATATCTAAAGAGAAGCAGATGGAGTTAAAGGGGTGAAACAGATGGCTTCCAAATACGTGCCTGAGGTGACTTCTGTTGAGACTGATGTTGAGTGAGGGAGAATTGGTCACAGACATGCCTGCTGCACAGACTTGTTAAGATGACTTGGGAATCTCACTGTATATGCCACAGCATCCCATTCACTGCCAAAGGAGTGAGTGGTGCAGCTGGGTATCACTTAGTAACATCATACTTTTTGAGCCAATATCCGTGGTGTGTCGGAGTGTTATTACTAGACCTTCACCAAGACTGTCACCCGGAGGGCTGAGGTGAGAAATGACACACATGCCAGCGCATTAAGGGTCTTAGGGGCAACCTATCACCCCACACACACTAGCATGTTGCAGGGATGATGAGGGCCAGTGCTTCCCAGAGCACCATTCACTGAATTGATTGAGGCTGCACTGGCCACCAGCAGTAGTGAAGGATGCCTCACAATGAAACACCACAAGGATCTTGGCATCAACAACAGTTCGGATTTGAAAGCCATTCCAATTCCTTTTTCAACTGTTCAAAGTGCATGGGCAAATTGAAAAGTGCAACAAAATGACCACAAGAAGCTTGATGAGTTGTTCCAGAAGGACCTCATAAGTGCCATGAAGATTTCAGACTCTCAACATGTTAGACTACATGAATAATACTTCTTCCCTGACTCATGGAAGCGAGAATGGGGAAGGGAGTTCGGGCCAGCCCCCACAACAATCCCTCAGGTTTTGCACAAGGTGGTTGCTGGGAAAGAGATGCAAATATTTAACTTTTGATCCTGAAAGCACAACTACTACCAAGGGAGTAGCCCAAAAATTAAAATACTCCCCACTTTGGACCAAAGCTCTCATGGCACCAAGCAAGCAAAGTAAGTCATTGCAACCCTCACCAGAATAGTTTGCTTGTCTCTTCCATCCAAACATCTATTAATTAATCCTTTATTCCTTCCATTCACCCCTGATATCCACCATATCAACTTTACATTCTGTCATCCATTCAATCTTTCATCCATCATTCAATCTGTCACCCTTTCATCCATCATTTAGTCTGTCACCATTTCATCCAACAGTCTGTCCACCTGTCTGCCTATCCATATCCACCCACCCATCCATCCGTCCATTCCCTCAGACATTCATCCTTTCACTTGTCCCTCCCCCTTTCATCCATCCATTCATTCATAAATCCTTTCAATTATCAACCCACCCGTCCTTTTGCTCATCCATTCACCCTTTCACTCCATCCATCCTCCCTTTCACTCCATCCATGTGACTCCCTTTCACTCATCCATCCATCATTTCACTCTTCCATCCATCCTTTCACTCATTCATCATACACCCTTTCATTCATCTGTCCATCCATTCACCTGTGCACTCATCCATCCATCTACCTTTTCATCCTGCCACCCAGCTACCCTCCCTTTCACTCATCCATTTATTCCTTCACTCATTCATTCTTACATTTATCCTTCCACACATCCATCCATCAATCCACCCTATCGCTCACCCATCCAGCTTTTCACTCTGTCCACCCATCCAGCCTTTCACTCTATCCATCCATCCACCCTTTCACAAACCATTCATCCTTTCACTCACTCATTCATCCTTTCTCTCATCAACCACCCATCCACCCTTTGACTCATCCATCATTCACCCTTTGACTCATCCATCCATCCTCCTCCGTTTCACTCATCCATCCTTAAATCAATTTTTCACTCACTCATACATCCATGCATCTATCTATCCAATCTGCCACTCACTCACTCACTCACTCACTCACTCACTCACTCACTCACTCACTCACTCACTCACTCACTCACACACTCACTCTCCCACCCTTTCACATTAATTATGAGTCTTTGTCTCTGTAGCTGCAGATAGAAGAAACCCATCAAGACCCCCACCCCATTATAGCTGCTAAAGCAGGGGGTTGATGCCACCACTGCCTACTAATCCGACCAAGAGCTGGTGGAAGATGGCAGAGAGAATGTGCTAATATGACTCGAACAAGGTGTATATCTTCTGGCTGCAAGAACTCAACCTAGAACCTTTGGAAGTGGGATGTGGGAAAGTAGATCAATGCACAATGGAGAAGAGTATTGAAATCGTGGAGTGACACTGTCATGTGAGTATGAACGCTTCCATTGAGACCAAGGAGAGGCTGGGGATTAAAAAGGATGACAATGTCATTGTGATGAGTGATGGTTCCTGACAGTGAGGAGTGAAGCAAGTCAAGTCACAAGGCATTCCACTTTCACAGATTTGGATATGAGCACTAACACCCTTTTTACTCTCTTGATGAATGTTTACACTATATTTTCATTATTATTATTATTACAAATATCATGATTGTTTTAGCCTCTCTTTTATGAAAAAATGACTATATATTATATACTGCAGCAACAAATGATGGACGGAATGCTGAATTAATCGAACATTCACCCCCATTCAAGAGATCTGGGTTAAATCCATTGTTCTTTTGCTCACTTTACAACCCCAGTTTGGATTCAGCCATATGCAAATCAGTCTTGACCCTGCTTCTCATGGGAACAATCTAGCCTGAACTGTCAAGCTGGGTCCTCCCTGGACTGGAAACAAACATCCTGGGACTGTTTTCGGGGTTCAATCAAACAAGAGGAGCTAGAGAGGGAAGACGTGCCAGTACACCCTCCAATCAACTATAGTTTCAACACAAAAGTAATGGCACCCAGTAGCAAACATTTGTCTTCAATCCGGAATGGGTGGAGGCAGAACGCTTCGTCAGAAACCTCCAACACTTATATTATTATATAGTATCAGCCCATCCAGTGTGCTACAAAAATTAAAAACTGTATAAGTCAACAAGGACAGAGGAAAATAGGAAAGTGTGAAGTCAGTCCACAAATTAATTAACTTTACACACACCCTCAGACATAAACAAAGAGGTGAAAAAATGTGTAAAGAAAGAGAAAGTACCTCAAGTGCGCACCACCAGAGGAGCTACTGGTTGGTTCTCACCAGCTTGCCCACGTCTGTTTCATCATTGGTGACTTTCTCTTCAGAAAAGTGTGAAGTGTCCAGTGAGAAAAAACGTAACACAAAATAGTGTAGTGTAAAAACAACGACACAAAACTGTGCAGACAAAGACAGTGGTGAGGAGGGGTTATAGACTCTCAAATATTTGTTTATTCTGGTTAGGAGTCTATCCCGCTGTTTAAAAACACAGCATGTTGCATACCTTAATTATGACGGCCAACATGTTTCATTGCCAATTATTTTAAGGCAAATTCATCAGGGCAAGAAGGGATCAAGGGTCCCCTTCTCTGGACACACACCTTAAAAAAGGACTGACACACACAAAGAGAAAACATACAGCGTGATTAGTTCGTCGGGAGACATATTCACAGTGCATCTCAAAGACAGTTAGTTTTACTAACTCAGATCCGTTACCTAGTTGGAGCTATGGGCCCACATACCAGCCACCAACCAGTCGCAGGGGCGTTATGGCGTCTTTATTATCGCCTTCCTGCTCTGCAAAGCACAACCGTTGCTACTGCCTGCGTCTGTGAAAAAAGTATATTAATTATATACACCTAACAGGACGTAGTCCGTAGTAACCATCTCGTCACACATCACCGTGTGAAAGACGAATCCAGCTGCATAAAGATCCAAAATTTAGTTGTTGGGAATGTTGCAGCGGGGACACCTAACTAACCCCTCTAGCCTACGTCAGTCAATGCCCGACCACTCCTGATCTTAATCATGGCCCGGCCAGTATGCATAGAGCTTGGGTTACATGTCAATGTATCCAGTACGTGTAAAAGGTGCTTTCATTAGTGGCTCCTAGAAACTCACACGTGTGCTTCACCAAACAAGTTCACGCACCCTGATGGCGGTTCACCCACAACTGCTGGGGACGGAATTAGTCACTCGATATTCGTTTTACCCCTCAAACTCACTTAAGGGCATTTCTACGGATCATGACATGCTCAAAAAACAACACACACTCTGCAAACCAAGTCACACCTATATCCATTGACATATAGACAGCGACCTCCCCGCGTCTCCTGCGCTACTCGCTTACCGTGTAATTTTACAGCGGGATAGACTCCTAACCAGAATAAACAAATATTTGAGAGTCTATAACCCCTCCTCACCACTGTCTTTGTCTGCACAGTTTTGTGTCGTTGTTTTTACACTACACTATTTTGTGTTACGTTTTTTCTCACTGGACACTTCACACTTTTCTGAAGAGAAAGTCACCAATGATGAAACAGACGTGGGCAAGCTGGTGAGAACCAACCAGTAGCTCCTCTGGTGGTGCGCACGTGAGGTACTTTCTCTTTCTTTACACATTTTTTCACCTCTTTGTTTATGTCTGAGGGTGTGTGTAAAGTTAATTAATTTGTGGACTGACTTCACACTTTCCTATTTTCCTCTGTCCTTGTTGACTTATACAGTTTTTAATTTTTGTAGCACACTGGATGGGCTGATACTATATAATAATATAAGTGTTGGAGGTTTCTGACGAAGCGTTCTGCCTCCACCCATTCCGGATTGAAGACAAATGTTTGCTACTGGGTGCCATTACTTTTGTGTTGAAACTGTTTTCGGGGTAACAAGCCTCATCAGCCAGGCTAGCTTGAATCCAGGGTCAAGACTGATTTGCATATGGCTGGGTCTGATCTAAGGTGGCAAAGTGTACAAATGAACCATGATGAATTCAACCCAGATCTAATAGTGACTAGGGGCACTAGCGTAACAAAACTTGAGGTCTGCCCTGCAAACTACATGCAGGGCCTCCCTCTGGACTCAGTCAGGAGATGTCACCCCAGGGTACTGTACTAAGTGGGCCCCCTGCAGCTCTGGACCCCCGCACCGCAAGGGCAGCAGGGGCCTTTGTTATGCCACTGACTTGGGGTGAGTGTCTGAAATGTTTCAGTGCTCCATCCATCATCTTATTGCGTTTGCTTATATATTATATACAGCCTGTTCACTGTAAAATGTTTAAGTACTTGCTATAAGATTTGTTTCCGTTGTTCTGCTTTTAAAGTTATGTTAAATTGTTGCCAGAGAAGTTCTCTTATAGCGTTTTTTGTTTACATGTTATGATCACAGCATCTTGAGGATAGGCACAGTTTGAAACGAGTATCTAATTTATTCGCCTAAATCACTAAAATTCTAAAAGAAAGTTGGATATTTCCATCAGTAGGTTTAATAATAGGTTATCCAAGAATTTCCATTTTCCAGGAATTAAAATATTTTTAAGAATACTTATAGAAGACTTCAGTTTTTTAAGCTGGTAAATATTCTGAGAAGTAATCACCTGTATAAATTAAAGTACGTATGGAAAAGAATCATTGACAAAGCCAACAGGTCTCACCTATTTGACATGTAGGATTTGCCAATGCTTTATTGCACATGCTGTGAAGCATCAGCTAAAAAAATCATGATGATGCGAATGCATTTATACATATATACATATCATGATGCTCCTGGCGGCTGCATCTTTCCATATGTGTGTAGATGCCTGAAAAGTTATGTATGCAAGCATCACCATCAAGCATAATGATTGAGGCAAGTGCCATTTTATAAAAAAGTTTTTTCTAATGTTTCAAAATGGTGGACTCTACTTAGAGCAATAAATGAAAAGAAATACTTGCACAAAAGTAGGTTTTGGGGTAACAGACTGGCCTGGCAGCAAATGTCAGCTTCAGGGATCTCCTAAATAGTGTACACAAATATTTCATTTCGGGACGGGAAGCGTGGAGGATCTTTTGGAGGGTGAGGAGGTTTGGAGGGGGAGAAGTCAACACAGTTGGGTTGGAGGAAAGAAATCGAGCAAGGAGCATGTAAGGAGCTAGAGGTGGGGAGGGTTGGGAGAAAAAAAGGGAAAAAAAAGCCTGGGTACCGAAAATTATGAATGAGCTAGGGGTGGGGGAGGAGGGAGCAACACGGAGCATAAGAGAGTAGGGAGTGCATTTGAAGTGGCAAAGCAGGATTTGATGCAAAACAAGAAAGCATATTCACTTTTATTGACTTCTTAAATTCAGTTCCTCGAATGTGAGTAGTGGGAAGACACAAGCCAGCCAATAAAAAGAATGATGAAGAAGCTATGCTTCAAGGAAGAGACAAACACAAGAAAAGGAATGATACCCACTGAATAAGGAGCAAGCAAATGAGAGTGACAAGAAAGCCAACCAATCGTAAGCAGGAGGCTGACTCTAAGCCCAGTGTAAGTTTTTGGTGCCGCCCACAAGAGGTCTTTACACAACAGAGCTCAAAGCTGTCTGTAGGCCAGACCTCATCAGCAAGTCTACATTCCTACTTGCTAAATTATAATGTCGCATTTGCCATATTAACTTTGTTGATTTCATGTTTCTGTGAGTATAAATTGCTTTACTTTTCTAGTGTAGAAACCCTACTATTTTCTGGCTGTGCTCCATCCACTTTCCCACAGTGACGGCAGATTTACTTCTGCCTTTGACTGGGCTACATTTCTGACCGTATTCTGCTGTGACTGTTTTTGAAGAGGTCTTGAACACCCACATACTCTATAGGTTGTGGGTTTTTGCCTATTTTTCCCAGTGGCTGCGCCCTGAAATGTCAGTGCTTAATTTGAGCCAGTGGTTTCAGATGCTCAGCACCAGCACTTAATCATGGACACTGGTGCTTTTCATGAGCACCAGTTAAGGACACATTCTTTTATGGGGAGATTAAGCCCAGAATCACAGGATGTTGACCCCACCCGAGACTCGAACCTGTTTCCCCAGCTCGGAATTCTGCAGCTTCGGCCATTATGCCGCATCCTCTCCCCACTTTCATGGTTAGTAGTTGATTCTGTTTTAGGCAGCGCTAACAGGAGAAATGGGCTGGTGCAAGCTGCCTCCTGACGAGAGCCCCAGCACTTATTTCTTTGCACATTAACCACTGCCCACAGCCCACATTGTGGGTAGTTTACCTCACACTTAAGCTTCTGCAACATTGCTAGAACTGTAACGAACAAGGGTAACATCCACAAGATTTTGTCCTTGTAAATGCTACTCATTTCTCACCTGAGTCACTCCTAAGCGCACAGATAGCTTTGTGGAACAGGTCCTTAGTCTCCGAATGAACAGTATCTACCAGGCAGTGCCACAGAGCATCTTCTGAGCAGGTGCCTGAGGTGAATGACAAGTGTGACAATGTATCACTTCTTCTTGGTAGTGTACAATGGAGTTCTGTGAACAATGATGACTGAAACAATGTATCTTATGAGCCAATTCTACCGTAAATGGAGGGCGAATAAGTGTTTCACTGCATCTTTGGCGCCAATATCTGGGACGAATGAGAAGTGTGACAATGTATCACTGCTGCTTCTGATCAGATGTATCACCAGATTATATGGGCAGCTCATAAGGTGGATAAGGAGTCCCACAGCTATCACCACAGCTTCTTAGCCAGCATGTTTATCTGACGAGCATCTCATTTAATGTTTAACCTCTTCAGTGCCCATAACGAGATAGTCTCGTCATGGAGCATGGTCGCGCTGTGCCCATGACGAGACTATCTCGTCATGAACCCCACCCACTAATGTAACGCCCGGCACAGGAGGGGGAAAGGGCGTGGCACAGAAGGGGTTAAAGTCAATCCGAGCATAAATGTGTCACCAGGGTTTATCAAGGGGTGTTACACTGTGCACTAGATTTTTACGGCAAGTGTCTGCTTCATTGAGGGGCAACGCATTATAATAGGTTTTCTAAGCAAATGTGTAGAGTGAATAAGAGGAAGAGGAAGAACTCAAGCCGCAGCTGAAGCAGAGACAGGGAGCTGAAGAGGCGGAGATGGAGGACACTCACTCGGTTGCCGGGGTGCTGCAACTGAGTCAGTGCAGGTGACGGGCTCGGAGGTCAGTAGCAACTGAGGGCGCGGCATAGTGGGGGAGCTTAGGGCTGTAATTGCCAGACACTCCTCTGCTTGCCGTACAGAGCCCTATAGTGCTGGTGGCCTTTGTCAGTGGCCGTGGTGTTAACAAGGTAGTCGGGCTGCAGGTTGGCCTCCAACTCTAGAGGTCTGCCCCTCACTGGATAACTAGAGGACTGGTGATCTGTTGGCATTGAGGAGCTGAGCCAGGACTGCATCCTTTGAGCCCGCTTCCCCAGAGGCAAGTTTTGATGGCACTGTGTAAAGGAAAGGCCTATGTCCAAGGGGTCGCATAGGGAGGCATACTAGGCATGACAGTTTAAGCTCACCAATGCGCGGAAGTGGTCAGTTTAGAAATCAATGTGGCTTCAGACCAGGGGGGCCTCTGTCTCATTTTGTTTTCTATTTTTCTTTGACATTGCCAACCTGCTCCTTAGCACACGCGGGAATGCCAGTGTTCCTGCTACAGTTTAGAAGAGGTACAGAAGCAGGAGGTGCCCTAGGAACACAGAGCTCCCCTGGGGCACAGATGCGGCCGGCGATAGGTCGGGGCTGCTTGTGTCGCGGGCGACGTAGTCCAACTGTTTTCTGATATCTGTCACTTATCACTCTAGTCAGTAAAGGGTTTGGTACCCATATTATCTTACTCTGTTAAAGCAGATACATTGGTTGGCTCCCCACCAGAAAAATCTTGTGTCCGGGGATCCAGTCTGCAAAATGACAAATTCGAATGTAAAAATAATTTGCCAGAGAATGTAGTGACATAATCTGCCACATCTCTGCATCCTGTGAGCATCAGAATAGTTGAAGCATCTCAGCCATTGGAGGTACAGGCTATCATTGTGCGTAGCCCTTCAATTGAAGCTAAGGAAAAAGGGACACCTTGATGGGGATTTCAATTATATAATGATTTCTCCTTCTCTGACATAAACTTAAATCATCTTGTGGTAACCGGGACAGAGGTAGGTGGAACACCCTACAGCAAATCTGTCACCAGTCTCTTCAATGAAAGGTGTGTCTAAGCTGATTAAATCATGCTTACTCTTTTCTGTTGTACTTCCTGTCTATCTTCTGTCTCATTGCTGGAAAAGTGTCCTGATTTAGACTTGGCTGGTCAAGCCCTAGTAACCTACTTGGAGATAATGTTCAGGTTTCTGAATCCCATCAGTGCCTGGAGAGGATCCTTAACTCAATTCTATCACTACTGGAGAAATCTATGATAAACTCTGACCCTATGCTCGTGACGCTGTCCTCAACTCTTCAGTGCCTATCACCAAAGAAAATCAAGACCACAACTGGCAGGATAAATTAACTCAATATGGTAGAAAAGTAGTAAAGATTGTCTCTACTTACTGTAAAAGTACCTCCACTAGTGAGCAAAGTTCTATTCAGACTCCTAGTAGGTCTTCTCCTTCCATCAGTAAATCTATGTCTGCTCACGTCGGTACACAAACTGCTGTATCATGCTCACAGGATGCAATGGTGTTAAAGAGAATAAACAGAGTGAAAAATAAGATCGACAACAGCTTCTTTTCATTAATATCTCCGTTCAAAGAGCCAGTGTGTAGGTAGCCATCACAGTGAATCGCTCATACCAACTCCAGTGTATTCCATCTTTCAGAAGAAAAAGCTGCCTGAACCCACAAAAGATGAGCCCAGTGGAGAAACTTGCAGTAGTACTTTAGAACCAACCGGAAAGCTTATACCAGCTACAACAAAGATTAGAAAGTCTCGATTCTGGAAAAGGAGCATGAAAAGTTGGCGAATCAAATAAAACAGTCCCAGGAAAATGCATTTTGCTGTTATCCTAACTAGTGAGGACACAGGAATAGCCAAAGGTAGCAGGATCCTGTGGGTCCATAACCTTTAATAGCTCCCCTCTCAACCAGAGTCAACCGTCAAAAGGCTCCACCTTCAGACATCTATCCAACTACTGGAATTTACCCCCACTAACTCTAAAGAAGTTGAGGAGGAACTGGGAGCAAGGAGGTAAGCCATTTTAGGAGAACTGAATCATTGTGCAACTTTGTTTAACCCTTATAAACCCACTTGTGTATCCAGCTCAAAAAACCTTCTTCATTTGAAAACCAACCCTTGAAATACTGTCTCAAGAAATTGTAATGACTCTTTGATGAATTCCTTCTCTGCTTTAGATTTTATGCCATAGATTAGAGTGGCTGGGCAGTAAATAGATCTTTCTGCTAAACTCATTTGCTGAGATCGACATGCTGCTATCACTAAAAAGTAGTGACATCCAGTCAGATTATATTTTCCACTCCCATACGGGATTGAGTACAAGGGTGAAATTTCAATCGGAGGTTATAACTAACCTTGTCATGGTGCATTGTAATTACTTTTGAGTTGGGGCATTGATGTGGTACTGCAGCTCTTGTGTAAGAACTGCACTGGGAAAAATAAATCTGTTACTAATCAGGGTGAGCCCATTGGAAAGTTTTAACCTCAGTGTTAAAATAAGAGGTTTCCTTCTCAAAGGTACAGAATACCCTAATAATTTGTAGTCCCTACTGGGAGCTCAGTATTTGTTTCCACTGCAGAGGAGTTCTCTGTGGCAACAACAGCAGAGGAGCCTTGGACCTGGCAGTGGCTGGCTAAATCATTAAATTATAGCCAGCCCAATCCTGCAGGTTTGGTTCTCAACCCTAACACATGCTTTAGTGTAATCTATTGGAACATGGCTGGCAACTCAATGACAACAAAAACTAACTTGACGTGGTAGCTATAAGGCTGATATAATCTGTATTCAGGAAACTTAACTTCCTCTGGCATTATTCTGAATAAGGATTTCGCTATTAATTTGCCTGCTACTTCTCCAGGTAGAGGCCATGGAAGTGAGGGCATTTAGATTCTCCTGAATACTAAGCATATATGGCACTACTCTTGTTTCTCACTCAAAGTAAATTTGATTTCCAGGGTTTCTGTCTCCTTCCTCTGCTGCCCATAACTTTTCACTAAGGAATGCCTATTTTCATCTAGGCTCAAAAATACTATAGTAGTAAAAAACAAAAACGTGCTCTCCAATGTGACACGGATAACTGTATTAGGTAAAAAGCCCTGGTACTTATAGTTGGGGACCTGAATGCCAAGGTCTCTAACCACGGAATTGAAGAGTCTGAGGATATTGATAAAATAGAATCTTTAAAAATTGCAAATTCACCCTTCCCTACATCAAATAGATTATATACGAGAGGGCGTATGTTGGGATTTCTGGGAAAAAATGATTTTCTAATTTGTGATGGTAAAGTGGAAAATGATATAACAGCAAGCTACGAGTCAAATGTAACACCTGTCTCTATACTTGATTATGTAATAGCTTCCTTTTCTATGTTTGGGCTTCTTTCTAATCTTCTTCTAATCTGAAGGTTATTGATAACTTGTTGAATGACCTCAAATGTCTCTACTTAAAACTGGGTATTACTGTTCTTGCTCATGGAATCAGCAAGGGGCGCATCTCTTATTGAGTATCCATAACAGGCCTACACATTGAGACGAGGGAAGATTGGCTGAAATAAATATTTTCGTAAGAATGGCCTTAGAAGTTCTAAATTGATTGCCATTTAATCTTTTAGCGATATATAAACAATGGACAGGAATTTTTGTAAAACAAAAACTGATGGTATTAGGGTCAAGTCAGGTAAGCAAAATAACGTGGAAGATCAATTTCGACAAAGACCCCCAGAGTGGTTAGAGAAGTTTCTAGGACTGTAAATCAGCTGACCAGATATCAATTTCTTTAACACTCACATAAAAGAGGTAAAATGATTAAAAAGTTGACAAGAAAGGAAAAGATATAGATGAATTTTTCAACAAAAACAAATTGGCTCGAAATGGATAGCCCTTAGAGAAGCTGTGGCTACTAAGAAATCAAGCCAGTTCTGGGCTTTGATTGCAGAAGATTGTGCAACTAGAAAGGGTGCAGTGCCTTGTTCGAATAGAAGTGATAACTGGGCCCGTTATCTAGAGGAACTGTATGCAGATAATGGTGTGAGTTTCTGTGCAGCTTTCCTAGTCGAAACCTCAGAGACTATCGTCAATAGTAAGTATAGCCCTCCCTCTGATGCCCAGATGAAATTTTACATTTTGAAATAGAGGTGATCGAGCTCTAAGTGACCAGATGAGATTCCAATTTTTTTTTTTAAAGTGGTCCCAGTTTCTCGCCCTGATTTTTTAATATTGCTATGAGAAGGGAGTAGTTCTGTCTCCATGGAAAGGTAGCATTATTGCACCTCTTTTCAAAAAGGGGGATAGCATCACCCCTAGTAGTTTCTGGCAAATATCACTTTTGGTTGCAGTGGGGAAACTCTTTGCTAAGAGCTCACTTGAACATCTACAAGAATGGATAGCTGACAAGGAAATCCTTCCTAGTGAACAGGCTGGCTTTAGGGTTAATAGTTGTACCCTTATTATTACATCTTTAATTCTGGTAATCACAGAAAAATATGTGAAAACAAGAGGCCAATTCATATATGTATCTTTTAAAGATTTCTGAACTGCTTTTGATAGACCGAATTTATGAAGAAAGCTCTATACTCTAGGTATTCCTCAACCCTTGCTCTATTTATCAATAGCACTACATTCATCCACATGGTGTCAGGTTATACTGGGAGAAACCGAAGGTCTTTCAACAAAAATCCCAACAAACAATGGGTTAAAATTAATTTGCCTTTTTGCCCCATTATTTTTTCCCCTGTAATTCTATGACTTACAAGAGGTTCTCGCACTTCATGAAGGTGACCCTCCTAAGGTGAGGGTAGGAGTTGTGTTGCTTGTTGTATGCAGACAATACAGTCATTTTAGATCTGACCCCTAAGAGCCCACACAACTACCATGACTTACTTAAATCATATGAATGGTGCCAATTAAAAAAACCCACATCTAAAAGTATAATTTTAGTATTTAAAGGAAATTGTCAACCAAAAAAAAAGTAACCTGGGGGCTGAAATATGTTTGAGGAGGTAAAGTCATATTTATACCCAGGAAAATACTTTAGTTCTAATTTGTCTGAGAGAAATCATATAACCCATGCATGAACCAAAGCCACAAACCATGCTAATGGACTAAGCTGGTTTGTTTTATAACGTTCATGGCCATAGGAACATTTTCTTTCTTCTTCATCTGTATTGTGTAAAAATTCGTCCCTGTTTACTTTATTCCTTTGAGGTTGTAAGTATTGCTAGATGGTCTTTCCTGGACTCCAATGAAGGTAATGTGCTTCCTAGAAGGAATAACTAGAACACCTTAGCCCCTATAGAGGCTTTACATTTAAAAATAGGTCTGGTGAGGAACATTTGTACTAGGACTAGCGACTATTCTGCTGTGGGGTCTCCAGCCTATACATTGCAATTAGAACTCCCTAAGACTATTGTGGAAATAGGGTTTCATTGAGCAGAGGAATGACAGTACCTTTGGGAAAAACTTAAATGCTGCCATAGCCTACTTTAAAATTAACCACGGGAAACTAGCATCTACGTCAGTGTTGTGATTGACTACATTTCTTAAAAATTCTAGCCCCCTCTCTATTAAATCCTAGAAGTACGTTGGTATGTGCTTCTTGCAATATTAAGAGAATACAGTCTTATCTAAGTTGGAAAAGTTCCCATACTGTGTGACAATTGATTCTTGAAATCAGATTCCAAATGTTACCGTAAAGAAGTATAACTAGAGCTTGGGAGAATATTGGGAAAAATGATCGCGTTTATAATTTATGCTCACATGGAATCCAGGATTTTGATCATGAGGGTTTTGTCTGTCCTACATTGCGTAAGCCCCGTATAAGAGATTTTTAAATCTGTTTTTATATGTACTCTCACTGTTGATAATGCACTTGCACTTTCATACAGTTCTGATGATGAAATGACCTGTTTTAAGATATTTACATTTATTTGCAGTTTTTGCATAAAAAAACTTAAACTTGGGCTAGCTCGTCCTTAAGTGCTGATGGGCATTTTTATGAGCAGATGCGATTTGTGAAAAGTCATTTCAGTACTATTATGTGGCTGTATAAGGAGTAATGGAAAGTACAACAATTTTCTTCTGTTATGATGTGTCCCTTTAAGGACGGAGCAAAATGCTCAGGAAATGTTGTAACCCACGAGAAATTCATCATCATATTAACATGCTATGAACTAAGGGTAAGATGTTTGTTTTATTAAAATGTTTTATCAAATTTTATCAACCCTAAAATGGGTCAAAAACAATTAAGGTTTTGTCTGTTTGTCCATCAGGCATTACCAAAATGCCTGAACTGTTAGCTGTGGTCAAAAACAAAAGCACTGTATCTCGATTCATAGAAAGTCAAAATGAAGAATGCCCACTTGTCTGTCCCGAACTGGTAAGATTATGTTTTGGTGAATTTCCAAAGTCACAAAAACGCTTTGCATGAAAAATAAATAAATAAATACATGTTAAAACCATTTCAGAAAAAGGGTGCAAGAAAACAGGTAACAAGAAAAAAGATTTGGGATTAACAAAATTAGTAAAATGTATATATTTTGGGTCATAGAAAAGAATCACAATACTAGGACATGTGTAAGGGCAGAAGTGCCCAAGATATAGAGGATTGTGGTGATATTAGGCTATAGGCTGGGGAAAACAAATGAGTTACAGGTAGGGGAAGTTTTATTGGAGTATAGGTTGATGCTGTAAGCGGTTGATATACAGTGGCAAAGGTAGATTTAGGGGTAGGTACTGAGGAATAGGCAATGTGTAATTAGGGGGACCCGAAATCTGAGCTATAATTAAGGGTTGAGTTACTCGGGTATATGTTAGAAGATGCTACGTTGTAGCTGGGGTAGCATGCTAGAGCATGAGTAGGCAGGAGTACAGGTCTTCTAGTATTGAGTATTGGTCGCTGTAAAAGGGTAAAGGTATGTGCAATGTCAATGGGTACTGGAAGATTTTGAGTTGTGGGGTAAGATGTAATAGAGGCGCTTGGTATAGCAAAGGAGTGTCTCTGGTATAATGGCTTGGGAATAGATGTATGGGTATGGGCAGACCTGTGACTTTTTTTTAATAGAGTTTTTTATAGAGCAAACTAGACCCGAGACATCGGGTATCAGAGCGCTTTACATGAGCACCAGTTGTGTTACAGATGGACACATTCATTTTTGTTACGCCCGGGGAGATTAAGTGATTTGCCCAGAATCACAGGATGTTGAGCGTCATTGCTGAGACTCGAACCTTGTTCCCGAGGTCGACCGCTCTAGCCACAAGACTACACCCTCTCCCCTGATTTATTAAAGACTAAGGCCAGATGTACGACCCGTTTTTGCATGCGCAAACAGGTTTGCAAACCCTATTTTTTAGAGAAACCGCAGTGTGGGCTTAAATGGCTGCACCAGTATATTAGTTCCCGTGAGTGTTTAAATCGTAATGCTCCCCTTTTCGTAACCCCATTGCATAGAAGCCACACTATATGAAAAGAAAACTTCTCTAAGAATAAAGAAATAATGAAAAGGAGCATATCTTCAAATATAGTACATCAAATTCATGCGATTTGAAACAAAATTAAAGTGCGGGGAGTCTTGAAATTTCTTTTCTTCATATAATCTCTATTTTCATTTCAATCAGAAGCATAAAGCCCAGCCAATGCATTTCGTCCAATAGATAGACTTCATCAGGGCTGTAAAACAGTTAGAAAAAACATTATAGAAATTATCAAAAAATTATATATATATATCTTTACACAAGGTCTTTTGAAAAGACGTATATTATACAATATACAATAAGAAAGGCCAGATAGACATAAACATGATAGAAAGGACATGAGGCAATTCTACCTCTAATGATGACAATTTCTCTCAATACTGGAATTATTATCCTGTAGTAAGATTCTCCCTGCCTATATCCATTCGTAACATTTGTTTCCAATAGGTTATGGTATTGTGTTTTTCATATGGAAAAGCCGCCTACATATTATCCAATGAATCATCGGACAAGTTAACAGCATATAATCCTCATTGTTATTACAAATGCTCTCAGTTCAAACATGATCTGTAGAAGTATCAAAGGAGAAAAAGGTGGACATCCAGATAAAAAAAAAGATTTATAATCCTCAAATATATAAGGTATTCTACGTCCCATTTATAATACCTGAAAAAGTAGTCAATGAGGTGCCTCCTATGATTTGAAGTACAGCAGTACTGAAGGTGATTATGACGGTTGGAAACAATAGCTCGTCAACCCACTAAGGGTCTATTAAAGAAAATATTCTTATAAGTAGCACTCACTTGTGAATCAGATCACGAAGCAAAGCAATCTACGAATGTGAAATCTTGAAAGCCAAGAATCTCATGATGTCTTGTTAATAATATATATCCAAGCTAAAAAGAAGAAAGCAAAATCTATCATAGCTATAATCAATACATCCATCCATCACTCTATGAGAGGGCAGCCAGTGACTTAGTCTAAGAATTTTTGATTACCCATTTATATTATATTTCATCTAGTTTACACTTCCAAGCACCTAAATAAGTCTAATAGAATAATTATTAGAAGAACAGAACTCACGTGGGAACAGCTCATGTAAATCACCAAACAAGTTTATGCATCGATATTCCAATCGCACCAATGTCCTCTGGATTTTCTAAGGATTATTGCCTTCCTGTTTGCGCATGCAAAAACATAGCCATGTACATAGCCCATTTAGCGAGTGGCAATTGTTTTGCGACTTACTAAATATGTTTTGTGGGGCGTTTGAAAGGCGCGTTCCGTTCCGAATTGCGAGTCTCAAAACAATGTACTAATGTTTTGCGACCGCGTAATGCACTTGCAAAGGGGAAGGGGTCAGGGACCACTGCCTGCCCTTAAAAAATGAAACGAAAAGTTTAAATTTTTTTCGGGCTGCATTTTAAAAAAAAGCTGCTTTATTAAAGAGCAGTCCCAGACATGGTGGTCTGCTGAGCCCACCAGGCCACCATCCCTGGGAGGGCCGGCATTCACAATGGGCTCGCAAACTGCGAGAGGCTCATTAATAATAATGAACCTTGCAATTTGCGACCCCATTGGGATTCACAAAATTGTGTAAACCCACTGTTGTACATTTCATTTAGCGCCTCACAATTTGCGACTTGCAATGTGTCACAAATTGCAAGGCGCTAAATGAAATGGTCGTACATCTGACCTTAAAGGTAGTAGGTAATAGCTAGTGGTAAAAGTACATGGGTTTAGGTATACTAGAATCAGCGACGACCCGTATAGGGCGTGTTACCGGGGCGGTGACGTGGGGCAGAGGAGGGGCAGGGTGGGGGATTGCAAAATGCGGCATACGGCCGATTGCAGGCAAGTCACGAAAAAAATCAAGAAAACAAATTTTGTTGCGTGCACTGCAATGCATTATCCGTAATTCGTTTTTTTTTTCTCGTAACTTACCTGCAATCGGCCGTATGCCGCAGTTTGCAACCCCCCACCCTGCCCCTCCTCTGCCCCATGTCACCGCCCCGGTAACACACCCTATACGGGCCGTCGCTGACTAGAAGGATTAGGGTATGAAAAGTAGTATGGGTTACAAAACATAATTGAGTGAAAGAAGGGGAAGCACCTGGTTTATAGGAAGTGTATACTACTACTACTACTATGAATAATAATAATCATAAAAATAATAATAAGACTGTTTACACAACTCTCTGAAATGAAAATACTGAACTGTTTTCAAGTCTCTTGTAGTCTTAGGAAGCTTAAGCTGAAGGCCGTTTACTCGGTCCCTGGTCTACCGTTCTTGCGTGCTGGCACTGGTACACTTGCCACAGCTTTTAAACTCATCCCTCTCTTCCTCGTCATTGTGAATGGTGAGAATGCAAGCTTTGCTTTTGCCACTTTTTAATAAATCCCAGGAATGACTATTCTTAGATATTCTTAGCAATCGTGGATTGATCTCTCTGATTCTATATCTCATGGAAATTCCTGAGAAGAAGATCATTTAGGAGCCATCCCTCTTTTGTTGTAGAAAAACGATGTGACATCCATGTGCATTCGGGATTGTGTCCTTTACACAGTGCGGCACCTGTGCAGGTAGCAATACTTGATCAGCGCAGAAGGATTCCGAACCAAGGAGGCTTGGCTGCCCTGATCCATTCCGATCTCTTGATAGTGTCTGGCACAGCCTTGCACACAATTCTGCTGACACAACGTTATGAATGTGGACTTGATGCAAATGCCCTCAGCTAGCTAGATTCTTATCTCTAAGAGCAGATTTGAGTGAGTCACTTACCATCTTTTAAATCAGCCGCTAATATTAGCTCAGAGGGTACGGTAAGGCTTTTTATTGACTCCAACTTAGTTCAATGTTTATATAGCTCCTCTAATCCTGCACATACATCTGTTCAGCCACTCCTACCTGACACACATTAGCCCATGGATACTAAGAATTTTGTTGGGATTGATGACAAGCCATGTCACTTCCAGACTTCTGTTCCTTATGGTTTTTCATATAGTGACTACAAGACCATAGCCATTTCATATCCTCTCAACCAATTTTTCACTCTTTGTAACTCCCTAAATGAATGAAGTCATGCCTTACGCTGCTGACACATCAGTATACATCGTTTGATCATCCAATTATTTCACATTGTCTGAAAACATTGCTGGAGGTCATCATATTCTCCCATTGGACTACAGACTTTCTCTGTACCTGGCCTTGCCTCACCATATGACAGAAAGATTACAGGAGGTGCAAAATGCTGCTGCTTGGCTGATCCAATATCCCATCAATGGTGTCACTTCTCCCCATGTCTTGAAGATCTATATTGGCTCTCACTTCAGAAAGATCAATTCACCGAACAAGGTTGATATACTTATGCACAAAACATTGTGCACATCGTCCTTTTTCATGCTTACATCTACCACGTCTTAACTAGTATTTATCCCTCCTATCAGGAAGGCCGAGCAAGGAAGTCACACTTTCTCCTTCTTAGCTACTAAACTATGGAATTCTTTCCCTCTCAGCATGTATGCACATAGTAAACAACTTCTGTTTGGAAAATCCCAACATCTCTACGGACGTCTGGCTGCAGAGAATAGGGCTTGGGTGATTTGCAACTTTGCATCACGTGAAGCCACAAAATCTCTCATCTATGATTAAAGTAGCAAACAACTGGCCCCAAAACTGATAGGGCTGCAAGGTAATAGGTTTCCCTATAGGTATGCCATTGTCTTTCATACTCATCTCTGCCATATGATACACTATCATTCGCGCAAACAGGCATTTTAGGTGGGATTAAAAGACGGTTGATTTTTCGGCAGTGCTGTTAGTAAATGTGTTCAGAGTGGCAGGTGAAACCCATCTAGCTAACTTTTGGATTTATAACATTACTTCCCAAATCCAAACCTGCCATCCACTGCCTATCGCTTCATCTGCAACTTGCCTGGAAGTTTAACTAACACAGACATTAGCAATGAGGTGGAGGGCTTTGTGCTGCAGCAATGCCCAAAGTGTGTGTGTGTGTGGGGAGTGAGCGAGCGCATTGAGTACCGCCTGACACGTGAGTTGTGGAGCAGGGTTTCATATGTAAGTGAACAGCTTCACCCAGGTAGAATAAACAGACTCTAAGTATTATAGCCATATAGGCTTTCTAGATGGCCATCCAACTCAGCTGCACCAGTCAGATGGTGCACTAACAGATGCTGTCTAACACAAGACAGTCCCTCATTCACTCTTCGCAGAGTCTTCACTACCTCTGCACTTATGCACTTCATGCTCCGTAAGGGTGAAGGAATTGTCACCATTGCTTCTAGTTTCTTTCCTTCTGCCAGTCAGACAGTGACCACAGCAACCGAATAAGACTGAGGGAGCTCAAGGAAAGGGCATGTGCTGTATGCTGATCTGTGTGCACAAGTCTCGGGGCTATTGAACCAATCAGAGAACTTTACCATTGAGAAGCACTTATATGCATAGGATTTACGTGGTGCAAACCAAAGATTCTCCTACACCATCCACACCTACTCAGCTAAATTACACAATAGCAAAGCCTGGACCATCTTGTGATCAATGAACTTTGGTTAAATTCAGCATTTGACTGATACCTTACTGCATAATGGACACTGCATGCTGCATAAGGATAGATTGTTAATAAGTAGTAAGAGAAGGTCCTTTCACAAACATTATTATTGTTTTATTGGTGACTTTAATGTACAATGGAACACACATATAAAAGAAAACAGACACTCAGTATACCTCTTAGATGTCTAATAGATGTTCAGTGCAAATCACCCAGCAAGCATCAAAATAAAACTGAGAAAATGCCAAATCAACTGATCAGAGCTTCACACCATGTCAGGTAGAGCATGCAACCCTAAAATCAATAGAACTTATTTGTTAAGTTTATACATTTTTGCACAATGCAAACCTATGTAAGAAAGAACATGTGATGAATAGAAACTGCTGATTGCTGCTAATGCGAAGGTGCCGGGCTCTTTTATTGGGAAGAATGGGGTAAGACCTAAAGAGAGATGGGTACAACATTCTTGAGTGAAACGGCTGACAAATGTCTGCAGTCTTTGCTTAATTGTGCCAATTTAAGGACAAGGATATGCTCAGTGGGATAGATGAGCTAAATTGTGTAAACAAAATTACAGTACATTTAAAATATGGCCACTCCCCCCCCAATCAACACAACTGAACTGCTACTATTTGTCCTTACTCACACTGGGTGATAAAACTACCTCTGTGACTGGAAAGATTTCAAATCTATATCTTGTCACACAGGATGGGCCTGGTTTGCTCGGACAACATGATCCTTAACCAAATTTTGAACATAAGAAGTCAAGACTCCTATGGTCCCTGCTAGACACTCACACCCAAACAAAACCACGCTAACTGACCATCATGATGGACTCTTGGGATATCTCCTAACCACCACCTACCCTCTCCTGCACTTTCCATTTCTCTCTCTTTCATTGAGAAGCAAATCTTTCCCGGACTAAAGGCATTCTACGGACAATACTAGGAATCTTCTCAATCAGTTAATTTTCTGCCTCATGGACTTATATCGTCCAACTATCCAAAAGGCCTGAGCAGTAAAGATACTCCAGCAGTTGATGGTCTGAATGATGAAAATTGGAACTTACTGTAATGCATTTTGCTTCCTGTCTGTCCTATTTATTTGTTATTGTATATTTTGTTTTTATTGAAATGACTAATAAAGCATTTAAATAAAAAACTCTCTATATATTTATACACACACATATATATGTATATATATAAAAATGTGCAGTAGTGCCATGCCATGGTTCTTTAAGTCGGTACAAAAATGGAATTGTAAATTGTAATGTGAATAGTGTGAGATATAAAATCAGTGCTCTCACAGGCAACAAGATCACCACCCAATTAAACGCATTCCTAAATGACAACATTCCATTCCATCACTGAAAGTCTCATAGGCATTTTAACAGCTTCATCATTGACCTCATCATTGCTAGAAATGGAATTGCTCAGACAACAGGCCTACTCCCTATGGACCGGTTGGATCACGTGTTTCAAATGTTCATTCTTCAGTGCACTCCTCAAAACCACTGTTTCACAACAGGAGAAATAAAAACTCTAACTACCATAGAAGCATAGGCATTGAGCTTTCAAAAACATGTCTGCTTCTTTAAATGCTATGATGTCTCCCAGCAGAGATGCCATACTACTCATTGAAGGACACGAGCAGAATCTGACAAGTATTCTCGACTTCACCGCTAGAACAACCTCCCTCTGGTGCTCCTGCAACGTAAACGCTCGAAGGAAAACATTGCGATTAGTGGAGTGTAAACTGAAGAAACAGCCATCGGAGGTCATCCTCATCCTTTAACTTTAAGCCACTGGATGCATACTTAAAAAAATATACTGTTTCAAGCTAGATGCACTTTCCTTAGAAGGAAACTGAATTTTGCCAGGAATTGTCCAAAAGAGCAGTTTAACATTCCCAAACTACAGACCTCCACTCCTTCACACCAGCTGACGAGTCCAGATTTGAAGAACAATTTTTCCAACAAAATTACTCTAATAACAATAGAGATTGACTCCAGTCCCAACAAAAATGAAAGCCTGCCGGTCGTCACTCATCTTGGCCATGTGGTACACCTTTGATTTAATCACTCAATAGAACATCGAGAAATCCATCACTAAGATAAGGCCATGCCCCTTCACCAATAGTTGGATAACTCTATAAATGACCAAGGATCTGGGAATGTCCTCAGATCTCTTAGGCTAAACAGCTCGAATGCCTTTTGCCAAACTGGTGTTGTACTTGACCCTCTCAAAATTGGACATGGGTGACCTCTACTGAAGAAGAAAGATTCTTAACTAAACAGACAATTTCACTAACATCCCATGCCTCTCATACCTGGCCAAGCTACTTAAAATGTGTGGCTAATAAACTCAATCAGCTCCAGCAGCGGCAGGCGTGGCTCGTGGGTGGGGGGTGGATGGGTTCGTGAGGCAGGCGGTGGGAGGAGGGGCGTGGGTGGTGTCGCCCGGGGGACCGAAATGATAATAAATAAATAAAGCTAAACTTACATCGATGGGTCTCGCGTCTTATCTGCTTCTGGTCCTTCTCTCCTGCTCTCTTGCCTCCAACAGGAAGCAGGCAGCCAGACTCCCTCCCCTAAGCCAATCACAATGCTGCAATGGCAGCGTTGTGATTGGTCTGAGCGCTGTGAGACGGCGCTCAGCCAGGGGCTGGAGGGGTAGACATGTTCTGCATGCAGGCTGTAATGCAGCCTGCATGGAGAACAGGAAAGTGCGCATGACTGCTGGCCGACCAAACTATCACTGCGCACTTTGGTGTGAGCAAACCACTCCTCCCCTGCCCTGCTTGGAGAGCAGAGCAGCCCCGCCCACTCGCCCACCGCAAAGCAGCAGGACACATCAGGAAGCATAAAATGATAATAACTTAAAAGTTATTATCATACTATGTTTCTCTTCTTAGCGGCGCTCATCTGCCATAGAGGAGGAGCCGCCCCTGAAAGTACAACAAGAAACAAGAACAACCACATTCAAGAGTCCTTTCAATCAGGATACAAAGCTCCTCACAGCACCAAACTCAAGCCCAACCAAAATTGTGGACGACTCCTTTTAGCTCGTTTTACACAGGAAATAACCAACCTATTCTCACCAAATGAACCGAGCGAACTTGACATTCTCCTCAAGCTTCTATTTTAGTACAGCGGCTTACAAGACAGTGCTCTGAGTTGGGTATGGAGCTACCTCTTGAACCTGTTTCACCAAGTCACTCCTTGCCTTTTTGCATGGGGTCAGGCTCCATGTTGGCCCCTTCCTTCTAACCTTTATGTTGAATCTCATGGTGAACTCCTGTTGATACACAGTATCTCATTTTCACCCATACTCTGATGTCTCCTGGTTATATCTGAAAACAGATTGCCCAGTCGGTGAAAGCTAACCACATACATATCAGAAACACAAACCTCGATTCAAAATATAAAACTAAAATGCAACCCACAGAAACTCAATCCTTTGTTATTTCCTTCAAACAAAACAAAAGAACTGTGAAACACCTTCGGACTGGATTGTAAACCTCAACAAAATGGAGATCTCTCCTGAACCATCTCTTTTGCAAAATGTCTCTGTCATTTGAGACTCAAAACTAAACCTCAAATCCAACATAAAGGCTTTATTATAGTATACCAATCACCAAGTCAAAATGATATGCAACATTAGAATTTATTTTGCTAGCAAATCAGAAGATGACAGTTCAAGCCACAGCCGTGTTCAGAAGAGAATACAAAAGCACATCATATATAACACTTGTTTTGCTCCAGTAGAAGCACTTTGAAGCCCATTGCAGTTAACACCCCAGTCCTGTCATCACTCAAGTGGCTGCATCTAGAATCAAAAAGTGGACACAAGCCCTCATGCGTTACCTTCAAAACACTGAATGTGGCTACTCCAAGATACTTGGCAGAGAATCTGACCATAGAATTAGGAAGCAAATGCCGTCAAGAAAAGTTGTTTGTACAATGTGGCATTTTCAAGTATAAAAAATGTCAGTTGGAAAACAAATTTCTCCAGCAAGCCCCCAACAATCTGTAGCTTTCTAGAAACTAGATTACGCATGCTCCCCTACTTTAAATTATTCCGATCCAGCCTCAAGAGCCACTGACTGGCTTCCGTCTAACTGAGTGTCTAATTGAATCTAATCTGTTAACATAAAGTGTAGACAAGGACGACTGGTCTACCCCAAGAGTCAAACTCTGTTCACTCCTTTTCAGCAGTGTCTGCATCTGACTCTTGTTAGGATTAGCGTAGACATTTTCTCCTGTTTTGATCATCCTATACACAGGGCCACTGGATTTATGTGGCAGGAGAGTGCCAAATTATGTAGCAGGGTTCCGTAAATTATCTGGAAAGAGAAGGAAAACTACGCGGCATAATGCAGTGCATTTTTGAATAGTATTACCTGATTATTTTGTACTTTTTGCACTTGTTGGCACTGCCTCTGCATTGGATGCACCTCGTAAGTACCAGTTTAATAACCAAATATAGAAATAAGCAACAGAAAAGGACAATTTTACTTTTGCAAAAGGGCTTCCACTGCGTGGTAACATGTGCTCCTGCTTTTTAGTAACTTTTGAACCGCTTGAGCTCGAAACATTTTCTTTTTGTTAAAATCTACAGATTATGCAGCTGATGGATTATGTGGCAAATACGGCACATCTATAATTATGCAAAAATTGCAACACAATTGCATAATTCTAGTGGCCCTGTCTATACCATTCTCTGTTCCTGTGCGTCTCTTCTACTTATGACCATGCTATACAGAAACAATCTAAGTTAATAAACAAATTGTATTACATCACTCAATGCATTCTGAGAAGTCTGTGAGTCATTCACAGATACTCTTTGTTAAATACCGGACAGGTTTTAGGCTTAAGAAAAATGTACTTAGTCTTGTCTTGAGCACTTTGAAGTGGTTACTGGGCAATATCATCATACAAATAATAATTGTTGGGCTAGAGAAGGGTCCCTTTCACAGCTCAGGAGAGTGTCCACCCCTGCCATAAATTTACTCTAGTAAGCTGCAGTATTTTTTACACAACTTCAGCATCCATGACAACTTTGTATGTGTTCTGAGCAATGGGTGAAGTGCTTTAAAAAAATATGGGAACTGTGATCCTGCATACAATGGGGAAGGGGAAGGGGTGAGTGAGCGTGCGGGCAAACGGGGCAGAGGCCTGACTAGAAAAACAAAGTATTCTGTAACTTTTATGCATTTTTTCACCTTCAGGTAACTACATATAAAATAAGCCACAGCTTAAATGAAAATTAAATGCAAGTTCTTTTAATCAGTGGGAAATGCCCTGTTGCACATTATGAAACCTCTATCACAGACCTCTTTTACACTGTAGAGGTCTGTGTCCTTAACCAGTGAGCCACGAACTGAATCCTGGTTTGTGCAGTGGTGAATAGTGACTTGTGTATATTTAGTGCTATGAGGTCCCAGTGGGGAACAGCGGCATGGCCTTAGAGCACAGTCGTTACAACGACCGCGTTGGTACCAGGCGTGCCATCACATCGCAAGTCGTAACAACAACTTGCTGTAGGGGGCGTGCAACACCAGGGAATGTGTTGGATTTTAAATCCAACACCTTCCCTGCTGTTGCGCAAACTGGAATAGAAATAGTAATTAATACTATTTCTAAGTCCAGCGCGCCCCCTACAGCAAGTCGTTGTTACGACTTGCGATGTAATGGCACGCGTGGTAACAACACGGTCGTTGTAACAACTGCGTTGTAAAGCCATGCGTGAAGAATGTTTGCGTAGTAATGTCATACATTCGTTCCCAGTCTGCGACAGAAAGCACCTTGAATATGTAAGTCATTATTTTAATCTTGCATTACACACAGTATAATATAGTCTATTACAAAATGCGCAAAAGGTTTAAGATAAAAATTCCTTCTAAACTACAGATCTTAGTAATACCCAGATTGTACATAGCGCACATTTTGAAAACTGTCTTTTTAAAGCACGCACATCACGGTTTAGCTGGTAGCTCCCTCACAATACCTCTCAAAAAGAACAAGGGCCTTATCACAAGTTTGGCAGTGCGGGAGCAGGACTGCCCCGCTCCAGCACCACCAAACCTGTGGTTGACCTGCCCGCCAGATTAGGAGTTCTCTCCTGGTCTGCCAGGCAGTTCTTTGGCATTCCCACGGTGGTGCCTATTTCATAGGCACCGCAATGGGAACATCAAAATCAGTCCCTGCACAGCATGGACTGCTGCAGTCCATGCCGTGCAGGTCCTGGGGTGCTAGCACACAGGGGGGCACAATATCTCCACCCTGCATACATCACCAGGCCCAGAGGCACAAGGGGTCCTACGTTTTCTCTCCACAACGGTTTTTATGGAGGTAGAACCGCCATGAGAACTGTGGCAGTAAGGAAACTTGTTATATGCTTGGCGGTACCGTGGTTCTCCAGCCAAGCATATTGCAGACTCACAACTGCTGAGCCATCCCCTGGGGGTTACACTGGTCCCAGGGAGGCACGACACCCCTAGTTGTAATTGGGCGGTCGGAAGAAAGCCGCAGCACCCCCACGAGTCTAGCAGTCCATGGACTGCCGGACCCGTAATTAGCTTCTAAATCTGTATCATCAGGAAGCTTAAAGTGATTCAATCAATAAAAGCCAAAACCTGCTTCCACGCACCCTTTGCATTTGCAGATTGACCGGTTGCACACATTTACATTGCTTTGAGGCAGCAGGCACCCCAGAAAAGAGTCTTGTATAGCTGGCTGCCCCTCTCTGGGTTTCACAGCACAAGAGACCCCCTGCCTTACAGTTCTGCTGAAGCATTTTTTCCAAATTAACTGCCCCGTGACAGTAGTCTTTTCACAAAAGGTAGGGGAACTGTTTTTCTAGAATTAAAAAAAAGTATGGGCACGTTGTGCCCCTCCGATCCCCCCACTTCGACCACTAGTTCTGAGGCATTTTTAACATTGCGTGAAACCCAAAGTGGGGCTCTGAGGTCAGAGGGGCACACTTCTTTTCTGAGTGTGACTACTGTCATCTCACCGGGCTGTAGGGGAGGAACAATGGTCAAATCAATACCGATTTTAGTCAGCAGGGCAGCCTTTTTACCTGTCACCTGCAAGGAGCGGGCCTACTAGCAGCTCTTGTGCTTTACATTGTCTCTCAGTCTACTGCAGAAGGCACTTTCAATCATTGATATGTGGCAAGGATTGTGTATGTGTGTGCGCTCATGCGTGTGGGTTTCTGCGTGTGTGTGTGGGCTTGTTTCTGCATGTGTGTGTGTTTCAGTGTGGGCGTGTTGTCAGCATGTGGTAGCAATATTTAATTGTACACTTTCTTACATTAGGTATAATATAAATAATTTAAAGAGTGTAAATGAACAAGAGATAAATACTGCTACACATATAATTAGGCTTTCCTGTTTTCAGTTTCTATTTTTGGTAAATTCTGGTGGGGTTTTTTCAGTGTTTTCAAGTAATTTCAATACCTTAAAAACTGTGGTTTTCAGTGGTTACACATTTTCGCGCCAATAAAAACTACAGAAACAGTGTTTTTCCAGTGTTTATGGAATGTTTTACTTTTATTATTGCTGTCTTTCTGCACTGATAGAGCATGGTATATAGACAGTGTCAGTATAGTGTATATGATGTCCAAATAGATTTTTGCAAATTAAACTTATTGTAGTACACCGTACAATACTTCTTCAGTGAGTCTTTGGTCATGTGTGCTCGCTCTTTCCTTCCCATGTAAACTTCTGTGAAAAGGCCCTCTCAACATTGGCACTTGAGATGGGGAACGCCAAAATAGTCAGTACACAATTTGTTAACTCTGGCCACTGACACAGCTTTCCATGCCAATAATGGCTCACTTGAAGATTGCGATTCTCAGGGCACGTTCTGCAACATTTGCACTGATCTGGGCGCTTATGCCTTCAGAGTTATTGAAGCGGTACCACCGTGAAGTTTCAGTGGCTTCAAATGACATTGGTGGTGAAGGAACATTTCTATGCTTCATTGCAAGCCATTTCTCATACATTGTAAAAAAATAAATTCCTGGATTGCTCTTCACCATTGCTTTGCTTAGCAAGTGGCAAGCACTTTAACATGGAACATGTTGCAGTGCCAAAGTCACTAAAGGTGTCACCCAGCCTACTCTCTTGTAGATGTTTCACATCTACAACAATTATGCTGAACACTTGGCAGACAAGGGTGTTTTCAGACTCTAGTTTATTTATTATGTCCACGACAGCAGTTATGTTTTCCCGTAAAAATCTAAGAATGCAGTAGAGTGTACTTTTTTCACATCACTATCAATATGTGACCAAAGATCCTCACATGTCTAGCATTCATAGCCCCTTAGACTGAGAACCATCAGCTAAGGGACACAGTTGGGATGACTCTTTCTTTGATGCCACACAAAGCAAAAAATGATAAATATTTGTGTTTTAGTTCCTGTGCATAAGAAAGCAGTGCACCACAATGGACTAAAAAGTCAATAGCATTCCTCATTAACTCTGAAGATTGTAAAGATGCTTTCAGCATACCATCTAATAAGTGGCAAGGATCTCTCACACGGAAGCACTTCAGCTCAGGTATCAATTTTGACAGGTCATCACACAACTTTTTCATATACGTAGCTGAATCACTGCAAATACAAACAATATCACTCCAATCTTTGTTGAACTTGGAAAGAACCTTCTTTACAGAGCATTCCAAGTGACACTGCGTTCCATGTTTTCCAAAAGTCTGGTGTCATGTTTTAACCACTATCCCAAATGCTTGGTGATAGCCTGAGGTGTTGGCAATTCACTTACTATCAATACTGACTCACTAGAAACTGGGAGCTGATGTGTTAAGGGGTTTTACCCATTCTCTGTGGGTAAATGTGATGACACATATTAGGAAAGATTCTTATGAAACCAGCCATTTTACCTATCAGTGAAAGACTGAAACGCAGCCAAAATATCACATATGATTTAGATATTTCATGATTATCTACAGTGTATAAAATAATTAAACAAGACCTAAAACATGCTTCTAAACCGTGCATCTTTAGAACAAAGACCACAAAACTGAAAAACCAAAAGGAAGAAGAAACAATATTTTAGTGGCATCCCTAAGCAACAAAACTCAAGCAGAATAATGCTAGCCCAGACTTTCTTACTGCTAGATTGTATAACATAGTTACATTGTATTGGCCCCTTCAGGAAGAAAAAAATGACTCTTTCACTCTCTTTTTTCTTTCTTTGAATGGCATTTAGTTTGTGGTTGTGCAGGTGTTTTTTGAGTGTTTATGTGTTTTCACTGGTGAGGGCTATTTCACTTTCAGTGGGGGTTTTATCAGATATTATAGGTTTAAACCTAAAACCAGACAGCCTACATATAATTTAAAAAATCCCAAATTATCACCACAAGAACTTACTATTTGCATTTGTAAGGATTCCAAGCAATTTCCAACAAAAGGCAGTTTTTAAATAGCAAACACTGCTTTGAAATACACACATTTACAGTATTTTGGCTCAACTTTATGTTTTTAACTTTTAGGTCAATAATTATATGACGGACTCTTCGAGATAATGGATGTTCCCATCTCAACTCAATGGTACTAACTACATGGTTAAAACAAGTCTCAACGGCCATTCAAGAAAACGTGCACCATTTTGACACTCACATGTATCTTTAATGTTAAAGTTAGAAGAATTGAACAGTACAATTTTATTAGACCTGTCTTTAAAATATTCTCATAACTGAGCCTTGATTGAAAGCAACTGTACATTTTTAACAAAAGGGCAATTTACAGGGAAACAAACAGAATCTAACCCATCATCTCTTCACAGTAGATGTTGCCATAGACTGCACCAATGTTGGTGTGCTAAATGTAGATTTTATACAGGCTTTTTTTGGGCTAGCCTTAGACAGCACATTCCCCGTCTGTTGCAAGACATTTTGTTACCTAACAGTGGGTTTACAGCCCGCTAATTACTTACCATTGCTGGGCTTCATTGTCACTCTCATTGCTTGTTTCCAATTCACCAGCTTCTCTAGGCCTTGCTTCCTCTTCTTAGGTTTGGCCCTGCCTGGAGCACGAACACATTGCTGTATCCTTCCACTGCTTGCCTTTTCAGACGTTGCATTTTTTAAACATTTAAGCAGTCTATAAGAGTGAGTATGTTTTCCAGCTGTCTCCTTGATGTACTTCTCTCCACTCCATGTGCCTCCCACATTCTCCTCCTTCTCACCCTCTGTTGATGGTCCATGTGCCCCCCCCTAATCTCCTCCTGTGTTTTGTATGTGGCTTCTCATCAATAAGCCACACCCAATCCCTGCACTCCCACCTGGAGGCAAATATACCACTCGACCTTTGAATAATATACACTTTTGAGCATGTCTTACCACCCCTGGCACAGCAAGACTTCAACACTAAACAAACAGCACCTTTTGAAAAGGGGTTTTATTTAACAAAATGCAAAGACTCTATCACTTTTAGAATAAGGCTTGGGGTTTATTACATAATACTCTCTAAAAAAAGGCTATCTCAGATACCAAATGCATAAGATTCAAATATATGTAGCAAATTTATAATCTAAAGGCATGAAACAATAACTGAGCAAACTATAATACTGATTAATAAACAAGCAATAACTGATATAAGATAAGATACACTGGACGTCCTGCAGGAGATCAGAAAGATATATATATATATATATATATATATATATATATATATATATATACAGGATCACTCTGGATGTGCACCTCCCACACCACAAAGAAAACACCTCAAACGATCACAGTCACTGGATCACATCACAATGGCAATAACTACAAAACTCAATACATCACCTAGCATCTTAGCCCACTTCCGGCTGGGGGAGCCTTCACACAGCCGTGGATCACAGCTTCAGAAACCAGGGTCACTCCGAGATAGACACGTCTGCCCTCGCTTGGATTCCAAACTCCCAAACTCCCCGTTTCTCAGCCTGAAACCCTCAGCTTTAAACACACTAGAAGATTCGTGAAAGACCTCCCACCGCCGGAGGAAGCTTACCAGAACTGGCCAAGTTCCAAGCAAGCATCCTCATGGCAGTAAGGAGCTCTCAAGTCTCTTCCTCCATTCGCACTTCTTCCAGCCTCTGTCTTGACGAAGCTCTCACAAGGCCTTCCACAGTACATTAAACAAAAACAATCGCTCAGGAAAACAGCAAGACCTTGAACGTGAATAACCCAAACAACTTGCAAGCACTGCTGTGCACGTAGCAGCAAGGCAGAGTCAGACATGAGGCCCTGTCAAAGGCAATAGTCAGCACCTGTAATTCTCATCCACACGACTGACAAGCACCACTGTGCACACATCCAAACCACTCCCTCATGGGAGTGAGGGCAGGAGAGAATAGCGTGGATTTGGAGGGACGACAGGCGAGGGGATGGGGAAACACAATGCTAAAAATAATTTTTAAAAAGCACTATGATATGGCCAGAGCTAATGAGCCTTTTTTTCAAACGATAAAAGGCCCATTAGCATTGGCTGAATCGTAGCACTTTAAAAAAAATAATTTTTAACCATGCTACACAGCAGCTGTGTTGCTGCAAAACAGGGTTATAAATTATTGCCTAAGCCAATAACTCTCTTAGGTGAGAACTATTGGCTTTGCCAGTACATTTTTTTTAATAAAAACGTTGTGCAATAGTACATTGGTTCGTTTAGTAGTCAATACAAATTTCAGAATGTTTACTCCACTTTCTTATAAAAGCATAAGTAATCAAATAACTCTGTTACTAAGGAAGAAAGGATATAATAAGTACATTTGTATTAAATAAATGTCAATTATATGCATTTCCTACTATAGCTATTGCCATTCAAAAGATGTATCTCAAATAGCTTCTGCAATTTCCAATGTACTTCCATCATTTAGCATCATGACCGGCTTAGAATGAAATGCGAAGTGGAATTCTACATAACAATGCAAAGCAAAACACTTTGCAGTAAACAATTACTAAAGTTTTGCTGCATATTTATATCATCCCATGTGTATTACTGGAATTCTAATAAAAAATATGTCGACCACCGAAGTGGTGCTCTAAATGCTACTTATTTTAAAGAACGTTTGAGGCATCTCTTCTTTAGAAGTGTAATATTGTTTTTTAAAACAAATGAAGAACACTTTAATTTCTGTAGTAAGTTTTTGAATGGTATAGAACTATCAAGATATACAGGCCAAGTGCCACACATTTAAGGCTTTCTGCGAACAACACATAGAGGCTTATGGGCTTGGTCTGAACTTGTAATTGTAAATGCATTTATATAACGCTTACTATCCCTGATGAAGCGCTGAAGCGCTTTAAGTCTGGCAGCACGCTGATCCGGAACCCAAGGTTAGTGATTAATCCAGTATTGGTTACTGTTAGTTATTTGGATTAGCTGTGTGTGCTCAAACAACTATACCATACAGTCATTACAGTTTCTTTACGGTGGACTAAATTAGTAGGAATTAGCTGTAATCATTAGTGGGGATGTGTGAGCTCAAGCACATGGTTGGTGGGATTAATCAAGGAGTTAAAGGAGATTAGGTATTGTTAGGTAGCATAGGTATGACTGTCAGGGGAAGGAGGAGAGAGTGTGATCTTGTAAATGAGTTGTGGGTAATTTGCAGAAATACTACAATAGAGAAAAAGGCAAACATGAATGTGTCAGATTAGGTTCTGCACAGAGAGAGCAGGCATGCAGATGATGGAAGGGGAGGGGAGGTACATTTGAACGACAGAAGAAAAGGAGAGAGGTTAATTAGAAGTTTTAGTTAAATGTCAGTTTTTTATGCCAGATTTAAGGAATGTGAGAATATTTTTGAGATTTCATGCAGTTTGAGGATGCAACACAATGAGGCTTATGGGCTTGGTCTGAATTTGCACAAGATACAAGGAAGGCCTACTGCCTTTGACAAGAGCATTTCAATCATTTATTAAATCATAACCTAGAGATTTTCTCTTTAAAAATCAGGATGCTCCGTCTATTGAGACCAAACAGATTGTACGGAAGCCTAAACTACTGTTAAACTGCTGTTAAAACATTAGTGAAGGGGCGTGGCTTGGACGGCAGAGCTAATGGCTGCCTGATCCTGCCGATGCGCCGTAACGGAGCAAGCGAAGGGAGAATGCTCCGATAATAGCGAGTCGCACAAGAAAAAAGGACACATCCTGGGGCGTTGGAACACTCACGCCGAAGATTGGTACCACCACGGAGAGGCATGAACGCTCAGAAGTACTAGCAAAAATAAGAATGCGGAACCTCCTTACGGGAGGCTGAGACAACCAAGATGGCGCCCACGAGAAGCAATGAGAGAAACTGACCTCAGCAACGCAACAACGAAGGAGCAAAAACCTGCCGGAAACAACTCCTAGATAGAGACAAGGTGGCGCTCTGCTATCAGAGGTGAGCGGGGACAAGCGGGGGAGCAAACACTTGGTAGAAAAGACAGTGCGCAGTGTGGGAGCAGTGCGGATCTGAAAGCCCCCCCCGCACACAAGGAATGCGCATACCATGATACCCATCCTCTCTAAGGGACACCGCCTGGAGCAACAAGACGGCAGGGCAGAACCACGTACAGTGGAAACGAGGAAGGGGACAACGGGTGAACAGATGAAGCGCGAGTCGAGGGAAAGGAGAGACAAAATGGCGGCGGGTGGAGTGGAACAGAAATTAAAGCGAAACTGAGGCAAAGCGCTAACAAGGAAGAGGAGACAGAGGAGAAAAGCACGAACTTACCACAAACACAGGGGGAACTAAGGACAACAAAAGCAGAGGGTAATGATAACAAACCAACGCAACCAACGCAAACAAACAAATAAACCGAAAAGAAGAGCAAAAAGAGGCGAAGGGGTCAGAGCTCATAAGGCTCACAAGAGCATAATAACGCACACAAAGAAATAATCAGCGCAAAGAGGGGGCGCAGGCTTAAAAAAAAGTAAAGACACAACAGGAGAGGATAAGACAAAGGGATAAAGAGGAGAAAAGAAAACCAACAAGCAAAAAAAGCGGAAAAAAAACAAAAAAAACAGATAAAACCACTCACAAAGCATGTACTCCCAACATGGAAAGAGTATGAAAGGGGCTAACTAGTGCGACCTCGAGACCCCTGACCCTCCCCCACACATGAGCGCCTGAGGAAAAAATAACGATACCTCAGAAAAGCTGCTACAAATACGCAGCGAAAGGAAACACAGCTCCCAAGTTAGAATGGCCGACCAAACACAAGAAGACTTTGGGGGTAACACAGGACGGAACAACAACAGAGAACAACGCTAGATAGGGGGGGGAGAAGAAGAGCCTGGTGACGAGATAGGCAACAGGTAGCCCGAAGGAAACATCCAATAACAGAAGAACAAAAACAAGACAACACAGTGAGCTGAAAGGAAAAGGGCTGAGCTAAGGGTCTAGAGGAATCAAGACGCAAGACAAAGACACGAGACAAGGACCCTAATAGCGACGCAGGTGAGCAACACGAGTGCAAACAACAAGGAACATGGCCGACAGGGAGAGCAGACTACATCAGCAGCAAAAGAAAAGCAAGGGAAAACCACTGACATCTGAATCGCCAATCAAACAAAGGCCAGACATAAATTGTACGCTAGAAACAATTCTTAAGAAACTAGCAGAGGTGCATGACTTCGCAAAATAAACAAAGCTCACCACGGAAACAATCCAACTAGAGATTGCTGCAGTTAGAGCAGATCTGAACTCTGTGAACATCAGACTGACAACGGCGGAACAGAGGATTAGCGACACAAAAGACGCTGGTCAAGGCATGAGGAAAGAAGTAAGTTCACTATCTGAAATCACGAACGCCCTACAAAAACAAGCAGCAGAGATGGAAGATAAGAACTGAAGGGGTAACATACGAATACTCGGGATCCCAGAAGGGGCAAAGTATGCGCAGGGTCTTGCTCCACATTCCTCGAGGCCCTAATACCAAAGCTCACCAATCTAAAATTCAACCGATAATTTGAGTTAGATAAGGCGTTCAGAGTACCGGCTGTCAAGTTACCGGCCTCCCAGTATGCAAGACCCATCATATGCAAACCCTTGAGGTCACAACACGCGGAGGAGATTTTTAACTACGCTAGGAAGAACCACCAGATCAACTGGAAGGGCCAGATAATCATTCTAACTCAAGATTACTCGAAGCCCACCGTGGACACAAGGAAAGGATTCCTCGCTCTGCGACAGAAACTCAAACACAGGAACATCCAATTTTCGTTTGTTGCCCCCACAAAATTCAAAACAATAGACAAAGGGAAAAATCACTTCTTCACGGACCCTCTAAAACTGCACAAATACCTAGAGGGCCCAATGTCACTACCCATGGACCCCGCGCTACATGGTACAGCAAAAAGAGGCCCGTTGCCAGAACACAATAATGATGAAGATACTGGGTAAAAGGAAAAAAAAAAATGAACATAAGCTAAGAAATAAGGAAACAAGGAATATGCCCAACACTACTACCTCGAATAACCACCAACTGCTGCCTCAAGACAACTACCTCAAAGAATCACTAACTGCTACCTCGCGACCTCAGGAAAAAACCCAGGGGAACAAAGAACAAGGTACCAGGAAAAAAGGAGACTGAAAATGTAAAACTGGGGAAGCTCTGGACCTACAAGTATCTTTTATGCTGATTAGAGACCTTGATAACACTAAATACATGAAAGACAATGATGTCCGCAAACAAAAAGAGTACAGCAACGGGAAGCGATGACACAATAAGCTCCGAGAGGCGGAAAGGCGATCCTGCTGTCGCACCTTCCGTATCCTAATGAAGAAGGGGGGAGGGGGGGGCAAAGTTAGTACATCTCAGGTACTCACTCTTATCCTTTTTCATTCTTTCCTTTTTTCATACTTTATATACTTGATCGAATGCCAATGTACTGGTCCGAACAGATCTAGAAGGGAGGAACCTAGGCCACAGATACAAGCATCCCCGGGGAGCCTTGAGGTTTGAGTATATAGAATGGCCGCGCCTTAGAGATACAAATGGCTGGTAGCAAAAATCTCACACTATCTGCAGATCTTAAAATAACACCACTCAATGTTAAGGGCCTAAACCACCCCATTAAACGCGAGAAAATACTAAAATACCTAACAAAGACCAAGAGTGACACAGTCCTGCTACAGGAAACAAAACTAGATGAGGAAGACACCAAACTAATCAGAGCCAAATGGATAGCGCAGATTGCAAGTTCACCTGCAGATAAAAAGAAGAGGGAGCTGCTGACCCTAGTATCCAGGGGATCGAGGCTAACAATAGAATCACACACACAAGACAAAGAAGGCAGGCTGCTTGTAACAAGCCTCTCCAGAGGGGAAGAAAGACTGCAAGTAGTGAACATATCCGGCCCCAACATAGATGATCACACCTTCTGGACAGAGATATCCGACTCCCTAGACAAATTGCCACAAGATGAAATCATTGTTGTTGCAGGGGACTTCAACTTACCGCTAGACCCTCTAATAGACAGGCAATCCCCGTGCAAATACCACCCCACCAACTCCCACACAGCACTACAAAATATATGCTCTAAATTCAATCTCAAAGACACATGGAGGTTACAACACCCGGTTGAAAGAGATTACACCTTCTACTCCAACCCTCACAAGTCATACACGAGGATAGACTACATCCTAATCTCAGGGAGCCATACACATATGATCGAAGAGTCTACTATCGAACCAAGGCTAGTCTCTGATCATTCAGCAATTAGTCTAAAACTAAGTGGCACACACAACAAAGCAATCCCTAAAAGAGGGAGCTTTAGGAATGACACCATCAAAGACCCTGGCAACAAAAAGGAAATTGAAGAAACCATAGAGGACTACATAACCAACAATGACAATAGAGAGGTTAGCACTAATACCCTATGGGAGGCATTAAAGGCAACCATTAGAGGTAAACTAATCAGCATCAAGGCAAGAATAAACAAGAAAGTGAATCCACAGTTGACACAGCTAGAGAAGGATATAAAAAAGTTAGAACTCGAGCATAGAAACAAACAAGACAACACATCACTCTATACCCTAACACAACAGAAATTTGCATATAAAAAATCATAAGCGAGAAAGCGGGACTGTGGTTCGACAAATGCAAAGCTCTCAACCTCTGCGAGTCTAATAGAGCAGGGAAACTGCTGGCATCATACCTGAAACACAAACGTAACCAGGTGGCGATCTCAACAATCACAGACCAACACAACAAAACATACACAAGTCACAAGGAAATACTCAAGACATTCAAAGACTTCTATTCAGACCTCTATAGGAGTCAAAATACACTTGACAAGGAGAAGTGCAAAAAATTCCCAGAAAGGCTGAAACTTCCAAAGCTAGATCAAGCTGACACCGCAAAACTAGGACAAGAAATCAACCACACAGAAATAGAATTGGCAGTTAAATCACTTTAAAAAAACAAGGCCCCGGGCCCAGATGGCTTCACAGCTGACTTCTACAAAGCCTTCCTACTCCAACTAACCCCAACCTTGAAAAAGGTTTTTGACCAGAAAGCAACGTCTGGGGTTGTCCCACTGTCTATGACAGAGGCGACAATAATAGTCATACCGAAAGAAGGTAAAGACCACCAACATCCGGGGAACTATAGACCCATATCACTTATCAATGCCAACTGTAAAATATATGCCAAAATCCTGGCAGCCAGACTGAACAAGATCCTACCAAAAATAGTAAGTAACACCCAAGTCGGCTTCATGCGGAACCGAATGGCGAGCGACAACACACGGCTATTCTATCATGTACTAGAGCAGTGTTTCCCAAACTGGGTCCGAGGACCCCCAGGGGTCCGTGGCACATTCCCAGGGGGTCCGCAGGCTGCAGTTTAAAAGCACTGCAAAGTTCCTTGTAAAATTAGCAGTTTTCGAGCAACAATAAAAGTGTCAAGAAAATGCCAGTGATTAATGTACCTGCTGGAAAGAGATGAGAGTTTTGTCTAGAGGCAGCTTTGACTTATCTAATGTGACACAGAGGGTTAATATGCCTACTGCAAAGAACGTGTACAATGCATTTTAAAAAACAGTATTTTATGTGCATAGGTCAGTGGGCTACTGATTTTGTCGAAGAGATTCTTTTGTCACTGTGCAATTCATAAGGGACAATCGTAATCTAGCACAGTGTCCTATAAACTGTCAAAGAGCTGCTTGCAAACAGCATGGAAAAAGTTAGCAACATATGTTTATTCCCAGTCTATCATTATCCTGATGCTGCTATGTCCCCACTTCCTGCACATGAACAATTTTGTAATGCCTTTTTGTCACTTCTATGTGTGCTGCCTAATGCAGCACACATGGATGTTACAAAACGTCATTTTTATTAACCCCTTCCCCGCTCATGACGGAACCGTTCCGTCATGAGCCACGGTTGCCGTGTGCTCATGACGGAACGGTTCCGTCATGACAATCCTGTTGGCGGCCGCTCCGCCTGCGCGGCGCTGTTTCCCCGCCTGTGCGAGGGGACAACGCAAATGGGCGGAGTCATGACGGAACCGTTCCGTCATGAGCACAGCTCAACTGTGGCTCATGACGGAGCGGCTCCGTCATGAGCACAGGCCCACCGCGCTGCCCCCCTGACCCCCCCCAGCGCTGCAGCGGAATGTCCGCAGCAGCGAAGGGGTTAAAGATTGTTTATGTGCAGGAAGGGTCACCATCCTCAACATAAACAATCAAAGGTGTTTTGCTTTTTCCGTTGGAAAAAGCAAAAACGAGGAGAAATAAGGCATTTCTCCTCATTTCGCCAAGTTAAGACCAGGTTTTTCATGGTCTTAATTCTGGTGCTGTCTCCTATTTAAGCTGACCTTGTAAATAGAGGGCAGCGTCAAAATCAATGTGTGTTGGAGTGAAACGCCCACTGCAGCTCCCACTGCCCACCTTTTTCACGCTAAGTATTGCGTGAAAGGGGTCCTTATTTACAAGGCAGCGTTAAGCCACAATAAGTGGCTAAACGCTGCCTTGTAAATAAGGCAAAGCCCCTATTGCCACAGGAACATCGCAAAAAGTGACGTTCCGATGGCAATAGGGACTTGTAAATATGACCCTAAAATCCTTAGTAATTTGAGTATTTGTTTCGTGTGGACAAATTTTTTTTTTTCTTTTTTTCGCATTACTGTTTTAATGTTTGAAATTTAAATCCTACAAATTGCTTGGGGGTCCCCGGCTTCCAGTGGTGACTCAATGGGGGTCCTCAGGTGTCAAAAGTTTGGGAACCACTGTACTAGAACAAGTCTCAGTGAGCCAGACGCCGGCAGTGGCCATAGCATTGGATGCAGAGAAGGCCTTCGATAAGGTGTCGTGGGCTTTTCCAGAACAATGCATGTACAGTTTCAACTTAGGAGATGACTTCGTCAGAATGACAATGGCCCTATACCAGACCCCCACGGCCCGTATCACGATAAACGGTTCACTTTCTGACACGTTCACGCTACAACAAGGGACCAGACAAGGGTGCCCACTCTCACCGTCACCCTTTCTCCTGGCTCTTGAACCTCTAATTAGGGATATAAAATTAAAAGAAAGCATAAAGGGGATAAACTTTAAGGGAATGAACATAAAACTAGCAGCCTACGCAGACGATATTCTGATAATGACAGAGCAACCCCAAGCATCAATAAAAGCACTAATGGCCACGATAAAAGAATACTCAGAACTCTCAGGGTACAAGCTTAATAATGACAAATCTGAGTGCAAGCCACTGAATATTTTCTGTTCCAGAGAAGTCCTGGGAGACTCAGGGCTGACCTGGCAGACCAACCACATCAAATACTTAGGTATACTATTTGGCAGCGACCTATTAACCACAATACAACACAATGAGAACCTTCTACTGATAAAGATAAAGAAACAACTAGAGGACTGGTTACCAAAATTTATGACGTGGTGGGGACGAATCGAAACAATAAAAATGATTATCACTCCCCTGGTAAATTATCTATCGGGGATGATCCCCATCTTCCTAACAGAGGACTTCCACCAAAAGGTGGATAAAATGTGCACCAAATTTCTGTGGAGAGATAAGAAAGCGAAGATAAGCATCACAAAACTAAGACTACCAAAAAAACAAGTAGGGGTGAACCTAGAGGATTTCAAGCTCATCCAACTCGCTTTCATTGCCAAACAGGGCACACAGTGGGTAGACCAGACACCGGAATACACACCGGTGTGGTTTCAAGTAGAAAAGGCCATTCTGAACAACCTGAACCCACTAACCCTACTAACAACAAACTCATACCCACACGTGAACAACCCTATACTGAGAAATACCAAAATAGCACTTTTAAAACTTGACATAAAAAGGGAGGTCAGTATCAAAGGCTCGAAATCAGAAGCAATATGGGGGGAATAACAATCTTAAATTCAAAGGGAAAACCCTTAGATTCGACGCGTGGATAGAGAAAGGCATCTCGCACCCGCATCAACTAGAAAAGGGAGCAACACCACTCATATTCTCTGAATTGAAGACAACCCATCATCTAGAAGACCTAGATCTGTACAGGTTTCTAAAGATAAAGACAGCCATAACAAAATCAAAAATAAAAGACACCACGCCCTCGATCTTCCAATATGTAGCGAACATAAACAAACTAGGTCACCAAGCATCGAAAATATACAAAACACTATGATCCCTCAAGTACAAACTGAACAATAAAATAAAGGGATACTGGGACACACTCATACAACCCCCGCTAAAAGAACAGGAGTGGGAAAGGATATGGGCCTCGGCCACACAAAATAAAATCACCTCAGTTCTCGTCCAAACCAAACTATGCCTGCTACACAAAACATTCTGGACCCCAGCCCGGCTACACACACTAGGCCTCAGAGATAACCCAATATGCTGGAACTGCAACATGGGGAGGGGGGTTTTGGAACACCTGGTCTTCCAATGCCCAAGGCTCAAGATCTTTTGGGATAAGGTGATGGACTTTATAGACAATTTTTTTAAGTGCAAGATTACAAGGAACTTTGCCTCACTCATCTCAGCGTTCATTCGAACAGACCTCCCCACAGAGGGAGAGAGAGAACCTTTGGACCTATTCCTGACAGCAGCGATCAAACTGGTGCTAACTAACTGAAAAGACTCCTCAAAAACATCCTACAAGAACTGGCTCAACTGGATCAACCACCTTAGGTGAGCAGACAACCTGGCAATGCAATACACCCCGTGGAAGGCGATATCCAGAGGCCTATGGAAAGCTCTGGACAAGGCGCTAGTCCCTTATGACCCTCCGTAAGAAACAGCTCCAATCAGGAGCCATGTCAAAGACTAGAACAAAATGACGACCTATCCATGAGAGTATATACAACTGTGCTTCTATCCTATCCTCCTCCTCGACTTATTCCAATCTGTCCTATACACTCCCACTTTAAGACCTCTCTTTTCATCATAAGAATTTAGCCAGCAATGGGGGAGTCGACCAAAAGGTACCATTATACTAATCGATATACCTTGTAGCCCAAGGGCGGCGAACCCGACAGAAAAATGTTTTGTATGTTTATAAAAAATCCTGTATAAAAAAAAAATTTAAAAAGGAAAAAAAAAACATTAGTGAAAAGTTTTTCCCATGTTTTACAGAGGTGGCCTGCTTCACCTGGGCACCTGCCTACTCCCTTCTACAACATGTATTCAAGGGAATTCCAACTTGCTGTGGCAGGGTGGGGTGCACTGCTGTCTCCATACAGCAGTGCTTAATTTGAGCCTGGGCTTTCCGGTGCTAAGCACCGGCACTTAATTGGTTTCCGGTGCTCGGCACCAGCACCTAATTGTCAACACCATACTCAGAACAGTCCACCACATGGTGGCGCTGCTCATCTAATTTAGAGATGAGCAGAACAACGGTAGTTTAGGAATACAATATAAATTAAGATTGCTAATACCTGCCTCCCCAGCCATTCCTTTAGCTTTGGGGACCTGGAATAATCTGTACTACTGCATTTACATGCGAGAGAGATGGTTAGTAGTTGTTTTGGCAGTGATATCAAGGGCGATGGGTGGTGCAAGCTGCAGTGGCCTCCTGGTTAGAGCCCTGGCACTTAATATTTTACAAATTAAGCACTGTCTTGCAGTCACCCAGGATGGTTGGTGCAGGTGCCCCAGTTCCTCCTGGTCACAGTGAGAATTTAGCAAGGGCTCTACATTAGCAGATTTTTCAAAAGCCCATAACCCTACAATCTCCATGCTGATTTTGATCTGGCTTAGAATGTTTAGCTCCATGAAGCAGCCCCTCTCTCTTAGAGGACACTCGAGATGCTTTCAGCTCCCCCCTGCAGGGTCAGAACCACACCCGCCAAAATCTAAACCAGGCCCCAAATCCTTTAAAAGCCTCCTCGGTCACGTGGCAGCTGGGCTCATGACTACACAGACACTTCTCTGGGGCAAAGCCCTATGCACACTTGTGGCATTCCTATGGAAGTTCATCAAGTTATTAGAGCACAATTGTCAATAAAGTCCAAAATATGTTGCTGTTCTTTTATTCAATTAGTCACAAACAGCATCCAGCCAACACGTGTTTTGTCATAGTGGAAAATGTCCCTCGACTTCCTCAGGGCTGGGAATGATACAGTGAGTTTTGTATAAACAAAATATACAACATTCTAGGAAGTATTAGGTGAGGAAATTCACCTCTCTACGGTAAGTGAGCACGAATCACCTTGTACGTGGAAACCCTAAGCATGTTTTGAAACCAAAATGGGACAAGTCAAATACATCTCATATGGGATCAAGTGCAAACAAGAACAAGCACGCGAGAGTGATGTGTATGGTGCCTCACGTGCAGTTTGTGTAGACCATATAACCAGCATCATATAGAATCTCATCATTAATTACAAAAATACACAGTGTACAAGAAAACAAAAAGGGGTATTATACATTGTTGTGCGTACACCATTATACATACTGTTTTAGGTTACAAAAAATGCTACCTGTATTCACTATACGTGTTTCTATCCAATGATCTAAAAACAGTGATAGTAAAAAATGCCCTAGTTAGCGGAATGTATGTTTAAAGAAAAGAAGGGGAAACTACAGTCTGTTTCCATGTTGTGCATTAGTAAAATGCCCTCATCACTCCGCCGGTTTGAATTCTGACCCGGCTGGTCATCAGTAAATATATCCTTGGTATCCTCAACCGAAAGTGTGTGGTATGTTCCAAAAGTAAGGGAAACACCTAAATGGGTGACAAGGTTTTTTTATGTAAAGCTTCATTTTACAAAAAAGGTTATAAACAAAACCTAATTATGGTCATCACAAGCACCTCCAGACCCTTACCTATGTTAAGGTGATCCGAAGTGGGACCGTGCCGATTCACGAGGGAAGCGTATTCATGGCCGCAAAGTAAATCCCTTGACCTGTAAAATAGATCATGCCTCAATTAGACTATGCCTGTTTGCTGTTATACTAAGGTCCCGTAAATCCGCCAGAGTTCCTGGCAACAAAACCGCTTACCTAAAGTGAGTACGCTAGAGTCTGGATCAGCATCAGGTGTGTTCTCAGTTCCGGATACGGAAAGAAACACCACCCGTAAGTTACCTTTATATATCCGAAGTGATCTGAAAACAACTAGGACGTATACCTCTGCATTGTCGAATTCAAAAGGTGAAAACGTTATCTCTTGTGAATACTCTTAACCCCTTCTTGCTGTGGGGGTTTTGGGTCAGCACGGCACCGCCATGCTCATGACGGAACCACGCCGTCATGAGTCACGGGCGAGCTGTGCTCATGACGGCGTGATTCCGTCATGACTCCGCCCACTTGCATTGATCGCCCGCACAGGCGGGGAATCAGTGGCGCGTGGGCGGAGCAGCCGCCAACGGCCGCAGCATGACGGAACCACTCCGTCATGAGCACACGGCGCCCGTGGCTCATGACGGAGTGGTTCCGTCATGAGCAGGGAACGGGTTAAGTGTACTCCATATTTGATAAATATACATGGAATTAGAAACTAAAAATAGAATGCAATGGCTCGATTCCTGTTTTATATGGGGTCATTAATCTAACTGCCCCCGTAAATTCAAATTCGGAATGTAAGGGCTTTCCCAAAAGGGAAAAGAAGAGGGATTAGAAGACATTAATTATTATCGAGTGTTGGAAACGCTAGTTGTTGTAATTTATTCATATGCAATGTCACGCGCTGCTGGCAGCGCGTGACAGTAACTGTTCACAGGCTCTCCTGCGCGAGAGCACCCATTGTCATCCTCCCCTTCCTATTGGCTCTCCAACATTCTACCTTGCCCTCTCCTCTCCTTCCCTGCTCCCAACTGTCATAACGATATTGTAGCTCTGACTTCTATCCACACGCCTTTGTGGGGCTGTAAGGAATAAACTTAGAACCCAACTTACCGCGTCTGCTTCATTTCCACAAGTGGCGGCGATCAGACTTCTCATCTACAGCCCCACTGCGTTATGCTTTACGTCACGAAGATATCTGTTGCAGGTTGCTGCTTTGTAACGGTGAGAGATTACTTGGCTGCGGCGCCGTGGGACTTCTTGGCAGTTTTCAACTAGCACTTCCCAGCTGTTCAACTGTTCCGTGGATCCTGCCTGATTCCTATGGTCCAGTGTTGCTGTATTCGCAGAGGGAGTTCAAGCCATCATGCAGTGAGATCAGCGCTGATTGCGTGCGTTTGTTCTGTGTCCTTCGACGCTTCACCTCAAATCTCACCAGCGACTGTTCCCGCATTCCGCTGACCAGCCTTTGCCCTCTTGCTGACACTGCGCACAGCCTAAATCCTGTCAGAGACACTCCTGCCTTTCTCCAGCAGCTGTGCATCCCTCACATCGCGCGTGACGTCAATGAAACGCACACGTATGGCGACATCTTGATTTTCTTCAATTTCACCGCTACGCTGGAATTATTGTGCATTGCCAGACTCAGTGATGCACACACTTTATTATTTTCGAGTGCGTTCCCTCACACAGTGACACGCACACTTTCATCACACTTCCATTGATTCTTGTGGGTAATCCAGCGCTTACAGTGACACTTCATCTAATAAGCAGAGTTTTTTTCTCGTGACAAGATCTTCACGTCATTTTCTCCAAATTCATCGCTATGCCCACATTTTTCTGTGCGTTGCCTATTTCAGTGATGCGCACATTTACAATTCTACAGTGCGTTTCCTTCCCACAGTGACACGCACACCAGCACCATTTGGAACCACTTTTCCCTCGGTTCATTCAAATAATTTTAACAAAAAGAAATTCTGTGCGCTACCTTTCACAGCTCACACCTTTGTCAGTTACCAACCTTCATTGCGCATACTGAACACTTTTGCTAAAAATGTGTGCCTGAAGCTCATTGAACCTTTCTCAACCTCAAGCTTTTCTTCCACTCAAAGGTGAACCATGCATGCCATGGAAGGAGCGGGAGGAATACTTCTGTAACTATATAGAAACAGTGGAGGATGATGATTTCACTCCTGTGAAGAAAAAGAAAGTACTTTTGTATTGTTTGGGTCCAGGAGGTTTAAAAACGTACAATAGAATTGAGAAGAAAGTCAGGGAGGGTGATGATGTATTTCAGCACGCCTTGGATGACTTGGATGCACATTTTTCACCCATAGTATGTGTTGCTGTGGACCGCTATTAATTTTCAAGAAGGAAACGGCAAAGACGAGAGCATTGATGAATACGTCTCCGCTTTAAATACTTTAGCCTTGACATGCAGTTTGGGCAATTACAAGAGAACTTCATATGTGACCAGATAATTATGCATGCCAGTAACTCCAACATCCAAGACAAACTTTGGGTAAATGGCAAGTCACCATTGAAAGAAGTGGTCGCCTTAGTTAAAAAAGTGGAACTTACAGGCAGATGTGCTAAAGCTGTTCTTGATGAGCCCAATGTGGTGAAAGCAGTCAATTAATCCAATGCTAGCAAATTAAGGTCCAAAGAAAGTACTCGCCAGAATCCTAATAAAGTTTACAAGAAAAGCGGACCCAACAAGAAGAAACACGAACAGGTCTAGAAATACAATGAGGACACTGAATGTAGAGGCTCTTGTTGTGGTTCTCCCTCCAATTTTGCAGACTTCAAAAAGTGTCCTGGCAAATTTCAAAAGTGCAAATCTGGGGGTTAATAGGGCACTTCGCAAAAGTATGCAACAGAAAATTCTTGAGACGAAGCAAGCCTGTGAAACACATCCAAGATGGAGATGACTCCAAGTCTGGTGATTCAGACAGCTCGGAGTCTGACGAGTTTAACTATGTGTTCTCCATTGAATATGACATACTGAACTCGCTCCCACTAAGATCAAAAAACCTATGTGTGAAATAAGAATGGGGGGGTGTCTATGAACATAATGGCCGACTCTGGCTCCCCGTTCACAATTGTCAACAAAAATGTATGGAAGCAGCAATTTGTGGGTAAAATAGGTGCTTCACTTGAAAAATCCAACGTAATTGGCAGGAGTTACACAGGGGATAATATCGAATTCTTAGGAACTCGTGAACTGGAATTCGAATTCAAAAACAGGAAGGCGTTCTGCAAACTCTTTGTAGTTAAAAAAGGTCCTTCTGTCTTGGGGGTGGTGTGATCAGGCTGATCTAGGAATCATTCTCAACCCCAATAGTGTTGACCCTGTTATGTCCATTGATGACACATGCAAAAGCTCCCTTCATAAAGGCTACCCTGAAGTGTTCTCTGGTAAAGTGGGCTTCTCAACAGTTTCCAACACAAAATTGAGCTTAAAGACTCTGCCTCCCCATGCATACACAAAGTAAGACAATCACCCGTTTCTGTCAGAAATGATGTCCATATGGAACTTAACAGACTGGTCAATGACGGAATAATTGAAAAGGTTGAATCTGCAGAGTGGGTTTCTCCTCTGGTGGTCGTCAAACGCCCCAATGGAAAAATTAGACTCTGCATAGATCTCAGAGACCTAAATAAGAATATAATTGTTGATCAGTACCCTTTGCCACGCATGTGGTAAATGTTCAATGCTACAAGGGACATGCATGTATTTTCCATTATAGATTTAAAATCTGCGTACCATCAGGTACCTTTACACATGGATAGCAGAAAGTACACCACATTCATTACGTCATTTGGTTGTTATCGTTTCATGAGGGTACCATTTGGTCTGGCCTCGACCACAGCGCTTTTCCAAAGAGTCATGACATCCATCTTTGAGGGTGTTGCTGGTGTGAGGTTCTTCCAAGATGATATCTTGGTCATGGGCAGCAGCCAAATGGAACATGACACATGCCTCAAGCATGTATTAGAAAATTTTAAAAGGCATGGGCTAACAGTCGAATTAGATAAATGAAAATGTTCACATAAAAAAGTAGTTTACATGGGTCACACGATTAGTCTTGAAGGTATTAAACCCAAGCAAGGTTTAGTTGATGCCATCCTTAAAGCTCCCTTTCCTTCCAGCAAAGATGATGTGAGAGCCTTCCTCAGTTTAACCGAATACTACTCGAAGTTCATTCATAACTTTTCTGAAAAAACATACAATTTAAGGTAATTACTCAAAACAAGACAAAATTTGTGTGGTCCCTGAAATGCCAGAACACTTTCAACACCAACAAAAAGGAAATCAGCAATGCACCTTTTCTTAAAGGTTTTGACCCCAAAGCAGAAATCTTTGTTACAACTGATGCCAGCAACAAAGGACAGTAAGTGGTTTGGAGGAGAGATTAATAACCTGTACCTCCCTTTCTGTAATGCCTACTTGTTCTTCCCGTCTCCTGATCTCAGCTTTCTCCTGTAGTCTTCTTTGTCACAACCTTTTGCCTCTACAGGTCTTCTATCCTGATCTCCTTGTTTGGGTTGTGTTCTGTTTCCTTTCCGTATCCTCTGTACCTCCCTCAATAAAGAAGAGTTGGTCTGTCTGGCCTCACCCATTGTACCTGTGCTATTATCCGCCTCACTGTCAATGGTCTGGGGGCACTGAGTGAGGTTGAGCTCGAAGAGATTGAAATGGTTTCAAGTCTTGGCCTGTTTGTATGAGCTGATCATATTCTGGGCGAATGTAAAGATCCTGCCCTTCTTGTAATCAATCTCGTCTCGTTTGAGCTTTCTTGATTTCCTTTCCTAAATGTCATCTTGGTGTTTTTGTAAAATATCGTTTATGATGACATCATTCTTTTCAGTTGCCTCCTTAATGTGTAACTCCCTGATTTCTCTTTCTAGGGTTGCAATCTCTGTTTGGAGTTTTGCAACTTTACGTTCTGAATTTTCTATAAGTATGGTCATTAGTGTGTTAGAATTGGCTGTCAGGGCTTCTTCCCATTTCTTTAGTAGATCCTCATCCAGATCGTCATACGTGAGGAAGATCTGTGACCTGAGACCTTGTGGGACCCTATTCAGTCTCTCTCAGGTATTGTTTTAGGGTTGCCCCACCCCACCACCTAGAATTTTCATTTTTTTTGTCTCTCAAGTCTCAAGAATTTTTCTCTCAGACTCTCTCTACGTTGTGGATTTCCACTAGTTGAGGCAGTAATAGTTGTCGTGCCCCTACATAGGTTTTCAAAAAGCTCTTCTGCTATATTGTCTCTGTCCAATGTGATTCTTAAAAAAGTGAAAAAGAGAATATTTAGTGGTGTTTTACGCTGCGGCCGCCCTTCCTGAAGAGGTTAGATGCTTATTGGTGTGGGGGTGTTAATGGTATAGGAAGCAATGGCGCCTAGCTGTTTCTGGGTGCACCGTACTAGTCAGGAATCTAACACACTACACGCAGAAATAGCTAGGCGCCATTGCTTCCTATACCATTACCAGCCCACACCAATAAGCATTTAACTTCTCTGGGGCATGCAGTTCAGCAATCCTGTTTCTTTCTCAGGCTGTTCCTCCTTCTCCAGGCAGCCCACTGCCCACCATGCAGGGGACTTGTTTGGGTTGCCCGCACCTTGAAAGGAAGCCAGTAACCAGGGATTATGGCCCTTCTGCTCAGGGTCCTATCCTTGGGCAATGAGTATCTTGGCACTCTACCTGGACATCTGGCCAGTATGTATTGTAGTTTTGCAGACATTGATGTGGATTCATCCATTCATTTATTCAGGAATAGACACAGAATGCATATGAAAAGGGACCCCTTTATCGTATTTTTTTGTTGTCAGGCAGTTAGATCTTGGCAATTTCTTTTTCCTTAGCCCACACATTTTTTGTTCCAGTGTGGTTCCAGGTTGGAGTGATCTAAATTAATCCATATCAGGAGCGTCCCTTCTGTCTCTTTTATTTCTACGGGTAAAAGGTGTTGTTATTTGTAGAGCTGAATATAATTATTTCCCCAATCCTTGCACTGGCCATTGTAGGATTTTAATGTAGTAGGCATGCTGGAGTGCCATTGGTTTTGGTGTTCATGCTACTTCTCTGAATTTAAGTAGATCTAAGATCAAAAATAATGCCTAGCTCACAAAACAACCACAGCTCAGAACCTCCTTGGATTTTCTACACAATGGCAGCACATGAACTGAAAGTTGTTTGCTACAAGAGAAGCATGGCCAGTTTCAACGCATAGCTCCAAAGTAAGTGTACGAGCGGGGATTGGCTACTTACAAGGGATTCCCAAGGAGAGCTACAAAAAACAAAATCCAGGGAGCATATCTTTGAAGGTTCAGAGCAGTATTGAAGTATCCTTTCTGAAAGCGACACAGAAACCAGAACAGAGTTTTTGATTAATATTAGATAGCTAAAAAAAGTGGCCCATGTTTGTAAATTGGGGCAGGTTTTAACTTGTAAAGACAGACTGCATATATGTTTTTTTCAAAGTATGGAACAGTGTGTGGATTTCAGCTTGTTGCATGCAATGATTTAAAATATCAGAGAAATCAACAATAAAAACGGGCCCAGCAGACTATAAAACAGGCCCACAAACAGCCTACAAAAAGTCCCACACACTGACCTGTCAAAGCAGCCCTTCAGGCACTGCCCAATTGCCCTATGCAATCAGGAATGCCCTGGCTACTTACCGGCAATCTTCTCCTAGTCTTGGTCTTCCTGGGTGCAGTCCTGAGTCCCACCCTCCCAGCTGGGCTTGGCGGCTGACTAGTTCCTGTTTTACTGTTGTTTTTTTGCCATGGTATGTTACAGGAAGTGCTTTGTTAGTTCCTCCCTTTTGTGGTGGCTCCTGGGTAACGGGGGCCATCTTGGGAGAACTTTTTGAATTTCAGCTAGGGAGTTGGTTCTGCCAGAAAGGAGAAGTATCTCCTGCATAAGGACTGCAGTCAGGAAGACGGAAAAGGGGGTAATGCTGAGCCACAGTTTTTGATCCCATTATGTGTTCAAGATATGGGCTAGTAGTGAGAAAGTCTAGCCACAGTGAGAAAGCATTCTAAAATTGCAGAACGTGTGGAATAACAGGTACTAGCAAATGGAGTGATTTGTGGCACGGCTCAATGTCTATGGCAGAAGGTATAAGAACAGGAAGTCAAATAAATCACACAGTTGTGACACTACAGAATAATAGCACCTTACTCACCACAGCTTCAGCACGTTTTGTTTGCGGATTGTCGCCTGTTAACACACTGCAAGCAGTTGTCCAAGGCTGGTCATGATTGCAAACCATTGCTTCAAGGAAGCGCACAGTTCATTAATTATTGCACACTATACACCTGCAGGCGAGCACCTCCCCTGCTCCATTTTTGTCCTCACTTCCCCACAGAAGTCTTAACATCTGTCACCACAAGCTCAGCTTGCCTGTGTGCAGTAAGTACCAAACGATGAAGCTTGTCTACTTTTAATTAGTGATTTTATTCTGCCTCGCGAAATACTGTACGCAGTGACCCACCACTGCTCAAACGTCAGATTGAGGGAACGGCCGCCATTAGCCACGCCGCTTGATAGTCATTTTCGTATTCATAGAAAGTAGAAGGATGCCACGCAGGACGAGCCTTTTGCATAATAAATAGCGCTATCACAACAGCTAAAATAAACCATGATAGATGATCTTGCAGCAGAATGGCCAAGAGGTTACCAGATGCAAATTGCAAGTTCTGAACTGCACCCAAGGAGACTGTGGAGGGATGGGGCTCCTTAACCCTTTCTTGCTCGCGCAGTCGAGAGGAGGATATGAGAGATGCAGCCATGAAGACCGCAGGAGCTAAGGCTTTGGACTTCAGCATGCTAACTGGCATAAGGCAGGTTTGGGAAAGACAGGGCAGGTGCCATCTAGACTTTTCTGTCGATTTAACTGCCTTGTTCATGTCCATTGCGGGAGCCATTTTGGATGAAAATAAATTGTGATGGCTGGTCCATTGTAATATGCTGGCGTGGTGGACCTGTCAGCATTTGGTTTCTATGAAGACGGAACCCCTATATGGGCGTGTGTCTTCATAAATAATAAAACTAATGTTCTCCACACACATGAATATTTCTGCTAGCACAAGGGTAACATTTTGGACTTTTCTTGCCTTGGACCACAATGGTTTCTGTAGCAGACTCAGATAAGAGAAACACTGGTGGGAATGGGGTCTGATGATCTGCCTTAAATAGGATGGCCCCTCTAAGACCATTCTTGTGCATTCGGTACACTGAGAACAGTTTCCAGACGGCGTAGTCAACAGGGGAAACCACAATCCCCCACACTCTAAACGTGGTACGGTACACAAGTGGTGGGTAGAAGGACTGTCAGCCGTGGCCCATTCAGGCAAGAGCACACCTGATTCGACTGACGCACGCGAGGGAAAATTAATTATTTATTTAATTTTCCCTCATGGTCGTCAGTTGAAATCCCCCTGACTTCCCCCTCCACCAGGCCCCACCGCCGCACCGCCCTTACCTGAACCGGCAGAGGCTGAGGACTGTCACCAGTTTTTTACGCTATCCACCACCCACTTCTTAAAAAGCTTTTTGTACATATTGAAAGCCTAGTGCCAGGCGACTCACGGCCTCCACAGGCGAATGACCTCAATTGATTGCTGTTGGAAGGCTAGTGGTTCTGGAATCTTTTGAGGCTAACATGGGTGGGATTAAACGCCAGACCCTGCAGACTCATGAATACCCAAGGTAAGGCAAAGCACCAGAGTTTTGTTCTCTGCCATCACTCAGAGGAGTGTCCATCTGTCTTGGAAACATCGAATCAGCCACTGGACAAAGACTGCTGTGAAAGTGAGATTTACTGCAGTGTGTGGAGTTTAAATGTGATCCCTCCTAAAGTCGAAAGGGAGCCAGGTGAACAATAGGACCCTGAGCAGTAGCTGATGCCTCTGGGAAGTGGTTCACACTAACTGGAGGAATATTGGACGCGATATGCGGAGTGTACTCTGCTGTTAGACACATGCAGTAGAGCCTAGCGTGTGGATGTGGCACCCTCGGGTACTGAAGGTCGGTAAAGCAAATGGTACTAGCTTGCACTCAACCGGAAGAAGCTGCATCCTAGACCTGACCGGTACTTACTTTACCATGAGCGCAGCAGTACCCCGGAACAGCTTTTTTCATACGTCCCCCAAGCCTGAGGAGCTAATCATGGAAAAAGATGCCACCACCACCAGTGATGCGAAGAGATGGCAATGGCATGAAAGGGGTTTGATTTCCCCATAAATGAATGTGTCCTTTACTGGTGCTAATGAAAAGTGCCGGTGTTGATGATTAAGCGCCAGCGCTGAGCACCAGAAACCACCGGCTCAAATTAAGCACTGCCCTGGTATTACCTACAGGAGTATATTATTCTCATTGCTTTCCAACTAGCGGCCTTGTGTCCTACTCATACCCTTTTAACAAACCATAGCAAGGACATGTGCAACAACCTATACCCAAAATTAGAAGGAAGTCCGCACGTGTCTGAAATTCTTTCACCATATACAGAGTATTTCCCATTGGACTCCATTCAGAGCAGATGGCAGTCCAATACAAAAGCTGGCAAGTGACCAAGGCTTGGCATATGCAAAAATTTACATTTTGTAGAACATTTTTCACAGTGTCTGATGTGGAACATAAACATGGGCCTAGCCTCGCTAATACAAGGGGGCTGCTTAGAGTATAAAATCTCACCCATAAGAATTATTTTTTGTTTGAGTCACTCTCTCGCAGAAAAGATGTTTGCAAAATTGTGCAAAAACTTGCTACTGTGAAAGTCACACAATTTTGTGAGTTTTGTGTAATGCTAATTTTTCAGGGCCTACAGCCAAACACACAGTAAACTATCTAATTGTGACACATTTCGGAGAACCTTTACATTTATATAAAGAGAAATACACGTTTTGGATCATAATAGTAAATAGAAAGCTTAATGGTTGTTTCATAAATCTAAGCAATTAATCTGCTCAATTCTGTCCAAGTTGGTGATCAGCACTTTCTTTTACTGTGAAAAGACCTTTTAATGTAACAAGAGCCATAACTTACTATTCAAAGTTACAGAGGAAAATGTTTTAAGAAAAATGGTCATAAAATATAGCTGCATTTAAGCAAATAGCATCAAAGCAAATTAACCAATGTTGTAACTCATCTTGTCAGTAGCACATCTTTTATCCTCAATCGCGTCTGCTTCAAGGTCACAAACACATATTTACAATGGAGCTGCTCTGCACCGAGTGGTCTCTGTGACATCCCAGACAAGGGTGCAAAGTTTGGGTGCGTGCAAAATCACAAAACTGCACCGATGGTGGAAAACATTCCTTTGCTGGTTCTTACTGATGTACAATTTTTAATTGTGTGTGGTCCCCTCTGCTCCTGCCTTCCTGTCACACCACATTCCTGAGCTGACCGCAAGGGCAAGCAACGTAAGTGGTAAGAGGTGTCATGAGTAGATGCGAGCTTAATTAGTTCAATTCATAATTAGAGCTCACGGTTTTATGGTGTTTATATTTTTGTAATTTCCATCTGTATTTATCCATATTTATTTTTTGCTAATTTACCTGTATTTATCCATATTTATTTTAGGTTTTGTGAAAAAATGAAGCTGAAGTGTGTATATATCTTGATTTTTTTTAACCGGTTAATATACACTCGTGCCTGAACGCCTGACAGGTTTCAATGATATATATACACACCCAGATGATAAAATATGCACTTATAAGAAAAAATGCACATATTAGTATCATGGCTGTGCAAATCTACTGCTGTTTAAGTTTCTTTACTAAAATTCCTTTATTTTTGTAATCCCCTTGCCTGTTAATCCGCATAGCTTTTGGCCTGGCAGTCATGATTGACAGCATTCAGAATCACTCAAAAACAACCCAATTTCTATTTTTATCCACATTTAAAAATGAATACAGACAGGAAAATAAATGTTTTTCAGTCTGTATTTATCTGTAAAAATTAGTAAAAACGGAAAACAGGAAGCCTTATTCATAATCAGCATGATTTTTGTGAAAATTACATACATTCTTATGAAATAACTCTTGGCACTCACATCTGTGAACATTGTACATGATGTGCACTTGCGTAGAAATGTCAAGCCAGATATTTGCTGTATATTTTAGACAGTTTCTCATGCAAGCGGTGGACACAGCTATCGCCAACATATACATAGACCTTTGTAAGTTCACATAGCGGCGTACATTTGTTAATTTGTGCTCAGTTTTCAGCACAAAAGTGACAGAAACCAAGGCAAACATGTTTAGTTGAGATTTACTTTTTGAGCACAAAACTTGATTTGCACTGGAAAGTAGCCCCAAAGGAATGCAAAGTTGCATTAACAGAGCTTTGCATCAGGGGAAGTACCATGGTGGGTACACAAGAGTACCCAGGCAACAACCTATGCAAAACCCTATCTACTAATGTCTGTGGACAAGATTAGCATGCCCAGTCCAATCGATCACTTAGATCGAATCATCTGCGCCTCTTACGTACACCCAGATTTCATCGCTCCAGAATGGGGGGGCAGAGCCTTCGCAGTTATCACTTCTCAATCATGGAACAGCCTGCCATTGTCTCTTCGTATGACTGAATCTGAATGCCTATTTCGATGCAATTTAAAATCCTGGCTGTTTTCCAACCCTTAGCCGCTCAGAGACATTTACAATTGCCTACTGTCTGTAGCACCGGGACACCCCCGTTGGGGGTAGCTGCGCGCTATATAAGCTTCTAAATAAATAAATAAATAGGTGCCAACATATAGAATGCCTCTTTGAAATTGGCGCTAACGGGAGGAAATGTTTTAATTCCTCCAACCCTTTTCAATTTTGCATACGTGCTGCACTGTACAGCACACAAAGTGGGCAAAGCGTTAAGCTACATCTAAACATATTATTTTGTCCCGGAAATGTACCCATCCAGGGGAAAACCTATGCTTGACATCTGCATACACTGTGCACTACGTTGCAAGGGTATGAGCATTGGCGCATGGCAACCTAAAGTGTGCCAGCACAGGAAATAGAGAGGAAATAAGCTCTGTATCTTAGTACATTCGAACCAGTTTTACTCTCTCTCTGTCATGCAATGCAACACAGCAACTTTGGTTGCTGCATTGCGTGAAAAAGTAGTAAATCAGCCCTGCAATATTTCCTGTACAAACACATTTTCTGCAAGCAAAAATTATGTGAAAGGAGCAAAAGGGAAAAAATAATTATGCAAAATATATGGAGCCCAATAGTCAGGAATTTCTCACTATTATCATCATCATCATGATAACTTTATTTCGGTCGCAGGACCATAAAAGTACAATAAAATATATACAAGTACAAAAATAAGATCATAAATAAGAAGATGTAAATTTAAGAAACAATTATTAAACAATGAGCTATCATGGTCAGTTAATAAAAAAATAAAAACTGATATGCCATTACTATGGATTAATAAAACTCATTCGTCTCCTCCAAATAGCAAATAGGAAACGGGAAACTGCATAGACAATAAGTGGGTTGGTATCGTAGGTTAGAACTCTTCGAGCTTGTACACATTTTCTGAGGCCCAATATTTTGCACAAGGGGAAAAGCCAGCATTTTCGGGTCGTACTATATACTGGACAAAAGAACAAAATGTGCGCAACATCTTCTTTGCATGTTTTGCAAATTGGGCATTTGGCTTCAATCAATTTTCCCCAGCTAGATGTAAATACCCCGATTGGGAGGCAGCCATATCTTAACTGAGTATAAAGTTTTCTCGCCAGTGGGGGCTGTACTACATCCAAAAATACTTCCAATTTAGGTTCAATTTTCATCAATAGAAACTCGGAGGTCAACCTGCCCAGAGAAGCTGAGCAGTTTAATCTATTGGAGTTAAAAAGTCTGACAGCTGCCAGTATCTCAGACCTGTGAGTCCTCATACAGCTAATATCCGGAGTGTCCCAAAGTTGGGGCAGACCGATTTGATAAAAGGAAGACTTTATATGGAGCAGCCAGGGAATATTCTTACACTTTAGCGTCCCCCAGATTGCACTAAATTCTGCTCTAAAAAATTCAAGCTCACGGACAGACCAGAGCCTTCTCCAAAAAAGCAGAGGTCGTGCGGCAGCCAAGTCATTAACGGGAACCAAATCCATATCCAAGCGTAATGGTATTAGAGGCGTACTCTGGGGGAGGCCAACCAGACCACGCATGAAGGCATGTTCCACCTTTTGAAGATTGGATGTATTTGTATGGCCCCACAGTTCTGCAGCGTATAATGCTGCGGACCTCACCTGGGTTTTATAAATCTCCAATACAGGGGTAACAGGTTTGAAGATAGAAGTTCTGTGAAGTCTACCAATTCCCCCCGATGTTTGGGATAGCCTCAAAGAAGATTTTGCCACTTGAGCTTCCCAGGTAAAGTTCTCAGTAAGCGTGACCCCTAGGTATGTGAAGGTCTTGACTCTTTCCAAGGGGACACCCCCCAGTACAGGGTTCGGACGTGTGCGCCTCGGGGGACTGAAGATCATAAACCTGGTTTTCCCCAAGTTGATCTCCAGTCCCCGCGAGGCACAAAAGGTCGCGAACCCATCCAGTACCCGCTGGATGCCCGATGATGTCCGGGATAACAGCAGTGTGTCGTCCGCGAACATCAGAGCGGGCACCCGACCAGAGACCAGTCGGGGGGCATCAGTATCCTTGATACTATTTAGTTAGTCAATCAATCCATTGACGTACAAGCTAAATAGTGTAGGGGCCAATACGCAGCCCTGTCGTACCCCCCGAGTTACAGGGAAACGTGCAGATAGATCCCCGTTCTTCCCGCACCTCACCTGTGCAAAATTCCCTGTGTGGAGGCGAATCAACACATCGAGTAGATATGGTGGGAGACCAAGGTCCTTCAATACCATCCAAAGTTTCTGCCTAGGGACCAGATCAAATGCGGCCCGCAGGTCCACAAAAACAAGGTAGAGGCTGCCACCCTCCACTCTTGCTGTTTTCCAGAAGAGGACCTGGAGCGGAAAGATCTGGTCCAAGGTAGATATGCCAGTTCTAAAGCCAGCTTGTAGGGGAGTCAATACTTTGTTCACCTCTAACCAGTCTAGCAGTCTGTTTAATAGAATTCGGCCCAGCAATTTTTGAGTGGAATCCAATAAGCTGATGGGTCTATAATTGGCTGGGGTTAATGGGCAGCCCTTCTTGAAAATCGGTACAATTTCGGCCCCTAGCCATGTGTCAGGTAATGCAGAAACCATCAGAACCGCATTAAACAGTACAGTCAGATAAGGGGCCCAAATTTTGGGTTGGGAGCGGAAGAGGTCCCCCGGGAGCTTGTCGAGTCCTGGGGCTTTGTTTGGGAGCAAACCCTCAATCACAGATTCTACCTCCTTATAAGTAATTGGATCTGGATGGTTGCCCTCAGTCATAACCTGAGGATCCGGTAAACTATTCCCTGTCCAAAGGGCCAAGGGTCCAGGCTGGCTATTTTCGGGTATAGGGTCCGAGGCTACAAAAGTCCCAGGAGATGATCTATTGTCCTGATCCTGGCACAGGAATGCCCTTGACTCCGGGCTTGCATATAGTTCTTTAAAATGCGCCTCCCAAACTAGAGGGGCGATGTTCGGAACCCCTAGCTCTCGTTTGCCACTCAATGCTGAGGTGGCAATAGCCCAGAAGGTCCTAGAATCCTTAGAGAGGAGTGCCTCCCTTAGATTGTTCCACTTGGATTCCTCCCACTCACTCTTCGCCCTGGTCGACTCCTTCTTGTACAGCAATCTAGAGGCCTTAATAGTAGGTCCATCTTTAGATTTTATAGCTACAAGCATATTCCTCTTTGCGCATTTACAGTCATGGTCATACCAAGGATGTGTTCTAGGCCTTGATTGCCTGGGCTTGAATACAGGATAAAATATCTCCCAGAGGCTCGTAGTCAACTTTCTATGTATGTCAGGGGCCTGCTTAAGGGAGAGAGGACCCCCCATTTCACTTATTAGCGGGATGGCAGTCCGATAAATTTCAGCAAGACGTGTCGTCTGTTCCAGGCACATTGCCCATTTAACCCTTCTTCTATTGTTGGATATAGTAAGGGGTAATACAGACAGTACTGTGTTTGGCTCTGGGTTGGTTAAGCCAAATGCGCCAGGCTTAAGCGTCAGGAGCAAAGCATTATGATCACTATCTTGTCTTGTAACAACCTGGAAATCTTTAAGCTTATCCCAGTGCTTGGCTTCCAATAAAATGTAATCTATAATGGAAGTACTGTTAGGCCTATTAAATGTGGGTAGACCAGAATTAGCATTATCCGACCTTCCATTGCACGCCCATAGGGACTTTGCAAGTGTGAAGGATTTGATTTGTAGTACCAGCTTGGTCCAGGCCTTCACTGGGGTAATGGCAGGGGCCGGAATACACCAGAGCGAGTCTACCTCATCTTGGTTGTCTAGTTCGGGGAAACTCAAGGGTTCGAACTGGCAATTAAAATCGCCTCCCACAATTATTGTAATTAAGGGATCGAGTGATTGGATGAGGAGATCAAGAGCAATAAAAGTGCTTGATTCATTTCCATTTGTAGTAGGCCTGGAGTAAATATTAATAATGGCCACACGTGACTTATCAGATGAAGTTAAAAGGACACATTGAATATCAGGTGAATTAGTTTCAAGCTGAGTGGCCCGTAGTCCCAGATGTGTACCTACCCAGATGGATAACCCGCCCGAGGGGCGACCCTTGCCCCTTGAAATAGCAGAGATATCAAACGTCGCAAAGCCAGGGCATTCACTCCCTTCCAGGGCCCAAGTCGCTTGCATTAAACAGATGTCGTGTCTTGTCATAAATACGAACCACTCTGGTTCAAGTAATTTATTCTTGAGTCCCGCGATGTTCCAAGAAAGTATATTAATAGACCCTTCCATCACTCTATCTGCACCATAATCAGACCCCTGCTGTTTTAGGGGGCTCAGATCACGGCTATCTCCTACACTGTTTTCCACCGACCCACCAACGATAGGACAAGGATCATCACCACTAGGTTGGGTGAGTGTATTCTGCCCAGGTCCAGATCCATCCGTACAATCCCTATTGCTCAATTTCAAAACAGAAGTTTCGATCTGGGCCAGTCAGTCAACTTCTTCCAGGACGCTGAACCTGTTCCAATGGGCGTATGTCTGCAAAGGCGGGATGGGGATTAAGGGATGTACTACAGGTGGCTTCCATTGCCGAGTCCCACTAGATGGCAAAAGGTGATTCCTACCATAGTGAATAAAGGTCTGATTATAATTCGAGGTGGGATAAAAATAAGACAAATGGAGAGGCAATATCTGGGAGTTCCGCCACATGGAAGATTTACATATATAATCCACTGCGGCAGGATCCCTAAAGTTTATTGTTATAGCATCCCCTGCCACTGTTTTAGGACCCCTTCCAATCCACTCTATTCTTCTTACCGCCAAGATTTCCCCCGAAATATTAGGAGGGAGGGGTCTGTTTATACTTAGCCACTGAATACATTTATTCTTAAGGTCAATCTCAAATTCTTTTTTCCCCTCTCTTAGAGCTGGAACACCCGCTAGGACAGCCACATAAGGTAGAGCTTCTGGGGGCAGATTTATTGTAGGCAGCTGGCAGGGATCTGCCCTACACTGGGCAGGTCTCATTGGCAGGGTTGTAGTACTTTTTCCAGGGACTTCAACCTCCTTAGGGTGTAGACTAGAACTATCGGCTTGGGCCCTTGGGGTCAGGGTGAAATGACCTTTATTTTTAGGAATAGAGGGAAGTGGTGGCATAGCAGTTATAGGGTTAGGGATGGTAATTGTGCTCCCTAAAATTGTATTCTGGGCCACTGAAATGTCAACAGGATCAGCCCCCAAGTTACTAGAAGCAGAAGATACCAACTTTTCAGAAGGAATTATTAACTTTGTTGTTCCCACTGCCTTATTATTTAGAATGGTAACAATTCTGTCCACTTTTGATATTAAAGGTTTAATGTGTGCAACAATGGTCTGTTCCAGGCAAGCCTGTAAATCCGCCACCATGTTTGTGACCCAACATGGCACCCCCGGTTGGGAATTCAGGGTGCTATCCAGTGGGGTCACCAAATTATGATTATGGTTGGCCGGCGTTTTTTTACCCAGCTTTCTAACTTTTTTAGCGAGACTATTTTTCCTCAGCTTAGAGTCTAACTTCCCCGATTTCGAAATTAGTGCAGGGGAAGAGGGGGTCAGGGTAGCATAAGAGTCCACAACGATGCTAGGGAACTCCTTTGTAACCTGCCCCAACTCCGCACCACTTAATGGTTCAGAAAGCATCTGAGAGCATGGCAGCTCAGCAAAGGAGGGTGCGAGGAAAGAATCAGGGACCGTAGGGTCAATAGTTAGTACAGAACAGTCCCCTTCAAAGTCTTGCAAACATATAGTAGGTGTGAGAGATAATCTTCTTTCAGTATTTTCAATTGCGGTGGCCACAACTCCAATTGTTTGTTGTAACATTTTGTCGATGGCCGTGAGTGTAGGTAGGGGTTGGGGAGCGGCTGCATGTAATCTGGTATTTGGGCGAGTCACAAGATGCTTAGATATTTTCCCCGGTTTGCTCATCATCTTTTTAGCAAGGATATCTTAGGAGCCAAAGAGCAGATACAATTGCAATGTCAGGTCAGAGCCCTGGGCAGTGTGGTATGGCACAAGGATCAGGTTTGTGCTAATCCAGTCAATGCATAAAGGCAACAGCTATGTATGAACCAAACAGGGTACCTTCGTGTAGTAAGACCCAGCGAACGCGAATCCAAGATCCTCCGGGGGAAGGCGAAAAGGGGGTGGCCCAGCCTCGTCCAGCCCCTGACGGCCACAGACGGCCCGCCCTTTGCCCGGGCTCAGCCCGGCGACGCCCGCGCGCGTCCCGCGACGCGGAGGGAGCCTCCTTCTCTTAAGCGCCTCCGGGCGCGAAGATTCAATTCAGCTGGTGAGCGCTATGCCCTCTGGGAGCTGTAGTCTCCCCCTGCGATGGCCGCGCGATGGTAGGTAGCGGCTGCAGGGGAGACACACAGCGTCAGGGCCCCAAGGGCAAGATGTCAGGTAGGAGAAAATGCTTGTGATCCCTTCAATATCAGGACAGCGTCTGAATAATCACCCCATTATCACTGAGAAATTATCACATCCTTTGCATACGTTCGTTAATGCTTGCATACACACTGTAGAAATTCCACTGTCTTTTGTGCCTTAACGTGTATTGTCACATTTTAATATTCATATGATATTTTGTTTTCGTACCTGCTTGAGGCCCATTAAAGTATTAGCCGTATGGTACACTTATATGCATTTTAAAGGAAGCCTCCTTTTGCTATTCCATGTTGCAAACTGTGCATTTCATCTGAATCATTGTATTAAGCCTAGACTCTTTCTGAAGTTGGCACAAAAAAGCGAGGAATGTAGATATTAGTGGTCAGCCTTTTGCTCGAGAAAAATGCTGCTTTCTTCCAGGATCTTCTCACACTCTTTACATAAGAAAAGCCTGGCACCTGCTCTCTAGTCTTTTTAAAAGATTTGAGTGATACTGGACCCTATCTATGGACGGCATAAAAAAGATGGCCGCCTTATGATTATTTGAAACAGAGGTGTTTTTGAATGAGAAAGGGGTACTGATGTAAGTTTTTCACTTGATACATCCATGAGCAGGTCCTCTTTTGTAATTAACCTGCTCTCTAGTGCCTGTCTGTAGGTTTCTTTTTTATAATGTGTTCCTGCTTCCTTCCACTTGTATAAGTATAGCACCAAACTATATGGATTTTAGCATTACATGCTCCAACTTATCCAGGGTGAAGTTAAATGCTTGCTGGCTTTTTTAGCATTAAACATATGGTATACTTCTTTTCACTATCCTGAGTGTTTGTGATTGTTTTTTTTATAGAAATGTGTACATTGTGTGCTAGGAATTGCCTTTGCTAGGAGAAAAGGGGAGTGCTGAACTGGACTTCACATGAGGAACTCAGGGGCCAGACTTTAAGGGAGAGATTTCTCCAGGGTGACTGGGGAGGAGCACCAACCTGATGATTCAATCAGATAGCATAAGCATGCTAAACTAAATGTATGTGCAATCTAACTGCTCTTACTGTACTTTGCGTGCTTGCTTCAATTGAACATATTGTCTGTAATGTGTTGAAAGTGCATAAACAAGGTGTCGTCTGGGTAAAGGATGATGGTGTAATAGTCCGGTGCGGTAGGTAGAAATGGGAGGAGACAAAAACTATGTGTGCAAATCCATAGATTAGAATGAGCAGGCACTACAAATAGTGTGGGAAGGGATACGATAGGCAGGAACACCAGGACCCAAAGCACAGACCCTTGAAGAATGAATGTGTGTGAGAAAGATGCCCTCTGATCTAGCCACCCCTGCTCTGGCACTATTCACTTGGGCGAACAATTAAAAGTCTGTCAAATGCAAGGGGATCTTTGGGTATGAACATATGACGCCCCCTCCCCACAAAATCAGTTAGAGAAAAAGCTGAGGGAACGCCTACTCTATTTCACGTTTCCTCTAAGCCTACTCCATGGGATGAGCTGTGTGCACAATGCCAGCAGACTCCTATTCCTGTTTCCTGTGAGTGTGTGATTTAAGAAACAGTAATGAGGGCTGACAAATCTAAATAGAGTGAGTCCCAATTGATAGAGACTACCGCCCACACTATCTCCCACCAGAATGGTAAAGCCATGTGCAAGTATATGCAAAAGTGCGTGGGACTCACTAATAAGCATAGGAAGACGTCCTTTCCTGAACACAGTTCCTCCAATACAGAGAGATTACGAAATTTGAAAACGAAGTTAAATGATTCTAAAAACAAGATAGATGCTGAACAGCGGTTACTCTTTGCAGTGACGCGAGGAGGCCATAAACACATGCCTGAATCCAATATTGCCGTATTGTTGTTTTATCTGTGCAAATAACGGAGCTGTGTTCAATGCTCCTTTAGGGATCACTTTTACTGTGCAGGTCACCGTTTCAGCTGCATTCTGACACACCCCCCTCACGTGACACGCGTACTCGGCCTCATTAGGAGCCGATGACGCGTTCGCGCAGCGGGCGTGCCGCGAGCGCGCCAAAGCCGCGCTCCCGTCTGCGCCCGTCTGCACCCATCTGCGCCAGACTGGGCCCTGGGGCCAGGACCCCTGATAGTTCTAAGGTTATATATTCTCGTGATTCACTATTAAAATTGAAGATAGAGGTATCAAACAAATGCTTACACTCTATAAGCTGTGATACATCCCGGCTACGATGTTTTCATTGTGAATACGGAAGGGTTCACCGACAAGGCAGACAGGAAGCCACACGGGAGGAAACTAAATTTAAAATGCTCCTTCTTAATTGCCGCTCCCTAGTGAAACACTCCGTGGAAACACACATATTAATGGAAGAGGAAAAACCTGATATTTTATTTCTAACCGAGACTTGGTTAGATAAAGACTCGGACTATGTTATTGCTGAAACTCTTCCTCCCCACTATCTGATCCAGAGACTGGATCGAGAATGCGGGCATGGAGGAGGCATTGCCATAATTTATAAGGAAGAATTTAAAGGCCGTTTTTCAAACAGCCCCATACTGGAGTGTGAGAGCATTCTGTTCTCAATCCAATTATCCCCTACCTCCACCTTTTCAGGTATACTTCTATACCGCCTGCCTGGCCCAATTGCGTCCTTTTGTCAAGCTTTCCCAGATAATGTAATTAAATTTGCCAGTTCTTTATCCAACTTCACGGTGCTGGGAGATTTTAACATTCATTTTGACAAACTGGAACACCCTCAAATATCAGAGTTTGTTGAGGGATAAGAGATCTTTCCGTTTTCTCAAAAAGTCCTGGGCCCCACACACAGTAAAAATCACCTTCTGGATCCCATTTTTTCTAACATCCAGTCTTTGACTGTTGCTCAACCCACTCCCCTCCCTTGGACTGATCATTTTTTGATCCCTTTTATATGGGTTAGGCAGGAATCAAAAGTGGTACTGCCAAACATAAAGAAGTCCATTCTAACTTGGACAACCCTTTCTTGGGGACGAGCGGGAAAATGAACTGGAAATCCCCCGCCCCCCATTACATTTTAATCCCATAATGGCTAATGATATTTTTAATAATTGGCTGGAGGTCTCATTAGACAAAATTTTGCCCAAAAAAAGGATTCAGGTGAAACCGGACCCTAAGAAAAACCCGAGGTATTCCCCAGAACTTAGGAAACTTAAACAAGAGTGTAAAAGATGTGAAAGGCAATGGAGGAAAGGCTTCTCATTGAATGATAGAACTCTATATAGAAACGCCATTAGAGTGTATAAAAGCGAGATTAAATCTGCGCAAAGTTCCTTCTTTCAGAAAAAAATAACATCTGCAGCTAACTCTCCGAGAGAAATCTTTCAGATTGCAAAATCTCTGCTGGCACCTCCCTCTCCCTGCCCCATCCGGGAGAATGCTCAATCCTGGTGCAACCAAATGGCAAAATTTTTCTCTGACAAAATTCAAACCATCTATAAATCTTTTCCCCAGCAGGAAGATGCTTGCCTGTTGTGTCAACCGGAGGTAGGGACAGAACAACCCCTCCTGTTAGAAATCCCTCTGGGAGATGAACTGGAGATAGAGGGAATTCTTACCCATCTTAAATCCGGCCCCCCGTCCGACCCTGCCCCTCCTAATGTTCTTTTTAAAATCAAAAAGACAATCCTATCAGCTTTGGTCGCACTTATCAACGTGTCGTTTCATACAGGGATTGTTCCTCCTCTGTGGAAAAAGGCAATGGTTAGGGCCTTGCTGAAAAAGCCCAACCTAGATGTGGAAGATTGGTCAAACTATTGACCCATATCTCTACTCCCTGGTGTCTGCAAAATTGCTGAGAAATATGTTAACTCGATGCTATCTAATTTCCTTGAAAATAACGCCTTGCTGCATTCTTCGCAGACTGGCTTTAGGGCAAAACAGGGCACCGAGACTGCGCTTCTGTCGGTAGTGGAGGAAGCTAGGAAGATCCTAGATAGCGGAGGCTGCGCTGCAATTATCCTATTAGATCTCAGCGCAGCCTTCGATACTGTGAACCACTCACTTTTAATTAAATGGCTCCAAGACATTGGGGTTAGGGGGGCGGTATTGAAAGGGCTCAGTTCTTTTTTGGAGGACAGAGTCTTTTCCGTCTTTGTGGACAACTGCGTCTCTGACCCAGTACCGCTCTCATGTGGAGTGCCCCAGGGCTCAGCATTAAGCCCTACGTTGTTCAACGTCTACCTGAGCTCACTGGCAAGTATCGTCTCCCCGTTTGGGGTGCATATTGTCACCTATGCAGATGATACTCAGCTAGTCGTTTCCTTGAACAATGATAACAACTCAGGTGGGGCACTTACGGGATGTCTGAAGAGAGTGGCTAACTGGATGGAGGCATCCTACCTCAAGCTTAATGGAGCAAAAACAGAGGTTATGCTTCTCGGATAAGCTACATCCATATCTGTTGAATCCTGGTGGCCAGTCAGCCTTGGACCCCCCCCCCATCCCTAAAAAAACCATAAAAAGCTTAGGAGTCATGCTAGACACCAAGCTTGATTTTAAGGAACAAGCATGAAAGGTTGCAGGTACCTGTTATGGTCTTCTGCGGATGATCAGGAGGATCCTCCCCTTGCTCCCGTTTATGGCTAGTAGAATACTGGTACAGGCACTTATCCTGTCTAGGTTGGACTATTCAAATGCCATTTACTTGGGAACCCCGCTATCCACTACTAAAGTTTTGCAGACCGTACAAAACTGTGCAGCCCGACTTCTGTTGAATATCCCTAAATGTCTATCTGCTAGGCCGGCACTCTGCTCACTACACTGGCTTCCCATTCAGGAGAGGATTAAATTCAAAGCTATGTGTATTATACAAAAATCTTTGAATGGGAAAGGCTTTACCTTGACTGAGGCCATGAAACACCTTCATCAACCACAAAGAACCCTAAGATCAGAGGGCAAACATTTGTTGACAGTTCCCAGAATAAAGCGCACCAGATGTGGAGGCCGTAGGTTCTCCTACTGTGGTGCCAAACTCTGGAACACCGCCCCTATGTACATCCGGTCTCAAAACAATCATGCTATCTTTCGTAAACAGCTAAGAACCCTACTTTTCCCCTGAAGTACTATTTGAGGATAGACTGTCCACTAGCGCGGGGATGCCTCCGGGTAACCAGGCGCTTTACAAATGCTTTTTCATTCATTCATTCAAGTCAATGAAAACCCCCAGGAGAAGTTGCAATACATCGGGACAGAGTTAGGACTTGCGCTCCTGCCTCTCCGCCTCCTCTCTATCTATTCCCTCCGATCACTGTACCACAAGAGGAGGAGAAAGAGAGTGGAGTTGAAAGGGCGAGGATTTGCTGGATGATTTTGCCATGCCAGGCAGTGGGATCAGGGGTGCAGCTGCTGATTTACCTGGAAACAGAGTAGCGCATGTGGTAACTCCAGGAGATGGATCACAAGGAAGTAACGTGTATGCAAACATTGCATTGCGAGTGATTGACAGCACCTAGCAGAGGTGTGCGAGTGACTGTGTTCTGTCCGAGGTGGGCATAGAGATCACTGAGAGCATAGCCGCACCATCACTAGAGAAAGTTTAAGAAGGTTGACTGGATTCCCCTTCCCTCATTCTGATTCAGAAAATGAAGGACCCGTCCTCTACACTCCTGATAGCCTTCTTCCACTGAGGAACTACCTTGTGGTCAGAGGTAGAATTACTGTTCATGTCACATGGATCCACTCTGACCTAATGAGCATTAAGAAAAAAAAACACCCAGTTCCGTGAAGAATTGCAGAATTTTTGTGAAGTGCATAGATTACATTGGACAGATGTGAATCAGTTGTTGCATTTGGTGGTACCAAGTGAAACGAGAGATCAGTTCGTAGAAAAGTCAACATGCCCATGGCAAGACCAGAGAAAAGATGGAGCTCTGAACTTGGCATAGGATGCATTGTTGAATGCAGTTGGCGATGTTTGCTCCATGAAAACTGATTGGACTAAGATTTCAAAAGAATAAAGATGAGTTGCCCGCTGATTATTTCAACAAACTCCAAGATTTGTTTGAGATAGACTTGGGCATTGCCTGTCCTATAAGATGGCTCAGGCAGCCCTCTTTTGTTCATGAATTGTTACATGAGATCTAAAATGACTGATATCAGCTTGAGTGGCATGTGCTGTTGGTGGTCAGGGATGTTCAGGAGCTGCGGAATGAAGATCTTCAAAATTGTGATTGAAGTTATTCTGGTCATAATAAGACGATATGTGCTGATTAAATTGATAATGTGCCTCAGTCACAATAGCAAAACTTAAGGTATTTTCCCTGCTTATCCATTTAGTACATTTGTTGGTGAAGATGATGAAGAATATGAATATGAAGAATTTAAAACTGAAATATTCTGGTTTTGTGCTATTGAGCTGCTGAACGGATTTTGCATGACTGTAAAAAAGAGGGCTTGAGAAAGGGAATCCACTTGCATATGTGGCTGAGGGCCTCCTTTACACTTTGGTGGCGAGGGTACTCTGTCGCAAGGGCAAGGGCGTATCCTCTCTGCCAATGAAGTGTGGCCCACCTCTTTTAGAGTCAGGTGGAACTTCAGTGCATATACAGCAGCGACTACGCCATCATCGTTGTCTACAGATACCTCTGACGGCTCAACAGAGTAAGGGCAGTCGGAGGATTGGCCACGTGTCTGCCCACCCTATTTAGAGTGGGTGAACACATGGCCTGCTTTTGCCTTCACATACCACCATACAAAACATGGTAGAAAATGCAAGCAAAAACCTTTAAATGAACCCCACAGTATGGGAGAAAATTCCACGGCATGAGGTTCATTTTTAAAAACAAAATCCTGCTTTGGGAATAATTTCTGAAAATGAAAACAAAATGTAGAAGCTTTGACATGCGGCTCCGTTATGTTGTTGGAGACATTTGTGAAACTTTCAAAGCATTTATGGGAACCTAGAAATGCAAGAGATGTCTGCTAGGCCGGTGGGCGTTTCTCAGCAGCGGTCCGTGGAGGGAGTTCCGTGGTGTGGAAAGGCGGGGCGGGGGAGGGGCAGGGTGGAGGGTACTAAACACCGGAATATGGATAATTGGAGATAAGTAAACAATTAAATAAATAAAACGAATTTCGTAGCGCGCCCTGCATCAAAAAATGCGGTGCAGAGTGCGCTACGAAATTCGTTTTATTTATTTAATTGTTTACTTACCTCCAATTATTCATATTCCGGTGTTTAGTACTCTCCACCCTGCCAAACCCCCGCCCCGCCTTTCCGCACCACGGAACTCCCTCCACGGACCGCTGCTGGCGTCTCTAAATTTGGTGGGTGGAGTACCCTCGTCACAGAGAGAGTTAAGTACTAAACCATGCCAATAGTACATATTCCTTCTGCCAAAATGACAATATGTGCCTTAACGTGTGGTGTAACATTTTATTGATCATATGCTATTTCATGTTTGTACCTGCCTGAGGTCCAGTAAATCATTAGTCTTATTGCACACTTATCTCCATTTTAAACGAAGCCTTCTTTGTTATTCCATGTTGTACACTGCACATTTCACCTGAATCATTCTAGCACGCGTTTCCTTATTCTGAAGTTGGCACAGCATTGCGAAGATTATAGAAATGAGTGAAGTCTGGATTTTTTCTGTAGAAAACTGTTGCTGTCTTCCTTTGTATCACATGTTCCCGCCTCCATTCACTTGCGTTTAGTAAAAATGTATTAATGTAGCAGCAACATGGATGGGTGTTAACATTACCTGCGCCAACTGATCGAGGGAGATGCTCTGATCCGTTGATACTGCTATTGAAGTATTTTGAATGTTTGCTGGCTGTTTTTGCATTTAAATCACAGTAGACTTCTTTGGGGTATCCCAAGTGATTGCATTTTCTTTTACATCCTTCTGTTAAAAAAAGTGCAAGCAGGCCTAGCCATGAGGGATCCTTGAAACACAGTGAGCTGTGGAGTGGTGCTGTATCTACTGTGACGTCACTTTTGTCGAAAATAGGAGGAGGAATATTGCATTGGATTTGACTTTTAACCAGTGGTTAATTTGTAAAAAAAGATATGTGCCGGGGCTCTCATCAGGAGCCAGCTTGCACCACCCCATTTCTCCTGTTAGCGCCGCCTAAAACAGAACCAACTACTAACCATGAAAGTGGGGAGAGGATGTGGCGTAATGTTTCAGAGTTGACAACTTCAGAGCTGGGGAACCACGTTCCAATCTCGTTGTCCGCTCAACATCCTGTGATCCTTGGCAAATTGCTTAATCTCCCTGTGCCTACAATAAATGAATGTGTCCTTAACTGGTGCTCATGATAAAAGCGGCTCGACATCCTGTGATCCTAGGCAAATCGCTTAATCTCCCCGTGCCTACCATAAATGAATGTACCCTTAACTAGTGTTCATGAAAAGTGCGGGTGTTGATGATTAAGTGCCGGGAGCACCAGCAACTACCATCTCAAATTAACCACTGCTTTTAACGAAGGCATGTTTGAAATCTTTGTCTATTTCCTTTCACAAATATACCTCTATTCACATATTGAGAATCTTGCTATATTTGTAACAGGGCTTTAAGTGGGCCGGGTCTCACCGGGTCTGAGCACCGGCAGTTTTTTAAAGGGGGCCTCGAAACGGGTCTCTATCGGGCTCTGTTTTGTGCCCACAGTCTGTCTGTTTTTTTCCAGACTACAGTGAGTGCATGCACATCGATGTGATCATGCTCACTTCTCACTAGTGGAGAAGTTACGGCATGACGTCATGCCACGTGAGTGTGTTAGGAGGAAGGGAAATCCTTTAAAGAGAGTAATTTTCTCTATGGATTTCCCTTCTCAAAACTCAGGAGTAGCAACATTGTTGTGGTGTCACCAGGGCTTTAAGTGGAAGCTTTTTCAATATTTTACACAAGCAACAGTTGCTGCTTATTTTTCTTATGCAACTAACAACCACTGACAAAGCCAATAGTCCTGACTTATTGTAGGTATGATGCTACTTGTTGCATCATGTATCTGGATGCAATGACAGAAACAGCAAAATACAAGTCGGGCGGCACACTATGCTTAGCACGGATTTTTAGTTTACGTGCGTTTAAGCCACGCCCTTAATTACATTGGTCACGCCCCTTTGAGAGACCCCCCAGTTTTTTCATCCCACTTAAAGCCCTGATTTGTAATGTGTTGCAAATAATGTCTTCACCTGGTTAAACACAATCCTGTACTTTGGCCGAGCAGTAACGTCTTTGTGAATATCAAAGGGGAGAACAGCCGTTGAGTTCCCGGCAGCCTTTTCGAGAGACGCGTACCCTGTCCACAGGCTTCACGCACTGGTCAGTCGATCGCCTCTGTGAAGAGACGGCTGGCTCCGGCCGTTTCCCGGAGCTCCCGTGTAGTGATCCATAAACCAGGCACTAATTGGCGCATAAGATGACAGGCGCATCAACGGAGTTCAGGTGAAAGACAGTGGGAGCAGCACCCCCACCACTCACCTCACACCTCGAAGAGACGTCTTTATACGACGCCAGAGGCGCGTGAACCGGCGTGCTGACATTACCGGGCCGGGGCTGCACTTCTGTGCGCGCGATGCTAGGGTCTGCGGTTCTTCGACCTGTCAATCAAAGACTAGCTCCCAGTGCTAGGGGCACTCACAGCAGCGGGCTGAAAATAAAAATATCTCTTAAACTGTTATAATGAGGTGGTGCGTTGAAGGGACCTCGAGGCCGCTTGGCCTTCGTAGCTCAATGGGCAGCGGGAGAAGAAAGGGGTTCCATCAATATACGGACAACAGTGGATAAAACTTGCCTTTGGGCAGCACATAGGCTCCCGCTCCTAAGCTGGTGATTCATTGACAATAAGAAGCCATCCTTTTTGTACTGTTCGCCTTCATTTAAGATCCCTGAAATACTCATCCAGCACTCTGCTGGGTACTCCGAGCAGGGCCGGACTGGCCGTAGCGGGGCCGGCAATCCCCCGGTGCGCCGCACGGGTGGGGGACGGTTTTGGGCCCCTGGGGGCCGTTTTTGTTACAGGGCCGTTTTCGCAGGATATCTGCAAAATCGGCCCTGTAACAAAATAGGCCGAAAACCGGCCCTGGCAAAGAGCTCGGCGGCTCCCCCCTGTCCCTTCTGGGAGGGGCCCGGCCGAGCACTTTGCCAGGGCTGGTTATGGTTCCCAGTCCGGCCCTGACTCCGAGACACGTAGATTTGCACATTAAAACTACAAGTCCCAGAGTGCAAATTGCAATTTATTAAAAGACAACATTGACTAAGCGCATTATACCTAGTGGTCGAAGTGGGGGAAAAAAAGTAGGGGAACTGTGGGCGGTGCATCAGGGGGCAGGAATAATCTGACGATTGGGTCAGTGGACGGAGTCAGCGGTGTGGCTAGAAAGAGCAAAACATCCCAATTTTTACTATGTTTGGCGTTTCACTGATGAGTTGCAGCTTATAACGTTATTCAATGCAACCAATAGATACATGTTTATCCAAGTGCACTGGTGCCATTTCGTCAGCCTAGCGACAACGCAGGAGCCTCCGTTGCATGCAGTATTGTTTTTGTGCAGGAAGGGAAAGCTTCCTGCATGAAAACAATCCTGAGAGGCTTTTTCCTCTTTCTATGTGTGCTGCACATATAGATTGAGGAAAACCAGGGAGCAATAAAGATATTTCTCCTTGTTGTGCCTCCCTTGGGGAGGCGTAAGATTTTGATGCAGTCCCAGGTTTACAAGTCATTGCGTAAAAAAAACAGGAGAGTTGAGTGGCAACGCCTCCCTTGTGCAGAGTAAGGCAAAGCAGCAATTTGCTCTGTGTTGCATAACTCCATATTTATGAAACCATTCAAAGCCATGCAAAGTGGCTTTGCGTGGTTTCATAAATATGAGTTGCAGATTTGTGTTGTGCATTTACTACTTTCCGTGGTGCAAGCATGACGCAAGGCCCTCCTAAATATGCCCCTCAGTTTGGTGTGACCAAATCTCGCATTGCCGATCCCTGGTGAGTTGATGTACTACTGCTGGAAAAAGGCCAATGAGGCACTAATGGGTGAGGTGGACTGGCCTCAAGGGTCCTGTGACCTCAGTGACAAAGTCTCTTCTGATCTAGGGTGTGCTGCTTTGTAGGCTTGCATGGAAGACGGGAGTTGAACTTCAGTATGGATTGTAGTGGGCAGGGCTTCAAGGTCAACCCACACTGGCCTCCGGTAGGGTCGACCTGCTGGTGCTAAGAGACCAGGGCTTCTGTGGTCTAGCGGGGGAATGTGCTCCCTCAGGAGAGTGGTCTGGTGGACTGTTCATGAAGCCTGATTCCCCAGTTCCAGATTTGGTAGCTCTGGCCAGAGTGCCACATCCTCTCCCCCCTTGAGCACTTTTCTACCCCACTGAGAGACACTTGCACTGCCTTCAGCTACAACCCAATTGTGCCCCTTTATAAACACCTTAATGTGTGTCAATTCAAATTATGCACTGCTTGAAAAAAAGTAACAACATCCTGGAAAAAGCAAACACTCATAGGCAATGCAAGATTATGTAAAGCATGCAAAATATAAGAAGGAACAACATGGTTACCTTAGATTTACACTCCTTGTTTGGAAATCAATGAGTGTTTTTTTCCTCAAACATGGAGGACATGAAAACAGTGCTCCTCGTGTACACAGGTGTGCCTTTGGTGAACTCGTGGAAAGCAAGAAAGGGGATAAGCAGGGCTCAGAAGATTAAGGGCCATATGTATCAAGCATTTTTCCCGTTTGCAAATGGGCAGATTCTCAGAATTGACCCATTTGCGAATTGGAAAACGCCAAGCCTTTTGGTATGCATCATCCCAAAAGGCCATCGCAAAATAGAGAATTGCTAAATTTGCGATTCTCTATTTTGCGAATGCAATTAAGGAATTGCAAATTACGATTCCTTAAATGCAATTCTGGAAGCACCAGAAATTTCCTATTTGGCCTTAATGCTGTAAAGCGTCACTAAAAAAAAAATCACAAACCTAAGAGGTCCCAAAGGCAAGACCTATTGGCTTTGCCAATGCTTGTTTAGATCTCTCATTTGCTAAATGGGGCACTTTTAATTTGGTGCCAGACAGGGCCGAACTGGGAATCCAAAGCAGGCCTGGCAAATTTGTGTCCATCCCCTGCACGGTGTGATGAGAGCGAACGCAGCAAGCAAGCCTGACGACTGCAAAGGGGATACGGGTAGAGGGTGTTCTCTCCCCAAGGACATTTTGGAAAACATTATATAAATGGTGCATTCTACAACACATTTTATTATATATTCCATTGAATTAGCTTTTAGAGCACAGTAAATGATGACCTTATGGTGCACCAGGATACGACAATCTTCTTGGGGCCCTTCAATGATTCCCTCACTATCACCCTCCAACACTGCCCCTCATCTCTCCATAGCCCCTCTCTCACATGTATTTAAATAGTTTTATAGTGCCTCTCACACCAGTGAGGGACTTGGAGCACTTTACATCATGCACACATACAGAGACAATGATTCATACGTGTGTAAATCAATATTTAGAAAGTGTTATACAAGACAAAAGGGGCTACAAGGTGTTAGGATTCACATGCCATCAATTCTGGTTGGCATTTTTTAAGATCTGGAGAAGCACAACCCGAGGATTCAAAACGTAACACAGTGGTTGGATTTTCTAATAAGAATGTATTTCTACCCAAACAAACCATTTTTAGCAGTATTAGGATAATGAATGACTGGGGGAAAAACATAACTTCCAAACCCTCACCACACAGTTTGCATGCAGCTCTTTGATGGCAGGTCATAGTTCAAGGTGCTTGATTTATTATGGTTGTAAGTTATGCACTGCAAGTAACTAAAGGATCTCTTTGACAAAAGCAGTAACCCACTGAGCTTTGCCCATTAAATACATTTCTGGGATCTGTATGGTACAGGTTCTTTGCAGCATGCATCTTAACCCTCGGCGCTACAATGGATGAGTCAGAACTGTCGATAGTCAATACTCCAATCTCTCTCCAAAAGGAAGATCAACCAACAGAGATATACATCTTGACTCTTTTATTGTTGCCTGAAATCTGCTGGGCTTACAAGGAATGCTGCAGTGATTTTTGCGTTTTTGAGAGTGAGAAGTGTCATTGTGCTGGACAGCCCTGCAGGTTTTGTTACTGGGGTCGATTTTGCAGCCTCCACTAACAAAACCAGCCTCCCACCCCTCCAGCCTCGGTCCGATGCCCAGTACACCAGTGTCTGGGCATATATTTTTTCACAGTCAGACCCTGGATGGGTCCACAAGGGGTTCTGGTGTCACAGAACTGGACACCTCGGGCTGCTTTTATTGTATATCCTTAGAGAAGGGTCAACAGTATTTTTAGAAATACCACATCCCTGAACATAGACAGGTGAGCAGTACACGTTTTATGAAATACAATAAGGAAAACAGCTGATAAGACAAACATTTTCCACACTTATTTTTAAAAAAGCGCCAAGGTTTGGGCACAGTCTGCCACGAATTCCACATGAAGTCCTCTTCCTTTCCTTGTGGCATCGTCAGTCTGGGTGAGCCCGAAAATAATGGGCAGATGGGGTCAAAGGCGGGGCTGCCAAGGTGTCCTGATGTGACCATTGTAGTGGTCACAGGGAGGGCAGGCAGGTGGCCTCCTCACTAAATGAGGTGTAAATCACTGCACAGCCGGGCCATCAGAGGTAGCCGTTTTTCCGTGCCGATTGATTGCTCCTCCAGTGCAACACAGCTCCTACAGTGTTGATGGGCAGGCCCCTGCCCACCACAGATACAGAGGGGAAGGGGGAGGAAGTCCTGGCAACTGCGGAGGCCTTCCTCGATGTGCACCACACAGGGCTGGATTATCCTGTAATATTTTTAATGTTCGGAGCATTCCTGCAGTCCTGGAACGCATTTTTTAAATGAAGAAGTAGGGGAACGGACTTAGTTAAATTAAAAAGTAGGGGCACGCCATGCCCTTCCGATCCCGCCCACTTCGACCACTGATTATACCTAACATGTTGTAGGTTGGAAATTGTTTATCTTGCTTCCTAAGATGTCATGCACATTATGCAAAGCCATGCATGAGTTGTTCACATAGTCCCAAATAGTTCTATGCATTCTATCAGGGGCGGCACCTCGGAGGAGTGTCGCCCCATGCTCTGTGAGCAGTAGTTAAAGGAAAACTAAAATGATAATAACCTTCTCTCGGGTGATGCTCCTCTCCTCCCGCGTGGCTGCCCTATCCAGATTTCGCAATCGGGGTTTAAATATTTGGGAGTCTTCATAACATTAGACCCTGTGGCCCGTTATAAGCGGAACTTGCTCCCCCCACTTCAGCGACTGAAGGCCGACGTTTTGGGTTGGCGACGGCTTCCGCTTTCGCCGCTCGGACGTGCGGCGTTGTTTAAAATGATGTCACTACCACGATTCCTGTATGCACTACAAAACACGCTTGACGTTATACCGGCCCGCTATTTCCGTGAGGTGGAGAGTTTGCAGAGGCAATTGTTCTGGGACAGGCGATCGCGAATCGCTCTCACAAAATTGACACTCCCTTGGTATGATGGGGGTATTGCACTCCCCGATATCAAGCGATATTATTGGGCGTCCCAACTGGCGGCGGTGAATCACGGGATGTACGGACCGGTCCTGAAGCCGGCGTTTGCGATGGATAAAATGTTATTGCCTGGTGGGGATTACAATAGGGCACTTTATTCGAAGTCTCCTGGTGTGCAGTTGACAGGCCCAACAAAGATAGCAGTACGTGTGTGGCATGCTGCGAATGCTGCGATGGGATGGAAGGACCGCCTGACTCGAGCGACCCCGCTGTATGCTTCGGAAAGGCTGGGCTGTTTGTGGAAAACAAAAGGATTTGAGAAATGGGATATGATCGGCATATGTAAGGTGAGTGATTTTTGGGTGAAAGGGAAGTTTAAAACGTTTGACATGCTGAAAGTGGAATATAAGCTGAACGATAGGGAGTACTTCCGGTATGCTCAGGTCCGCCATGCGTTGTGTTCGGTTTTTCCTGATGCTACTGCTATCCCGGAATATTCCCCATTGGAGGACAGGGTGCTAGATGGCTACGTGCCTGACAGCACAATCTCCTTGATTTATAAAAAGCTTATCAACGACCGGGCGGACCTGTTGACCCACCTGAGGGAGGTCTGGGTAGCTGACGGTTTGGTATTAGACGATGAGGACTGGGTATGGCGGTGGCCTCCCCGAGGGAGGTGGCAATTCCGGCTCGCCTTCGGCTCGTGCAATTGAAGATACTCCATAGAGTGTATATCACTGGACCCCGCCTGATGCGCATGGGTCTCTCCGTGGATGGTCTATGTATGCGTGGCTGTGGTTTGCTGGGTACTTTCCTTCACGTCATATGGGAATGTCCTGAGGTGGCTCGCTTTTGAGCCGGGTGCATGCGGTAATGGAAGAGGTCACACACGTCGCTCTGTTACCAGAAGCTAGAAGGTGTCTGCTGAACGTGTGGGAGCCAAATGATTATGATGTGGCGCAGACGCAGTGGGCGACTCTGGGGAATATGGTGGCTAAACGCGACATCGCACAGTTATGGGGTTCTCAGAGGTCACCCACGATTTCGGTATGGAAGGAGAATATGGACTGGTGCATGTTTAGAGAAAAGACGGTGTATGTGGCGACAGGTAAGCCCAGGAAATGGTCTAAGGTGTGGGGTCCGTGGAATTCTTATCGCGGAGACATCTGCGCCCCTCCTCTTGCGATAGTATTGGATGTTCCTTTGTCCCCCTAGCCGGACATTCCTCACTTGCTATGTCATGAGTATGTTACAATTTGACTTTTTCTCCACTCCCGGGCCCCCCCCCCTCCTCTGTCGCAGACCATTCATGATTACTAGATGATGGGGACTTTCCTACCCCGGGGAGCTCGTCCTGATACTTATACTTCTTATTGCCTTGTTCGTGTGAAATGTTTATAAGTTTTAAATTAAAAATTGAAACTGTTTTTATATTGGTATTCGGATACAACTGCTGCCTTCCCTTAGAGTGCGGACGGACTAACGGGATCTTTTGATTGACATGTCTGTATAACGATGAACTAACTCGTCTCGGACTACTTAGCGGCCGGCCCAAGTGGTTGTAGGCCCATGTCTGTAACTCTTTGAAGTCAAATAAAGGTTTCTTTAAAAAAAAAAAATGATAATAACCAGCGTTTTCGGTGTAGGCGGGGCTAGACTGCCAGGGCATGGGCCAGGAGGATGAGTGGTTGCTCCACTCTAAAGTGCGCATAACTGTTTGGCTGGCCCTCTCAGGCCGACCATAACATTCATGCGCACTTTGCATGTTCTGCACGTGCAGACATGCCCAGGCCTCCATTCCTCGTCTGAGCGGCGAATCACGGAGCTCAGACCAATCACAACGCTGCTTTGCCACGTTGTGATTGGCTAGGGGAGTCAGGAGCCTGGGTGCTTCCTGGTTCCTGCTTCCTTGGAGCAAGAGGAGGTGGCGCCGAGCGGACTGAAAGGCGGCAGCCGGACAGGTGGCCGGCCTGAAGGTAAGTGTCTTTAAAAAAATATATATTTTAATTTTAGCCTCCCGGCCGTCCCACTGCCTCGCCACCCGTGGTAAATAGGGGCCGCCACTGCATTCTGGCAATAGCAAGCAAGTAAGTCATGGCCCCTGGTGCAAGCAAGCAAAATAGCCCTTTTGACTGGTTTTGGGGTCGTAAAATACAACAATTATTAGAGTTCAGTGGGCCCATCCGAGCTCTGGGCCATGGTGCCATTATTTCTGCTGCTCCAGTGGTGAAAACGCACCCACATTCTGGTAGGTGTAGGTTTGTAATTTCTGTTATAAACACAGTAGCCCAAAAGAGAAAAGAAAAATTGAAGACCGCATGAGCTATTTACAACCAACTCAAGAAACTGGAGATCTCTGTCCCTCAGTGCTCCTTTTGAAGTTGTGTTTGTGTACTTGCTACACATAGTGCTGGGTTACTCTATACGCAAGGAGATCGCAGAGCTACATGTTACTGGGTCATATCTTTCCTTCAACTTTAATTTTAAAATTTGTTGTAATCTACTAATTATATACAAATGGTTAAATTTAATGGATCCAAGTTGAGATCTCATCTTTTTTAAATCTGGCTGTAAAGCACCCGCCACTCTCTCTGGTCAGAGCAAATATTCCTTTCCCTGCACTCTCAGTTCTAGTTTAAATACTGCACACCAGGACTATGTTGGCTTCCACGACTGCGATTTTATTCATTTTTATCAAAATAGGACTCATGCCTCAGTGAATGTCGGTGAATGTTTGCTCTGCAGGCCATTGGTCAGCACCTCCACTATCCTCATGTCATGAGTGCAGCACCTTTTTTTAAATAGGTGCGTGGGCCGAAGGTTTTCCAAGGAGACTGTCGCTATTGCTGCCGAAAGTTGTGCTTGAAATCACTAAAGCTGCCTAGTCTGGATTTCACGTGATGCCCTTTTCTTCCATAACACCACACTTCCCGTATCTTTATCACACTGTTACAGTTTGGATTTAATTCATGCATGACTCATTATTGTGTTCCTATCTCATCTTCCTTTTTACAAAAGCCTGGTAAGGAAAGAATAGCCCTGACTCCCAATTATTTGTGCCAGTGACCATCACTTGCAACCACTGGCACAAATTAAGCACCACTCCCCTTCTTACCTCATTTCTACATAAAGTTTCAAATGGTTTCTGGAAAGTCTGTTCCTTGGGTCGTAAAAACCTTTCATTTCTTGTTCTTCACACTGCATTCTAACTCCTCTGCTTGAATGACATTTGAATCACAGATCTCAGAGCATGCTAATCAATCGCACTGTTTCCGATCAGTCTCCACTTTTGCTGGGCGTACCCCAAGGCTCCATTCCCTCCCTGACCTATATAGGAAACCCCTAACTGAAATCCTCAAATTCTTCCACAGCTCCTACCACATGTATGCGGATGACACCCAACTCTACATGAAAATCATCTCCCCTGAGGACATCTATATCCTCAGCAACGCATTCACAAAAATGCAACATTGGCTGACTCATCATTGACCCTGCCAAATCCATAGGTATATCCTTAGATAAAGACCTCCCCACGTAAAAGCACATCAGCAACATCACTAAAGGCGCTAACCATCAGTTGCATATTCTTAGAAAACTAAACATTTTCATCTTTGCGTTAGAACTCACAACAGCAATACATGCACTTGTGTTATGAAATTCGACTACAGTAGTACTACACTAGTTGGTCTCCAGAAAACCTAACTTGCACCTCTGAAGGCTACAGTGAATACAGCAGCTAGGCACATCAGTGGATCTAAAAAAAAAAGAGATATCACATCACCCGACCTTCAGTAACTGAAATAGCTACACTACGAGGCCAGGATTCAACTCAAAATTGCTTATATGACCCACAAAGCGCTGCACGACAATACCCCCTCCTACCTGACCCAGAAACTGACCCTATCGGGTGGAAACAGGTCTTCCAGAAGCACAAGCTCCTTACTTCTTAAGCTACAAAAATACAAGAAAAAGAAAACCTACAACCGATCCTTCTCTGGAATTCCCCTCCAAAATTTGGAACTCTCTCCCTACCGAGATCAGATGCAACCCATCCACATCCATAGTCAGGAAAGAAATACTAATTTTACTATCAAACACATTTCTTTCACACTTAGGACTCACCTCCATCCCCTCTTGATCGATTGCTCCCACCTGTTTGTTTGTTGCTTCTTGTGACGCCAGAAAGTGCTTAGGCCTGGACTTATGTCCCATCTCTCTGTTTATCATATGTGCAGGTGCTTTTATTTCTTCTGGTTCATCCCATGTTTTTGTACACTACCCATAAAGTGCTTTTTTACCTGAAAGGGTCTTTTTTGCGCTATATAAAACTCCAAATAAAGAAATACCAATTATTTTCCACACTAGACCCACAGCACCCTCGCCGCCTGCAGTCTGCCTTCTCTCAGGCTTGACTCTCCACACACACTCCCTTTCTTGGAAACTCCCTCTCATATCTCACATGCATTCATTGGCCTTAGGCGGAATGACACCCTCTGGAGGTTTGTGGGGCCCTCTGTGCTACAGGAGCAGCAGGGGCCTGAAATACATCCCAGGTGAGAGCACAGTGAGAAGGCGGTAAGAGGATGGGGTGACAGCAGACAAAGCATGCCAAACCTCAGTGGGAGCACAGTGAGAGAATAGCAAGGTCCTGGTGAGAGCATGATGAGAATTTGCTGTGAGACAGTGGCAAAAGCAGAGTTAGACATTGGTGAGAGTGTCACAGGAGACTGTTGAGAGCACAGCAATACTGAGATGCAAGAACAGTGATTGGTGAAATGCCCTAAATGTGGCTGCAGTGCTGACATATTCTGGTGCTCTGGGGACAAAGCAGTTTATAAAGTGATCCTACCCAGATGCAAAATACAGAAACATTACTCAGAAGCATACAATATTCAGCAGGCCTCAGACTGGCGCTACTGGATGAACTGTCCATGCAATCTTTTTTTCTGTGTGTGGGACGGTAGCAGTGCTACTGTCCTAACTGTTCATTTTCTGTGTTTCTGTGCATTGTACACTGCTGCCTACCTGGCTGTGCATTTTGCATGTTTCTGTAGATATTTTATTACAATTGTATTGACTGCATATATCCTGTGTAAAGGAAGCTTGCACGGCTGCTGTACAAGCTGTGACTGTTCTGAGTGACTGAAGCCTGAGCTTTTCCTGCCAGTGCTGCTCCTCTTGGGTCTGTCAGTTTATCTTGGAATGCTGCAGACCATGCTTCACCCCTCCTGTGAGAGGGAAGCTTGCACTGCTGGTGTTCAAACTCTGCCTGTTCTGAGTGACTGAAGCCTGAGCTCCTGCTGCCAGTGCTGCTCCTCTTGGGTCTGTCATTTTATCCTGCACTGCTGCTGCTGACACTTCACCCGTCCTGTGTGAGTGAAGCTTGTACTGCTGCTGTACAAGTTGTAACTGTTCTGTGTGATTGAAGCCCCAGCTACTGCAGCCAGTGTTGCCGCTCCTGGGTCTATATGTGTATCCTGCGCTGCTGCGGGCCATGGTTCACCCATCCTGTCTAAGGGAAGCTTGCACGGTTTCTGTTCAATCTGTGCCTGTTCTGAGTGAAGGGAGCTTGAGCACCTGCTGCCAGTGCTGCTCCTCTTGGGTTCTTATGTGTATGCTGTCCTGCTGCAGCCCACACTTCACCCATCCTGTGTAAAGGAAGCTTGCACTGCTTCTGTTCAAGCTGTGCCTATTCTGAGTGAGGGAAGCTTGAGCACCTGCTGCCAGTGATGCTTCTCTTGAGTGTATCCTGCCCTGCTGCTGCTGATACGTCTCCTGTCCTGTGTGAGGGAAACTTGCACTGCTGCAATTCATGCTGTGCCTGTTCTGGACGACAAAAGCTTGAGCTACTGCTGCCAGAGCTGCCCCTCTTGGTTCGTTCTGTGAATACTGCACTGCTGCGGCCCACACTTCACCCGTCCTGTGTGAAGGAAGCTTGCACTGATGCTGTTGATGCTGTGCTTGGTTTGTGTGAGGGAAGCCTGAACTGCTGCCATTGCTGCTCCTCTTGAGTCTTTCCGTGTATCCTGCACTGCTGCAGCCCATACTTCACCCGTCCTGTGTGAAGGAAGCTTGCACTGCTGCTGTTTATACTGTGCTTGTACTTTGTGAGGGAAGCCTGAGCTACTGCGGCCAGTGCTGCTCCTCTTGGGTCTTTATGTGTATCCTGCACTGCTGCGGCCCAAGCTTCATCCGTCCTGTGTGAGGGAAGCTTGCACTGCTGCTGTTTATACTGTGCTTGTTCTTTGTGAGGGAAGCCCGAGCTACTGCTGCCAGTGCTGCTCCTCTTGGGTCTTTATGTGTATCCTATACTGCTACGGCCCACGCTTCATCCATCCTGTGTGAGGGAAGCTTGCACTGCTGCTGTTTATGCTGTGCTTGGTCTGTGTGAGGGAAGCCTGAACTACTGCTGCCAGTGCTGCTCCTCTTGAGTCTTTCTGTGTATCCTGCACTGCTGCAGCCCACTCTTCACCCGTCTTGTGTGAAGGAAGCTTGCACTGCTGCTGTTGTTTATACCTTGCTTGTTCTTTGTGAGGGAAGCCTGAGCTACTGCTGCCAGTGCTGCTCCTCTTGGGTCTTTATGTGTATCCTGCACTGCTGTGGCCCACGCTTCATCCATCCGGTGTGAGGGAAGCTTGCACTGCTGCTGTTTATGCTGTGCTTGGTCTGTGTGAGGGAAGCCTGAACTACTGCTGCCAGTGCTGCTCCTCTTGAGTCTTCCCGTGTATCCTGCACTGCTGCAGCCCACGCTTCACCCGTCCTGTGTGAAGGAAGCCTGCACTGCTGCTGTTTATACAGTGCTTGTTCTTTGTGAGGGAAGTCTGAGCTACTGCTGCCAGTGCTGCTCCTCTTGGGTCTTTATGTGTATCCTGCACTGCTGTGGCCCACGCTTCAAGCGTCATGTGTGAAGGAAGCTTGCACTGCTGCTGTTTATACCGTGCTTGTTCTTTGTGAGGGAAGCCTGAGCTACTGCTGCCAGTGCTGCTCCTCTTGGGTCTTTATGTGTATCCTGCACTGTTGCGGCCCACGCTTCATCCGTCCTGTGTGAGGGAAGCTTGCACTGCTGCTGTGCCTGTTCTGAGTAACGGAAACTGGCATTATTGCCCCTGCTCTTCTTCTTAGGAGCATATTTGTGTGCATTTTGTGCTGCTGCCTTACTGGCTATAGCATATGAGGGCATCTTGCATCACTGCTGCCCTTTTGGTACTTGTTCTGTGTAAGGGAAGCTTGTCCTGCTGTATTTCTTTTACCTTTTATGTACATCTAAATGTCATTTAATTCTAATTATGTACCTATAGATCATGTATTTCTGTGTAATGTGCACTGCTGGTGTTCAAGCTGTAACTGCTCTCTGTGAGGGCAGATGGTGCTACTGCAGTCCTTGCTGCAGCGGTTGTGTTTCTGTGTATTTTGATGTGCTGCTGTTTATGCTGTACCAGGTCCTTGAGGAAGAACTGTGTTTGTCCATGATATTTCTGTGCTGGATGTGCAAGGAAAGCTTTCAGTGCTGATGTCCTTGGTTCGCCTGTTCTGTCTAAAGGAAGCTTGCATGCTATGCAACATGTTATGTGTTTATGTGGATACTGCATGCCGGCTGTCCATGCGGTAACCGTTCTACTGTAGTTGATGCTGTGCTCTTTCTGCTCATACTGTACTTCTGCTGAATGAGGTAAGTTGAATTTAATGCTGCCCCAGCAGAACCTTTTCTGTGTTTCTATTTATCTTACACCACAGTGGTTCATGCTGTGTCTATTCTGAGTGATGTGCTTGCTTTATTGATGTCCCAGCTACACTAGTTCTGTGAAGGAGAAGCTTGTACTGCTGCCGTTCATGCTGTGCTTTTGCTGTGTGCTGGAAACTTCACTGCCACAGCTTATGCTATATCTCTTGGGCATGTCTGCATATCTAGCACTGTTGCTGTCCATGCCTTACTTGCTCGGTGTGAGGAAAGTGCATTACTTCTGTCCTTGGTCGTGTGCCCCTCACCCTTTTTATGGTTTAAATCTTTTTATTGCTTTTGAAGATGCATAGATTAACCGTAGCCACCACCTACATCCCATGGCCGGTGGGGAGCAATATAGAAAGATCATTCAACAGAGGTAGAGAGAAGAGAAACAAGAGAAGATTAAAGAAAAGAGGAGTTAGGAAAAATAGTAGCTGGAGCGGGGAGCTGGTTAACCCTTGGCTTACTAGTGGTCACAGGAGGGGTTAATCCTTTAGTTGCGGTTGCTCGCCGGTCTGGGCCTGTGTGTTAGAGAGACGGAGGACTCGCAGGTATCGTGAGCAAGTAAGTTCCACAAATTCGGAGGAAAGAAAGTCGATAGTGGTACCCCATGTTTTATCAAGCATGGGGAGAGTGCGGGTCAAGCCAGCTGTAATCTTTTCCATGTCCATTATCTCCCATATCCGGTACAACCAGTCTAATTTAGTCGGGACCTCATCAGTTCCCCACCTAGACAATAGCACCAGGGTTAAGGTGATAGCTCTTCCTCTGCATGACCTGAGGGGGTAGTTCAGGGGATTGGGCAGTCCCAGCAGGGTGTAACTGGGAAGTCTAGGTATTTCGGTGTGGTGGATGGAGTCAACGTCCTGGAGGATTGTGTTCCAAAAGGGCTGTATTTTTGGGCAATGCCAGAGAATATGGCTAAGCGTACCCGGCTGTCCACAGTGACCCCAACATAAATCACCGGCACCTGGTTTCCATTTTATAAGCCTAACCAGAAGGTAGTACCAATGGTGAGCTATCTAAAGGCCTTTCCTTTCCTGCTGTGCTGCAAGAGGAGGTTCTGGCTCTGAACATGATGTCTTGCCATTCTTTAGGGAAAAACTCCCACCCCAACTCCGATTCCCATCGACGCTGCGCTGGGATTTCACCACTGTGTTTAGGCTTATTAAGGAAAGAGTAGATGTCTGAGAGCAGGTGCTTGTCTGATGTGTGTGTGATATACCATAGTTCAAATTTTGTGAGAGGGCGGCTAGCATGAGGTTGCACATGCGGTCGTGTTACCCAGTGTCGGATCGCTAAGTATTGCTAATAAGTGTCTCGGGGGAGTCTGAAGCCAGATACCAACTCGGCGAAGTCCATGACCCCTTTCTCGTCGAATAGGTCACCTATTCTTTTGCAGTTGGCTTCTTGCTATTTCAGATACCCATTCCCTTTCAGCGCTGGGGGGAAGTCTGGGTTGCCTCTGAAGGGGGTCAGCGGGGAGACGGGGGTCGAAAGGCCATTGGTCTCCTGTACTCTGTCCCACACCCCCATAGTTGCCTTCAGCACTGGTGATATACAAGCTGGTCTATGTCATTTGGGCAGCCAAGGGACCTTCCATATGTGCATCCCCACAACGCCGCGATCAATAAGGCACCAATGTTTTTCAGATTCTAGTTTATACCGCTCACTCATATAGCGCAAATGCGCTGCATGGAAATATTTCATTAGGTGGGGAACCCCAAGTCTCCCATCCGCCTGACTAAAAAATGTTTGGTGTCGTGCCATACGGGCTCTTTTCCCTTCCCAGATAAAGTTCCCAAGTAGGTGTTACAATTGCACCAATATTCGGGGTGGTGCGCATAGTGGTAGCGTCTGCATCACATAATGAATGCGGGGCAGGAGGGTCATTTTAACGGCCGTAAGCCTACCCAGCCAGGACATGGTGTGCTTCTTCCATCTAAGTAGCTCCTGCCGGGTTTCGTCTAACAAGGCAGAATAGTTTGCCTTGACCGTCCTTTCCACCGTGGGGAATATCTGCAGCCCTAAGTAAGGGTCGCCTTCTTGTGACCATGCGAAAGGGAAATTCTGTCTCAGTTGCTCCTGCATCGCGTGGGGCAGGGTAAGGCTAAGGGCCAGTGTTTTTTTAGATTGGTTTTGAAGCCTGAGACCCCACTGAATGTTGTGAATTCCTCCAACAGGGGAGGAAGCCTCACCCTTTTTAATGGGATTCGTCCCCATGGGATGTGGTTCCTGGGGTCTATTGAAGCTTGGAAGGAGGGCTGTGCAGCCCCCTCCCCTTACTTTATATGATGCCCAGGGGGATCGGGTGCCTGGGGCCTGCCAGAGTCTCGGGAAGGGGGACCCCGCACCACCCTCCCCAAAAGAATGTTTTGAGCTGCCCCCAGGCCCTGGCTCAACCCAGGGTGGGGGGTATTTTTTAAATAATAGCACAAGAGCCAATCTTGTTTTTTTTGTACATGTTTAAAGTTTTCTAGCCCATTGTGGGGTCCCTCTGGGGGCCTTCACACCTGACCTAGGGAGTCAACATTCTCTATCCTGCCCCTTATGTCTTTTTTACACCTTTTTTGATTTTTAAGGACTCAGAACTGAGTTCCGAGTCATAGGATGGCTGCCGCCGTCATCCTTGTTGATGTGGTGGTAGCCAATCAGATCTCAGCATGAGATCTTTCGGGTCAGAGGAGCCTCCATGGCATGAAATATACAACATTTTTGAGCCTGCAATTAGTCAAAGCCTAATGAACGGATTTATACAAAATCACAAAAAGCAACTTTTCCTTGACCAAGATAGAACTTTCTGCCAAATTTGGTTTTAATCCATTCAGGTGTCTGGGCGGAAGCTGCGTCTAAAGTTCCTGTGGAAAAATTAATGGGGAATGCACGTTTAGGGCCTTCCACTTTTTCTCAGCTCCCCCTTGACAGATCACACCAAAACGCTCCATGATGGAGGTGAGCTGATAGAACTTTATTTTTGGAGAGTTTCGTGAACATTTGTCAAAAAGCACCAAAGTTACAAGCAAGCCAATACATGTATTTCTATGGAACACAATCCTAACTATACATTTACCCTTTCAATGCATCTGTCCATTGAGTTAATGATCTCCGTGAGGGATCCCAACATTGCTGCTGCTGTCTTTTTACCTATTTTGTGCTTTCCTGAATCTTACACTACTGCTATCCCTGCTGCACCTGGTGTGGAAGATGTGCATACCTCCTGTCCATGCTTTACCTATTTTAAGTGCAGGAAGCTTGCTTGTTCTCTTTCTGTGCTCTGTGCTCTGTGTTCAAGAACATTTTGCAATGATGCAGTTCATAGAGTACATGTTCAGTGAGAAGGACACGTGGTTTATGGTTGTCTTTGCAGTTAGCCTTTGATTCTTTGCTTGTTGTGTTGCTGATGTTCAAGCTGTGTGATTTGAGCAGTAACTTTTCTGTCTTTGCACTCTACCTAAAGACCTCTTTGACCTGAGTGATCCACACTATGGCAACCACGCTATAGTACGATGTAGCATGCTACACCATTCAGAACTGCACTTAACTCTATATAAATGCTACAATAAAATACAGTACTAAAGGGGAGGAAAGAAGCTTATCTCCCCAAGGGCAGACATCAGCTGCAGTGTCCAGGAGACTCAATAAACACACTTTGCTGGCTGGAACCGACATCGGAAGAGGCTGAATTTTGAGTTTTCTATAACAGGAAATGACACAGGTTTGGTACTATTGTTTTTGAATAAAATATATCTTGCTAAAGATTAGAGCATAGTTAACATTGGTTTGAAATTTGGGCACATAGTATTGGGTATAGGTATTTCGGCGCCACTGAAAAGATTCACACATTAAATCTCCTATCGTCCACTTTTTATGACGGTGCTGTAAGGTGCGGAGAACAACAAACTCCACAAAAGAAAGCGTCAGCTAGCATATATTCAACTTATTCCCCAGCACACGCAAATTAAAAGTTTTAAGGTATACACGTTTGTTAAAACAAATCACAACACGCAAGATGTAACGATGAATTGTAAATCCAATCTTCTCAAACGTGTATACCTTAAAACTTTTAATTTGCGTGTGCTGGGGAATAAGTTGAACATAGTTGACATTGGGGTGGACAGAGAACGAGAAGGACTGGGCAGAGGAGGTTGGAATGGAAATGCTCTAGTGGAGACATATATACAAGTTGTATTTTGTAAAGCTCCCATATCAGAGAAGACCTGGGCTAAGAATGAACAAATGGAGAATTACCAGATCTATGCATGCTGCTGTCCTAGCTGAAACAATGGAGCAGGGTAAGACCTCTTTTACCCTGAAATATCAATCCCATCTAATAAAGTAGAATTTGTCTGGAAGGATATTCTAGAAGGCCAAGAGGATGCATGTTTACGTGAACTAGAACTAACAAGGGTTACTGGGATCATAGTAGAGTTCTGGGGATGCCAGAGAGTGATGAGGAGAGAACAGTAATATGGAACAGGCTACACATTCCTGTGATGATAGGAAGCAACCTACCAAGCACTTACCAATATGTGTTTGGGTCTCGCTCGTCTAAGGCACATCTGCTGTTGGGAACCTTCAGGAGATTCAGAGATGATTGGGGGACAAATATTTGCTTGAATTTTGCTATCCTTCGGCCTAGCAGGAGTAGGTGAAATCTGGTCCCTTGAAGAATTGCATAGTTTCTGCTCCGGTTGCCAGTCTTGATTGCCTGTTGGCTTCTTTCATCATTCATGAGGTGTATTTACACAGCAGTTGGGCGTTGCCCCGCTTTAAAAAAATTGCTTGGCTACTGCTCGTGTCACAAACTTCCATTCCTGCCCTTTGGCATCTTTTTACTCATTTGACAGCATCTCTGCTTTACACATATTGTTGATTGGATTACCGCACCTTCTTTGATTATCCCCTTCTTTCGAGAACATGCACACATCATCTTGCTGCACCTCTCGTTACCTTAGTGCTGCGTAGAAGCCCCTATGTTTTAGCCTCACCATCTGGGAAGTGGACAACCTATACTGGACACCGTCCAGGTAGATCTATGCTTCTTTCCCCTGTCTCTTTCCCCTTTCCTCCTCCTTTTGCGTACCTGTCGCTCACACCTTTTCTTGCATCAAAACGCATGGCAACATGAGCTATGCCAAGAGAAGAGCACTTCTCTGGTCGCTCATGCACAAAACCAAAACCCTTTCCTCATAGGATCTCAGAAAATGCAATGCTCTGCCAACAACACACTTCCACACGATGCAGCATGCTAACTGTTCGATAATGTGCTTCGGCACCCCATAAAGGGATATAAATCACTATATAAATGCTACACTACAATAGAATACACAGTTAGGGTTCACACTATTACTCTTTGTTGCCACAAAGGGAGGCATGCATCTAGGTCGATCTAGGAATGAGTATTGTGTTTTTATGTGTATAAGTATGTGTCTTACAACAGTTTTGTTTTCTGTGTGGATTGTGTGGTGATATCCATTGCTTTTTAGTGCATAATATTTTCTTTGTATGCATCCAATCCACAACAGTGCCATATGATGCCATTATGTGTAAAACCGTATGCAGGATGTTTACTCTTGATTTATCTGTGTGTTTGTTTATGTCGGTGTGGTTTGGGACAGTCCTGTTGATTTGGTAGCGCTTTGGCAGTTACATGACAGTGGTGCTGTGTTGTGCAATTGGTAGGGAAAAGGGGTTTGTCTAATATGACCATGTGTAAGTACAGTTGAAATGAAAGTGAGAATCTAAAGTGCTGTTCTGTGATGAAAACCAAAGTGTGGGTTATCAGAGGCGTGATGGTGCATGTTGTAAAAATTGTCTGTATTTTAGGCATTGCAGACCTGTGTGAATGCTTTGAGGTTATAAGTGTAGTCCGAGAAAAAGTTGTTATTCTTTAAAACTGGGTTTGCTTTACACATCTGTATGTTGTTGAGTGCTTTTACATGAGGGCGAGTAATCAGTCCAATAGGAGAGAAGGATGATAGGCAGCCATGCATCATTTGGTGTCATTGTTGATGTAGATGTGTGTTACAGCACAGGTTGTATCTGGGTCGCGGGGCAGGTGTGGGCTCGCAGGGGGATGGGTGGTGGGGCAAGGGGCAAACGGCGCGCAAGATAAATACAAAAATAAAAATAAAATGCACACTTACCTTGCTGCGCCGGATCCCTCTGCTCTGCTCCTGCTCTCCTCGTAGGAATGAGGCACAGGAAGAACAGCCGGGCTCCCCAGACCAATCACAACGTTGCAATGCAGCGTGGTGATTGGTCAGCAGGCAGGCGATTGGTTTTGAGCGTCCTGGGTTGACGCTCAACCAGGGAATGGGGGCCTGGGCATGTTATCCATGCAGGCTGTAATGCAGCCTGCAAGGAGAACGGGAAAAGTGCACATGACGGTTTTGGGCAGCCCGAGAGGGCCGATCAAACAGTAATTGCGTAGTTAGGAGTGGGCAAACCACTCCTCCTCTGCCCTGCTCCATGAGCAGAGCAGCCCCGCCCAAACGCCCGCCCGCAAAGGAAACATAAAAATTATAATAATGTTATTATCATTTTACGTTTCCTTTACAGAGCACTGCTTAAATGCAGTTGGGTGACCCTCTTCTGCCATAGGGGAGGAGCGGCTCCTGTGTTGTGTATTGGTTCCCCCTGGTGTGTAGTGGAATGCTGTGCAAAAGGTTTTCCTTACCTGAGTCAAAAGATTCCCTTGGCCCAGGGGAGGGGCATTTGATAATGGCATCTCCCTATGGAACTCAGCCTCTTACACATGTTGTGTGGTTTAGGGATGCCATAACTAATGTGTGGTGTGCTCTGATTCAATGAGGGATTAGGGATGACATCTGTTATTTCACAAAGGGGTTTAGGCATCAGATATGCAGCGGCTACTGTTTCTTGAAAAATGGGTTGTGTATATATGCATTTATTTGGACTATATATGTGTACCTAAATATGTGTATTCCTTTGTATAAATGTGTCTAACAATTATGTTTATAAATATATAGATATTCATTAGTTCTGCTTAACAAATGTTCATATTGCTTATGGTTATATTATTTTATGTTTAACATGTATATAAGTCACTGCATAAATAGGTACATTTCTATCATTACTATTTTATCAACAAGTGCTTCACTAATGAATTACAATAAAATATATACATTTTAAAAAACAAATTAGCTTAAAGTATATCACCATCTGAAAGTTTGAGTTTATGAAATTCAACTTAAATCTACATATATTAGCTTCCTTAATCATATATATCTTCTATGTACTTATGCATCTTTATATTTATTACTTTACTTATAATTCAGCATCTCCAATGCACTACCCTATACCTCTCTCAATATATCGTCTACCTCCACTCTCCGACTCACCCCAAACCTCATTCTACTACTCTCTCCAATGCACTGCCCTATTTCTCACCCTATACCTCTGGATATGCTCTACCTCCACCCTGACTCATCTCAAACGTCATTCTACTACTATGATACCCAAAATATCTCTTTCTAGATTATTTACTCCTCTACCCCTCCTTGCATAATCTCAAACCTCTTTTACTATACAGATTTCCCAAACAAGCCTTTCTAAACCCTTCCCTCTGACTCTTCCCACTCCACCTCCCCTTTACTCACCCAAATCTCCTCCTACCGCTATGATCTCTGAAAAAAATACTTTCTACACCCTTCACTCTTCTATCCCTCCACTATACTTTTCAATCCTACTAACAGACTCAAATGTCCACCGCTCAAATTAATTTCATATTGTACTATGCTAATTCTCCACTAATCCTGTTTACGTTCTGGAGTAGCGTGCTACCCGCTGAAAAGCACTTTGACACCTCATCAGGGGTTGGAAATGCTGTATAAATGCAAACCCCGCCCTCTTCTATCCCTCCACTATCCTTTTTGAATCTGAATAACAAACTCCCATGTCCACCCCTCAAATCAATTTCATATCTCCCTATTCTAATTCACCACTAATCCTTTTTGGGTTCCGGAGTAGCGTTCTACTCACTGAAAGACAATAAAACACAATGCAATATTGTTAGTTCTGTGCTGTCTGCTTTGGGTGTGAGAAATGCCTTTGCCTGATATCTTTCTTGATAAACTTGCTATAAACCCTGTGAATAGCAACATTGTGATGCAGACATTATGTCATTCATTTGCACCCAGACTTCGAATCTCAGTGCAGTCCACATTCTTCAGAAGTGGGAATGTGTATGTTTTTGTCTCCAACCTGGCCAAATCCACTCTGCATAACAACTTCTCATAATCTTCCTGCACTCAAATGCAACACATTAAATTAAAATGAATGACAACAGCTGAAGCGAACCATGAAATGAGGGTTAATGCCATAGTTTTCCTCCTTAATGGAGTTGTATACAGGGGACATATTGACAGAGAGGTGTAGAAATCAGATGTGACATGGCCAAAATGAAATATGATAAATGGATCCACGCGTTTCTGGTGGCTCCGATAAAGCCCCGCGTGACTCATGGGCAGCACAAGGTCCCACTAGACTCATAGATTTATGAAATCATTATTGCATTTTCAACCATGCATTTCATATAATATGGAAATCATTTTCTTCATGCTTTCTCCATGTCTTTTAATATGAGACTGGGCATTCATAAGCTTCTGTGCACATTTATCTAACAAACAGCCCACATGGCACAATCTATGATCAGGCCCCGACAGCAAGGTCTGCATTGTAATAATGTAGGCCATTTGTTAATCCTCGCATCTCTGCGTCCATGACTGCTTCCTTGTCAAGGAGGACATTTGGGTTACTGATTGTGCTGGTGTCTTCGACTTGTATGTATGGGTGTGAGAAATTCGCCTCATTTTTTTTTTGCATTGTAACGTGAAATTTCCCCACACTTTGAAAAATGCAAATCGAGCATTTAGATCAATATTTTAGAGCAAAATGCGCAAGGACTAATTTTGCACAAAATATAGTGCAAAAAATCCATATTTGCTGTGAACAACCTCCGCTAGCCTTCTGTTCGCTTGTGTTATTCTTGTGCTCCTAAAGTAGAATTTTGGCCAGAATGGACTTAAAATTACACAATATGGCTTAATGGCATAATGTTTTGAGTTTTGGCTGAAGTGAAATGACAGAAATTAAGGAGATTTCACTGAATTATAAGATTTTTGCCTGGGTCTCTTTTTATGTAGCAATAGTTTATTATTGGTCAACAAAACACATGTATGTATCTATATGATACCACTGGCGTAACAAAACTTGACTCATTAAGGAGCTCTCTGGGAAGAGTACTGTGCTGAGGGGGCCCACTGGATCTTGAGGGCCCGCTCCGCAGGGGCTGTGGGGGCCTGTGTTACACCACTGTATGCTACTGCTATAGCCCACACCCAATCAAAAGGCAGCGGAGAGCTATACATGGGCAGAGACAAGCATAAAGTCAGCATAGAAACATGCATCATCACAGCCTTGAATGTTTCCATTCCATCTCATAGAACATCACTTGGCAACATGTGCTTAATAAGCAACTATCACTTAACAGCCATTTCAAAACTCCCTCAAAATTGACGAATTGACTTCACCTGAGCAACACTGGATAAGTTAATTAGTGCATAAACTTTACTGTTGGTCATCTTTTATCATGATTCCAAACAGTGCAGTAAAAAACGTGTGCAAAATATACAGAACCATATGTCACAAAGGATTACCTTCCCCGGTTCAAGTCCTTTTGAATACAGTGATATGCCAGTGGCAGCTGGCAGGGAACGGTGGTGGCGGGCACAAAATATATATTTTAAAAAAAGCAGTTACCTCTTCACAGCCGCCTCTCCTCCGCCGTTGCTTCTCTTCCTGACGAGTCCTGGAAGCAGAAAGCACACAGGCTCCCCTAACTCAAACCCAAGGCTGCTGCTAGCAGTGTTGTGATTGGTCTGAGCGCCATGGTTCGGTGCTCAGAGTCGGACTGGGAGCCTGTGCCTGTTTTCCACCCAGGCTGTGTATGACAGCCCAGTGGAGAACATGCAAAATGCGCATGACTTGGCATTACCAGATGACCCCATCTTCATGTCCTGCTACACAAGATGCCAAACTTAAACTTGCTTGTTCTGTGATACAGTTTACAATTTACATTTTTATTCCTGGCGAAGGACATCTGCTAATTCTCAGGAGCTCAGCTGGACTCCTGCTTGCTCACTTGGTGGGAATTTTGTCAAGAAACAATGGTGTGTGTAATAAGTTCTGTATTGGGGCTCTGACCAGTGCGTTTTGGGCCCTTGCCTGTCGCGGGTACTTGGGCCTCCCACACGAGTGAGGCACCGTTTTTATCGGGAGACCCGGGGGAACGCTGGGTGGTAGGAAATTTGTGTCAGCCCGGTGATGCCTCAACTTTCCCACACAAAAATGTGTGAAAAAGGTGATTTTTTCAGCTAAATTTGAGGTTTGCAGGGCATTCTGGGTAAGGAAATGTGGGGGGATCCACGCAAGCCATACCTCCCTGGAATCCCCCGGGTGTGTAGTTTTCAGAAATGTGTGGGTTTGGTAGGTTCCCCTAGGTGGCCGCTGGGCACCGGGCCAAAAACCCAGGTGACCCCCCTTGCAAAACCAGGTCGTTTTGAGGTAGGCAATATTCATGTCGCCTCAATACATTTTGGGCCCTTGCCTGTCGCGGGTACTTGGGCCTCCCACACGAGTGAGGCACCGTTTTTATCAGGAGACCCGGGGGAACGCTGGGTGGTAGGAAATTTGTGTCAGCCCAGTGATGCCTCAACTTTCCCACACAAAAATGTGTGAAAAAGATGATTTTTTCAGCTAAATTTGAGGTTTGCAGGGCATTCTGGGTAAGGAAACGTGGGGGGATCCACGCAAGCCATACCTCCCTGGAATCCCCCGGGTGTCTAGTTTTCAGAAATGTGTGGGTTTGGTAGGTTGGCCTAGGTGGCCGCTGAGCACCGGGCCAAAAACCCAGGTTACCCCCCTTGCAAAACCAGGTCATTTTGAGGTAGGCAATTTTCATGTCGCCTCAATACGTTTTGGGGCCTTGCCTGTCGCGGGTACTTGGGCCTCCCACACGAGTGAGGCACCGTTTTTATCGGGAGACCCGGGGGAACGCTGGGAGGTAGGAAATTTGTGTCAGCCCGGTGATGCCTCAACTTTCCCACACAAAAATGTGTGAAAAGGGTGATATTTTCAGCTAAATTTGAGGTTTGCAGGGCATTCTGGGTAAGGAAACGTTGGGGGATCCACGCAAGCCATACCTCCCTGGAATCCCCCGGGTGTGTAGTTTTCAGAAATGTGTGGGTTTGGTAGGTTCCCCTAGGTGGCCGCTGAGCACCGGGCCAAAAACCCAGGTGACCCCCTTGCAAAACCAGGTCGTTTTGAGGTAGGCAATTTTCATGTTGCCTCAATACGTTTTGGGCCCTTGCCTGTCGCGGGTACTTGGGCCTCCCACACGAGTGAGGCACCGTTTTTATCGGCAGTTCCGGGGGAACGCCGGGTGTTAGGAAATTTGTGTCAGCCCGGTGATGCCTCAACTTTCCCACACAAAAATGTGTGAAAAGGGTGATATTTTCAGCTAAATTTGAGGTTTGCAGGGCATTCTGGGTAAGGAAACGTTGGGGGATCCACGCAAGCCATACCTCCCTGGAATCCCCCGGGTGTGTAGTTTTCAGAAATGTGTGGGTTTGGTAGGTTCCCCTAGGTGGCCGCTGAGCACCGGGCCAAAAACCCAGGTGACCCCCTTGCAAAACCAGGTCGTTTTGAGGTTGGCAATTTTCATGTTGCCTCAATACGTTTTGGGCCCTTGCCTGTCGCGGGTACTTGGGCCTCCCACACGAGTGAGGCACCGTTTTTATCGGGAGTTCCGGGGGAACGCCGGGTGGTAGGAAATTTGTGTCAGCCCGGTGATGCCTCAACTTTCCCACACAAAAATGTGTGAAAAAGGTGATTTTTTCAGCTAAATTTGAGGTTTGCAGGGCATTCTGGGTAAGGAAAGGTAGGGGGATCCACGCAAGCCATACCTCCCTGGAATCCCCCGGGTGTCTAGTTTTCAGAAATGTGTGGGTTTGGTAGGTTCCCCTAGGTGGCCGCTAAGCACCGGGCCAAAAACCCAGGTGACCCCCCTTGCAAAACCAGGTCGTTTTGAGGTAGGCAATTTTCATGTCGCCTCAATACGTTTTGGACCCTTGCCTGTCGCGGGTACTTGGGCCTCCCACACGAGTGAGGCACCGTTTTTATCGGGAGACCCGGGGGAACGCTGGGTGGTAGGAAATTTGTGTCAGCCCGGTGATGCCTCAACTTTCCCACACAAAAATGTGTGAAAAAGGTGATGTTTTCAGCTAAATTTGAGGTTTGCAGGGCATTCTGGGTAAGGAAACGTTGGGGGATCCATGCAAGCCATACCTCCCTGGAATCCCCTGGGTGTATAGTTTTCAGAAATGTGTGGGTTTGGTAGGTACCGCTAGGTGGCCGCCGAGCACCAGGACAAAAACCCAGGTGAGCCCCCTTGCAAAACCAGGTCGTTTTGAGGTAGGCAATTTTCATGTCGCCTCAATACGTTTTGGGGCCTTGCCTGTCATGGGTACTTGGGCCTCCCACACGAGTGAGGCACCGTTTTTATCGGGAGACCCGGGGGAACGCTGGGTGGTAGGAAATTTGTGTCAGCCCAGTGATGCCTCAACTTTCCCACACAAAAATGTGTGAAAAAGGTGATTTTTTTAGCCAAATTTGAGGTTTGCAGGGCATTCTGGGTAAGGAAACGTTGGGGGATCCACGCAAACCATACCTCCCTGGAATCCCCCGGGTGTCTAGTTTTCAGAAGTGTGTGGGTTTGGTAGGTTCTCCTAGGTGGCCGCTGAGCACCGGGCCAAAACCCCAGGTGACCCCCCTTGCAAAACCAGGTCGTTTTGAGGTAGGCAATTTTCATGTTGCCTCAATACGTTTTGGGCCCTTGCCTGTCGCGGGTACTTGGGCCTCCCACACGAGTGAGGCACCGTTTTTATCGGGAGACCCGGGGAACGCTGGGTGGTAGGAAATTTGTGTCAGCCCGGTGATGCCTCAACTTTCCCACACAAAAATGTGTGAAAAAGGTGATGTTTTCAGCTAAATTAGAGGTTTGCAGGGCATTCTGGGTAAGGAAACGTTGGGGGATCCACGCAAGCCATACTTCCCTGGAATTCCCCGGGTGTCTAGTTTTCAGAAATGTGTGGGTTTGGTAGGTTCCCCTAGGTGGCCGCCGAGCACCGGGCCAAAAACCCAGGTGACCCCCCTTGCAAAACCAGGTCGTTTTGAGGTAGGCAATTTTCATGTCGCCTCAATACATTTTGGGACCTTGCCTGTCGCGGGTACTTGGGCCTCCCACACGAGTGAGGTACCGTTTTTATCGGGAGACCCGGGGGAACGCTGGGTGGTAGGAAATTTGTGTCCGCCCAGTGATGCCACAACTTTCCCACACAAAAATGTGTGAAAAAGGTGATTTTTTTAGCCAAATTTGAGGTTTGCAGGGCATTCTGGGTAAGGAAACGTTGGGGGATCCACGCAAACCATACCTCCCTGGAATCCCCCGGGTGTCTAGTTTTCAGAAATGTGTGGGTTTGGTAGGTTTCCCTAGGTGGCCGCCAAGCCCGGGGCCAAAAACTCATAGGACCCCCTTTGCAAAACCAGGTTGTTTTGTGATAGGTAATTTTGATGTCTCCTCAATAGGTTTTGGGCCCTTGCCTGACGCGGGCACTATACATACCCACGCAAGTGAGGTACCATTTTTCTCTGAAGACTTTGGGGAACGCAGGGTGGGTGGAATTTTGTGGACCCACGCAGATTCCAGAGCTTTCCGACAAAGAAATGTGAGGAAAAAGTGTTATTTTGAACACATTTTTAGGTTTGCAATGGATTCTGGGTAACAGAACCTGGTGAGAGCCAGTGAAGTCACCCCATCCAGGATTCCCCTCGGTGTCTAGTTTTAAAGAATGTACAGTTTTGCTAGGTTTGCCTACGTGCCAACTGCGCTAGGGCCCAAAATCCACAGGTATGCACATTGCTAAAAAAACAAATCGGAGCCCAGTGGGCTTTCTGCCGCCCTGGGGGGGAATCGGGGAAGTGGGTTTCATCCTGATATGCCCCTAAAGGGGCGGAAAGACTGTGGCTGTTTTTTGTGGGGGTGGGGGCATTGGTATGACCATTTTGGGTAGCCCTCACCCCCACACATAAAAAAAGCCTGCATACTCGCTGGTGCCTACTGGGCTTTTTGCCCCCCCAGGGGGCAGATCAGGGGCCACTGCCACCATCTGCCCTCCCGGGGGGGCAGAGAGACTGGTATTTCTCTGGTGGTGGGGTGGGGTATTGTCATGCCCATTTTGGGGAGCCCCTACCCCTACACTAATAAAACAAAAAAATCCATGGTTTCTAGTCGGCATTTTGCGCCCCAGGGGGGGCCAGAGTCGGGGCTACAGCTCCCATCTGCCTCCTGGAGGGCAGAAAGACTGACATTTTTGTGGGGGGGAGAGTGGGGGCATTGGCGTGCCAGTTTCAGGCAGCCCACACCCTAAAAATAATTGTGCCAAAAAAATCCCTGGTGTTTAGTGGGCTTTCTGCCCCCCCCAAGGGGCAGATTAGGGGCCAATGCCCCATCTGCCACCCAGGGGGGGGCAGAAAGACTGTAATAATTGGGGGGTGGGCAGACCCCACCCCTATATTTTTTTTTAAACAATTCCCTGGTGTCTAGTGGGCTTTTTGCCCCCCCGGGGGGGCAGATTGGGGGACGATGCCCCATCTGCCCCCAGGGGGGGCAGAAAGGGTGTAATGGTGGCGGGTGGGTGGGGGCATTGGTGTGCCCGTTGCGGGCAGCCCCCACCCTAAAAATAAAACTAAAAACGAATTCCTGGTGTTTAGTGGGCTTTCTGCCCCCCCGAAGGGGCAGATTAGGGGCCAATGCCCCATCTGCCCCCCGGGGGGGCAGAAAGACTGTAGTAATTGGGGGGGGGGTGGGGGCATGGGCCTGCCCGTTTTGGGCAGCCCCCACCCCTATTTATTTATTTATGTAACTTCCCTGGTGTCTAGTGGGCTTTTTACCCCCCCGGGGGGGGGCAGATTGGGGGCTAATGCCCCCATCTGCCCCCCAGGGGGGGGGGGGGGGGCAAAAAGACTAAAATGGCCAAAGGGGGCCAAAATATACAGGGGGTGGGGTGGGGTATTGTCATGCCCATTTTGGGGAGCCCCTACCCCTACACTAATAAAACAAAAAAATCCATGGTTTCTAGTCGGCATTCTGCACCCCAGGGGGGGGCCAGAGTCGGGGCTACAGCTCCCATCTGCCTCCTGGGGGGCAGAAAGACTGACATTTTTGTGGGGGGGAGAGTGGGGGCATTGGCGTGCCAGTTTCAGGCAGCCCACACCCTAAAAACAATTGCGCCAAAAAAATCCCTGGTGTCTAGTAGGCTTTCTGCCCCCCCGAAGGGGCAGATTAGGGGCCAATGCCCCATCTGCCACCCGGGGGGGGGGGGGCAGACAGACTGTAATAATTGGGGGGTGGGCAGCCCCCACCCCTATTTTTTTTTTTAATTCCCTGGTGTCTAGTGGGCTTTTTGCCCCCCCGGGGGGGCAGATTGGGGGACGATGCCCCATCTGCCCCCAGGGGGGCAGAAAGGCTGTAATGGTGGCAGGTGGGTGGGGGCATTGGTGTGCCCGTTGCGGGCTGCCCCCACCCTAACAATAAAACTAAAAACAAATCCCTGGTGTTTAGTGGGCTTTCTGCCCCCAGGAAGGGGCAGATTAGGGGCCAATGCCCCATTTGCCCCCTGGGGGGGCAGAAAGACTGTAGTAATGGGGGGGGGGTGGGGGCATGGGCCTGCCCGTTTTTGGCAGCCCCCACCCCTATTTTTTTTTTTTTTACAATTCCCTGGTGTCTAGTGGGCTTTTTGTCCCCCCGGGGGGCAGATTGGGGGCCGATGGTTGTAATGGTGGTGGGTGGGGGCATTGGCTTGCCCGTTGCGGGCAGCCCCCACCCTAAAAATAGAACTACAAACTAATCCCTGGTGTTTAGTGGGCTTTCTGCCCCCCCCAGAGGGGCAGATTAGGGGCCAATGCCCCATCTGCCCCCCAGGGGGGCAGAAAGACTGCAGTAATTGGGGGGGTGGGGAAATGGGCCTGCCCGTTTTGGGCAGCCCCCACCCCTATTTATTTATTTATGTAACTTCCCTGGTGTCTAGTGGGCTTTTTACCCCCCCGGGGGGGACAGATTGGGGGCTAATGCCCCAATCTGCCCCCCAGGGGGGGCAAAAAGACTAAAATGGCCAAAATATACAGGGGGAGCAAAGGCCCTTGCCCAAGGGGCCGCTCCCCCCTCCCTGGTGTCTTGTGGGTGGATCCCTGCTTGGGGATCGCCCTCCTGTGGCGATCCCAAAGCAGGGATCCACTGGGGAGGGGTACCATTGGAAAGGGGAGATTCTCCCCTTTCCAACGATACCGCTCCCGTGTTTGTACGTGCTCAGGGGGCTGAGATAGCCCCCTGAGCACGTACAAAGTGAAATCTGAAATGAGCCTCTAGGCTCATTTCAGTTTCACTTTCACTGTAATGACGTCGGCGCGACGTGCGCGCCGATCGTCATTGCAGTGAAAGGGGGGGGGGGGTCCTCGGGTGCTGGGGAAGCTCTTCCCCAGCTCCCGAGGCTATTTTGCACGAAAGGGAATCCCTCTGGTGCCCGCACCAGAGGGATTCCCTAGGGTATACCTCATGACGAGCTGGACTCGTCATGGGCACAGCGCGACTGTGCTCCATGACGAGTCCAGCTCGTCATGGGCATACAAGGGGTTAAAGACAGTCTTGTTAGGTTTCTAATAGGGTGTAAGGACAGTGCTATGTCTATAGCTAACAAACATGAATACGTGCCCATGCATAAACACATATGTAAAAGTACATTTTCAGTTTGTTTTCTAACATTTATTTTAGAATATTGGAATAATTTGTATATTAATAACATGATTTTTTATAGATCTTTATATTATTCTTCGGCCTTTTCCATAGACTATAAATAATAGGTGTTACGATTATGTAATTTAATGGCACTCAGTTTCTCAGCAAAGGATTGAAGGCACAGTTGGCCTTGCCAGGGTTTGAGCTCCATACCTACCTGCCTAACTTTAATGGACATGACAAAGGGAGATTTTTGAATGTAACTAAACCATCAAGTGGTTGCGCATTGTCACTTACAGACAGCACATTTTCAATTGAAATGGCTGCTAAATTTGCAAAGACATAAATGATAATGTGTGGAAATCTGGTTTATGCAAATATTGATCATTTATACGTCACCTACTAAAGTCTTGATTTGTTTTGAGCCTAATAAAATCTTTTTCCAGCACACTTCAGAAAAACATCAAATGTTCTTGATTTTTGGTTTCCTCACTGCTGAGCGCATACAGTTCATTTACAGGCATTAACATTTTTGTGTGTGCACTAGAGCCTTTCCATCAGTTTACCTATACTCCAGCAAAATTGTCACATAATTCACTTTAAAAACTCCTCTCACCTTGCAGTCAGTAAAAGAAAAGTAAACACCAATCCCACGTGAAAAGAATAAGCAGCAATTTGTCAGAAGGCATAGCCTGACATTTGACCTCTGTTTTTGAAGCACCAGCAAATTTGATGAGATAAACACTGAATTTCAAGGGATCTTTACTTATTGTTCAGACTTTTCCGACTCACCAAAAATCAGCTTGCTATCCACCAGTGGGTCACGACCAACAGTTTGGGAAACACTGCTCTAGAGCCTTTACATGTCGTCTGAAGTTGGCTGCACAAAGATGCTGAGATGAGACACGGAATAGTTAAGTGCAAGTCTCATTAACTTATTGCATAGTCCTTCTTGCGTTTTGGGCTCTCTGCATTAAATCATGAAACCTATGCAGATTCTTGGAGGAGGTATTGCCTCAGTGCACAGTGCTATTATGGGGCACTGTAATGGGGCATTTCTTTCTAATGGCTGCAGTGTACCTTAAAATGTTTTATTTTACCATAATACTTTAGTTTTGATGGGCAATAAAAAATATTCAACCAACAAAAACCCCAAGCAATAGCCCATGTTCACATAATTGACGTATGAGGACCTCCTTTATTAACTCTTCCTACTAAAGTTCTTGGCCCATTACCTTTTTGATAACATCAGAAATTTTCAAAGCTTTTTGATTTTAGTGAGCTGACACTCCTGCCCAGAACCCTCATCCCAAAAAGTGTTCAGCACCAATGGTATACATAACCTCCTACCAATGTTTCCTCTAATTATTTTCCTCTGTGTGCGGCAGAGTAAGGTCTCTGTGCGTTGTAGAACAGGGCTTTGAGTGGGATGAAAAAACTAGGGTGTCTCTCAAAGGGCCGTCACCAATGCAATTAAGGGCGTGGCTTAAAAGCAATTAAGCTAAAAATATGTGCATCACATAGTGTGACACCCGACTGATATTTTGCTGCTTCTGTCATTGCATCCAGATATATAATACACGTAACATTACACCTACAAGAAGCCAGGACTATTGGCTTTGTCAATGATTGCTTTTTGCATCAAGTTGTATATAATATTGAAAATGCTTCCACTCTTGTGGTAGAGGTTGAGGCTTAATACTCGAGCTGTCGATTTAGGAGATGGTTTTGAGTTTCAGTCAGCTTAACATCCTGTGATTCTGGGCAAATCAATTAATCTCCCCATGCATACCAAAAATAATAATAATAATAAATCATGTAAAGAGCTCCAATACTTTTGCGTTGAGTTCGCACTTTATAAAAACTTGCTGCACTTCTTTTCTAAATGCGGGGTGGATGGTTTGCCTTTTGAAAGAATTTACACCTGCACTTGATAGGGTGGGATAGCTTTGTTCAAAGTTTATGAAAAACCCTATGGACATTTGAAGCCTGGGACAGCCTCTTCCTGCCCACGAGCAAAAATGTACTCTTCCGGAAAGAGAGTGAGTGTATATAGCTTTTGATAATATCAAGCGTGGATTTACACTCCTAAATCAAAAAAACATGCATACCTAAATCCACCTTAGGCATGTAAATAGATTTCTGAATCAGGCCCTAAGAGTCTCCTGTCTGAGGGGACCCACAAAGTTATCACACGGATTCTTGGGCGTGAGAAGCCAATACCTACATAAACAGATTTTAGGTGTGATAGCCCTTATCGTAAACTGAGAAACTTCACACACTGCCCGATGGTAAAACGCCACTACATCTTCTGGGCAAAACATCCGAGCTACGTTATGCACCATTATACCGAACTTTGTCAAATACTGAATTTATTTAAACTCAGAATCAATAGTCTCCAACTGGGGTGTTAGGCTTCGTTTAGGCTTGAGCAAGAACTCACAGCAAATTGAATAGAAAAAGTGAATACTAACTTCAACAGGTCAGATCCAGACTCAAGGATGTGTGTATGTTTGTAAAGTGAAGGAACCTAGGAGTAAGGGTGGGACTATGGGAGCAGTGACCGAAATGAAGAGAGTGAGAGAAGGACTGGGAAGGGCAGGAGTGAGGAAGGTAATGAATGGTGGGAGAGAGGAAAGGAATTAATTGTGAGGGAATAAAGGGTGGAAGAGAATGAAGGGTGGAAGGGAATAAAGGGTGGGAGTGAGGAAATGAATGAAGAGTGGGAGTGACGAAAGGAATGAAGGGTGGGAGAGAGGAAAGGAATAAAGGGTGTCAACAGGAGAGCGTGACAAAGGAATACATGACAGAAAAGTGGAAAGTGGTGGACAAGGGTAAAAACGGAAGTTCAGGGGAAAGGAAGTTCAGAAGAGAAAAAGAAAGAGTGGGAGAAGAGAAGAGAAGGTAAACAGTGGGAGACATGATGGCAAAGGGGAGGGACAGAGGCAACAAAAGGGATTGTCAGTAGTTTACCTCTTCACCTTTTTAGGTCTTGCCTAGGCAGCGCGCATGCAATGTCTCTCCGAGACATCTAGTTATCTGTATAGCGAGGGTAATCCCGCCTGCTGCTTGCCTCCTGCTTGCAATTGGCTTCACTGTGATTTCCGGCCTCCCTATTGGTTGCTGGTCCAATGCATCACTTCCATTTTTAACGGAAGCAGCACCGACCAACTACAGTTATATTGCGCTGTAGGGTTTTGTCCGTTTCCTTGGTTTTGTTTGATTTTTAATTGCAGTTTTATATAGCGCCTACTCGTCCCGAAGGTAGAGGAGTGCTTTACATGAGCAGCAATTACATTACGCATTTCCCAGTTCACATGAAGGAGCCATCGAAATGTGCGGATATTAAGCAGGGATACGAAGGTCACTGCAAGGGCTTTCTGAAAGTCATGCCTGGAGTGAGCGCATGCTATTTGTACGGAAATCATACTTAGCCAGTAGAAAAACTGAGGTCAGTAGACAGGAGTCATTCACTGTATTAAGGCAGTTTATCAGCCTTGCCAGGCACTTCGCCCCAGCACAGTGAAGGAGTTCCATGTAGCCTGTGAACGTCCGTCTCCTATTTTTAGGTAGCTTTCATATAGTGAGAAGTTGGCCCAAGCTAAGGACATGAGAGCGCTTTACGCCTGCCCCAGACTACATTAAAGCATTTTTTATTTTGAGGCATGAAGAGATTATTACACCGTTTGCCCACAATCACAAGATGTTGAGCGGAGCCGAGAGTCGAACATGCTGTCCCAGTTACAAAGTTGGTAGCTCTGCTCGTTAGGCCATATTCCCTGTTTCAGTTGCTCCTCCTTTTATCTGTTATTCATTGCAGTTTTATATAGCGCCTACTCGACCCGGAGGTATAGGAGCTCTTTACATGAGCAGCAGTTACATTTCGCATGTCCCAGTTCACATGTAGGAGCCACCGAAATGTGTGGATATTAAGCAGGGATACGAAGGGCAGGGGGAGGGCTTTCTGAAAGTCATTCCTGGAGTGAGCGCGTGCTGTTTGTACGGAAATCATACTTAGCCGGTAGCAAAACTGAGGTCAGTAGACGGGGGTCATTCACTGAACTAAGGCAGTTTATCAGCCTTGCCAGGCGCTTCGCCCCAGCACAGTGAAGGAGTTCCACGTAGCCTGTGAACTTACTTTCCTCTCCTATTTTTAGGTAGCTTTCATATAGTGAGAAGTTGGTCTAAGGTAAGGACATGAGAGCGCTTTACGCGTGCCCCAGACTACATTAAAGCATTTTTTATTTTGAGGCATGAAGAGATTATTACGCCGCTTGCCCAGAATCACAAGATGTTGAGCGGAACCGAGAGTCGAACATGCTGTCCCAGTTACAAAGTCGGTAGCTCTGCTCGTTAGGCCGTATTCCCTCGTTCAGTTGCTCCTCCTTTTATCTGTCCGGAAATAATTGAAAACCTTACAGAAATGTAAGATTCAGACTGACAGCAGAAAATGTGCCATAGCAACTCAGGGAAGATTGTGCGTGCAAGGCCATTAGATAAAATAGTTCTTCCAAGGGCCGCAAATAATATATTCTGAGGCGTCAGCAGCGGAGGTATCCCTCCGTCTGCACATATCTTATAGCTCTCTCTTAGACAGCAGAGCTATCTCTTCGGTTACAAATATCGCACAGCTCTACCTTGGACACCAGAGCTATCGGTCAGGTTACAAATATTTTACAACTTGAACTCAGATGCCAGAGTTATCTGTCGTATTGTACATATCTTACAACTCGGGCCTAGACAACAGAGCTACCCTTTAGTATGTAGATTTCACATGCTAAGGCCTGAGACTGCAGAACTTCCCTCAATTTGCATATATTGTGTCCCTCAGTCTGACAGCAGAATTATCTCACTGATTGCATATGTTTTAGAAGAACTTTCTCTCGAGTCGCACCTATCTTACTAGTGTATTCAATTTACACAAATGTTACTTCTTGGTGTTAGTCAACAGCGTTACTTCTCAGAAGGCACATTTCATACCGCTCGCCTTATACAACCGAGCCCTCTCTCAGGTTACACATATATTACAGCTTGGATTTAGATAGCAGAGCTATCTCTCATGTTACACATATCTTACAGCTTGGACTTGGATAACATAGCTATCTCTCAGGTTACACATATCTTATAATTCGACCCATAGACATCAGAGCTTTCCTTCAGGCTGCCCAATTTACAAGCGCGGGTCCCACACTGCAAAATGTCGGTCAGTTTGCATATATTGTACACCTCAGCATCACATAGAAGAATTATCTCTTGGTACGTACTACATATTCTAAAATTAAAGAAGAAAAAGAAAAGAAAATGCAGATAGCTTCCATTCTTTTGGTACCCATTATAGTAGTGTATTAAAATCATCAATAAGTAAAGTATTTTTTTAAAATAGAAATTAGTCAAATAAATTAAGTAAACAAAAAATTTAAAGCCCAGGCTGCTATAAGCAATATCTAAAATTCTCATTAAGGCACTAATAAAAAATGGAGATTTATTGTTAAAACAATAGTTGATTGCTTCTCTGGTGGATCGAATATTCACCTTGTTAAAAAATATTCAAAGATATTTTTTGCGCAGACCTCATAGACTGGGCCAGATTCAAATAATATGTTCTATAGTCTCAGACTTAATACTGCATACTGGACATGAACCATTGCCCTTTATGTGTGGGTTCCAAGACCCTTCAACTTGATGCAAAGGAATAAATAAAAGCCTGATTCTTAAATATTTCTTTTTGTTAGTTCCCTCGCGGTTAAAATCAAGATATGGTTGTCTTCGGATGGAGTAGGAATTAAATGTTAAGTCGCTATGATGGCAATTCGAAAGAGAGCATACATCTTCCTCTCGCTAGGTCCCCTTAAAGTACTTTTTATTAGGTTTTTTCAGTTCAAGCCGTGGAAGACTTGAAAGAGAGGTCAGATTGTGTTGTGTGATCACTGCCCTAATACTGTCCAAGTTCCGGTCAAAGCTTTTGTAGTTGTTACATTGCAGGTCCTTATAGATTATCACCTTTGTGTTTAGGCATTGGCGTTATTACATTCACATATGTTATTGATCGTTGAAGTGTTATGGAAGTTAGCCAACGGACTCAGATTTAATTCTAATCTAAGTTTGCTATATGGAGTGGCTAGACTTAGGCTGGGGAATTGCTTAACGCTATATAAACATTTTTTCCAGTTCATTTAATGTCTTATAGTAAAGTACTGGTGAGGTGTATAGTTGCAGTGGTATACGTTTGGTCGTTAGTGCTGTGATCGACTGGGTAATTGCTTTTCCTTCCTACAGCTTGGTGAACCTGCCATTCTCCTTCCCAATTGTTATTGTTTTTTGTTTCCTGGAATGCATATGTTCTAGCCAGGAGAGTTTGGTGCCCATGGTAACTCCCAAGTATGCATATTTATCAAGCTGCCTGATTGTTGTCTCCTGCTTATCGCTTGGACTGGATATGGCTCACAGTTTGATCTTAGATATAAGACTATCATTCAGGTTGCACATATCTAACTGCTCAACCTAACACAGCTGAGCTCTCACCGAAGGAGTGTGGCTTTGGACAACAAAGCTATTTCTCATTTGTAATGCAATAGATCTCGCAATTGCGAGATTTTGAGATATTGGCATTGTAAATGACAATGTCTTTTATTTATGTCTTTTAAAAAACTGCAAAAATAGAAGGAGTTGCCATTTACAATACCAATAGGTCAAAGTTTCTAAAATGCGAGACCTATTGCATTGCAAATGCTTGGTCTGCAACTGTGATGCTTTGGAGGTGGTCCACTGTTGGCTCTGAATGAGGCCAAAACCCTTTCCATGGAATGTGTCAGATGGGATGGAGGCGCGCACAAAAGCAGCACCCAGTTTATCAGGCCGCAACATGATGAGGGGCAGGGTGAAACACCCGCTTCCGCTCCCCTCCCGCCCTCCACCCGTCCGGTATGTGTATATTCGCTCTTATTTTTACCCTGCCCTAAAGCCACACTCCTAGCAACTGAGCTCCCTCAGTTTCAGATAAACAGAAACAGATGATATATTTACCCTGCGCTGCGGGGGTGACCGGGGTAGGTTTCTCTCTATATTGCATTAAAAGTAATTGTTATTTAAGTGAAAAGGCTCCCCGCTCAAAGCCTGATTCTGGGTTTCCATAGTCATAAACAAAAGTCAAGTGCATAATAAACATTTTGATCGTTTTTGTCTGACCGTGACACTATTATATGAGGCTACTTCTGCAATGAGCCTCCCGGCCAAACCTGACGCCCCCTGTTGTTGGTTCGAAAGGCTTCATACGCACTGGAGACCCGGTTCACCTGCCGCACCAAATGTAGCTCCGCACCACGGAGAGACCTACCACCTTTTAGAGGGCAACCATTACTGAGAAAAAAATTTCTATGACGTTGGTAACAAGTGGCAGAGGATTGATTCTGGGATAATGGTGAGACAATACATGGGGACAATTTACTGACATGTTATTGAACCCGCTCCCAATAATCCGCTTACTGATGCGGAACTGACCGATGCTCAAATTGCGCACCCCTAGAACTCAAAACTGCCTGCAAGTGTGCGGCGAGACCCGCCACTGCACAGACATGGGCAGGCACTGTGCCCACTCCGATCGCGCCAGTCAGGGAGCAGGGGAACGCACGCGGCCCCCTCTGCTCGACAGGGAGGCCCAATGGCCTAAACAGCAGCATGTAGGCAGACCCCTGGGCAGAAGCGACACCTGCCAGCCGTCGCCACAGACATAGGCAGGCACCCTGCCCCTTACGGTCACAAAGGCCCACAAACAGCCTGCAGCAGCGGCCCATTAAGAAACAAATGTAGCAAGTGCAAGAGTCACTTGCTAAGGAACGTGTACCCGCAAACCAGGAAATTACCGTTTTTTGCGCCGCTCGCGTTTTAAAAGCGGTGGCGCGAACGCTTTCCCGGGATGTCTGAGCGCTTCACTCAGGACACTGCGCACTTGGCGTCACTAAGGTGTGCGCGCGCGCCCACCTTAGAGGGAACACTGCTTCCTAATAATCTTTTCATAAGTTCTTCAGAAAGATTTGTACACCATGATTTTCCCTGGTGGTCCTTGCCTAAATCAGTATGTTGAGCCTTACTGTTTGCCTATAATTCATGATATCAAAGCAAATGTGATTCTGTATAAATGCCCATTGAATTAGCCAAAAAAGGGCATAAAACCTCTACAGAGACATTCCAATTTTGTTTACCCTGTGTCTGATATTTAGGTCACAATATATCAGCTGGCGAAAGACCTCCATCTGCTGATCACATTAATGCTGTCTATAAGCTACCCCAACCTCTCACCATTTCTAAGCACTCTTTTGAAGATGGCTGGGTATTGCAGATACCCCGTCCGGATTGATATGTGTGTGTTATAAATTAAACTAACATAACATAACATAGTGGTTATTGGGATATGCTATCAGTATGAAACCACTTATTTATTTTATGTCAAAAAGAAAATCTAGGAACACAGTAGTGGAACAAGTCTTTGTGTCTCTGAAACATGTGTTATCTTCTACCCTTTCTCTGGGTTTGCCTGACGATACCAAACTTTTCTAGTTGTATTGCCACGAAAACAAGGGTTTTGCCTTCAGTGGTGGTACAGGATCATGTTGATAGAAAGAAACAGATTGCTCATAAATCCTTGGTTCTTGAAGTTGTGGTGGCAGTTGTGCCTCCACATTTGCATGCTATTGCTGCATCCACTCATCTTGTTGAATTCTCTGAAAACATTGGTCTTGGATTGCCCCTTATTGCTGCTGCACCTCATGCTGTGCCCATACTTTTATTAACCACTGAAATATAAAAACTTCCAATGACCAAGTTGTCTATATATAAAATAATAGTACTCCATGTCTCACATTAACCCGGTTTGATGTCCTGTGCTGAACACAGCCTCATCATGTCCTCGTCCCTTGACGGAGAGATGCACTGCTGCACTCTCATCATTCACTTCCCACTTCACAAAACCCCATTTTGGCCTTTCTGATACACCCTAGCCTAATTATGAATGTGTATATTGTGTGAGCACCACCTAGTGGCCAAATAGTAGTATCTTAACAGATCTTGATGGCTCATAGACCAAACGCCAGAAAATAAAAAGTTGGTTGCGCCAAGCTATGTGTGTCAGAGTCATTAAGATGATTGTGCTGCAACAACAAAAGTAAAATGGTGACTTCCAAAGCACTGTTGTCCAATTTGGGGTGCTTGTTAAATGGCAGTGCGCATGTCACCCAAGGTGGTATGATCCATGCACAGGTTTACCCCTTACTTCTACTGTATTGCCACATGTGCACCATTTGTCAAGCTTACAACATTGGTAAGGCCACCAAAACTGCCCAAACTTCCAACCATGCTCATTGAAGACCATTCATTCATGCCCAAAAAGATTTCATGCAAATGCCCTAATTCTTTTCTTATGTACAGTTCTCATTTTTCGTTCTCACGTATGCTAGTTAGGAGGAAGCCTACCCTTGTGCCAATACTGACACCATTACTGTAGCCAAAATACTATTATAAGATTTTATTCCCAGGTGTGAAATACAGCTCCAGACTGGAGGTGACAAAGGAACTCACTTGGTGACACCTGTAGTTAAGCAGCTAAGCAAAGCTTTGGGGATCTGACAATATACTAATTGCACATATAATCCCGAACCTTAAGCGAAACTGATAGATTTGATGGAGTTTGGAAAAATAAAAGGTCTAAGATATGTGAGGAATCTTGACTCAAATGGTCTAATGCCCTACCCTTAGCATTGATGTCACCCAAGCACAAATTGAACCCACCTGATTATGTCATGGGAAAACCAATGAATCTTCCCTCCGCACATCAGATGTCTCCAGCTTACCTTGAGTTGAGCCTGTCTGGTGACGCGACTCTAGAATACGGCAAACAATCCATTTGCAATCTCAATAACCTCCATTCTGGCGTGATCTGCAACCCAGTGGCTGCGTGTGCATCAAGATCCACCAGGGGAAATCATCCCACTAACCCAGCGGGCAAGGTCAGTTCCAAGTCCTTGGACAAGTCCTTCAGTGCCCAGTGCTGGGCAGTACTCAGCAGTTGACACTGCTGACAAGTGTTGAGCACTGACTGCCTTGATCAACGGATCAGATAGCAAACAGACCAGAGAACTGAGAGATTCCAGATCCATGGATCTAAAATCTCCTGTCCCTTTGAGCTCACCACAGTGGCCAACAAAAGGACTATGGCCTGCAACATTTCAGAGGGACCCGATCACGGAGTGGGTCTGAGCAGACCTCTTCGCTGCAAGCTTATTTGTTTGGGTCATCATGTGGCTCGGTCAGGAGGAGGCAGGCAGTGGGTTGGAAGAAGTCTACTGCAAGGCGCTCACTGCGCATGCCAGGTGCAAGCATTCTAGCTGCAAAGACAGTACTGTCCTGCAGGTCCTGGACCAGTCCAGTTAGGGCCAGAACCTTTCTTCATGCTGCTTGTGTTCCCGGGTGCTCACTGATTCCAATGCTGGTGCACCTATAATTCCTTTCAAATAACAGAAACAATGTGCTGGTTTACACCTGCATGGGCACTTTATATCTGAATGAGATAACACCACTCGGGTTACCCTTAATAACTTGACTATGCATTGACCCATTCTAGAAATACTGGCCATTGCTATCCATTTAGCCTCAAACAATGAACTTGTGTGCGAAGTTGAAAGGTGTGTGAAGTTGGATGGGGCAGTACCTTTGTGGGTTTCAGTGATTGCACCATGGCCAAAGCGAACTGACCCTATTCCCTTTCTAATTTTTACTCAAGTTGATCCTGAGTACTCATTTTCCTACCTTTTGTGGACTTTTTATCAAGGGGTGTTACCCATCAAATTGGAACTTACTTAGTTTATGGTAATCAGGCTTATGTGTGACTAGGCAAAGAATGGATCCTACTATCTTGCTTATGTTGTGTCTCCTATCAGGTATTTTGTTAAGTGTCCTCTGCTATTGAGTGAGAGAAAGAACAGGCTTATTTCGGAGATTGCATGATTCTTTAAATTCTGATTCCAAATTATGGAAGTGGTCTGTCAAACTGGGAGATATGCCAAATAACTAAGGGCCATATGTACGAACACATTTTCCCATAGACACAGAATGAGTAAAACCCTTTGATACATCTGGCCCTTAGTATCTGAAATACGTGGATAATTGGACCGCTCATGCCTTTGAGCGAAAGTACAAAACAGAATTGGTCTGAACATAGTGCTGGTTACTAAGTTTGGTGAATGAGTTATAATTCAAGTTGAGTGCTGCCCGTCTATCGACAATGTTTCTGTATAGACCGATGAACCGACTGAAACTACCTCTGAAAGTGTTTAAGTCGTATTTATTAAGAGAGTTTTATAAAGTGAAACATGACCCAAAGATATCAGAGCTCTGTACATGGCACAACCAAGTCCTATTACATAACATATTCAAGTTTCAGCTAGGCAATACAGACAAATAATACACTAAAAAACAAAAATAAGAACATAGTCCAGTGTTGCCACGTTGGTGGTGCAAAAGCGAAAAACTACATACAGCTAAGTCCCAGTGCTCAAGCTGTCCAGGAGTCGGTCCTCCTTGAACACAGTTGGTTGACGGGTCTGTCCAAACTCCACTGGGAAATAGTTCCAGGTTCTTGGGGCAGCTACTGAGAAGCTGCAGTCATAGGTTATCTTTTCCTGAATCTTGGGGGTTCCAGCAGCAGGGAACACGCACTCTATAGGGACTGTTGCCTCTTGGGAGCGTTAACATTTGTTGTAGGTATCTGGGTGTGTCGTAGTGCAAGGTTTTGTGCATCAGGCAGGCTATCTTCTGTTGGATCCTGGCGGTAAAAAGGAGCCATTGGAGAGATTTGAGAAATGGTCTACTATACAATGAGGGTCACATTAAGTGGTGCTATTCAGACCTGTTAAGTTGCGTTCCCATAACCAAGTCTGAATATGACTAGGGATTGCATTCTGGTCCTGAAGTCTTGTGGTGGGAGGAACTGTTCTACTTTCTTGCAGAGATGGAGTTGGTGGACCTTACTGTGTTTGGGTGAACTGATGTGTACCTCCATGGTTATCCCAAAACATTTCCTCGATTCGATGATGACAGGTTTGCAATTGAGGGCATATAGACGGCTCAATCATTTGCATATTGGGGGAGCTGTGAGGTGGAAAGATGATAAGGGATTCTGTTTACATGTAGGTCTATTTGAGGTAGGTACATGACAGTCATGTATGTGTTTTCATTAGGGTGTTGTTGAGTCGGATTGTAAGAATTTGGAGTATTATCTGAGGGCAGGGAGAACCCACCTTAAATAATAATCACAATCCTTGTGAGGGTGAATTTCAAAAGTCACTGAATAAATCTGTGCTTAACCCTATGGTAGCTTGGTACAAAGAAGTCAGGCTTACCTTAGAGGGGATGTGTAATGTTTTTCCACAGAACTATAACAGTAATAAAGTGAAAACACAACAGTAGACTATTAATAAATAAAATGACATAAAAATGACAAAATCCAACAGGTAGAACCTAAGATATGAATCTGTAAACTTTGAATTAAAAATAGCACCAAAGTGCACTAAGTGCCAAGTATAAAGTTAAGGCCAATGTATAGGGTGGCTACCGGGACCAGGTTCGTCAAGGTGGAAAGTTAACTTAACCTTCTGATTTAGAAGCTTTTATGGAGAAAAAGTGGTTATCAACGAGTTGTCGGCAGGTCAAGCTCAGTCGGAACCTAGGCTTAACAATGGTGGTTTGCTGAAGAACGTGGTCCTGGTGTGGTCGTCGATGAACGTAGGAAAGCTAAGGGTGGGCAAAGTACGAAGTCTGTGCCCAGGAAGGCCTCGACATCGATGGCTAGCTGCATGGATCCCGATGAAGTCCTCTAGGTTCGGACTTAGAAATTATTCTGTAAGTCAGCTCTCTTTCAGAGGGGCAAACTAACAAGCTGAGGCATACTGGTAACTTGATGTTGATGTCTGTGGCTTTGCCTGCAATCCTGGTCTCTGTCGGTTGAGCAGGCATAACATTGGCAAAAAGTTTCTAAGTCCCAGCTTTTGCAGTGTGGACAGGAGGAGTAAACTCTAGCACCAGGCAACGGTTGAGAACCTGGTGGGGGGAGGGGCACCACTTGCAAGTTAGGACTCACTCCAACAGAGGTCAGAAGAAGGTCCCAGGGAAGGTCCACTTGGAACTGGTCAGTAAGAGGAAAAGGAGCTCTGGAAGCTTGTTGTGTCCCTGTAGCTCAAACAGTAGGTCAGCAAAATGACCTTTGGAGTCACTTCTGGGGTCCTGGGTTCAAGGAAAGCAGGTCCATTCTTCCTTCAGGTTCTCTAGATGGCAGTGCCATCCTTCTTCTGATTCTTCACAGGTCCAGGAGTGTTCTGATGACATGCCTATGGAGTACTCTTTTGCATCCATTGCCAACCTGTGGGTGGAGGACAAGTCTTTAAACCCATTCTAGTCCGTTCCTCCACACCCACTGGGATTGGTGCCAGCCTGACTAGAGAGACAAAGTGGAGGCAGCTCTAAGTGTGAGCTTCATCTGCAGTTATAAGGTAGTCATCCTTTGAAGCTCAGGAAGAAGTTGGGACCCCAGGCCATCCTATCAAGGGAGGAGTTCCCCTCCCCTCTACCACTGTCTAGTAGCAATACACACCTCACCACAGGGGAGCCATCTGGGATGAGGTGATAGCTGGATGCAGGCAGGAAAGCCTTTTGGTTTTAGGCAGGAAAATGACAACTTTTAAGAAGTTTCATTTCACAAAACTAATATAAAACCCATTTTCAAGGAACTTGTGAAGGCCAAAGATTGTATATAGGGCCTTAGGCCTCTGACTGTGGCAAGAATAGTCGATGGGTGGTGAGTGTGTATGGATGGCATCCCACAGGTGGGCTGCTAGGGGTGCAGCAAGAATAACAATGCTCCAATCCCCCTATCTCACCTTCCAGGCCAAGGTGCGCTTCCAAGGGTGCAGTAAGAACAACAATGCTCTAATACCCTATCCCACCTTGTTCAGATCTGTGCTGTATGCAGGTTATATAACATTAACCTTAGAACTTTAACCAGACTGGCCTCTGTTTTACCAATATTTCAGTTTAGTTTGGGAAGGTATGCAATAGTGCCTGATTTATCTAGGTAGCTATCCCCCATCCCTCAGCGATTAGGCCCTAACCACATGCGGGTTATGCACTATGCACTTTGTCATTCCATGTTTTTATCCTCCAGCTGGTGCAAATCAGACTGGCCCTTTTAGCAGTGCATACGTCTAGGTGGAGAAATGCAGCAGTAGCGTCTGCCTCTCCAGGCACCCTAGCTACCCCCTTTTCCCATTACGATTAGGCCCCGTTTGCTTGTAGCTATGCACTCTACTACTCTACCTTGGTCCCACCTGACATTAATCAAGCTGGCCCCTCTAGTAACAACTTAGTCTAGGAAGGGAAGCAGTAGTGTCCGGCCTTTATGCACCTTAGTTCCCACCAAACCCCATTGCCTGCTCTGGGTATTCTGGAGAGTCCCTACTGGGGGACTATGGTAATGCACCATGCACTTTACGGGATATTAGCCAGGTTGGGCTTTTATCAGCTTTTACAGGGATGAAGTGAGAAGAGGCCCCGCATGTGATGTTTTTATATTATTTTAATTTCAATTGGAACGCAATGCCAAATGCATGTCTTTGTTTATGGTTTTTATTAATTAATAAACTATTTTAAACATATTATAAAATCCTGCTTGAACATTATGATAGATTTTAAATTACTATTAAGTCCTTGAATCATTTGAAACTTTGAATCATTTTTCTAGCTGCTCCCAAACTGACACAATTATAAATTGTTATAATGTAACTCGGTGTTTTCCTTGGGAGAGCCAGCTTTGCCACAGAGAAAAAATTCTTTTTGGGTTTTCACTGACAGGACATGTAAAATATTAATTATACATGTCCTGCCTTTTAAATTCAATACATCTGGCCCTACTGTCATCTACAGCCTACCTTAGGTGTAACTTATAGTTAGTAAAGAGGAAGGTTTAGGCCTGGCAAAAGGTTTGTTTTGCCAAGTCAAAATGGCAGTGTTAAAACTGCACACCCTGGCTGGAATGGCAGGCCTGGAGACAGGGTTAACTATGCTACTTTTGTGGGTGGCACAATGAGTGCTGCAGCCCAGAAGATGCATTTAATGTGCCAGCCCTGGGTATACAGGTGGTACCATATACTAGGGACTAATAAATAAATTAAAGGTGCCAATCAGCTGTATATCAATTTTAACATGTTTGATAGGGACTGCATAATCACTTTACGACTGGGTAGCGGGGTAAAGTGCACCGAGTCCAATGGTCAACAAAAATTGGGTTCAGCAATAGAAGGAAAACATTTGGGGCGATCCTGTGTAAATTTCCAACACAGAAAATATCCGCTAAGGAGGATATCTTTAATTATAACTGTGTGCCATCTGCATACATGTGGTACACAAGGTTTGCTTGATTGACTATCTCCATCAGTGGTTTCATATAGAGGTTGAACAGTTGGGGGGGAGGAGAGATGGTGGATCCTTGGGGGATACCCAGTCTGTCAGGAGATGCATTCTATAGTGTACCACCCAATTGTATTAATTGTGTTCTATTATGTAGAAAAGAGATTAAGTGTCTTAGTACATTTCCTGACAGCCCCATTCTGTATTCTAGTAACTCTAATAAACTGTTATGATTAACTGTGTCACACACAGAGGAAAGGCAAGAAGGATGAGTAGGCAGGAGCCTTTCCAGTCTAGTATTTTGAGTGTGTCATCCATGATGTGTAGTATGACTGTTTCAGTGCTGTGTCATGATCTGAATCCAGATTGGAACTTGTGAATACGCTGAACTGTTCGATGTGTTGACAGTGTTGTTTGTGCACATGTTTTTTTCCAACTGTTTTGGGAAGAAGGGAATGTCAGACACTAGGCGAAAATTATATAGGTTAGTTGTGTCAGTGCTGTTTTTTTCAGGAGTGATGTCACGTGCTCAATCTTTAAGCAGTCTGGGATTGCGCCGTGTGTTAGTGATGCATTTATGATCTTCGCCCAGGGTGCGAAGAAAGTCTTGCACACTATTGATGATGGATGTGGCTGATGGGACCTCTGGGGATATATAGTCAAGATAGCCCTTTAGCCCTGTGAGAACCTGGGTTCAAAACGACACTGGATCAATATATTCCCCAGGGGATCGATCACCATAGATTTACGGCATTCTAGTACAGAGCAGGATCTATATATATATATTGGGATTTGTTTGGCAGGAAGCTTCACATCCTGTCTTCACGAGGTCGCGCTTCAGGGATGGGGGCTCCCGACTGTGGAGGATTTTTCTGTGTACTAAATTGGGGAGCATGTCCCACTTATGTATGTATGTGTGTTCTTATATAGCGCTCGACTTACCCTTGGGCATCTCGGCGTTTGCATTGGAATCTCCGTGCTGACACCATGAAGGATTTCCGGTAATATTTGCACCGAGGTGTGAAAGGGAGCAGGGGTGGAACTTTCTCCTCTGGCACTTTCTGGAGATGCAGTGTTTTCAAATGAAGTGACACAGGCAGCATGTCAAGCCAAGTTTGGAGATATATTTTATGAAGCCTTACTTTTAAACGTGACTATTTTCCTATTTGTAAATAAGTGCACTTGAACTATGCTTTATGTGATTGAAGACAAACACGAACATTACATGACGCAGATTGTACTTACATTACAAGTGCATTATGGGAACTGATGTTTACATTACAGGACACATGCCTATCTGGATTTAAGGCCTCCAGCACAATAAATCCCATTTTGGCTCACCTGTGATCAAGGCTGCTGTGACAGCTGAAATGCGTAAGGAAGAGAAACCTATGCTGCTTGTTCGAAATTGCAAATAAACTTGGATGTTCTTCAGATTGGGGCCTCGACATTTCTTTTCTTTGGGACATTTTCATATATATATATATATATATATATATATATATATATATATATATATATATATATATATAATCGCTCTTCGTTCCACACTGCAGTGGGGCACTCACAGGCAGGTGCTGACTTTGCGGGTGCGGACTCCGCAACAATATGAAGCTCAGTTCCCTCTGGTTATCAACAGAAAGGATGTCGCACTCGCGGGGCGTTGAAATGCAGTTTATTCAATCAAATGACCAGCAATGTAACAGACGCGTTTCGGCGGAATGCCTTTCTCGATGTTACTGAGGCACCGCTAACGCCATGTTTTTCAATCATTTCCGTGTCCACAAAATAGAAAGGGGACCAAAAAGAACGTTGTAACATCAGCGCCATTTTGTAGTGGGTACACTGTTTGGACACAACTTAGAAATCCTGCCGTTGATCGGCAATGATGTCCATTAAATACATTGTACAATGATAACGCCGTGAATCGGCATACGTCCCCACCATATGTCTATGTGGCCGGAATTAATACATTTGATTATAAAATGCAGATTCTAATTGATGCTCTATTTCTTACATAATTCAAAGACATGTTCATTCAACAATGCATGGTTACTTTTCATGTATCTTGTGCGAAACCCATCGGTTGACCAGCATTATCTCAACAAAAGCACCAAAATTGCAGCAAAATTACAGCAAAATTACAGCAAAAAGTCTCAGCAAAAACAGTAGGGTCCACTAGATATAGCTGAGTGGCAAAGGGGTAAGTTAGTTTAGGTGCCTAAGTGCACTGATAATTCTTCCCCACTATTGAGACCGCGGGGGAACTTCGTGGATAGATCAATTATGAAACGCGACTCAAGTTTTCGTAGCTTTTTGACTCTATCTCCCCCTCGGACACTAGCTGGGACGTGATCTAGACCATAGAGTTGCAGCAGATTTCGATTACTGTTATGTTGTTCTGCAAAATGACGCGCTACTGGATATGCTTGGTCGTGCTTATCAATAGCCCGTAGGTGTTCAAGGATTCTGATCTTTAGTTGATGGATAGTGCTACCAATATAGCGTAATCCGCACGGGCAGACCAGGCAATAGACAGCGTACGGAGTACTGCACGTCATAAATTTCGTGATTTTTTTGGTCTGTCCGATGTCAGGAATGGTGTATGATAGAACTCTTTTACTGTTAGTGCAAGCTTTGCATTTGTTGCACGGATAGAAACCCGTCATAGCCCTCAGAGTGCCCACCCTCTGTGGTGTCTTCTCTAAATGGCTTCTGACCAGCATGTCGCCAAGAGACCTTGCTTTTCTAAAGGTCACCAATGGAAAGGAGGGAATGTCCTCACCTATGGTGCTGTCGGTTTTGAGGATATGCCAATTCTTTTTGAGCATGTTTTTTAGAAAATTTGCTTCAGCTGAATAGGGAGTAATCATGCGGAAATTGCTCTTATCTTCCACATGTGTTTCTTTCTCCTTTAAAAGGGTTTCCCTAGGGATGCCTCTCACTTTGTGTAGCGTGGACCTTAATAGATCCATATTATATCCCCTTTGGGTAAATCTGATTATACTGTCAGACACAGCCTCTTCAAAGTCACTTTCCTTGGTGCTATTTCTTTTTAACCTCAAGAACTCTCCGTAAGGTATGCTGTTCATGAGTTTGGGGGGATGACAAGGGGGTCAGGAACTCTCTTCCCGGCCCCCTTTTCATGTTTTCCACCTTTTTTCCCCCTTTCCTTTTCAGTGCGAGAGACAAAATGGCGGCCGACACTTCCTGATTTTGACCGATTCGAATGTTGACTGACATCTAACAACCAATCAGAATTTCGCTCGCGCACGGCACCGTGCGCGCACATGCGCGCACCGTGCGCGCACGGTGCGCGCGTATAGATATTTATATGCTTTTAAATGCTATTTTCTCAGGAAATACTGAACAGATTGACACCAGACCTGCAAAAGGCACTTCCCTGACCTGAGGAATACCTCTCTGCCAAATTTCAAGTAATTCTGTTCAGCCGTTCGGGCTGTACCTTCGACTAAAGGTCCTATGGAAAATTGCATGGGGAAAACGTGTTTTGGGACCCCCCTTTTTTCTCGGCCCCCGCTTGACGAATCACCCCGAGACTTTCAGGGTAGGAGCTAAGCGGAGCGCCCCATTAGTTTTGAAAATTTCGCGAAGATTCGTCAACCGGCGCCAAAGTTATTCAAAATAGAATTTTGAGATTTCCTATGGAAACACGGTCCTAACTATAACTATCTACTGGCGACCTCCAGTAGATTATATATATATATATATATATATATATATATATATATATATATATATATATATATAAGATTCTTTTGATGCTAAGAATCGGAGAGACACAGCGGGGAATGCAGGAAGGATCTTTTATTCACAAGAGCACTGGTATGACGCGTTTCGATCTGTGCCCTAATCAAATGCCTGCTCCAACAAAGTTGTTTTGCCAAGTATCCCACAGGTGTGCTCCCGATCGTTCCGCCATTAATAGCACTTCAGGTGGGCGGAGTTTAGAGTCCCAAACAGTACTGCAGACGCATTGGCAAACTGCAAGTACCAGCATGCACCTCTCACGGCTTGCAGGTAAGTCACTCAACTCTGGTCCAAGTGTCCTTTCAAGGGCCATGAATGTCATGCAGATCGTGGTCTATGATCTTGGTCAGAACTGCACTGGTGAAGCAAGTATCCTTCCTGTGTGCCCAGACCCCTCAACCGCACGAGTCCAATGACAGCTGAACCTGGAATCGCGGAATAAATCATCCTGTTTCCTCCGTGCAGTCACGAACTGCTTATAGCAACGGCCTTATTGCTGAAACTGGCTGTGGTGGGTCAGTGCATAGTCCTTGTTGCACTGTCCCAAAGTGAAGCGGGTCTTCTCCAGCGCGTCCAGGACTAGCGTGCAATACATGCCACAGAAGATTCTTATGATGCTAAGAATCGGAGAGACACAGCGGGGAATGCAGGAAGGATCTTTTATTCACAAGAGCACTGGCATGACGTGTTTCGGTCTGTGCCTTCATCAGATGCCTGCTCCAACAAAGTTCTTTCGCCAAGTATCCCACAGGTGTGCTCCCGATCATATATATGATGCCCTTGAGAAATATGGTATATTCTGAAAGTAATATATCTATGGTAACACGGACGACCATTGCTGTATTGTTTCTAAATGGAAATATGGGGATTGATCACTAGGGGAATATTTTACTACGGTATATGGACCTCTGGTCATGCCCGCAAAGCTTTTTGGGAGGGTGGGATATGAAAATCCTGGAAATTGTCCTGGGCATTATTATTGTTCTCTTCCTTTTTTACATTCTTGACTGAACCTGTATTGCTTCCTTTTCAATCCTTACCCTCTGTCAGCTACAATGATAATGGTAGTGATTCTGAAATTGATGAAAGATGTGATTATGGTACTTTGGGAAATAGGAAAGGTGGAGAAGGTCTAGAAATACCACAATTACTGAATATTAAGCTGTCTTGGCTGTACAGTAAGTAGCACAAGAGGGAGTAATTACAGAAAAATTGAATTGTACTTGCTTGTTTTAACTGTAACCCGCTCTGCCATGTCTTGCTCGTGCTAACTTGGCATTACCGAATGTGCCCATCTGTTAGTCTTGAATGCACTGTGTTCTGGCACATGAGAGGTGAAAGTTTGAATACCAGCTTACTCAGCTGAACTGTTTACATTTGTGTTACTCATGAACACCATTTACCAATTCTTGTGAGCTGAGCAAGGCAAACAATTGTTCTCCTATTGGGGATTTATGTTTGCTCTAAATAGGATGGGTGGTCTGAAGGTCCCACTCCATCAGGCCATTGGAATTAACTTTTTTATTTCAGAATCAGCAAGGGCACGGTCACTGTAAAGATGATGGTCCATTCAGCTCACAGCAGAGTGAGGGGACTGAGGGTTTGACACACAAGGTACTCCACTAATTTATGGATGAGTACCCTGGCTGCTAAACTCTAAATTAGGGCCTACGTTGTCCAATCTGTGTTCTGCTTTGGTGTTTCTTTAACATACCAGTGTGATCTGGACGGGTAAGTGTGGCTGAGAGAATGTGGTGATGTACGGGAATGTTGGTGTGTGTGTCCTCTGGAGCTAGCCTCGCAGTGACTTGCAGCTTGATGGAGGATGAAGACATTAGCTGAGGCCATAATAAACGAAGCCTATATATCTGCCTCCGCCAACAGCACACATCAGGCACCATCCCTAAAAGGCTCCAAGCCATACAGCTGGACAACTAGTGACACCTCAAAAATTCATCTATCTCAAGTTATATTCATAGCACAACCCTACTCCAGCACTACACCTTAGACACACGCCCGGCGCCATCATGCTCACGGAACAGCTCTAAGCCACACACCTCCAAAATATATACATATTACTTTATATTCATACTTCACAATGCACCAACAGAATAAAAGGGACATACCACCTGCCTATTCATGTTCAAACAGCATTTAAATCATACAACTATGTGCCCAGCTCCCCAGCACAGCCACATCCTCTTACTGATCTACATATCAGCCATTCACAAGGAATCCGCTTAAATGTGCCACACAGTCTAGTGCACAGCAGCGCATCCAAGCAAGGGATACAGTAAAGACGGTTCCAAACTCAACCACCATATTAAGCTGGGCGAAGAGCAACAACAACCCATTACGACAAGACAAACAACAACATCCTTTAGTACACACATCCGTACAAATCCATAAAAGGATCTAGCAAATCACTATCCAGTACAATGCACCACCAAACAATACTCTAATCTCTTCTATCCCTGCTGGCCACTTCTCAAAGAGGCTCATGGGTAAACATTGCAAAAAACTTCCAAATACACATTTCACAGACACTTCCACTCCAGTCACAAGAATTCTAGGACCACAAACGGCATCTAGATTCCGAAAGCACTATTGGTCTTTGCAAATGGTGGAAAGGTGCTATCCAAATTCAGGCACTGTAGCATAACAGACATTTTCCCTGTCCAGCATTTTGAGACCGCATTACGTGCTCTCGCTTGTCCTGGCACCCCTACAGTGAGCACAAAGACTTCACTGGGGTTAGTTACCACTGTCGACACTGCATATGTTTAACAACCCTGAGGGTACCCCCCTCATGAGGCCTCGGGGCAAACTTTCTAGAGGCAGCACGGTCACGTGACAGAATCAGGCTGCCTGGTTCCATGGGAGATGCAACAAGCATTGGCATAGCCAATAGGTCTCGCCTTTGGGACCTTATAAGTGTTTAGCCATGCAACAGTTGCATAACTAAATACTTATAAGGTCCCAAAAGCGAGACCTATTGGCTATGACAAGCGGCGGGGAAAGTGATCGCGATCAAACATCAAAGCGGCCGTGCGGCAGCGAAAGTGAAAGTAATCACGGTCAGGCGCGGCGCGCGTGCCCGCGCACATGCACTGTAGCTCTAGGCTGGCCTGGTAGCACTTTTTGGAGCCCTCTCAATAAGTCTCGCCAGACCAGCACATGCGCTGGGTCAGGGGAGACCTAAAAAGAGAGAGGCAGGATGAATAACACGACACGTGGGATAATTGTGGGCAACACTTGTGGGCGTCGAGACATGGAGAAGAAACATACAAAAGGAGGCATCATTGCAGGATAATACCCATACAAAGCAATACAATTGAAAAATAAAAAGGATGTGTTTGTTGAAAGAGTTAGACGCTGGGCGCATACAATGTGAGCCTACTGTGCTTTATGCGGTAAAAACCCAGATATTATACTCATAGGCCCTCAGAAGCAGAACTGAATCAATCCTCATTGTTTGGTTTTTCTCTGACCTGCGAGGGGCGCCGTATGTAATCACAGGTCCGAAAGAGCCGCGTGACGCCTGTTGGAACTATATAACTAACCCCATGTAACATCTGTTAAGACTGTTAACTACTCGCGTGGTGATGAGCCCTTCATTGCCTCCCAGTTACTCTGTGCGCAACCCTAGCCCAGTCACAGGGGCTTCTGTACAAATGACAATAAATGAAAGTAAATGTAATGAGAGATTCGATATCGCGGAGGGAGACCAACTTCCGGAATAAAAGTCTTGCGTAACGAGTGTAAACACGAGCCGCGGGGGAGGCTCAGCCCAGTACAACACCTTCCAACCACATCAAATCATCCCCGATTGATCGCGGATCAGCAAGTTCCAGACACACGTCTGCGCTGATCAAAGCTTTCTCGCTGTCAGGTTTTAGCTGTGGGATATTCTCTCGCCGCCCCCAGGCCCACCCGCGCTCACGCGCACCTCCGGTGCCATTGTTGGTTAATTAAGCCCGAGTGTTTCACGTGCGGTGTGCGTAATACCTGCGTTCGAAGTGAACGCGCTCGCTCTATACTCGTCTCGAGGCTTTTACTAGGTTCAGCGCTGCATACATAGCTGCAGCTCTGCAGCCGTTGAAGATATTCACCGAATGCGGGGAGTAAAATACTGCACTGATTGGACAGCACTGGGCACGAAAACCTGTTCCGCCATAGACCCAGTGCTCTGCATGTGCACTACTGAATCCTGCTTTGCATCCAAAGACAGCTGCAGAGCGTGTTTCACCCCGACATATTAAGAGGTGCTGCTATGTCCCCGGACACAGTGCTGGAAGTTGTTTTCTAAACAAGGCTGGGTGTTGTTCTGTATGTAGCTGCCATGTGTCTAGATCCAGTCCTCAATGCTGCTCTGTTACTAGAACACCGCTCTTCCTCTGTATTTGAAACAGTGCTTGATGGTTCCTATCCTGTATCTAGAAAAAGTACTGATGGTGTGCTGTTTCTAGACACAATACTGGGTACTGCTCTGTATCCAGGGCTTTAAGTGGGCCGGTCTCACCGGGTCTGAGCACCGGCAGTTTTTTTTAAGGGGGCCTTGAAACGGGTCTCTATCGGGCTCTGTTTTGTGCGCTGGCACAGTATTTGATGCTGACTGGTGGTCTGTACCTAGACACAACACTGGATGCTGCTCCAGAGGTGGCCTTAGTGCTAGTGGCGCCCAGTGCGACAATCTTTTTGGCACTCCTTCCAATGTCCTCCTCCACTGACTCCCTCGCTACCACCTCCAAGAGCGCCCTTCTTCTCCCCATGGGCCTTCTCTCAGATGAATTTAAAATATCTTTATGGCAGTACTCATACCAGTGTAGGGTTCCAGAGTACTTCACATCGCATACATGCTAGACAGAGACAATGTTATGTTAAAGGATTTATAAAGTGCATAGCTGCCCCTAAACAGGGCTTCCCAGCGCTAGACCCTGACGACATACACGCTACAACTGCCTAAATACAGGAAAGCCAGGTTTTAAGAGATTTTCTGAAAATAAAGTAGTTCTGGATTTTCCTAAGAGAGAGCTGGAGGGAATTCCAATGAAATGGGGCCAAGGCAAGGAAGGTCCTTCCACCTACTCTTGCTCTTCTGGCTCGAGGAACAATGGCTGAATAGAGGTCAGCCGAGCATAGGGGTTGAGAAGGCCGGTAAAGAAAAATGAGATTGGACAGGATGGGGTCCCCCTGAGTTTACAAGGTCTAATGAGAACAGAGTCTTGAAGTGGAAATGTTTATCCACTCTGAGCCAATGTACCTTACAAAAAAGGCCTGATACAGAAGGAAATTTGGGGAGTGAAAAGCTGTTTAGCAGCAGCATTTTGAGACTGCTGCAGTCTTCTGATGAGTGACTTATTGGCTCCTAAATACAGGACATTACAATAATCCAAACGCGACAAAATTAGCACCTGAAATATGGTTTGCCTAGTGGAGAAATCAAAGAAGCCCAGGATGGACTTGAGGATTTTCAGGAGCCCAAAGCAAGTGCCGGCTACAGTTTTAGCTTGGGTCTCAAACGCCAAAGAGTTGTCCATCCAGACTCCTACGTTTTTTTACAGAGGACTTGGGCTTACGGGGAAGACCAAGAGAAGAAGGCCGCCAGTCATCGTCCCAGGTCTGAACATATTTGCCCAATAGCAGAATTTCAGTTTTATTAGCGTTCAGGCGGAGACAGTTATTATTCATCCACTCTGCCACTGCAGGAATTCCTTTTTGAAAAATAGCCATGTCCTGCATGGTATCGTCAGAGAATGAAAGAATAAGCTGGGTATCGTCCACATACAACACCACCGTGAGTCCCGAAGATTTGATTACCTGAGTCAATGGTTGAACATATAAATTGAATAGGGTTGGGCTTAGCGATGAGCCCTGAGGGATGCCATAGTATAGGGCTTGAGAATGACAGCCGTGAGGAGGAGAGATGACTTGGAATGAATGCCAGATAGAAAAGAATCAAACCAGGTCAGAGCAGATCCTCCTATGCCGATGTTTCAGTGGCAGCTCCTCCGCCAAGGTGGAGGAGCGCCGCCCCACTGCATTTTGAGCAGTGGGAAAAGTAAAAGTAAAATAATAACACCACATTATTATCCATTTATTTTTCTGTTTTCAGGCAGGTTTATGGGGTGGGAAGGGGCATGGCTGTCATCACAGCCAGCAAGGGGAGGACTGGTGAGCACTTAAGTGCGCATGACGGTTTGGCCGTCCGTCTTGCACCGGCCAAACAATCATGTGCACTTTGCATGTTCTCCACCAGGCTGTTATACACAGCCTGGTGGGGAACATGCACAGGCTCCCTTTCTGAATCTGAGCAAATCACAACGCTGCATTGCAGCGTTGTGTTTGACTTTGGGGAGCTTAGGTGTGATTCCTGCTTCCAGCAGGAACAGAAGAGGAAGACGCAGGGCGAGGCAGCACTCCGGCAGCAAGGTAAGTAACTTTTACATTTATTTTTCTATTCTCCACCCCTGCCTCGCCCATGCTACTCGGTGGCAGCCGCCACTGCAATGTTATGTAGGAGCTGAAGAAGAATTTTATGAGACACTGTATCAAATGCGGCGCTCTGATCAAGCAGGATCAGGGCAGAAGAGCTACCCTGATCCAGGACACTGTGGAGTGTCCCAGTGACTGAAAGAAGAGCAGATTCCGTACTATGTGCAGCCGCGGCACCTGCAGGTAAGAGCGGTGGTGGCAGGTTGGGGGGAGACTCGACAGACAACCACGAGGGAAAATTAAAGAAATAATTAATTTTCCCTTGTCATCCTCTGTCGAAATCAGCACCTACCCACCGCTCTTACCTACACGGGCCCGGCTGACTATGTGCCGGCCTGAAGCCGTTTTGGGAGATATCAAGGATATGATTCTCTTTCAAAAACGTGGTTAGAATACTGTTAACATATCTCTCTGTAACTTTAGCAAGGAAAGGTAAAAGGGAGATGGGACGGAAAGTTTCTGGCTTGGAAGCATCCAGAGCTGGTTTCTTACGGAGGGGGATAACTTTAGCGTGCTTCCAGAGAGTGGGAATGATGGCAGAAGACAGAGAAAGGTTCACAATCTCTAGACACGGCGGAAGAAGAAACTTCTGAAGTTTAATGAAAAGATCCAGATTAATAGGGTTATCGTGTTACTCAGATTTCACTTGATTACAGAGAGATAAAAAAGAAGATGAACAGGGGGGAAACTGAATGCAACAAGTCCCTAGGGTTGCTGACTGCTGGTTGCATTGTGGAATTCGGACAAATGTCTGGAGCCACCAAAGGAAAGTGACAGTAAATATCATCAATCTTTACTAGTGAAAATTCAGCTGATTTCTCACAGTGAAGCCTGAAGGCTTCAAAGGGGTCGGCAGAAAGCACAGGTTTTATAAGATTTTCACTAGATATATTTCTGTGGACGGGTTCTTGCTGTTACTGATTTTATTAGTAACGTAGTCGCCCTGGATTTCATGATGTTTGTGGTATGAGTCAATAGCAGATCTATAGTGGACTTTAAGTAGGGGGTCGTAGGTTTGTCTCCAGGCATGTTCCAAAGTTTTCCAATGCTTTTTAGCCAAAGTTAGAGTCTCATTAAACCAGGAAGCAGCTGGCTTCTTCTTTACGGGGACCTGCCTAGCAGGAATAAAGACATCTAGGGCTGATGTAAGCTAAGAATGTAGGGAATTGGAGGCTTCCTCCACATTAGAGGTCAGATAGGGGTGACGAGCCTGAAAGAATGACTGAATTTTTGAAGGTTGAGCGTATGCCAAGGGCGTTTGCAGTTCCAGACTGAGCCAGCAGAGACCACTTGAAAGGGTAGGTGGAGGAGCAGAGGGGTCATAAAATGGTCATTCTGTAGCATAGGGAGAGGGGGAGCAGCCTGCAGGGATCCTCCAAAGTTGAAGAGATGGCCAGCAGAATGTATGGAAACAATAACCAGAAATTTCACGGTCATGCGAAGCATCAAAATGCAAATTAAGATCTCCAATAATGTTAAAATTGGTGAGCTTGATAACCACGGATGCTATGAAGGTGATTAGAGCCTCCCTAAACAATTTGGAGGGGCCCAGGGGATGATAGATTAGGAGTTCTAAGAAAGTAAAATTGCTGTTTAGAGAAATTTTGAAAAGGGCACCTTCACAGTCAGGGATGGCGCATCGAGTAAAGCTGCAGGTATCTTTAAATAATGGCAATGCCGCATCCTCTACCACTGGGCCAATTGAGATTCTTCAAACGGTATCCAGCGGGAAGCGCTAAGGATGATTCAGCTGTTGTATGCTGGCCTAACCAAGTGAGAGTGACAAATAAAATGTCCAGTGCAGTGTCCTGAATAAAACTGAAAACATCTGCATGATGGTTGTTGGACTCGGCCCATTTTTGCAGGGTCATCCCTGAACTTTTTACCTTCCTCCTAGCCTTTTTTCTGACCTGGTGTTGGTGGTTTTAGGACTTTGGGCACTTTAGCACTGCTGTCCAGTGTAAAGTGTGTGCTCTCTGTGGTAAAAATGGTAAGATTGGTCTACACCTGTTTGGCGTATTTAATTTACCTGTCAGTCCCTTGTAAAGTGGTATCTCAGATACCCAGGACCAGGAAATTAAATGCTACTCGTTAACTTGTAGCGCTGCTTGCGCCACCCACCAAAGTAGCCTTTCAAACCTGTCTCAGGCCTCTGCCATTGCAGAGCCTGTGCGAGCAGTGTTACTGCCGCTGTGACGTGACACCTAAAATGTGTGCCACGTCTGTGACCCCCCTTTTACTGCATGTCAGTCACCCCTAAGGTAGGCCCTAGCTAGCAGTATGGGCAGGGTGCATTGTAGGTAGAAGGTAGGACATGTACCTTAAGTGTGTGACATGTCCTGGTGGTGACAAACAGCCATTTTGGTTTCTCACTGCTGTGAGGCTGCCCACTCATAGTAATGCATTGGGATTCCCTGATAAGTGTTTCAGTGGTAATTCTTGATATGAGAGGAACAGCGTGGTCAAGTTTGGTATGTTTGGAATAGTAATAAAAAATTCTACGCAATGGTGTGCGCAGATTTATTATTACTATTTTAGAAATGCCACTTTTAGAAGTTGGCATTTCTGTGTCTGCTTGCCTGATGTGTATTGCATGCTTGGCTCTGGAGTGACATGGGCTGGTGAGCTGTGTGGCTCCAGGGAGGGCAGGGTGAGTCAGCGCTAGGTTGAATAGGAGATCTGCATTTGGAGTAGTAGGAGGAGTAATCCTCTGACCCTCAATAGGTCTGTGCCTGCCTGGGTGAATGCTGGCTCCACCCCCCTGTGGAGTGTCTAATGACCGAGACCCAACCTGACAAAGGAGGGTGTGAGCACTGTACACAAAGTGCTCCACTACGACCCATAACCAGTTGAGACTGGTTACCAAAGCCCTGTTCCAAGAGCAGAACAAAGGAAAATGTCCTATTAATATTGGGGCTGTGACCCCATGAAGGTTGTGCTTCCTTGTGCTGTTTTTGGTGCGTGAACAGCTGGGCCTCAGGAGGAACCGCCACGAGGGATTGCCCCTCTGCCTGGAAGGCCCTGTGAGCTAGCCTGCCTGGGCCCAGCTCTGCCCCTGAGGACTTTGGGGGCTTGACCTGTGGGAAGCGCTCTGGACTTTGCACTGCTAAGATTCGGGCTCCAGGTCAAGAGGAGCTCTGGTGCCCTGCAGTGCGTTGCTGTGAAGTGGCTGAGAGGGAATCCCGGGGTAGGGATTCCCCCGTGGTCCAGGATTGAAGCGGGAGCCTACCTCAAATTTGTGTGCCTTCAGTAGTGGTACTCCCTGAGAGTAACGGGAGCCTACCCTGGATTTGCAGCGCACGTTGGAGCGGGAGCCTACCTCACATTTGGTTATGCCCATTTGGAGCGGGAGCCCACCCCTCATTGCTGATGCCCTCTGAGATGGTAGAGTGATTGGTGGAGAATTCGCTCTGCATGCCCCAGCAGCCGTCGGAAGTCAGGAAAGCTGCCTGGATGTCGGGGGGGCCGGCCGACAGGAAGGAAGTAGCCGGAAGTCAGGAAAGCTGCCTGGAGGAAGGCGGGGCACCCGTGTGCTGGTGAGAGCCCCGCGTGTGGCCAGAAGAGTGGTGCCGGAAGGAAGGCAGGAGACTTTCCCACCTCCATGACCGCGAGACGCCGCCGAGCTGTCCCCGTGTTCGAAGAGACCGGAGCAGCCGAAGAGATCCCGGTGAGTGGGACCTACAGAGGCACATTGTCGGTGCCTTCCCCCTGCGCTGAGGAGGAGCTGGAGAGGAGGGGCTCAATCGGAGCCTCGTGGGTTCATTGGGCAGATAGGCAGAGTTCTCCCTGGCCTCCGAGGAGTTGCCTTTGTGGGAGAGACCAAGTGAGGTCTCCCCGCCTCCAGGAGCATTGCGCTACCGGTTGGTAGCAGTGCCGGCCCCGAGGTATTAGGGGCCTGCTGCTGCGCCTGCAACGAGGTGGGCTTTTGTTTTTGGAGTCCCGGAGTGGGGCTGAAGAGGCACTGAGAAGTCAGGGGTCATTTCTCCGTCTGCACCGCGAGAGCGCGGGCAGCCTTAATGACAGGTGCATTTCTCTTGCTGTCGAGGGAGTATTGCAAACAGTGGTTTTGCTGCCTAGGCAGCCAGAAGGCCAGTTGAAGGCCCTACAATTAAGAGCTCTGACTTTGGGACAGAGGGCATTTGGGCCCAGTGAAATGCCAGTTGGCCTGGGGTAATTTGGTGTCCTGTTGTGGCGCAAGGCCCCCAGGAGATGTGTGAACCTTCCTAGTGATGCTGGGGTGCACTGCTGGTTATTAGGATGTATGCCTAATCTGATGGTTGCATAATGTGGTTATGTTGATGATGATGCCTAATGTCGTGCTATGATGTTTATGCTTAGGATGATGCCTAATGCTAATGTGATATGATGCTAAGTACAGTATTTCTACCAGTAGTTACTGGTTGTTTTATGCTTGCTACTTGTGCTTTCAAAAGGTTCTGACAGTGGCCCGATTGGCCCTGTCATGTATATAATCCCCTGAAAATTATTACCTGGTGCCAGTTGACACAGTTAGAATCATTTGTGTGATTATGATTCTAATGTGTTTTGGATAATACAAAGGCTATTATTTATATAACCTTGTGTGGAGTTTATTTTGTGGTGTGCCTAGTGTGTTGCTGCTGTGTGTGTGTGTGTTTCGCAAACACTTTACACATTGCCTCTGGGATAAGCCTGACTGCTCGTGCCAAGCTACCAAGGGGTTGATCAGGGGTTATCTTCAGTGTGTAACTCCCTTGCTCTGACTTGAGTGGTGGTTTCTGCCTGGTTTAGGCGCAAACCCTAACCCACAAGAAATCCCATTTCTAACAATGGTGAACCAGGGAGTGGCAGTTAATGCTGTAAAGGTTGAACTCAGAAAGTGTAGAAGAGATGAAGGAAGGAGGACTGGTAGCCGACCCAGACGGATTGGGGTTGAATCTGCAGGACCTGCCACAGAAAGAAGATTCCAGAGGAGACTACAAGCGTTCATTGCAAGGCCAGGAAGAGATCCTAAGAGCTTGGAGGTCCGTAGAGGAATACACTAATCTAAAGGAGCCGGTGTGTCTGACCCCTAACCCCATCCAGGCATGGACGGGTGTGCGCGTCCCCATCACTGTCTCCATTAAATGTCTGGGGAGCTCTGACAAACTCCGATTGGAATGGAATCATACGTCTGTAAAACAGTCTATAGGAAATGCTATATAAGACAATGAGGATTACAAGGTGTAGGAATAACTTGTCATCCATACTAGTGAGCAGTTTATATTAAGTGTTTGGTATGGAGAAGCACAAACTTGCGCTTTAAAACATACCATAATTATTGGGGTTGGCTTTAGTAATAAGCAAAAATAAAAAATAAACTTTTTAGCAACATTAGAAAAATGAAAGAGTAGAGAACAAAACAGATTGTTATAACCTGTACGAATGCAGTTTGCATGCAGCTTTTTGATGACAGTTCATAAATCACTGTGCTATATTAGGTTTGTAACTTACGGATTGCAAGTGACAAAAGAATCACTATGACCAAAGTAGTATCCCATGGAGCTACCCACATAAAATACAGGTCCGTGAGCTGCATGGTACATGTTCTTTGCAGCAGGTATATTAACCATCTATGCTACTTTAGAATGAGTCGAAACTACCGCTAGACAAAACTCTAATCACTCTCCAGCATGAACATAATAACCAGAGTTATCTTGACATTTTTATTGTTGCCTATAATCTGCTGGGCAAAAAGGAACTCTGCAGCAGATGCTTTTAAACCCATAAATTATGTCCAAATACAGTGCCCCCCCCACCTCCAGCTCAGCACCAGGTGCGGCTGCACAGGTTGCACTGCCATAGAGCCGGACCTGTGCTATTCTTGCCTTTATGCAGGCAGGGTCGGACTGGCCTATGAGTAAGGCTTCTGTTTTTCTGTTTTTCCAGTTTTTTTACAGATAAATGCAGACAGAAAACAATATGTTTCCTGTCTGTATTTTTTAAACGCGGAAAAATACTGAAAATCGTGCTCCTTTTGAGAGCCTCTCCATGCTGTTTTTCATTAATTCCAGGCAACAGCCGAGCAGATAGACAGCATGAAGAGTTAAATAACAGGCTGAGATTGCCTTAAATACACGCATAGGCTAACATATTTGTAGTATAATGCTAATATGTACCTGTGAGTGTAGTCTTTTGTTATACGTGGCTGCTTAATTTGCTAAAACATGACAGGCATCCATTCATGAGTGTATTTCCAAAAGTTAAATAAACGTAGAAATATACCATTTTACAGCTCCATTTATTTTCAAAACTTTAAATAAATATGGATAAACACCAATGAGATGGCCCAAAAATAAATATGGATAAATACAGGCGGACATGTTAAAAAACATAAATACCATAAAACCGGGAGCCCTACCTATGAGACAACAAGGCCCAGCCTGACGGGCTGTTCTGACAGATCAGTGTGTGGAACTTTTTTATAGCAGTTGTAGACCGGTTTTATGGCCACCTGGGCTAGTTTTTACTGTTGATTTCCCTGATATGACCACTTTTTCAGCTATCTGCTTCGCTAATGTGGGCCACTTTTATTTTGGTGCCCAAACCTATTTTATGTCACAGTGGACCCTGCCTGCAGAATTGGAGACTGCTCTTTATCGAGATACATTATGGCATGACAGATACAACCCTCTATCCAGACATAATACAAGGTGCAGTAGTGAATCTAGAAAAAGTACTGGTCTTTTCAATACCTATGAGCACACGAGATACGTATTATGGTATTGAACATTTTTACTAATTTCCTCGTATTAACCGAAAGTTACAGATTCGACCGATGAATGACCATGAAGGACTTTCAGTTTAAATATTGTGGATGGACAGATACGTTAAATGATCTAAGAAAATATTTGCCTGATAAGATTTTATGCCCTGATGAAGTTCCAGGAGTAATTGTAATGAAACACGTTGGTTGATTTTTATCCTTTTGTCCCTGAAGAAACACAATAATGGACATATTTTGAATATATATTGGATCTTCACTATTCTCTGGTACACCTTCCCATGCGTTATAATCTTTGATCTGCTGGACAGTGGCACTGAACAGCGGCGGGTGCTGGAAAAGTTGTGCACAGGACATTATATATTATGCAAACCATGAATGAGATGCAGTCTTTCTAGTCCGCCGTTGCTTCTATTTGTTTTTCATATTCAACTAGCAATTTTAATTTCCTGGAGGCCTGACATTCTGGATAATTACTGTGAGTAAGTAATTGTGATGGCCGAGGCCTGTGGTAGGATTTCAGTTCAGAGCGTCCCTTACCGTCCTATTTTGTCTTTGTCACAGGAGCAAGGTTTATATTGAGTAGTATACACCACACATTCATTCTGACATGATCCCATCGTCATGGTCTCTGTGTGAAGGGTTGCAGCACACTGAGAGCTAGGTCGAACCCTTTCTCTAATAGTCAAGTCTAGCAGTTTGAAATAAAGTGGGAGACGTAACCCTACGAGGAGTCGTGCAATTCTGCCTGTCCCTCCCTTCCATCCTTCTTTGTTGTACCTCCTTTTCAGTGCTTAAGAAGGATTGTATCTCTTGAAAGCTCAAGGGTTGGTGCTTTTGGGTTGGGAGTCCATATCTAATACACTTCCTTGTGTGATCCCCTGTTGGGTTGTTGTTTACGTTCCCTGCACTCCCCCTCACATGTGTAGTGGCCTGCGAGACACGGTCTAGTGTCCCGCAGGAAGCCATCATCCCAGCCACTCCCTCGAGGGCTGGACACACTGCACCCCCGCACCCATCCATCACTGGTGCCACGAGTGACTTGGTCCCGTCAATAAAAGGGCCCGGGTGCACGTGCTCGTGGCCAGTTACTACACTACCTCGCCTGGTGTCTGTGTCTACCAATCATGTAATGCGGGCCAGAGGCCCAACACCACATTGGCGACGAGGCGGGTAGCTCACCCCGCGTGACTGCTGCTCCACGATTCCTTGTGGAAGAGGAAATGAGCCCGGCAGGCAGTATCCCCTGCGTGCCTTTCACAGCCATCCGTGACTGCGGTGATGACTGTCTCCTGATTGCCGCCTCCCCATCTGATGGTTCAAGGTGGCCGGCCTGTGGGGCCCATTTGTGCCCACTGCTAGCACCACGGCCGAGACTGAACTGATGAGGCAGGTGGACACCCAATGCATGGACCGACGTCATGGGGGAGATCCTGGCAGACGCCCGTGCACGACCGCCGCTGCAGCCCTGCCGCCGGCCAGCCCAACCACGGGAGGTCAGTGATACAGAAGGCGGTCAGACAGGGAAAGAATTGCAGCTGCGCTAGAGGTGCCTGGGGCCCGACTCTGACTACCACGTCCATTCCCAGACGTGTCCACAGGCTGTCTCACCCGCCGCTCCTGCACTGAGCGCACAGGGTGTAGGGACGCGACTGCCCCCAACAACCACCCGAGGAAAGCCCCTATGCGCCTACACCCCCCTCTGCACTGCCTGATAAGCGCCAGCCGCTGCGCTCATGCGGCGGCCTCCGCAGTCGAACGGCCCTGCAGCCCAGAATGGGGGGAGAGTGAGAGAGATGGTCCAGCCCTGGCCCCACTCCCTCTCACCGTACTGCCTGAGGCACCGGACGGCTCGCGCACACTCCGACAGCTGCCCAGCGCGGAGGTGCCACGGAGAGAAGACCTATTCACGTCATGGGAGGCCCTGCACCAGCTGATCGCAACGCACCTCACAGCCCAGCCCGCGAGCACCAAGGAGGCCGCAGCAGCCGATGAAGAGGAGCACTGGCAGGCAGCGCCACCTAGCAGCCGCATGCCCGCTCTGCAGGCTGAAATCTGCAGAAACACACGTGGCAGCAAGATACCCTGCCGATCAACCCGAGCGGAGCAGCACTGCTACCGCAAGCCTGCTCCTCCACAACTGACCCGAACACCTGCTCAGGGAAGCAGGTGAGTCAGCGCATCACGTTTTGCCTGATCTGCCGCACTCCACAAAAGGGCAAGGAAGGCGCCATCAGCCAGCAAGAGTTACTCCACAACGGACAGCCTTGGCACACGCAGCACCACTGGGGGACCTCCCCCCCCTCACGCACAAGTCAAGCCCAGGGAAAATGCAACTAGTGCTGCAACAGCTAGCAGCCCCCCTGCATGAGCCTTCAACCCAGGTGCTGAGTTAGACTTTCCACAAGGAGGGTGTAATAGTGCCACCTAATGTCCATTGGGAGACACTGCCACAGCAGCAGTAAGACTATCCTGGACTAACATCACGGGTGGCGCCACCTCACAACTGTTCAGGAGCTCTCCAAAACCCATGCCTAGGCACTGCGGCCAACAGGAGGAAGAGTCCTAGCATGCAAACCCACGAAAAACAGGATAGCGCTTCCCATCACAGCACCCATCCCCCCAGGACAATTGCCGTTGTTCACTGCGACAACCATACAGCACTATAGTCACCCACCAGAAAACGACAGGACAGAGGTAGGGTCACATACACAGTGCACCCTCTGGTAGTCCCCGGCAGCCGCAGCCGCAAGAGGGGTTGCTGACAGCTACAAACACCCTCGCCAAGTCACAAGCAGGACAGGAGTGACACCCATGGTCACCACCGGGGCCCACAGCCCCAATGCGCAGCAGAAAGGAGACCACAAACCTCATTCCCATGCAAGACAAGCCAGAGACGGAGCGCTTCTCACAGCGCCACTGCAGAGGTCAGCCGAAGAATGCTTCTAACAGGAGAGCAACTCCGTACCCACAACCAGAATAAAGGTACCAGGGGCCCACGCCCACTCCATTCCAGGAAAACGCCAAGACGTAAACGGACGGCAAAGCCCAGTACGGCAGCAAACCCCAAAAGGAGCCCCAGCGACGCAGGAGAAGTAGCCAGCAGCAAAGCGAATACTTCCATGTCCACCCAAAGGCCCCAAGACACAGACACTCATCACAGTAGGCGCGATACTGTAGATTCCACGCTACCACAAGACGCAAGCAAGCAGAACAGACTACAACGTCTTAGGGGAGCTGTCCCCATCGACAGCGCAAGAAAGACCGGTGCAGAGCACGCACCACACACAACTGCCCAAAGCCACCGCCAGTGAAGAGGTCGCATCACCCGTCCCTTCAGGTGAATAGGCACAACCGCCAACCACACCACAGGCACACCAGTGCCAGAAGGGAGCGCCCAAGGTGAAGACGGAGCGCACGTAGTCCGAAGCGCTCAGAAGACCACACCAGTGAATCCGACAGCACGGGCAGGTGCCCGGGAGGTAGAGACATCTCCGCAAAGAAGCACTGCTGAACGCAGGTAGGAGAGCACCCACGTCTCCACCGCCACAACGAAGCAACCGCAGTGGGCCGAAAGCAACACAGTGTCCTCCTCAACACTGCCTCAAGATGGAGTCAGCAGTGACCCACGACAGGCAAGAGAGGAGTCGCACCCACAGCGGCCCCAAAGCAACACAGTGTCCTCCTCAGCACTGCCTCAAGATGGAGTCGGCGGTGACCCATGACAGGCAAGAGAGGAGTCGCACCCGCAGTGGCACGAAAGCAACACAGTGTCCTCCTCAACACTGCCTCAAGATGGAGTCGGCGGTGACCCACGACAGGCAAGAGAGGAGTCACACACACCACGTGGCAGGCCGCCACAGCAACAGGCATTCCAACGCCAGCGACACGCGACTGGACGTCAGGTCACCCAGCAAGCAAGGAGCGCGCCGGAGCGAAGGCAGAAGCCGGTGCCATGACAGCGCCGCCTCGAGGTCCAAGCGCAACGCCCTCGAAGAAAGAAGAGTGACAGCCCTGTCACCCTGAAAACCGGATAAACACAGGTGGGCTGAACAGACCAGCAAAGGGAGAAGACCGAGGACTCACAGCAAGCCAAGAGCACACCCTGACACACCAGACAGCCACCAAGGCGGACCGACGTCCCTGGAGACAGCTCCACAGGTGAACCGAACATAAGACGCAGCAAGCGCAAACCGCGTCTCATCCCCACGCTTTCCCAGGCGACTGTCCATCCCCAAGCGTCGGCAGTCTAAGTCAAGTGGCATTCCTGCTCCTGTCCACAGATGACACGGGTGACGATCAGCTCTGAGTGTCCTTCCTCACACCGCCTCAAGATGGAGTCGGCAGTGGCCCCAAGCCAGGCAAGAGAGGATCCACACACTCTGCGTGTTAAGCCGCCACAGACACTCAACATCAGCAAGGCGGAGGCACGTAGCTGCCAAGGTCCATCCTAACATCCAAACTCTCCCAGCAAGTCACCACCACCTGTCATTTCGACTCACCACCTGGCTGGCAACCATCATCACGCCAGCCATCAGTACATACGTCAAACACCACTCCCCGACTACCGATGGACTGGAGTCTGAAACCGTTGCCACACAAGCTGACTAAAAGAAATCAGAAGCCACCTGTGAACCTGGCCTACACCGGAACCGCGGCAGCGAGTGCAAGTCTTGACCAAGACCCATCCACCCATGAGGGTTTGTGCGTGCGACTAAGTAACGGCTCCTCAGCAGTCCTGCAGCTGCCCCCAGACGAGACACAAGCAGCCCCCAGCGCAGCCCTCCTACAGTCCCGCAGCAACCCCGACGATGGGCCTCCCCAGGCGGGAGAGCGAGGAGAGACATTGCCCCACCGACAGGGTACCGGTCACAGCCAAGCAGTTCAACAGGGACAGTCAGTCTAGCAACACCTCTGTTAATTCTCACGTGAGACTCCATCCATGGTCACGACGCAGCACTCTAAAAGGAACTGTTAGAACTCACCACAGACCATCAACGACGTCAGCCAAGGGGAAGCAATGCAAGACAGCAAGACATGGCATTGTCAGCGAACTGACGGTATGCAGCGGACGTCTCCAAGCCAGCGGTCGTGTCCTGAGTCCCTCAGGTTAAATTAAGGGTGTCCGCCGAGAAGGTCCTGCTGCAAGCCAAGTTCATCGGCCCATGTCTGATGTTATCCTGCCACCTGACTCGAGATACTGATGGACCCTGTGGTATTTAGTTAACTGTTTGTTTCTTCCCCACAGGTTGGACTAACACTTTGTTTGTCCCTCAATAAAGTTGGGGAGGAATGTAGTGTCCTGCGAGACACGGTCTAGTGTCCCACAGGAAGCCATCATCCCAGCCACTACCTCGAGGGCTGGACACACTGCACCCCCACACCCTTCCATCACGGGTGCCACGAGTGACGTGGCCCCGTCAATAAAAAGGCCCGGGTGCACGTGCTCGTGGCCAGTTACTACACTACCTCGCCTGGTGTCTGTGTCTTCCAATCATGTAATGCGGGCCAGAGTCCCAACACCACAACATGAAGCCTGGAAATGTTCATCGTAGAGGCATGATGAAAGCTGGCTCATCTCACAACCTTATTCGCCCCAATGTTTCCCTCCTCATTCAAGTTGAGGGGGCGGGTTACCCTCTCCTGTCTTACTATAGAGATGATCTCCAGAACTGTAGTTCTATACCCAGCTTACAAGCTTGGTGGCTACAAGTTTTAGCACACAGTTGCCAATGCATGCTGTGCGGACTTGTTGCTTCTTTTGATGATGGATACTCCTGCGTCTGTGGCGCTAACATAAATATTCTACTTGTACATTTATTGGTAAATAAATCACACTGTTTTTCTTAATATTTAGTGCGTACCAGCGTAATCCCTCTTTAAGGATGGCACACATTTTTTACTTTGTTCAGTTGTCCAGATGTTTGGTTTATGCCTGCTTTCGCGTACTCAACTTTTGCATCTTGTTACTTTCTTATAGGCAGTGCTTTGTATTTGGAGTTTGATGTTGCTTCAGTTACGTTGACCCTTTTAGTGTTCTTTGTGCCAATAGTGACCCTAGGCTGTTAGTTGACTCCCATTCACTCCTACATGACTGACATGGTAGTGCAGCTGCTTTCAGTATGTATGCATGGCTGCTGCTTTGTTATTGTTTAGTAGCCTTATAGATATTCAGAGAATTGTCCTTCAGAGGGACACTTTTGCCATATAGGTTCTTCATTTCATTTTCCTCATGGCATGTTCAAGTGGTTTCTCTCCCTTGCCTCTCTTTGAGGTTGCAACCCTGAGATTTCATCTCTTTGTAAATTGTGAGTTTTACCTGTGTGGACTTTCAGATGCACCTTCCCTGATGCCCCAACTCAGGCTGGCGGTGTATGGTTTCGGATGATGGAGCCAGCCGGGGCACCACCATCATAAGCAGGATGGTCTGCCTGGCTTGAAAGAGGGTGGGCGGGCTGTGTGATTGGAGGAAGGGGAACTCTGTCTGACAAACTCTAAATCGGGCCCCAAGTCATCCTTAGTGTTATTCAAACGAGACTCGGCTTTTCTCTTGGTGGTTGCTCAGCCTGTTGGCATACAGTGATGCATGAATCTAAATGGCCCCTCCCGCATTTTGTCTCCTGGAGTATCTGATTTTGTGGCTTTACAGAGCCCAGTTATTTCCAAAGAGACCTCAGACACCCTTAGGTGCTGTGAGCATCACCCGAAGGACCTATTCATCTTTATTTTCGTGTAAATTGGGCCACTGAATGCTCCAAGTTTTATAGTGAAGCAGTTATTGATTGGGGTGTGTGAGAGCTCCTTGATGTGTTGTTTTTCAAGCTCCCTATTGAAGGGATGTTGTCACCCTTGAGATCATCGCAGTGAGATGCAGGATGAGCTCCCTAGTGAATACTTTTTTCTTCACTGTTTAGGTAATCACTGTGAGTTTCTGGATGAGATCTTTAGTGAGCATTTTTCATTTTTTTTTTGTTTAAGAAGTTTTTATTGAATTTTCAGAGAAAGAAAAAACAAATGATACAATAAACAAATATTCCAATATAGTGCCATAAAGAAATAATATATAAGCGAAATTGGTTTACAATAACTGGGCAGTCAAAAAAAGGATCAATAATAGGGTAATTAAGGAAAGGGCACTGGTAAATAGGATAGGAGGGAAAGGGGGGAGGAAAAGAGGAAAGACCGAAGAGAAGAGAGAGAAAGAGAAAAGAGAAAGCCAGAGAGAAAAGAAAATGAAAAGAAAATGAATTATCACATGGGAGGGTGCGAGGAAAGATAAGTAGTAAAAGGGAGCCAAAGAAGATCAACTTTGATTTTTTGGGAAACAGAAGAGGAGGAAACGGAAGCAATCCTATGTTCGTCACAAATAAAATTCCACCAAGTAATTGACGACAGTTTAGAATTGTCTTTCCATGCAGACAGGATCACTTTAAATGCTAATGCAATAAAAAGATCAAATAACCTAGAACTAGGTAAAGTAGTTTCCATATCAGGGGCTAAAGAACCTAAAAAGATATTTACAAAAGTTAAGGTAGCATTAAAGTTGAAAACTAACATGCATACATTCCAAATTGAATTCCAAAAAGATAGAACAGATGCACATTCATATAGCTGATGAACTAATGTACCAGTTTCGGTAGAGCAGGACCAGCAAAGAGGAGAGGATGTAGGTGAAAACTTACAAATAGCAACAGGAGTAATAATGGCTCTATGATACAGAAAAAACAGAGATTGGGTTATCCTGGCTGCAGCCGAAACTTTAAATAATTTCGACCATAATTTGTCCCAACTATCAATAGAAAGAGAGATGGATAGGTCCATTTCCCATGCACTCTCAATGTTGGATTTAGAACGAACATTGGCATTAGATAACAATAACTTATAAACAGTGGCAGCTTTAAGTTTATGCGCCGGGAATAGAGAATATAATGGTGAAGAGGGTATTAAAGGGGGTGAAACTGATGGGAGAGAGTAAGTAGCTAATTGGGTTTGTATAGCATTAGAGATAATAATGTATTCCTTGTAAAAGGAGTCAGGGAGCTGATATAGTGTCTGCAGTTCTTGGAAGGAGATGATAGAAAACCCATTCAAAAACTGATGCACAAAAAAAATCTCCTTTTCCTTCCAGTATTTGTAGTAAAAAGATCTACCTTTATATTTAAGAAATTTGTTATACCATAGGGTAGAAGTTAAAAAACATTGGATAGGGGATAGGTCTTTAAGAAATGTATTGCACAGCAATTCACGGGAGTATTTTAATACAGGGCTTTTAGACAAAAAGGTGCAGTTGGACATAAATGTAACATGCTGAAACTGAAACTCTTTTAAAAGCGACCGCTCAAAGATAATCCATCGAGGTATAGGCGTATCCCCAAAATCGAAGGCCAATGAGAAAGATTGTTTAATCAAGAAAGCAGAGTGGTACAATTTAAAATTAGGAAAGCGCACTCCCCCCTCTTCCTTGGGGCGAATAAGTTTGTTCAAAGCAATACGGGAGTGTTTATTGTTCCATAAAAATTTGATACATAGAGAGTTTAATTGGGAAAAAAATGTGTTAGGGATTTTGACAGGGAGCATAGAAACCGTATAAAGGATATGAGGAGTGACCATCATCTTAATAGTGTCTAGTCTACCCCACCATGATAAAAATAAGGGGGACCACACGAGGAGAAGAGATTTCAATTTATTCATTAGTGCGTTAAAAGTGAATTTAATAGTATCCGCTATATTGGAGGCAAACCAAATGCCAAGGTATTTAATTTTGGAAGGACACCATGCAAAGGCAGTATCCGCAAACATAAATTGATAACATATCGAATTTAAAGGAAGAACCTCCGTTTTGGATAGGTTAAGTTTGTACCCAAAAATGGAAGAGTAGAGGCGGACTTCCTCTAAAAAAGGGGGAAGGGATTCACTTGGATTGGACATGTATACCAATATATCATCCGCGTAGGCAGATATTTTAGTTTCAACAGAAGCAGAGGCAAAACCTTTAATTTTGGGATTGGTTCTAATACGCTCAAGGAAGGGTTCCAAACATAGGATAAAGAGTAATGGGGAGAGAGGACAACCTTGTCTGGTGCCTCTAGATAGGGGGAAAAATTGAGAAAATTGGTTATTAACAAAAATACTAGCCCTCGGACATGAGTATAACAGTTTAATAAAAGAAATAAAATTAGGGCCAAAACCAAACCATTGTAGTGTATGAAACATAAACTGCCAATTTATACGATCGAATGCTTTTTCAGCATCCAGAGACAAAGCAGCCAGGGGATCTTTATAATTTTTACCATGGGACAGGATGTTCATGAACATTCTAGCATTATCGGAAGCCAATCTACCTTTGACAAAACCCACCTGGTCAGTCTTGATCAGAAGGGGTATGATAGTATCAAGCCGTGACGCAATAATCTTAGCGAAGATCTTGCAGTCATAATTGATTAGGGAGATTGGGCGAAAATTTTTACAAAAAGAGTGGTCCTTATCAGGCTTAGGAATAATGACGATCAAGGCATCCATAAAGGAGCGAGATGCTTTCGCGTCAGTAATAAAGGAATTAAACAGCTGCAATAATTTAGGGGCAAACAAAGATTTGAAAGTACAATAAAACTCCACCGGTAATCCGTCCGGACCAGGGGCTTTTGACTTCTTTAAAGCTTGTAGGGCAGTAAGTATCTCTTGTAAAGTAATATCCGCCTCTAAAGCGGAAAACTCAGCATTCAGAGACGGAGGAGCAGGGAGTCCAGAAAAAAAATTATCAAGATTATGAGAGGAGGGAAATGTATCATCTGAATAAAGAGATTGATAGTAATCATGAAAGACCGCTGCAATTTCTTCATCAGAGGACACCAGATTATTAGTGGATTCATCCATGATCGGACCAATGGTCTTACGTTCAGAGCGAATTTTTAAGTAATTCGCTAGCATTTTACCTGCTTTATTTTGCCCTCCGTGAAATTTAGACTTTATTCTAAGTAAAACATTGCAGGCATCAACAGTCGCAATTTTGTTAAGGTTGGTTTTAGCTGCAATTAAATTCTTTAGTGCGTCTGCATTTTTGGAGGAGAAATAGTCATGCTCTAATTTTTTCAGCTGTTGTAATTGGTCCTCATACTTTTTCACATTGGCCTTCTTTTTCCGGGACACAAAAGAAATAGTGAAAGCACGGAGAGCCGCCTTAAAAGCATCCCAATTGTTAGGAATGGAAGTGTCAGATGGGTTGTTAAAGGTAAAAAATTCATTAATAAAGGAGGTGGCTTCTGTAAGATAAACTGTATCCGATAACAGGTGAGTGTTAAACTTCCAGCGATTAAATTTGGTGGAGGTAAGTGAAAGGTCAAAAACAGCATAGACAGGGGCATGATCTGAGATAAAAATAGAGCCAATTTCGGATTTTTGGATAGATGGAAGAAGGGGTTTGCTAACCAAGATATAATCAATTCTGGATCGGGTTTGGTGTACATTAGAAAAGAACGTATATTCCAATAAATCAGGATTACAAGTTCTCCAGACATCATACATTGGGCGAGAGGCAATGGCCGATTGAAAGGATTTATGGGTCTTATCCGGTTGAAATTTGTACTTTGATAAGCGATCCGAAAAAGGATCCAACCACTGATTAAAGTCGCCTGCTACAATAATATTAGGACAGTCAGCAGTGGAGAGGAGAATTTTGATATCATTCCAGAATTTTGGATCCGGTTTCACAGGGCCATAAACATTTAACAAAACTAACGTTTTATTGTATAAAACAATCTTGGCCATTACCCATCGACCTGCATCATCATTTTGAGAAGAAATTATTTGCACAGACAAAGTTTTGTGGAACAATATGGCAACCCCCCCTTTTTTGTTAACAGCAGGAGAAAAAACAACTTGGCCTACCCACTGCCTTTTTAGTTTCAGCGACTCAACATCATTACAGTGAGTTTCTTGAAGAAAGGAAATTTGAGAGTTGAGTTTAGATAAATGAGAAATTACCTTTTGTCTTTTAACAGGATTTCCAAGACCACGGACGTTCCACGTAACAAAATTACACATACGCGAGGGTCAGGGGAATGAGATACACATGGAGTAGAAATACTTCAAAGACAAGACGACACTGGAAAACAAAATGCGCATAGAAGTTACAAAAGGAAACAACAAAACATAAAACCACATTACTAAGAAAAATCAACAAGCCCTTGGCAATGGAATAAATAAAGAGAGGTCTAAAAGTGCCACAACCAAGGAGAAATGAAGAGAAAAAAACAAAGAGGAAACATGGGAAATCTCGAAAGAGGAAAAGAGTGACGCACCAACCAAAGAAAGACTGAAGTAAGAAAGTGTGAGAAAGAGCAGGGGAAGGGAAGAAGGTAAGCAGACGTAGAGAGTATAGGAAAGCAGAGAAGGAAAACAGGTCAAGGAAAAGAGTCCAGACCTGAAAGACATCAATAAAAAAGTGAAGTTGGAGCGTGATGAGACCGGAGAGAAGACAGCGGTATATACCACATGGATAAGATTGGAAGCAGGAATAAACCTGGTAATTGTAAGAAAGGAGCAACGAAAAGACGATATGAGGGAAAGAAGAAAGAATTGAACAGGTAAGAGCCAATAACGAAGAAGAAGAAACGTGATTAACAAACATACAATAAGCAATAGAGCATACGGAAAACTATATATAAGAAATATCTAAGGTAACCAGAAAAAAGCTGTTGAGAACACCACACTAAAGTAGCAATAAGAAAAAGCACTCAATGATTCGTGTCCATATTCCGAGAGGAGATGCTATTAAGAAACAGTTTCAATTTTCCCGGATCATCAAAGGACCTTGTCTGGCCGTCGTGTGTGATCTTGCAGATGGAGGGATGGAGTATACCATACTGGACGTTCAAGTGTCTCATTTGTGGACGCAGTGCAAGGAATTCTTTGCGTCGAGCGTTGGTCGCATTAGAGACATCTTGTGAGATAAAGATATTGTGGCCTGACCACGATAGGTGGCGTTTAAGTTTAGCTGCTTTGAGTACAGTCATAAGTTCTGTGAACTCCAGAAAAAGCATGATAATACCACGTGGTTTGGTGGAATTCGGTTGAAGGCGACCTAAGCGGTGAGCTCTCTGTATATTCAAGGGTGAAGATGACTGAAGGCCCAAGAGATCATGAAGGAATTTTCGGAGGAAAAGCAGCATATCAGGACCCTCAATATTCTCTGGCAAACCAAAAAGACGGAGGTTATTCCTTCGATTACGATTCTCCAAGTCCTCAGTATGAAGCTTTAGCTTGTAAATCTCTTGTTCCAATAACGGTCTCTTTGTGGCAACATCTTGAGCGTCACTGACGCGCTGTTCTAACTCAGTCACCCTACCTTCCATGACAATCCATCGGTCCTCTATTTGCTGCAACTTTTCATTTGTGGCGACCATAAAGGGTTGAAGACCACGCACTTCCTCTAGTATATTATCTAGTACTGGGCTTTGTGACAAAAGAATAGGTGAAGGCGGGTCATTCTTCTGCCTTTTAGGCTTTGCGCCAGAAAAAGACGGTTTACTTGGAGGATGGGAGTCACTAGACATCTTGGCAATTTGACTTGACACCTTCTTGGCGGGAAAGAGTATGCGGAATTCTCTCATACGTTGTAAAATTTGACGAAGAGTCTCATATAGCCCTTACAGCATCACCTTAGAACAAATAAATAAAGCCGTACCGCATCCAGCCTATAGCTCTGAAAGTACCGGAACATAGGGGTTAATCACGGCTTCTGAAGAAAAAAAAAAGATTATGAAACCTTCTCCTGAGAGAAAAACGGTACAGAACAAGCATGGCCAGGGGATATTGGCAACTGCAGAACTTAGAACAGACTCCCTCTTGGAGAAAAATGAAGCATTAAAGCATCAAAGCATGACTGAATCCAGGAGATGCGTGCGCGGTGCTGCAGGAATGAGATACGGGCGCCGCGACACAAAATGGCGGCCGCCGAGTATTACCTCAGGAAATCAAACCGCCACGTCTCCGGGTGATAGGAGTGATAAAAACCGCCGACGAAGGGCAATTCCGAATCACGACATGTTCCGCTGGCGAATTCTTATGGAGACAGCAACCGCAGCTCGCTGGGAAGCCTTCCACACAGCTACATAGCACCGCGTCCAAGCGGAGCTAACGGAGATCCGCCATCTTCCCTCGGCGTCCAAGCCACGCCCCCAGCATTTTTCATTTTAACCACTAGGATCCTCACTTTGAGGTGCCAAGAAAGTTCCCATTGTCTTAATATTTCTTCAGCTTTGGAGACAGCACTGGGAGGTGTTGCCCAGTGAATTGACCTTCTTCAGGTTAATGGCATTTCTTGAGTTGCAGGATGAGTACCTGAGTGAAATCATAAGCACTGGAAGTAGGAATGCGGGGCGGAGTGCTGGAGCACCACCCAAACTTACCATGCTGAAGTTCAGAATGTGAATGAGCAATAAAGATGCCTTTAAACTTTATCTTGTCCTAGAGGTCAAATGCCAGTCTCTTTCTTCTGACAAACTGCTCCTTATTCTTTTAACATGGAGATTGGTGTTTACTTTTCTTTCTCTGACTGCAACGTGACAGCATTTTGTAATGTGATCTATGTGGCAATTTTGCTGAGTGTGAAAGGAAGGGCTGTAGCGTGTTCATTCTTTTGCTAACCCACAACAAAACTTCAAATGTACAAATATTTGTAAATATATTAGTAGTTTAGAAAGCAAAAATGAAGCACTTTTGTAATTCTAAAGAGTCATGGAAACAAATATTTTAATAGGATCAAAACAAATCAAGACATTTTACTTTGTAATGCACAAATGATAAGTTTCCCTAAAACCCGATTTCCACATGACATTTGTCCAACATATAGTGTTATCAGTAACATTGCATGTCTGTGTAAATTTAAAGCCCATTTCAATGGAAATGTGCTGTCCTATATGACAGTGTTTTACCACAACTTGCTTTATTGATATATTTGCAACCATGTGCTCCAAAACGCACTACCATACCCATACCACTTTCCTGCTAAATGGGTGCGGGTCATTTGCTACACTTGTTCTTTGTGTGACGCTTGGATTTTTCACAGTTCCTATGACTTCAGTGACATAAGACTGATGGCAGCACCCTCGGTGGAAATTGTTACTGCCTGAAATGTTTTCCTTTACTGCATGGGGCGTCACCATGAAGTAAATAAGTAAATAATAAATCTCTCAGTAAATTCATGTGTGTTTTTCATTAGGGTTCTCACCTTGAGGTACTGAAGGTCAAACTCACATCTGGTGACTCTTCCCTATTCCTCTACAGTGAAAAGGAATGCAGCACTTCAAAAAAGAATTCCAAGTTAGAATTAAAGACATTTTCATTATTTCATATTTCATTATTTTACAACTTTCACTATCTTACAGTGCAGAAGCACTGGCTCATGAATTGTTCATAACTATTTAACTTGTCATTGCATAAGCGTGCCTTAAGAATACCATAAAGGTGTCTGGTTATCACTACGCCTACATGACCGCTCCCCACTGGTTTACTGATCACCACAAGTATTGATATTTTGAGATTGTAACTGTGTAACCCCTCTGTTTCTCCTTTTGTTAATATGTTGGTCTTTAAATGTATTTGCTGTCCCTGCACATATATGTGTGGAATTCTAAAATCACCCAGTGAGGTTTTTTTTTATCAGTGTATTGTTTTGTATTTATAAATGTGGTACTGTTAGTCTTTTATATATGTTGTATTATACACTATATGTTTAGTATGTTTCACAGCTCTGATGAGGTCCACAGAAGTTGGACGAAACGCGTTGGCTGTTTTTACTTTACTTTTTTTAAGTTAAAGAACAACCTTGGATTTATACTGATTGAATGGACTAAATCATTATTAGAACTGGTGCTGCACTTCACAATTGTGATTGAATTGATCACCACAAGACTGTTATCGTTGAACTATGCCTACCTGACAATGCTCTTCTGGTTCTCTGCTAGCTTGCCAATCACCACCATTGTATCAGCAAAGCACTATGTCTACCTGATGATATTGCACAGGTTTATCAGGTTTGTCAATCAAAATCAGATTGTTAGTATAGCATGATGCATACCTTATGATGCCACTAACTGACCACCACTAAGCCGGCAGCGCAGCAGTATCTCTCCCTGACTAGAAATTTAAGTACCACCAAGTTTTCCGCGTAGCACCAATGTCTACCTGACAATGCAGTGCTGGCTTGTCAGTCACCACTAATCTACCAGCATAGTCATAATAAAACAAAGTGTATGGTATTTGTAAAGCACACATTCACCTCTTGGGGCACCTTCTTGTTGAATAACAGATATTTTTGCTGCCTATCTCAGTGGTGGTTACTTTATCAAACTCCGAAGGATCAAAGTTTGAGTGGACTGTTGAGTTTTTAATCTGTGACCCTGAGTTAAAACCGAAGTTTCTGAAATGGATGCATTGTTCCACAGAGCCACCAAACCCGGCTGCACTTATTTCATTAATCACCGGAAAAATGTTGGTGTAAATCTACATTTGTCTGATAATGTCACACTGGTTTGTCAACCACTATCAAGCTATCAACATAACATAGGAACTGCCCGATGATGTACCACTGGTTCATTTATTATCATCAACCTGTGAGCAAAGCACTAACATAAGGTAACGTAAGATATGTATTTAAAAAGCACATGTACAGCCCTTGGGGCTTGTTGGTGCTGAATAATAGGTGCTTGTTATCACCACACTCAATGATACTCATCTTATGCACCTCTGAAGGATGAAAGGCTGAGTGGATCTACCAGGATTCCATCTTGTGACCATGTTGTCAAACACAGATTCTTAGAGTGTCTGCATTATCTCACTGAGCATCCAGACATGCCATACTGGTTCATCAACCATCAAATAGTCTGCTAAGCACTACATGTACCTGACGGTGCCACACTCATTCCTCGAACCACCAAGCTGTCTATGTAGCATTACATTTCCATGAAAATGCAGCATTGAATTGTTGATCGTCACCAAGTTGTCAATCTAGCCCTACGTTTATTTGTCATTGCAGCACTGGATCTTCAACCACCAGCCAATGTTGCTGTAGTTTTTCAACCACCACCAACTTGTCAGTATAGCAGAATGTCAACCTGTTGACTCTGCACCGGTTTGTTGATCACCAAGTTGCCAGTATATAGCTATATCTGTCTCATGGTGCTGGGCTGGTTCATCGATCATCATCCAAGCTGTCAGTCTAGCAATTTATTGGCTTGAAAATACTGCATTTTATCACTGATCACTAGCAAGATGTCTAACTAGCAGTGTGTCTGCCTAACAAGGCCTCACTTGTTTATTGTTCATTTTCAAGTTATCAGCTTACCACTACGTCTTTCTGACAATGTCACACTAGTTTTTCTATCTACAACAAATTGCCATTGTAACACAAAGTCTACCTGATGACATGGTACTGGTTAATCAGTCACCACCAAGCATTCAGCAGTACCATTGCATATGCATTTGTAAAGCACATGTTCGCCCTTTCAAACACTTTGGCACTGAATAGCAGATGTTTATTGTTGTCCAGTAGTTATTTTATCAACCTTGGAAGAAGGAAAAGCTAAGGTGAACTAGGCGGGGTTCAAACCGATGACCATCATGTCAAACAAAGGATCCTGGAGTGAATTCATTATTCCACTAAGCCACTGGTTCCAGCTGCACTGGCTCACCCCCATCAATCACCACCATCATGTGAACTTAGCACTATAACTACCTGATAATGCTGCACTTGTTTGTCAGTCATCTCCTACCATTGGGCAGATGCTTGCTTGGCACCCAAACTCCATCAACAATACGGGGCACATACCTGTTTATTGGTTGGAATGTCTGCCTGGTTCACTATTTTGCTGGGTGCAGAACCTCATCCCTCAGGTCTAGGCCACTAAGTTGGGAATGACATGAGGGGAAGTTATGGTTGGCTCCACTGCTGCCGAACTGGGGGAAGTAGGCGTGCAGCTGTTCTGTGGATCTCTGTACAGAACCTTTCCCTGATCTGCTTGAGATCTGTTGCTCACACTTCTCTACACTATTTATGGTTCCTCTTCCCAGCAGTGGATGTCAAGAGATGCAACTCTGCCAAGCCATGCTTAAGTTGCCTCAGGCCCAACTTCATGAGACTTGCAGATGAGCTGGGGTGAACTGAGTAGAGACCTTATGCAACTGGCACAGCAAACAAACGTATTAGGCAAACTATATGTTTGGATGCCCCAATTCCCTATGCCACCCTTGATATTTTCACTCTACAAAAAGACCTACAGAAAAATTGAGTGGACTTTTGAGGCCATATTAAAGACAATTTATCAACCCGTAGGAGAAGGCAATTTTATCTTTGGAATTTCTCGTATGTAACCTGAACTGCTCATATACAGAAACAACATGAGTTCTTGAGCGCCATATTGGGTGTACATTTGCTCAAATATTTACCTTTTCAAAGTGGTTTTCAAAGTGGTTGTTATTAATCCTTATTGTACAGTCCTGATTTGCACCATTGTTGTTTATATAATCCTTTGGTTACTGCAGCGTAAAACTGTCCTAGTGTAAAGTGCTTGTAGGCCGTACAAGCACTTTAATATACCAGGGTCTTGCTTACGTTATGTAAAACTGGAAAATAAAATAAATAACTAAAATAGACCCTATGTATAGATTAATTTGCAATTAGACAAATGACAACTCTACGGCATTCTAGAAATATGATACTGCACTATAAGGTAAAGCTGGGTGAGGACAGCTACTGTGCAGGTAAAGAAGAAGCAGATGAAATAGGAGGCAGTTTCTCATCACGCAACTATTCAGCCATTTTAGGCAGATACTATAGTCCACAATATTCACTGCTGATGGTAGATCAAGGAGCACATTCATTTTACCGAATCTCTGATTTATACACCCTCTTCAATTTCTTAACAATACCCACATGATAGATTGTCTACCCTTAAACTTGTTATCAAATGGAATCTAAAATGTGAATATACCCAGTTTGACCTCTGCTACTTAAAGCCACACTATGGTACGATGTTGGCCCCAGAGCCTGTTAGGAAGGGCCCACAGGTCATTCCCACCCATCAAGTCAGGCTTAAATGTGGCGTTTCCAGGCACCAAAACACTCCTGGACCCTGGAACCTGCTGTCTGCAACTGGAGAAGATCCCTAAGGGCTGAATCCGCTCTCTCTTTTACACAGGTCAAAGTAGTGCAAGGTCCAAGGGTCATAAGGCTGACCTGTTAAAGTCTCTGGACACAACAAGCTACAAGAGGCATTTTCCTGCAAGTGCTAGCTGACCAGTGGCAACTGGACCTGGAATGGACCCCACTGTTTTCCCTCTACTGACAACCTGTGAGCCTCTAAGCAGCTAGCCTGGGGTCTCTGGGGTATAGAAATATATACCTGAGGTGGACTGGAACTTAGAGGACTAAAGTTGGAAGGTAAAATATTTGACCAGAATAAACCTAGTTCGCGTATCTGAGCTGCGCTTCATCGCGGACGACATCAAATTAAGCCTAGATCCTGGTTTGTCTACCATAATCCTTGACTATCATTGGCACTTTGTGCTTCTTGATGCTATTCCTACTTAAAACTTTTAAAAACAACATCTCTGGTTTCCCTTGTTTGATTTATGTCATTTTGGTTATTACAGTTTACTCTAGTTTTCTAATTCAGTTTGGGATTTTTAATGTTTTGCATTTTAACTTTATTACTGTTTTGGAACAACATAACTACTTTACGAATTTTACAAAAGTTAAGCCTGTTTGCTCTATGCCATGGCGATCAGAGAACTGGGCTCAGCTTAATTTAGTCTCTTTGGGTATTCACCCTGACAAAGGTGAGGTGGGTAGCCACCCACCCCAGATAACAATCCTATCTTTTAATTGTGTTTAATTTTGCTTATTGTTCGCATGCGCCTGGCGGTCCAGCCACGTTTGCTTTTGAGAGACTAGCAGTTTTTCTTCTTCTCCCCTTATTGTTGCTGTTGAAAGAACATATTTCTAACCCTCATTCCTGTCTGACACTGACTTCAACAAAACAGTTACCTCTGTTTGATTTCATCTAATTCTAGGATCTTCCACCTTTGGCCATCTAAAATCATGACAAAAATCGAACCAAGGAGCACCCCACAATTGTGTTGCACTTTGAGATCTTATTAGTATAATACACCAACTTTGAAGCTGTTTGTAATGTCCTCATCTATCTTGGGCCTCTTCTGTAGGTTGAGCTCTTCATCCTTGGTTATCCTTAAAATGCAATGCCACCGTTTAGGCCCTGATTAAAGCAAAGATCTCTACAAATCAGCCCCTCCGGATTTTCTCTATAATGTCTGGTGAAATGTGTGCACTCAATTTTCAAATCTTTGGAAAAATATCCTCTTGACTGCCTACATCTGATGTCTCAATCTACCTCACCATTCCCATCTTGGCTAGTTTCCTTCTTCTTACTGTTGTACTCCCTGTTACTTACACTAGCCTTACCACCGTTATCAGTGATCTACCCTGCAGATGATTCTTTTGCATCATTGGCTGTAACCAAATGCCTATTAGGCATGAGCATGGGGTCAGTCACTCAAGAAAATTGTGACTGTCCTGTGGCCAGTGCTAGTTTCAATCCTGGCTGCTGCTCTGCCCTCAAGGGAAGTGAGGAGGTATTCTGTCCTTGACCTGGGTGCCCCCAAGGAGTTGCCAGTCCCTGAATTGCTGAGGTCCCTGCGGCTAGGGATAATAAGATGACTACTCTGATGATCACTGCTTATGTGTTCCTGGTAGAATTACCATTGCATTCATTTGATTGCACCTGAACCCCTTCACTTGCCTCGCCCGCAGGCTCTTGCACCCTGCGCTGTCGGGAATATGTGTATATCATTAACAGAATTAATTGTGATGTCAAGGGATGCCCCTTTTCTCCTTATCTTACCTCGGTGGAAATTCCTTAAGGTATATTTGCAATATCCTTTAGGCTTCCAACCACTTACTTTTGAATTGGTGGAAGATGAATTAATCCTATTCCTTGCTTGTTACCCCATCAATTTCTCTTGTCACAGGACAGAAACTACCAGACAATTGGGGAGCTTGGCTGCTCACCTCAGTGTTATGTCCTTTATGTCTTTCCTTTTCTCTTTCTCTTTCTTTTTTATTTTCTCTTTCTCTTTGTCTTTCTCTCTCTCTCTCTGTGTCTTTCCCTTTCGTTTTCCCCTTGCCCTTTCTCTTTCTCTTTCCCGTTCTCTCTCTTTTTCCTTCTCTTTCCTGGAGACAGCTTCAACACTGTATTTTTATATTGGAAAAAAGATTCCTTCTCTGCCAACCCGGGTTAGCATGGGTGTTTGGGAACCTCATTCTCATTTCATTATCAAACCCATTGTGACACTGTCCAGTCCTCCTCCCCGAGTTTCACCAACGCTAATTTTAACTAATGAGTAGGCTCAGAATCCTTCTGTTTTTTGCTTCCCATCCTTCCCAACATGGCCAGCAGATAATTGTAAAACGGCAGGTTTTATTCCAGCATTCCTGTTCGCCTGCCCAGCCTGCTTCATTATGCTCTTCACCTGCACTTATAGATCAGGTTATGTTGTGGTCTCAAGAACCACCGCCTTGGCTCTCGTGCCAGATGGCAAGGGAACACACTTCATCAATAGCAAAGGGGCCCAAACAACATGGAGCAAGGCAACTGAGTGAGAAATCCCTGCAGGCTGCCCACACAGGACAGCAGGTGCCTATCTCTTGAAGACAGGACACCCAGTCAGGTGAGATGAGACCACGCAGGCATAAACATGAGCAAAATCAGTGAAAGCAAAGGGAAAGTTTGTTATTCTGTTGGCATGCCAGATTGTTGAGAAGAAAGGCTGAGGTCATTTTTCGGCAGCCTTAAAGACTACCTCTTCCAGCAATCATGACCCAGCCATGCTGTGCCTCACTCCATTTTCCACATCCCCAGCCTGGTTCTGGAAGTGGCATTCGACCTAGTGAAAGTGGAACCCCATGCCCTGGTCACTACGGTTATGCTGTAGAGTGATCTCAACTTGGCCAAATAACCAAGAGAATGAGGGATGGGAAGGAACCACTGGCACCCCAGCCTAATCTGGTTGCCCCCTAACCTGGGTGCTTTCCTGCAGATATCTCTATCAGGGAACACCCATATTCATCCCCTCTTCCTGATACATTTGATTGAAAAATACTTTAGCCAACCTGATTAGTCAATGTCCTTGAAATTGGGAGGAACTTGCTGAAATCATCTCCAGAAATGGCTCACTGGAAGAAGATGTGGCACAGTGGCCAGAGTTGCTGAGTTGGATGCTGGGGATCCAGAGAGTCCCTGCGTTAGTGCAACATCCTGTGATTCTGGGCAAATCACTTAATCTCCCAGTGCCCAATGACAGCACCTGGATACCCTCGCAGGTGATAAGTCACGCAATATAAACCTACAAACAAACAAACCACTACATTGGAAACCGCCAGTGTGCAAGGATTCTCATTGACCAGTACCAGTAATGACACAGCACGTGGGTGAGAATCACTTGAGCTCCAGAGTGAGGGACTCTTAACAGCAGCATTCCTTCCAAGGTGGGTGCAGTCTGGCATGACATCTGCATGCATGGCTACAGGCTGTGTGGAAAAGGAGAACCTACCTGCTGCAGAAAGGGGATTGCTGATCTCAGCCCCTCAGAAGAGACCCTCCCTTCTGGAGAAATCAGACCATATGCCTGGTGACTAAGGAGCTGTACAAGTGACTTGGGTCCAATCACTTCTTAAAACATGCCGTATGCCCTGAAGGAAGTGGTCAACTCACTGTAAGCGCGGTGCTGAAACATGCCCCTGAGCTGTACAGAAAAGGAGATCTCAGCCAAGCAAACTATCTCATGTGACCTCTAGAGAGGGGCTCCCCTACTGAGTGAAGTGCTCCAAACTGTGTGGTAAATCGGGTTGAACTTGTGGATAAAAATGTATATACCAGCATAGGTGTCCCTAAGGAACTGGGCCACATGCGCCAACCTATCGATGTGAATACACAAAGGCAGCAGTATCCCCAGGTCAACTCTAGGGCAGGGAAGATTCATCCTACCCGAAGTCTCTCAAGAGAGAGAAAGCAGGTGCCGAGGACCAGGATATCACCTACTTCAAGCCACTTGCCAGGGCCTAGTTTCTGGGAAAGATCTGGGAGTGTCTGACCCTTAGTGTTTCTTAGTTTACAACCCACATCACCTCACCGAGGGAGCATTACGTTGCTCTGATGTCAATACCATGAGAGTCAAATGCTAAAAGAGTGTGCTTATTTTTCAGTTTGCAGTGAGCATAGAATGGGAACACCCAGATTTCAGTGGTAAACAACGTTATTCGACACAATTGAGTCAGGTAGCCCTAGATGCCCTTGGTCCCTAAACCAGCCTTCACACACGGTGTTGGACAATTATCTGGATTTGACTGATTACAATGGGGCACAGTTTCACCCCTCCTGTGGTTACCTGCATACCAGCATAGGTGTGGGGCCTGAACATGCCTTCTGCAGCTCCTCTATGTCTGGCTGTACAATGGCAATTTCTATGCGCTACTCACTTTCACTGCTCGACTAACTCCTCAAAAATATATATATGCCAGGGTTGGTAAAGTACTATTCATTCCTATGTGTCTCTCTTCTGATGACATTGTGATGATGATGATGAAGAATTTATAAAGCGCCACAAATACCCTGGGGTGTCTAGGCACTGCCCTTAACACATACAGATTAAGACAGACGGGGGGGAGAATTATGCCTTAAACAGCCAGGTTTTAGGCCTTGTCTAAATTTTAACAGACTGGACTCTTTTTTTAGTGAGGTTGGCAGGAAGTTCCACAGCTTGGTTGTCGTAGCAGTGAAGCTCTTGCCACCCGACCTGGCTCTGCTTACTCTAGGAACAATTATGTTTCCAAGCTGGGAAAATCTGAGGGATCTTGCAGGTATATAAGGCTTGTGTGCATTGTTGTAAGCATATACCATGGCCACTTGCATAATGCCCATTTCTGTTTGCTCTCGGCCATTACTGGGGGCCACATGTGAGCGCAGCTATTTGTATAATTCCCATTCCTAGGGATTGCTCCATACAGCTCCTGGGTGTAAATACAGCAGCTTGCATAATGTCCATTAATTTGGGTCTGGGTGTACTCCAGAGCATATATTTCACTTTATGCAATGTTGAACCCAGGAATAGCATCTATTCACCTAGGGTCACATCCCAGGGCCTATAGTCAGTAGTGTATGAGACAGATGACTTGTAAATATGCAGGTATGCTCAGGCGCAACCTCATCCCTTTTCACATCTTTCTCCCATACTGCTGTGTAGGTGCAGCTACGTGTTTGCAGCAGTGTGGTTTGAGCAGTCTTAGCCATGCATGCACACCACCAAAACACTTCCACACTTAGGCCAGCCCCAAGCGCACACACTTTCAAAACATCCATGCACATCTACACACATCGAGAGGCCGATTTGGATGTCGGGCGGAGAGCCTCTGACCGCTGGTTAGAGGCTCTCTGCTCGACATTCTGAGCTTTCCCTCTGACCACCGTATTTTGATTACACAAAATCCACACCGAAGCATCTTTTCTCTTCCTGCGTGGGTTTCTGTTGCCAAGGCTTGTTGGGTTCGATCTGAGCACCGACACCGCAGCACTCGACATCCTTTGTGGGACAGCTCGAATCCAGCTCCTGGTCATCGTCAACGCCTCCTGGTCCTCGTGGCTGCAGAGTCCAGCTTCACCTTTTCGCACCTGAAACATCCGTCAATGGTGGGTATTCGTCTATCATGCCCCTGGTCACTGGCAAGTGACCCAGACTCTGTCCGCTCTGCTTTCTGGTTCTTCTGATCTTCAATCCAGGCTTGGATTACACCAGACACTTTTCTCTTTCCCTGCAGCAGCACTTTGCAGCAGGTCGCCATTGAAATCAACGACGATTCCCGACACCATTTGACACCTATGCACCCGGCTTCCCTGGGTAAGGTCACTCGAGTACTCCGGTGCTCCCGTGGGTGTTGGCCCTAAAACCCCTTAAGTCTAAAGGGGCTTGCTCAAAGTCCTCTCCTAAGTGTCCTTAACTTCTAAAATTCCAACCGCGGCTTTCCCATAGAGTAGTACGGGGCTCACGCCTGTGTTCTCACACTGCACGCGTCCCCCATGGGTCTCCTGTGTCACTACCTTGGGTGGTTCCTTGGGGTCTCAGTGATTCTATGTGCTCTAGGCACTGTGTCTAGTCAAGTCTTGGTTCTTATACCACTTTCTTGATATATGGTTTGGCCCACCCCTGGGGCCCATTGTATATTCTGCTATTTACTGTTGTTTTAGAACTGTATTATTGTGTATCTTGGACTCTAATCTCATAAAGAGATTAGTAGTGAGTGTTTAGAAATAAATACATATATTTTATATATACCTGGTGTGGTTTTCCTTTAATTTAGTAATTCAAGAGGTTATAATCTGGTAAACCAAGCTGCTTTACACTCCTTCAAGACTTAGCCTGAAGGCTGCTCTCCATAGCTACCACTAGGATAGCTTTCAATAAAGGTTGTCTTTAAACCTATCATCAATAAGGGTTGTTTGGACTGGTGCAAGGTGCCCACTATAACTAGTGGACAGCATATGCCAGGATAACTTCTCACATCCATAATAACAATATATTGCAGAAAAAGACATTTTCACCAGCTGTTATAAAAAGTTTGTCGAATACTACTGACTCAACCCTTTATGACAAGGGTGTACAAGTCAAGAAAATCTTTACTCAACCGCATAGTGATCATAAAAGCACAAAAAGAGTTACAAGATTCATAATCAATATAAAAAGCCAACAAGTGCAATCTTAAAAAAAATCTAAAATTGCAGTAACAGACTTTCATCACATAAAATGTCCTAATTTTCATAGCAGCAGTTATGCAACTAAGTGCAACATAACAGATTTCTGGGGTAGCTAAGGAGTGTAAAGTTCTTCATCCCTCTTGATGTGCGGTAAAATGACTGTACAGTAGAACTGGGCGTAACAATCGGGTTCTTATCAAGCCATACAATGTGCAAAACTGCATTAAGTGCACAGTGGACTGAGTGGAACCAACATCACACGAACACTTTATATCCAGATAAACCCAAGAACCAGCCAGGAGAAAGGCAACTAGGTGAGGAATTAGGTGTAGTCATAATCTTGTTAGATAAAATCTATTTTGTGGGTTGGTTATCCAAGATAAATAGGAGAGAGTTCCAGAAGTAATACAACTGTGCATGTAATTGGTGATAGCTCTAGAGGTAAGAGATTTTCCAATTCTAATTTCTTCTCTGTGGGATGCAAAAGCCTATTTGACCCTTCCTATAATTTGAGGGCATATGCTTTCTTGGAGTTAAAAAGAGCACTCAGACCTAGTTTTTGAAAACCCTTCTTCACGTGAGCTATTCATGGGATGGCATTCATATTGCCAAGGTTCAAACAATCCCTTAAAACTTCCCTAGAAAAACCAGTCCGATGGGTGCTCCATAATTTTACCCATAATAAGGGGACTATACCAATAGAGTCTTCTAAAAAAAACATCCCTACTATTGCATGTGTGACAAAATTTGGGGCAGTTTTTGGTAACGCTAAAAGTTTGCATAAAAACGTATTTTCTGCAATATGTAGGTTCCTTATCCTCACACTCCTGCTCCATCGGAACCAAGAGATAAACACTTGCTTTTATACAGCTGTATCATCTTCCTGATCGGTTTGTGTCTCAATTGTTTCCCAAAAACTTCAGGATCATCCCCACCCACTTTCATCTTTTGTGATCTCTGATTAAGCAAACTATCCTAGGACCCATTTGTACCAATCAGAAAGCCTAAATAATTAAAAGTGGATACCTTTTCTATTGAGGTTCCACCAATATTAAAGTGCTGAGTCTTTGTGCTTTTGGGGTTACATGTCATTATAAAGGACTTCTGGTGATTTACCTTAAGATTTAAGCTATTCATAGATTTGTTAAAGCCATTTAATTAACTTTGTGAACCATTTGCAGCTAACCCCCAAACAACTGCATCATCCACGTACAAAAGAATGGGTACTGTGCAGGAACCGTTTGCGGGATGTCTGTACTACAGGCACCTAGATAAGTGTCAAGAGAATTTATTTAAAAAAAGGAAAACAAGAACGGAGCCATGATGCATTCCTGCCTCACTCCTCTGTTCACCCTTATCGGTTTGATTATTATCCCCTTTTGATGTAGAGCGTACTTTGATCGCTGTATCGCAATGGAGACGCTTAATCAGATCCAAGAATAGGGGATCCACACCCGCCTATTCCATTAAAAGCCATAGTTTCTCCCTATCAACTTGATCAAAAGCACAGGAGAGGTCCATAAATGGCGAGAACAAGGGTATGCGGTTCTTAGAGGAAGCAGGGAAAGGGGATACCAAATGGGGCAAGATGGGGTAATGTACCAGGTGCCAAAAGGATAAAGAATAGAGGGGGGGATAGCTCTTTCTATGCGACAGGGCCCTCACACACCCCGGAAGGTGTCATGCTTCGTCATCGGGCAGCTCCTCGTTGGGCCGGCGCTGCAATGCCAATGGGCCCCGCAAGGGGGCTCTTTGCCGGAGGTCTTTTATTTTTGCTGATGTGCAGTATGAGGGGTGGAGGGGCATATGTGTAGAGAGTAATATGAGTAGAGGTGGGAAAGGGTAAGTGCAGGATAAAAATAACTATAGGGATCCCACAGGATTCCTTTATTGTCTGGATTCCTATGCTATGATAAAAACAAAATACTGTAAATTCGTGGCTAGAGAGGGAGAATTTCAACCTCTCAAGCTCAAATTAGTGTATGTGCAGTGAAGGGGGTCAACATGTTTCATGCCTATTACAGTCCAAGGGATCTTGGCATTTCGTTAGGACCAAGGGATCCTCTTCTACTCAAGTAGGGACGGTATAAGTGTGTGTCTGTGAAGTGTCATACCCTAAAATTTGGACTTGTGATGTAGTCTAACATAAACAGATATTTAAGATACCTTCTGGATTCACCTAGAAGGGCGATGGCTATTGGCCCTCTCGTAAAATCCGAGATGCTTGCACAGTGGTGAGAAAGGAGCTACAATTAGCGCTCCTGAAGGTACAGGACCTACTCTGTGTCCGGCTGTCACAGAGGTCCATAAATGTCATGTAAGGGGCACCTCCCCTGGCTTTGACATACTTCTCCGAAATCAAATTTAGGTTTAAAGTTTGTTCTACTATCCGTAAACATGGTTGGAACCTGTAGGTAAAAAAAAAGGAGGTGGAGTCTGCCCAATCCTCCAATTTTCCTACAACAACCCACCCTAAAATCTTAGCAGTTATATCTATGAGTGATATTGGGCAGTAGCAGGCTGGGGATAATTATGGCCTCACTCCAGGACTCAATTAGACAAGGGTGTTATAAGCATCTCCAAATAGCTCAGAAGGCAAATGAACACATCTTCCTCTAAAAGGTTTGCCCTGATAATATAGGTTGAAAAATTGACATTAGCTTTTCAGTTTAGAGTGACCTGAAGAGTAGACTTTTTAATAGATTCAGAGGGGCCTAAAAGATTTTTTTTTCAATGGGGTAGATATATTCCATTATTTCAGCTCATTGTGAAAACCAGCAGCAAGCAGGTCCCTGTGATACCAGTACTTTTAGTAGTGAGATTTAGAGGTCTGGTGCACAATGGAACCCCTTTTGTGCATATGATAAAAGTCTTTCCTTTCAAAGTTTGTTGGAGCTGAAAGCCCAGCAACAATGTATTCATCCCTTTTTTGACAGCCCTGGACCATGAAGCGATAAAACATGCAATGCTAATTTGGCACTTAGCAAAATGTAATGTGAAAAATAGGACCCCACTGATGACACAACGCGCTGTGGAATAGTTTGACCCAGCAATCTAATTTTCTTTAAATTCAAATTGATGCCACTCTCCCAGAGTAAGGATGTGGCAGCAGGCCGTTAAGATTAAAATTGCTTGCCTTTCAATTGCCATAAATCCAATTGAAGGGCCCTCATGTTTCAAATCTGTCAAGCAGGGAGCAAAGGGCACAACTTTTGCAGAACAGGCTTGCGGTGGAGGGAGGGGGGTGGGGTGGAGGTGCGGCACTCGTCTGAAAAGAGGGGGACACAAAGAACAGCACGCGATTAGAGCTTCCTTGCTTAGCCGTCACTGCAGCTTATTCAACAACAAACAGAAGGGTTATTCAGCACCTGTCCAAGAGGGGCATACAGGAAGCCATTAGCGTTAGCAGCTTCATTGTGACCCAAGACCCAGTGTGGTTTCGACAGGTGGATGTAGCTGATAGGTTGATGGTGACTGAAGAACCAGTGTGACATCATCAAGTAGGCATGTTGCTATGCTGAGGGTGGTGGTGATTGTGGTGCAGTGCAGCACAGTAAGGTAATTGCAGTGAAGTATTCATAGGTTTGTGGAGATTGATGCAGTGTGGCATCATCAGGCAGCCATAGTGTTTTGCTGACAGCTTGGTATTGATTTAAGAAACAGTGCTGCCTCGACAGGTAGATGTACTAAGATGACAGCTTGGCGATGATCCACCATCCAGTGCGGCATTACCAGGTGGACATAGGTGCATTTGTATAAGGAAGTGGTGCAGCGCTGTGGCAAATTTTGCAGCGACGTGCTGCGTAATTTCCAAAATTCAGGGATACGCCATATTTACAAGAATGCGGTGCACCCCTGTGTTTTTCCTCGCACTGGCGCTAAAAGTAGCTGCCTAGAGCCAACACAGACACCCTTGGGCCATCTTTGCCACACTGTTATTGACTGGCGATGTTCAGTTGATCACAGCTACCAATGTCTCTGCAGCACTAACCATAGGAGTCAGATGCTACCACAGTCTTAGAGCCCGGTGGACCTTCCCAGTCTCTTCCAACTGTGAGCTGCTGTGTGAGACAAGCAGATGCACCACTGAAGGGCAGGTCAAAAAGCCACCAGACCTCATCTCCTTTGAAGACATTTTGGCTTCCCGAGTGGGACATTTCAGCCTCAGAATAATGCAAGGGCATTGCTTTCAAACTCACACCGATTACATTTTCTTCAGTAGGCCTCACCAATGTTGAACTTCTACAAAATTAACAAGCATTGGCATAGCCAATAGGTCTCGCCTTTGGGACCTTATAAGTGTTTAGCCATGCAACAGTTGCATAACTAAATACTTATAAGGTCCCAAAAGCGAGACCTATTGGCTATGCAAAGCGGCCGTGCGGCTGCGAAAGTTAAAGTGATCGCAATTGGGAGCACGATCAAACCTCAAAGCGGCCCTGCTGCCACGAAAGTGAAAGTAATTGCGGTAAAGCGCGGTGCGCGCGCCCGCACACATGCACTGTACCTCTAGGCTGGCCTGGTAGCACTTTTTGGAGCCCTCTCAATAAGTCTAGCCACACCAGCGCATCCGCTGGGTCAGGTGAGACCTAAAAAGGGATGGCAGATGTGGAATGAGCTGGGCCAGATGTGCGCAGGACTTTATCAGCTCATGGCTTCAGCATCCCAGGCTGATAATACCAGAGACCTCCACAGACGTACCTATGTTCATACTCATGTCCATGTACTCAGTGAGCGTGTCTAATCGCCAGCTTCTTACCTCTAGCAAAGAGCACAAGCTTGTGCACACTTTTAGACAACATCCCACGCTTACAACAACACTTAACGAAATAAAATGAAACGTGTTTACTAATACAAGCACGTGGCCTTGAAAAGGCTCTCAGAAGAGTTTCTCAGTAGTGAGTGAATCATGAGTTGGCCTCGGAGTTAAATAAGGACGTTGAAAACAACAACACATGATTGGTTGTTCAGTCGAATATGAATGAGTTATCACTGTGCATAAAATGTCACACTGAAGGACACATAAAAAAACAGAAAATCTTCTGGTCTTATAGAGGATTAATATGAATGAAAGCCTTTCTGCAACAAAAACAGAAATGCAGTGTATGCCATCAAAATAATTAAAGTGCCGAAATCTCTGGAGGGTGCGACTCCGCATCAAGGCGTTGAGATAAATAATGCAGTCAACTTCTTTTCAGAACTTTATTCACATAACTTCTCAGAATTAATCTTCATAGTGAAGTCTTGGAGCTCATCCAGCACAAGAGGATAGTGATGTAGGCCATCAAGGAGGAGCAGGCCTCCAGGAGCTATGATGAAAGTAAAAACTCAGCCATGCTGAAGACAGCTCATTCTCAGCAGGTGCTCAAAGTGGAAGGACTTCACTAGGACTTCACTGTGAGAATTTCATGTGTGCATTGATTGTCTCTAGTGCAATACTTGTGAACATGAGGTAGTGTAGAACTCTGCTACACAAATGTGGAGAAGTGTGGCTCTCTTTCAACCTACAGTGACTTTCTAGTTGATCTGCATTAGCTGCAAACACACTTCCTGGTCTAGTTGAAGATTGCCTTGAAGGCTGTCAGTGCCACTGCTGTTGGGCATGATTTGAATGTCAAGGGTATCACACTGCAGATGGTGCACAAGGATTTTTGAACGTTGTGTAGAGGTCTGGTCCTGCTTCGTGTGATGTTAGACTCCCATTGATCAAATCACATAACATGCCCTATCATCCATTTGCACTGGTTTTTATTTTGAATATTATCACGGTGAGGTCTATCATCCAACTTCAGTGGCTTTTATTTTGAGTTTTAGCCACATAAGGATGTCCTTATTATTAAGTTTATTTTTCCCTTTGATGTTATTTTGGGTGTACTAAATGTAAAGTAACCATGACGATGAATGGGAGGAAGTTGTGTTGCAGCCTCAATGTAAAACCATATTTAGAATGCGGACAGGTTTTATCAACCCCTCCTTTAAATTATGCTTAGGGCAATGTTTAGAATCGAGCAGACCTGCCATTTAAGGTCTGACTCTTACATTGTACACACACAAACATTGGGGTTCATAATAATTAGTGTTTATTATGTGCTAATCTGGTATGAATGACACAAACATGAATTATCACCATAATAATGAATAACTCAGCAATCATTAATACTGTCAAACTGTAGAAAATATAGACACCTGTATGTTACTCATTACACATTCACTATTAAATCTAGAACACAGGAGCGTCTGGTGTGCGGGCTGAGTGGCAGGGTGGAGGGGACGATGGACGAAGGGGAGGTGTGGGAGGGATGAGGTAACGGACACAGACAACAAGAACGCATGAAAAACTATACTGAAAAAGAACTTGCCTGCCGCTCTTCTCCGTTCTCTCGCTGCAGCACAGGCTTCCAGACTGCCCTGCGGCCAATCCTAACGCTGCTCTCATGCTTGAAAGCAGCATCAGCATTGGCCTGAGCACAGTGAATTTGTGCTACCAGACAGACTGGGAGCCTGTGCTTTGCTGTCTCCAATCCAGCAACGCAGCTTGGTTGGAGAAAGCTCGATGCGCATGTCACTTCGTCTGACCTGAGACAGCTGACTAAATCGACATGCACATTGATCACAGTACAATCACTCCCTTTAATCACTGCCCTCGCGATGGCCCCTCCCCCAAGACTTGCCTTGCCATCAGAACCTGAAAAATAAAATGATTATAAAGTCATTTTATTATGGTTTTATTTTTTAAGTTTGAGGCTGGCAGAAGGGAGCGACGCTCCGCCGCCACAGCGGAGGAGCCGCCATGCTAGAATACACTACCGGTCTTGCTGAAATATAATATTAAGCTATTTATCGTCATCTCATGCAAAACACCCCATGTACCTCGTGTTGACCAGAGAATCCTCTGTTACATGCTGTGACAGATAGCATGTCCTTGGATAAAGCTTATCTACCATTTTCTGTATAGTGTATATGGAAATTATAGGGGGTCCGTCACTTGGAATCCCATGCTGCAACATCCAGCCAAATAGAATACTGTCATGTGGAGCATTCACAGGCATTAGTACATATTACTCTCAGAACCCCTCTAGTACATAAATCAAAGCCTTAGCAAGGTTGTCCTGAAGGAAAAGTTTTATCTAGTAACTGCAGCTACTGCTAATATAGAGCAGCGAAGAAATGGAAAATTCCTCTTCAGTTCAAGCAGCATTGAAACAACATATTGCAACTTGCACATACATGCAATGTTGCAAGGCAATCTCAGTCCAATCTGGTATATTTCTAATGCCCCCTGGCAGTGTAGATATATCAACATTTGGCATTTGGAGCAGCGAAGTCTGACACTTGTCCCATGAATCTCTCATGATTTAGTTAGAAATGATTCATGTTTAGATGAGACAAAACATGACAGAGAAAAATAGGTTTGATTTTTGAGTTTCCCTCACTCTTTCGCCTTGATTAGAACATACACATGAGGGGATATGACCAAAATATGGAGTTGAAAATATTGTCATACCATTATATAGTTGCATTTATATCGTGACACCAAAAAGTTTGCAATTCTGGTATATCGCGGGTATGAATATAATTTTTTAATGTTGTTGGTAATATTGTTGTGAAAAGTATTGGTGTTAATAATATAGTGGTATGTAATATCATTGTTTCAATATTATTGAACTATTACAAGTGTTATATGTTTATAATAATGTCTATGGATTAAAAAACCTAAATGTTTTAGGACCAGAATACCTGAACAGCCACATAATTTTTCACCATCCTACCAGACACCTACTTACTCACTTTTACCTGCACACATATCCCACATCCGCAAAAGCAAAACTGGAGGTTGCTCATTATCCTAAATTGCACATCCTCCATCAACAGATCAGATCCTCCTTCTCACTTCTTGAGTTCTGCAAGAAGATCAAGCCCTGGCTGTTCATATAAGCACTGTGGGGACTACAAACCTACACACCTGTCCAAGCACCTTTATACCCTCTTGGGTAATTAGTGCGCTATGCAAATCACCAAAACATAACAGGAGTGGGATATTTGTTTTGTTTTGTTATGGCTAGTTTTAAAAAAGATTTTTTTGTGAAGATATTTTAGTTTTTTGATTTTTTAGACTAAAAAATTATATAATAGATAAAGTTTTTATATTGTAGTTAAAATATGAGCATGTTAGTATAGGTTGTTCATTTATTTTTTAATGGTATCTAGAAGTGGGATGCAAGTTTTATAAGGGAAAAGAGTGGGCATTTAAAAAATATATATATAATGAAGATTTTATATGATTTAAACCTGTAGTGGTTTTAAGTATCATGTAAATTTTATTTTTTAAATGTGTATGAAATTATTTATAGCATTGTTTCTATGTTAAATACTTTTCTTAAACATAATGTATAAAATAATTACTTTTAAATAGTTTTGATATAATTTATTTTTGAAATATAATACTTTGAAGATTTTTTATTTATATTTTTAAATTTACGTTAATAATTTTTCATTAATTAAAATGATACGTTTCAATTCATTATTTTTTTTATTCTTTCTTATGGATAGATTGAATATTTAAATTCAGTTTTTTTCTGTCATGAAAATAAGATATTATTAGGTATTGTTCATGTTTATTGAATAATCATTTTAAATGGTTTTATGTTTTATAATAATATATTATTTTTTCTATTTTTGAAATAGGTTTATGGAAAAAAGATTTAGGGCTCGATTATGATGTTGGACAGACCTGAGTCTCTCCGACATCGTTTGTGAATAGTAATCGAACAACCTCCTGTCGTTGGTTCCAGCCCAGCAAGTAGGATGCAACCAAACCCTGTTCGATCGCAATCCTATACTTTACAATGGGTGCATGCATTCCAAACGGAATGCATGTTCTCATTGTAAATAGCATAGGTGCAGTTCATCCCGGCACTCCGTGGCAGACACCACGAGGTGCCTGTCACAGGGTGCAGGGATCAATAGGGGGGCACCGTAGGTGCCCCCTAGGCCGCCATTCCGCGGCCTTCCACCCATGGGGCCCTACTGGCGACCTCATATGACAGATTCCCAAAGCCTTTCTGTGTCAGAAAGGCCAGCACAGAAAGGCTGTGGGAATCTGTAATCCCTCGGCCAGAAAGAGCTGGCCGAGGGATTGCTGAAGGCTTTCCGAATGGTGGACGTGCTCTCCGAGCCCGTTGGAGGCCATTCGGAAATCCGATTCAGATTCCCTTCTGATCATCCCCATCAAAATGGGTCGGTCAGAAAGGAATCCGACAAGCCGATTATGATGCGGGCTAAAGGGCTTAGACCGACGGTCGGAGCTGTTTCAGCCCACATCGTAATCGGGCCCTAAGGGATTTTTTACAATTCATACATTTTACATATTTCTACTCATTATGTATTGTAAAGAAGTGATTGTTTTTACTTTATCATTTAATGATTTAAATTATATTTGGTTGAATTAAATTACATTTATATATTAGATACCCATTAAAGTGTGATGGTTTCCAAATGTAATTTACATTAGAGTGGGAATATTGACTCTAACCCCTTCAACACCTTTCCTAACTTAGATTGGAGGGGGCACCACATCTAACCCGTTTTATTTTCCACGCCTCTCCCAATGTAGCTAAGATTGGATTGGTAACACTAAAAATACCCCGTTTAATGTCCAACACTTTTCCTGATGATTTGAGTTGTAGATAGAGGTCTGGTACCCGTTAATCAAATGTAATGAAAGAAATAATAATTTTGAAAACTCATGTTCTGTTGTGCTTATTAGGCAGAATATGCCATTTTAATTGCTTCTTTTCAATAGTGAAATCACACAAAAAGAACAGCTGACACGAGTTTTGCCCGATAGCTGATTCGCAAAGGGCTTTTTCAAGCCTATGTGTCTGTTATGCGGTCCTATAGCTTCCTTTAAGAAGATTTAGCAAAGTGGTCTCTACAGTCCCAGGAACAAGAATACTTGGGACCTTGAGAAAGCCCTCGGCCAATCAGCCATCGGGCGAAGCACGTGTCGGTTGTTGTTTTCGCGTTATTTCACTGTTAAAAAGAAGCAAATATATATCCATATATATATCCAGTTTACATTTCAATATGTTATAGTTTTCTCAAAGATTTTGAAACAATATTTAAAAAGGAAATACATTTTTTTAAATAATGTGTTTTAAATTGTTTTGTGACTATACATTAATAAATAATCTAAATTAATATGATATATTACAGTAGTTTTTAACATACTTTTTATTGTTTTTTACAATTTTTTGTAACACAAAGATAAATATTATCAATTTATTTTTCAATAACCATTATTTTCAATGGATGACAATTTTTTCTTTTTACCTCTCATTTAGCGGGCATTTTCCTTTACTGCTACCTTTCTGTTTTACTGTAATAACCTAATTTTTGGGGCCTTCCTAGTTCCTGTCGGCATTCCCTGCTGTCTCACTATCGCTCAGGTAAGACTCATTTTAAGTTACTTTTGGAGTATTTGGGAGCAGGGCGGATTGGTTTAAGGTTATTAAAGTTGGTTTAGTGTGGTGTTTTGTTATGGTTCACTGGTTTTGTGTTGCAAGCCACTCACCTGAACAACAGATGGTTCCGATGGGGCTACGATATTCCGCAAAACCCAGTGAGGACTAATGACGTAACAATGAAGTGTACACACTGCGCCCCAGAAAGTTCAGAAGGGACACAGAGAATAAGAGAGAAATACCAGGTGTCAACGCTTCAGGTTTCTCTGAATCAGATATGTCTGGTTTCAGGAGGGCGTGGATATTGGGTTCAGGGCACACTTTCATCAGATACTAAGATTTTTCAGGATGGTTCACCAGGTACTAGGACTGCTCAGGATCATTATGCTCTGCTAAGGAAATATTCTTATTAGATATGGTTCAACTCAAAACACTCAGAACAATACTTGTCTCAGGTTCAGAATCAACGTACCAACCAGCGCGTCATACACAACAATCCTTTCTCTAAGAAGTGCTATCTATGAATTACAAAAGTTTGTTTTCACAGAAATAGGTATTGAATAAACACAACCTTAATCAATATTATCTGCAGGCATATGTCCAAAAGTCATATTAATCACCAATGTTCTAAGCTGCCAATGTCCCAAATACACATGCTATGTTGAAGCAATTACAGGAAATCAGAGTAAAGTGTTAAAAAGTATGCTTTCCTGGGAAATAAATGATAATCAAAGTGCTGCTTACACTAGAATCCTTTGCGCATATAATAAAGCTTGAATTTACCTTCGTATTGTGGTTTGCCTGTGCTTGTCCGATTTTTGAAATCTGATTGTGCTTCCTCTTCAAGGAATACTGTAATCTGCAGACTGCGGTGCAGCGGAAGCGACAAGACCTTCATCCAAATGACTGTAGATATGGGAAGAATGTCGCCATGGGTCCAGGAGCCAACGAGAGGCAGGTAAGTTATGCTAAAGATCCAACAAGACTAAGCAGTGAGTTCCTTCACAATGCGGTTTAAATAAATGCAGCAGGGGATGGCTGTGCACGTGACACGTGTCTTGTCGCCACTGTTTGGAATGGAGTTTTTGGCCGTTTGCACATTGCATAATAATGTTAACTTTGCCCGTGTACACGTGTCCATGTGCAAACACTGTTCTACGGCCGAATCCTCATGGTGGTTAGCATATTCTCATGCAGCTCTGTCATGAGATGTCACATGCAGAAATCCTACTTAGCGCATACCAATGCCACCAGGGTTTTGTGTACAAACATATAGTGATCAACATAAAGGGGCTTATTATAATGTCGGCCGGAGCTGCCTCTTACCAACACCGTCTCAGACACGGGATCGACCGACCTGAGGTCAGCGGTTCCGACCGCCTGATTACGATGTGACCGAACACTGTTCAGTCGGATTCCGACTGCTCTCTATGGGAGCTTGTGTCACAGCCATAAACTGGCCGTAATAGAGGCTTCTATAGCGAAGTGGGTGAGTGTGTGTGTAAAAACCTGCACCCTGTGGCAGGCACCCCCTGTTAAGAATCATTAGAATCTGAACCACATGTTGCTGATGTCAATTGATAAAACCATTTTTATATACCTTCATGTATTGCTGCTGTGCCCCCATATTACTTACATCAAACTGAAATGTGATCAACCTCTATTATAAAATATGCTTTCCAAAAAGCAAAATAAAACAACAGTGCCTCCAAACCCATAAACCATGCTCAAAGGAAAATGCTCCTCATTCTATGTGCAAGATTTGTTAAAACCTGGTTTAGCCAAGGAACCCCACATACACCAACAACAGTGTTGAGATTTCAAAGAAAATAGAACAAAACATCTTCTCAATAGTGTTTAAAAACGCTGAAGCCTAAACGCTAAAAGATACATACCTCCACATTTTTTTTTTTATGTTTTGATAATCCAAGCATGATAAGTCAAACCACCCCAGGTGTGTCCGCTATTTGTGAGAAAAACATATCACGTGACACTCCATTTCTTATGGACATAAACAAAACACTGTGTCCACCGTGCTCCTTCAACATACTTGAAACTTATGAATCATGCTCTATTGTAAAAATAAAACTGAATGCAAAACGTCACACTTCTGCAAGTTTTTACATATGCAACAATGTTTACTGTTCCAAAACAGTTGTACATAACTAATACAACACAGCAGTTAAAATGAACTAATGTTCTCAGTAAATTGGACGATGACTAAAAAATGAACCTCCAGTGTTCTTTTACTGTTGATTTATATTTTGACCTGCCAAGTTTTTTTGCACTATTCTTAAATCTGGGGTGCACTCACAAACCGTGGATGGAAAGAGGTATACAGTACATATATGTAGAGGTTAAGTGCACACCCACTATTAATGTTCTTCCAAATTTATGCAATGCTCAAGTCAGTGTTGGTGCGTGCTATCCTGGAGCTTTACAGTCTGTGTGCGTCGGTATATTTCCTAAACAACTGGGACTGAACCATCCAATAAAATAAACACATTTCTTGTCAGCATTTGTATCCAATTTATTCCATAGGTAATCCAAGGTAATCCGTGTTTTCATCAAAGTATTTCAATATTTTGTTCCTTTGTTCAAGTTCTACGAGTGCCTACGCAGGCTTTACTCATGTACACATAGAGGTGCATAATTTCACATAATCCAATGTGGAATAATCAGTCCCAATGCATTTCAGGCAAGTGTTGCCCTTCTTCAGGGGTTACTGCAATACAAACATTAGAATCAGAACCACAATTTGCTGATGTCAATTGATAAAACCATTTTATATACGAACAGCTTTACCTTCATGTATTTCTGCTGTGCACCCATATTACTTGCATCAAACTGAAATACGCGCAACCTCTATTACAAAACATGCTTTCCAAAAAGCAAAGTAAAATAAAATTATTCTTACTTGTGCCACATGTGTTTATTCTATTGTAATGCTTCATTAACTGTTATTTTTTTTGTACATTTATTGGTAATTGGTAGTATGTGTTAATTATTTATATGTTGCATGTGTTTGTTTTTAACATATGAATTTATTATTAATATAATTGTAATTTATTTTTACTTATAAGTCACAATGTATTTTGCTTATAATGCTATATATAATTTAGGCTGACTAGCAAAAATGGTTTAAATAATATTTATAAATAAATGTGTTTTGTATGGTTGGTTTTTGCAGTTATTTTTTAATTGTAATTGCAATATTCAGATTTTTAAAGTTGGGTTCTTGCTATGAATTGTAGGTAGTGTAGGCCTTTGTTATTAATAATCATTTGCATGTTGCTTTGTATAATTTCATACATTTTGTTTCTTGTTAGGATATTTCGGTTTTTATTTGGGTAATAGATTGTCCTATTCTATGTTGTTAGTAACTTGTGTTGGCTTTCTAGGAGTTGATGGAGGGTAGGAGGGCCTAGTATTGCTTGGAAGGTATTGTACCATTCTTCTATGTTTGTTTGTTTTGCTTTGATGAGACATGGTGCTGTCCCATACGTTCCATCTGGGTATTTGATACCTGGGTTAATGTCTGTAGCCAGAACTGTGCAGTCTGCCAATGCAAGTATTTTTAAAATAGGGACCTTAGTTTGTCTTCATGTATTTCGTAGTAAGTGGGCTCCATGAGGAGATTGTAGTGGTTAGCTGCTTCTGTAACTGGTACGCATTCTAAGGATATTATTTTTGGGGCATTTGTTGAGTATTCTACAATAAGGTTAGATTATTGGACATGTCTTCAAATACTCTGGTTGGAATTATAGCAGCAGCACTGTATGAATCTGTGTGGGTAAACTGCTAATATTGTGCTTATTGTTGCTTGTTCGAAATCAATGAAAATGTTCAGGGGTAGTAGCTGTCAGCTTTGGGTTTGATTTGAGTTAGTAGTTCTTAGCGTAGAGCACTTTTCTTATTAGAAAGAAGTGCAAACTCTAAAGGTATGCCTGTATTGTGGTATCAGCCGTGTGTGGTATAAATCTATGTGAATGGTGGAGGCCTCAATGTAAATGTATCACCCATCATCTGCAATTAGCTTTGTGTAAGTCTTAGTAATCTATTTTCTACAGTGTAAATTCTTCTTCTTCTGCCAATGTTATTATACACGAGGAAGCGTTCTTCACTATGTGTAGTAGTTGGATTATGTAGAAAGTGGAAATTGGAGCTGCAGGGGTTTCAGTTGCAGCCTTTCTGGTGCATATTGTGTCTTTTTTAATTTGGGATACCTGGCAGCCTTCCTGGATTATAGTGAGGAAGATTTGGTAAGACATTTTTAAATGGTTTCAGTAGGTTCTTGGGAACTAGTGCTTGCTTGTCTACGGTCTTATAAAACATTTCTAACTACTATTTCTGTCATGTTTGGTGGGTGATTAACATTTCTAATGTTAATTACTTCATTATTTCTAGTTGTAGACCTCCCATCACAAGCATTAGCATAATACTTTACACATTTCCAATGTATATTTTCTGTGCCTGTTCTGTCTTAACTGTAAGTATATCCCATGTACGACAATAGCAGTTTTTCATTTTGGGATATGGTATTAGAGTCTCTTTCTGCCATTTTATCTGTACATTTTACAGTTATTTATTGAATATTTGGTTTTCAAATGATATTTTAGGTAATATTAATAATTAAACATACATTAAAATTTGTTGACATGGTATACTTCATTTTTGCTGTTGTATTATTGTATAGAATTATTTCTTCAGGTGTTTGTTATTTTTGCTGAGTTGAGGGATAGGTGATTGATTTTTGTCTATGATAAACATTCCATTTTTTATAACTAAATGTTTAAAAATGTGTTTATTTTTAGGGCTAAATTTATGTTAGTTTTATTTTTAACATTGTTGTGTCTTGTTTTTTAATGATTATATTTACTTGCTTTTTAAAGTATGCTGAGTTTGAAGTTTGGAAAGGTGGCATTTTACTTTTGGTGTTCAGTTCTTCATGTTTACTTTTTTAGTGCTGGCTATATTAGGAAAATATTAATAGGAAGAATTAAATTAATGTTTGTTTTTTAGTTTTAAGTGAGGCATTTGATATTTTCTAGTTAGTGAAAAGCGTGTTAATATTACTTACTTTTTAAAGTAAGATTTGGAATTTATGCTGATAAATAAATATTGTTTTTGTTCCCTTTTCACATTGGCAATGCAATTAGTAAAGTGTTTCTATTTGTTACTTTGCTTGAAGCATAAGTAAAATTATATTGGTTGGTTTGTCAGTTTATGCCTTATTTGGTGGACACTAAGGGGTCGATTCTGATCCGGGTCGGACAGCTCTCCGAGAGCTGTTTGTAGCCTTACCTTGCGACCGACATGTACCCGTAGGCGGTCCGTCCTGTTGATGAAGTACGATGCGCATAACTGCCAAAAACCCGACCGATACGTAGGCTGTTATACAAGCCTCATTCTCCGTCCGAGCCGTAACTCCTAACTCCGAACCGAGTCGCCCGGAAGTAGTATCCATAGCAGTTTCCGCCCTGACAAGTACGATGCGTACTTCCTACGCGCCGGACGGGTCGCCACGTACGGCACGTCACTGCATCCGGAAAAGAATCACAACTCAATCCATGGCTACGAGACGGACCAGCTTGCAACGGGTACGAGACGGAGCAACAAGCAGCGTGTACGAGACAAACACATCATGAATCCCATCGCGCAGGCCATATCAGTACTCTAATGACCGGATCAGGAACAGACGCGGACGGCGCAGACGGTAAGTCAGACACCTACCACACAAACAAACGACACGTACCCGCAAAATGGCACACACACACAGGGGATCCACATCCTGGCAACTAACAACAGCCCACCATAGGGGTTGTACGGCCAACACCACTACCACTCCACCAACAGGGGACCTGTTGCCCATCACCCCTGCCACCCCCACTCATAGGGCTTATGTTGCCCATCACCCCTGCCACCCCCACTCATAGGGGACCTGTTGCCCAGCACTACTGCCACCCCCACTCATAGGGCTTATGTTGTCCATCACCCCTGCCACCCCTACTCATAGGGCTTATGTTGCCCATCACCCCTGCCACCCCCACTCATAGGGGACCTGTTGCCCAGCACCACGGCCACCCCCACTCATAGGGCTTATGTTGCCCATCACTCCTGCCACCCCCACTCATAGGGGACCTGTTGCCCATCACCCCTGCCACCCCCACCCATAGGGGACCTGTTGCCCATCACTACTGCCACCCCCACCCATAGGGGACCTGTTGCCCAGCTCTACTGCCACCCCCACCCATAGGGGACCTGTTGCCCATCACCCCTGCCACCCCCACCCATAGGGGACCTGTTGCCCAGCACTACTGCCACCCCACCCATAGGGGACCTGTTGCCCATCACCCCTGCCACACCCACTCGTAGGGCTTGTGTTGCCCATCACCCCTGCCACCCCTACTCATAGGGCTTAATTTACCCATCACCCCTGCCACCCCTAACCATAGGGCTTATGTTGCCCATCATCCCTGCCATCCCCAACCATAGGGGACCTGTTGCCCAGCACTACAGCCACCCATACCCATAGGGGACCTGTTGCCCATCACCCCTGCCACCCCCACTCATAGGGCTTATGTTGCCCAGCACTACTGCCACCCCCACTCATAGGGCTTATTTTGCCCATCACCCCTGCCACCCCTAACCATAGGGCTTATGTTGCCCATCTCCCCTGCCACCCCTACTTATAGGGCTTATGTTGCCCATCACCCCTGCTACCCCCACTCATAGGGGACCTGTTGCCCAGCACCACTGCCACCCCCACTCATAGGGCTTATGTTTCCCATCACCCCTGCCATCCCCACTCATAGGGGACCTGTTGCCCATCACCCCTGCCACCCCCACCCATAGGGGACCTGTTGCCCAGCACTACTGCCACCCCCACCCATAGGGGACCTGTTGCCCATCATCCCTGCCACCCCCACTCATAGGGGACCTGCTGCCCAGCACTACTGCCACCCCCACCCATAGGGGACCTGTTGCCCATCACCCCTGCCACCCCCACTCATAGGGCTTATGTTGTCCATCACCCCTGCCACCCCTACTCATAGGGCTTATGTTGCCCATCACCCCTGCCACCCCCACCCATAGGGGACCTGTTGCCCAGCACTACTGCTACCCCCACCCATAGGGGACCTGTTGCCCATCACCCCTGCCGCCCCCACTCATAGGGTTTATGTTGCCCAGCACAACTGCCACCCCCACTCATAGAGCTTATGTTGCCCATCACCCCTGCCACCCCTACTCATAGGACTTATGTTGCCCATCACCCCTGCCACCCCCACTCATAGGGGACCTGTTGCCCAGCACCACTGCCACCCCCACTCATAGGGCTTATGTTGCCCATCACCCCTGCCACCCCCACTCACAGGGGACCTGTTGCCCAGCACTACTGCCACCCCCACTCATAGGGCTTATGTTGCCCATCACCCCTGCCACCCCTACTCATAGGGCTTATGTTGCCCATCACCCCTGCCATCCCCACCCATAGGGGACCTGTTGCCCAGCACTACTGCCACCCCCACCCATAGGATGGGTGATGCGCCACACATCCATCATACACTCCAACATTAGGTATGTCAGCAAAATACATCCCCCTAACATCAGGACAACAGTGTGTAGTCTGTGACAAATGCCCACAACAGTGATTATGACTTCGAACATACAATGTAACTACCAGCACATGTGTGACCAAAGAATTAGTGTGGCCTACACAAGGCAAGCATCACAATAGCACTGTGTCAATGTAAAAATAACACCCCCTCACTGTGTAGAACAAAAGTTAAGTGTGGGGTTCCAAACTGGAGCATTGTGGTGATGGGGTCTAAACCCCCCCTCATCACAGTGACCAAAAGGTAAGTGTCATCATGGTCAAAGCTTCAAATGCCAAACAGCATGTATGATTCCCGGTCCCAACACATGAAACACTTTTGGGGCAAACTAGTGGTTATGTCCCATACCTACAGAGATGTGGTGAGGCTAACAGTGCTGTGAAAACAAAACATACTCTCGGCAATGTGCAGACAAGCACCACACATGGGGGCTGACAATGCATACCGTGTACAATGACACAAGAGCAGAATTGACCATCACAAAACATACACACATCTGGAAAATAGATACACTAATCAAAACAACCTGTGTAGACTGTAGGTGTCAGGTCACAAACTCCCATTCCATGCCAGCAATGGCACCTAAGAACCAGGATGAATATGCAGAATTATATGATATGACTCACAGGGACAGCAGGGTAAATCACAAAAACAGCATCCAGACGATGGCCCACAACAGCAATACCAATGCACTGATGCAGATGCACAAACACAAACAGGCAACCTCACACTGCACATCTGACACAACATGTGTGTGTGTGTGTCTCAGTATCCCCAGGCAACTACACAACACATGAGGGGGGCTGAACCACAGTGACACAGATGTGGACACAGTGCCATACAAAAGTAAACCATCATTGGGACACCATTAGTGGGCAATCAGGCATTGTGAGATGAGAGGGAGCACAAAAGACACATGTGACACAAGCTGGAATGAACACAAACGAACACAGCAAGAGACTGACACACAACAGCACTACCCCCAGGGACCAGACATTGGGGTGACACAAGCATGCATGACACCTCCACTGTAATGACAAAGGTAGATGTCGTACAAACTGTGAAAACCAGACATGTGTCCTGTGCCACAAACGTACATCACATCTACACAAACACAACTCACTCAGCATGGCCCGTCATCCATGGACAAACGGGAGCTAGGGGCCCATCCATGCACACATTTACATCAGTCCACCCTCAACACCACACACCCTGAACTGCAACAATGTGCATCTGTGAAGCCCACATGAACAGGTGACATTGCACATGCACCCATGACAAACACAGGAATGTTGGGAGGAACTAAGGTGCACAGACTCATCACACAAGGACAGTTTACAACCCTGGTGAATGACAGACATACTGCACAGTATGAGGTACCTGGCCATGATGTCAAAGCTCATGAAACCTTCAGAATACCTGCCACAGTCCCAGGACAATGCAGAAGCCAAGGTGAACCACAAGGCACACGTGCTGACACCTGCAAACATTGCATCCCTGAACCGGACAAGTGGGAGCAGTCACACGCACATACACATGTCTCAATCACTGAAAGGTATCACCAAGGGACAACTACATGATATTGCGATCAAACAAGTGCCTTGGGGACCCCTGACTGTGTCCCATCTGTGTCTGACAACATCATCACCACTCAGAACTGACAAATCCCAATGACGAAACACCAATTAACAGTAGTGTGTCATGACCCCACACATCTTGTAGCCCATGGCAAAGTTGTGGGATGAACACAGTACCACTCAGCAAGCATAAACAACAGGAACATATCAAGGGAACACTGTCTGTGTATGAAAAGGGATGTGGACACACACACACACATGCTCACACAACACACACCATGGGCCCAGGCTATGTCACGGAACAGCACACTTACTTGAGGGAAGCCCAGCTGTGCCAAACATAGTCATAGCACATCTCAGTCATGTCAGCAGAATACTTGGTCAGTCAGCCATCAGTTACCACACAATGAAGGCTCTGGTCACAACAGCCTGGGTATGTGAGTCTCCCCTAAGTCATCCACACATACTCAACACATATGTACAGCAAGTTGCACAGAGGACCCAGTTGCTCCTATACCAATGATGCCCACACCTGTAGATTCAGTGGTGAGGCGCCCAAAGTCAGGGAAATAGACAAATTGGACAATGGGAAGCACATCATATGTGCATGGGTGCAAGCCACAGATGTGACCATGCAAATGAAATGTTCACAGAGATGTCCACAAATTGTTGATCATGACACACCCAGTTAGCTGCAAAGGATGATATGGATACCCACCAGAATAGGATACATATCTCATGGACCACATGGAGTACCTCACATCAACACCTCATTATTCAACATTGGAGACCAAGCATTACAGGTGCAAGGGCATGCTAAACATCATCAACCTAATGTACAGCTAAATCAAGTTCACAAGGATAAAGAAAAAAGCTTTATTCAGCATATGAAAATGTACACGTCCGTTCAAACAAAAGGCCAATGGCCAGTCCATTATCAAATGACAAGGAGTGAACTTGAGTGACAACTGTCACACGTTGCTTGCCTGCACTGGTAAGGACAGGGGACATCCCCTCGGAGGGGCATACATGGGGGCATGCTAGGCACCGCAGGGACAGGATCAGGGCGCAGCAGATGGAGGCAGTGAAGGGGTGGTGGATGCAGGAGAGTCACTTGCAACTGCAGTGGAGCTGACTGAAGTGGTGGGTGCAGTCACAACTGTGGGGCACAAGTCAAATGGGGTGGGTGCCGGCACAACTTCAGTGGGCAGGTCAGATGCATTGGATTGGGTCCCCACTGCAGTGCCCAAGTCAAACAGGGTGGTCGTGGAATCCACTGCAGTGCCTAAATCGACGTGAGCGGAATGGGGTGCAGGTGAGGTCGGCAGGACAGAGGGGGGGGACACGGTTCCCACATCAGTGGCACTAACTGTCTGACCGGGTGTGGAGGAGCAAGTGGTAGGGGGGTGGGACTCAGCATTTTGGGGATGGTGTATCTGTGGGTGGGGTAACCCAGGGCAGGGTGTGGCAGGGGAACCTCTGGAGTGGTTGCCTGGGGGATGGAGGACGGAGACTTCGTCTTGGAGCTGCGTGGCGGGGGTGGGGTCTTGCTCTTCCGACTCCAGGCGGACTTGCGGGTGGGAGCCTCCGTCTGACTGCACCTGGGGGAGGGTGTCCGGGTGTGAGGGGCACTCCCCTCTGTGTGTGGGGACTTCCTCTTACCCTTGTAGTCTGGATCTGCTGGGTCGGTGGGGAAGAGGCCAAGGTCACAGAGGAAGAGCTTCTGTGGAGATGGGGTTGCAGGTGAGGCAAGGGAAGGGGGCTGGGAGGGAGAGGTTTCGGAGGACTGCGGAGTGGTTGTGGATAACTGTGTGTGTGTGTCTGCAAACCATTCCTGTGAGTGTGGCATCAGTCCCTTGTGCTTGCTTGTGTGCACGTCTAGCCCTTGGTTTGGGTGTTTGTGTGCTGCCCGTGTCTGTGGCTTTGTGAGAATGTGCAGGTGTGTGTGTGCTTGGGACAGGTAGGCTGCTAGGAATCGTGGGTGGTGCAGGGGTAGGAGGGGTGCGGGACTGTTGGAGGAGGGACACTGCTGCCATCAGGGAGGAGGCCACGGACTGATTGGTCCTCTGCATGGCAGACATGCCCGATGAAACGCCATCCATGAACGACATCAGTTGCGTCAACAGACTGGTGTGTGCATGGAGGACACTCAGCATCGATGTCTGCCCTACATGGATCTGTCTAAGTAAGTCCACAGACTCCTCACTCAAGGCAGGAGGGGACACAGGGGCAGGGGGTGCGGTGCCTGGCACAAAGGAGACATGCTCCCGAAAACGGGAGCCTCCACGGACCTCTGGGATGGGAGCTGATGGGAGGGTGGTGGTGGTGGTGGTGGGGGCGGTGGCAGGGAAAGCCTCACGAGCTGGGGTTTGGTGGCTGCTGACACCCGCCTCCACAAGGGAGTCATTCTAAGAGCTGCTGTGGCCCTCAGCTGGGGTGGATGGTGCTGAGGACTCCTCGGTGTGGCTCCACTCGCCCTCCGTGCCACTGGGTCCCCCCGACTCCTCTCCTTCTGTCCCTGTCAGGCTCTGTGGCTCCTCCTGGTCCGTGGAGCTGTCCCCTCCTGTGGCCGTGGATGTATCTGGATAGATATAGGAAGAAAGAGAACAACATCAGTCACCTGCACTGACTGCTCACACCACAGTGAGTACATCACATCACAGGGCAAGGCCTGGCATCATCAGCTGAACACTGCTCAAAGTGCCAACACTGTTTAGAATAAGCCAATTGTCATTCTCACCATCAACTATGGCACACATATCCCTCATTGACTTGCACCCATAAATCTGTTGCATGTTGGATGCTAATACCGCAATGTTCCGACATGCACCACCCACACATTTGTTGGACATGCAAGTGAACATGTCACTATACACACACAGCACATCTCTTGCCACTGACTCAGTACAGGTGTCCAGATGAAGGGATGGGCAGAGACTCATTTCACATGCTTGTGATGCATGCCAGCAACACACACTATGATGTTCTCACGTCCTGATAGTCAATGCCACACTGGGGTGCATGGTGCACACTTGAACAGAATGCAGGATCACTCATAGCAAGTTAAATGCCATGGCACTGGCATGCCTGCAAAGTCAGTCAACACTGTCTCCTGTCACAGGGGCAGGGCATCAAGACAACAACAGTATGCACTGTGTCACAATCATAGCTCAGTGGTAAAGAAAACTCTGCAGATGACAAGTGCACGTGCCCATCCCCTGCAAACAACATAGCCAGGACCCAGAAGACCCCACATCATGCAAATCAGACTTATGAGTCTCTGCGAACACAACTCCCTCTACATTAGCACATCACAGTCTGCTGTGCATGTAACCCAGCTGCCTGAAGTACACAGTTGCATACACCATTGTGCACTGTCAGATGATCACACACCTATATGTCACACAGGTCTTGTCTCTCATAGTCACATCTCAGATGTCCTGCTGACCCTCAAAATCATGGACACCCCAGTTGTACGTAACAGAAAGCCACACCATAATGACACAGAGGCAGACACCTGAAGGCACATGTCACTAAGCACAACCTGTAAATTGATACACAGGAGTAGGATACCAGAGTGTTTGTAAATGCCCTTGAGTAGGCATGACTGCCCATGTCTACGTAAAACATTGTTTGGCCCTGGACAGCAGTCAGGTGGCTAAGCAAGTGTGACATACTTTATATACATACTCCTGAGGCCCACAAATTGGAGTCCCCTGCTGCATGGTTTTGTTTGAAATACCCCAGCCACATGTGGCGAGTCAGACCAGTAATTGGAACACATATCAAGGGCACACACAGATCACATGTCAGTTCCCAGGCATTGGGTAAACAATTGACCCACCCATGAAACACACAACAGAGTCACTGGAACAGATGCTGTCCTGAAGCTGAAGCATAGCTGACTGCAGGGACACAGTGCCCTAGTGACACAAGCAACAGACTGTAGGGGCCACACCTGTGGAACAGATGAGGAGGGTGCATCACACAATTGAGGGACCTGAGTATTGGACTACAAGACCTACGTAATGTGGAGGTGTGACCAGGCCAAAAGACTGCAATTAGCATGTCAGACATAGTACACAGATTATGCATGGACTTACCCCCTCCTTGCTGTTGTCTGGCCTTCAGCTGCCTATCCAGGTCTGCGAAGACCACCGCCAGTATCCGTAGCATGTGGGGGGTCAGTGTCCGGTGTCCGCCCCTCCTGCGAGGAGGTGACAGCTTCAGCTGGACTCTTGCGATCCTCTGGGTCCAGCCCCAAGTCCTGCCACCTCTTCTGGCAGTTGCGGATCCGGCTCTTGTAGACCCCCAGCGAACGAACTTCCCAGGCGATGGTCAGCCATATCTCCTGCTTTTGGTGGGCATCAACCGATGAGGATGACAAAGTTAAAAGTCCATTAATACACATGCCCCATATTTGTGCTGCACACATTTGGATATACATGTCATCATCACAAAGGGAAATGAGGTACACAGGTAGTGCAACCATGGAAAAGGACAAATAATCTGCATGTCTGACATGTTAACAATGCCTGGGAAGTTTAAGCAAGCACAAATGCACTTTTGCAGCAGAACACCTGTTCATTACATGCACCTACACACTTTGTGGGATGAAAGTACTCAGTGAGAATGCTTGCCACTGGTGTACACACTGCTAGTACTGCTAGTCAGACAACATGCATAATTAGGAGGGCAGTGGACTGTACACTCACCTGCTCCCCTGATTTCCCATACAGCTTGCTGTACTGTGGAAGGAGTCCGTCCAGCAGGACCTGGTTCTCCTCCTTGTGAAGGCTGGGGCCCTCTCCATTGTACTTGCCAGAGCAGGAGCCAGTGGATGCAGAGACAGCAGCAGTGGTAGCAGGGATGTGGTCCAGTAGCATGTAGTGCAGGCAAGTGAGCTCCCTGGGGGCCAGCCAGCCTTATATCTGTGCTGCAGAGGCAGACTCTGTGACATGTGTCTCCAGTGATAGGTCCAACACGGTCGTCTTCCGCATCATTCAAATCTTCACCTTCATAAAACCCTAGGAATTGCAACATTGTTGTAGGCATCCAACTGAATTTCCAGCGCACAACTCGTACAAGTTTTGAATCCGCATCCGTCTCCATAACAGTCCAGAGCCAATGGGTGCGCCCGGCTCGGTCAACTGACTGTACAACGTGTAGTTTGAAAATACACATGCACCCGTCTCCATATGATTCAATGGCCAAGGCATACGCCTGTCTCGGAAGTGCCCGACGCACAAACATGATAGTCACCTGCGTCGGACCTCATTGCAGTCAATGGCAAAGCGTACGCACGGCTCGGTCATGAACTGTGCAATGCATACACATTGTCACCCGCGTCGGACCTCATTGCAGTCAATGGCAAAGCGTACGGCCGGCTCGGTCATGAACCGTGCAATGCGTACGCATTGTCACCCGTGTCGGACCTCTTTGCAGTCAATGGCAAAGCGTACGCCAGGTTCGGTCATGAACCGTGCAATGCGTACGCATTGTCAGCCGCGTCGGACCTCATTGGTGTGACTATTTGACGGCTTCAACACACAATTACTTGCCAGGGACATATGTGCACACCTACCACAGTACAGCATTGGCCACACAGTGTCACATGGCATGTAAGGCTGCATTCCCTGTGTGTTGTGGGGGGGCAACATTTGGTTTGTTGTGTGGCACTTTTATTCAGCCACTCCCAGGCTGTGCATGTGTTCAAGGGGGCATAATCCTTTGTGTGTTGTGCACATTACCACTGTGATGTGCAACTGTACAGTACTGGGCATGAGTCACGGACACAGTTGCAGGTTGGATATGTTTAGGATATGTCATATACACCCTGAGTCCTGGGGGTGATGGCATGTACGTCACAGTGAGACCTGTAGCCACAATTCAGATGTGCACCCACAGTCTGTGTTCATGTTGTGTCTCAGATGTGGATGATCAAATGTGCCCAATGGGAGACAGTCTCCACATCCATGTGGTATATGCAGCAACCTTGATGGTGTGTGTGTGTCTAAGAGACGTACATGTAGGGCCTGCAGGGACAACAGTGGCCACTACCTGTGGGACTCACGCTTGCCTTGTGGTATGTACGTGATACGCCATGTCCATGCCAGTGTCGATGTGGCAATACAGGGACCCTGGGTATCTGCATGGCAAGGATCTGTGATGCCTGGGAGACATCAGGCCTCACTGGTCACTGTGCTGTGTGTTTGTAACGTCACAGCAGTACATAGGTCGGGTGACACAGCCCAATGATTGGCCATTGCACTACATGGGACTTTTGTGGCATCTGGAATTGAGATGTGAGGTGATGGTCATGTAGGTGACATATGTGTCCATGCCCAACAGCACACACCTCAGTACATTGTGTAATGATATGATGTATCATGTGATATTGTGCCTGGTCATGGCAACATGGGTGGACGAACCGACAATCTTCCTTCATTCATCTCTGTTCTGCAGAGCACCAGCTGTCCATCGACCATTCCCAGACCTTCAAACCATGCAGGAACGCGACTGCATCCGACGGTACCGCTTCACCAGGCAACTGATTGAGGAGTTGGCGGAGCAGTTGGCGCCAAATCTGCTACCTGGCTGGATATACCCTACAGCACTAACCCCAGAGGTGAAGGTGATGGCAGCCCTGCAGTTCTTTGCTACTGGTACCTTCAGTACACTGTGGCTACAGCAGGTGGGATGTCGCAAACTATGTTTAGTCGTGTGCTACGCGATGTCTTGGAGGGGATTTTACATTTCCTTGACCTGTACATCAAGTTCCCTAGCCCAGCTGAACTCCCTGAAATATGAGCCTGCAAAGGTGTGCAAAATTATCCTTGTATGCTGCATGCTACACAACATGGCAGTGCGGAAGAAGGTGCCTCACATCTAGGATGACGATGACCAACCTCCGCCACCTGTGGAGGATCCTGGCCTGGTAAAAACAAGAAATCCCTCGATCGTGTGGAAATGGGCAGAAACTCTAAGGTGAAATAAAGGGAATAGGATTATGTGTTTTGTCTCTCCTAGCAGTCCCTTGATCACCCAGAAATTGGCTAACTAAATTGACACACTGCAGTCATTATATACACAAATCAGTTAAAAAAATATTTCTTTACATTTATTTGATAAACACATACAGTACATTTGATTAAAAGCCATAATTAGCCATGGTCCCTATTTTGCTCTTAATAACACATTAAATCACAATATACATTACAACGAAGAAAGCTTTAAAATGTATATCACACAATTACATAAACAAAATTTCTTACTAAAAAAAAGGGGAAGGCAAACATTCAAATATATTGCATCATCCTGTTATGAACCTGCATGACAGAGAGAATACAAAGAACAATAAAAAGACACTACACTTTGTCATTCAGTACACATCCACTTTTAACTATTTCAAGGATTATACACTTGTGGGATCTGACTCTAATTGTCGCTACAAGTGAGTGCCCGGTGCTTTGGATTGTGTCAATTCCTGTGCGTCGACGCGTTTCGATGGGCTGTATTTATGCCGCTATCTTTATCAAGACCAGTGATAGATGTTTCTCTCTTAGTTCACATATGGATAGAGGTTCCAGCTGAATATCTGCTTTTTGTTCTACTATATAGTAGGTTTCCACTAAAATAGACGGACAGTTCTTGTGGAAAGCACACGATAAGTTGTGGTCCTACATGGAATCTCAATGTTCTGATCTTGTCATTCAAGCCGGTTGTATGTTCTATCTGCTTAATATCCTTACGGTGAAAATATAGTATGCTGTTTCTGTAGGATTGGCCCAACTGATGTTGTCCTTCGTTTGTGCCTGGTTGTGGTTGCTGTCAGATATCCTGCATGTAGAATATATCTTGTGGCCTCTTGGTTCTTAAATTAGTCTCGAATTCTTAAAAAGGACCCGCAGTTGGTGGAGCGTCCTCGGGGTTTCTCAAATACCCTCACAAACTGCAGGCTTGTGCGTCCATGCAGGAAGACTTCCGTGATGCGGTTTCTGGTTACCTGGGCCACGATGCCAGTGATGATGAGGATGAGGGTGACGTCCGCTCACAGCTCATCAACAACTTCTTCACCTGAATGTGAGTTTCCAGGGTTGTTATGTCAATGTATGGAGTTAGCCTGGAATGTGTTGTGGCTGCTCTGTTGCTGTCTGAGTGTGTCTGTGTGCCACTTGACTGGATGCGTGTAGTGATGTGTCCATTCAGGTGGTGTGTACTCCACAATAGGGTAGTACTGCTAACTTGTTTCTGTGTAGGTTTATTGTGACATTTTTTGTGCATGTGTATTGTATTTCTCTCCTGTTCTGCTGTGCTGTTGACTGTGTCTTGTGTCTGTCCTTCCCAGGCTAATTTTCCTGTTGTTTGACCCCCAACACCCAGAATCCAACACCAGTGTGGGAGTAGTCAATTGCCATCAAGTGATGTGGCACACACCCCTGGACTTCAATTCTCAGACACTCTGTGACCGGGTGTCCACCGTAACGTACAATTGCCTTGCAACTATTTTAGAATAAACATGTTGCTGATGTGTAATGAACCTGTGCTATGCTATGTTAGGTGTGTTGTCGGTCTTCCCATATCTGAGTGACATTTGCTTACCTCACCTGTGAACTTTTTACCACTGACTGTGGATAGGTGTTGTGTCTGTGCATACCTATGTGTTTCAGGTCAACATCATTGTGTGGGATGAGTAACATGGCCATGGTGAGTATGTGTTGTGTTGCCATAGTGGCGTGTCTCCTTCACATGTGTCACATCACCATGACTCACCTAACGTTGGTCACATTGTTGTAGTATTTGGCATGCACTGTGTTGTTTAGAGAGGTGTGGCTCACTGGTTAGAGGCGGCAGACCCGTAAGCAGAGAATCGGCCAGAGACCAGGGTTCAATTCCCGACGCGGCAGGGTCGTGGACCAGGGTCAAAACGGACTCGATAATTCTCGCCTCGGTACCTACTCTAACCAGGAACACACTCGGCAACTCTGGGCATTAAGCTTGCCTCATCTCTACAACGGCCCCCCACAGACGCCGGGGATGCCTGGTTTCACCTTGGAGATACCCAGAAAGGGACCATCTCACAGGGATAGCCAGGACGGGTTCCCCAGCGGTCTACAGCGCCGGGACGCCCCGTTGCTGGGGCAGCTGTGCGCTTTACAAGTCTACTACATTTACATTTACATTTAGCAGATCGACATCACAATGACACATGACATGTTGCAATCAAAACAGAGGCAAGTATGGTGTACTGGTGAGTTTATTTTCGGACTAGTGTGAGGAAAGTGCACAGGATGGTGGGTGCTGTAAATTGGGTTTTGAATCCAAAGTTCACATTAGAGTTGGAAGTGCTGGTAGATGAAATGTCCAGAGTAAAGTCCACAGTGATCTGCTACATTGGACCAACATGAACCCTTCATGTCATGTGGGCGAGTTGTGTGCGATTGAACAAGGTGAACGGGTTGCGCACAAAGAACATTGTCCAGAACAGGTTTAGAGGCCCTGGGGGATGTGCTGGGACATCTGCCTCTCACATGTCCTTCTTCGGACGACCCCTCTTCTTCTTGGGGGGGGGACCCTCAGGTGCAGGCCTCTGCGGTGCAGGGCACTCTCCGCCAGAGTCCTCCTCCCTCCCTGTGGCGCTGGCAGATGGTGTTGCAACAGATGTTGTGGCCACACAGGGAGGTGTGGACAGGTTTGTGCTGATCTGGCGGAGGCATTGGAGTATGTCCTGATGAACTGCAGTAAGGGTATCCCACTTTGCCTTCATGCGGGTATGGTGGGCAGCCTGCTCCTGTTGCATGTCCTTGAGGATCCCCACTACCTGGCCAAATCCTTTGGTGCTATCCTGGTACGCATCTATGATGCGTGCCGGTTGGGGGTCATCATGCAGTCCAGACCCCTCTGCAAGGTGCGCCCTCTGCCTCCCACCCCTCCCAGCACCCCTATCCACACAGGCAGGACCAGCGGTGTGCCGCACAGGTAACACTGGGAGCCCTTGGGTGGTGTTGCTGGTGGTGTTTGCTGTAGCTTCCGGTGGATCCAGTGTCCCTGAGCTGTGGGTGTTCAGTGGCCTTGGTCTGTCCGTGTTGGCGGGTTGCCCTGTCGGTTTCCAGATGCTGGAGGCATGGGTACAGGGGGTGTAGATGTTGATGCTGCTGGTGCTGCATGATGACTCATACAGAAGGGGCCAGGTTGGTCGTCGTCATCCAAAGAGGACAGAGACAGAGTCAAACCAGAGAGCTCAGTGTCCACCAGAGTCTGGGACTGGGAATCCTCTTCATTTGGTGGTGGGTCCCCAGCACCACCTGTGTTTGGAAGAGACACACAATGTAAGTTATGTTTCTACAGGCATCAATGGTTCACAAACATGACATATTCTACTGTATGAACGGATGCCTGCCTGTACACTGGTTATTTCCAACTTGTTACGGACAGAGATTGATATTGTTGTAGCACATTGCGCAGCCATAAAGAAACATTTCAATGTGCAAGTCGAAGTATGTTCATGCCCAGCTCATGGATAGATTTGTCTATACATGACCATTGCTACTCAAGGGCCATCACGTTGCTGACACAGGTGTGTCATCCCTGTACACATGTGAGCTTTCACAAGGACATAGGTGCTATTCCACTGGGTATATGTTGTACTATTGGGGCATGTGTGGTAGCTGAGTTTGCTAGTCTTTGTGTGCCACATTGGTTTATTGGTCCGGTATGCCTGTGATCTCTTTGGAGGAAGTGTTTTCTTCCAGTGTTCCTAGTTCCCATCTCATTTCATACAAGTGATGATGTCACCATCGTTAATGAGTATGGTGCTGAGTTTTGTACGTGCATATGTGATTTGACTTGTCAATGTTCCACATGTTGACATGGATTGGGCAAGGTAGCACTCTGGCTTTTCAATGTTCATGAAAGTGAGGTTGGTGGTATGTGTGTTGCAGTTTGGCTGCTGTGAGTAGCATGTCTCCTCCAATGCTGTTCATCTTTGACCTTGTGTCTACAGTGTCTATGTCAGTGAGTGGTGTGTTGTGTGAAGGATGCCTATGTTTCAGCACAATGCAGGGGTGGAATGAAGCTCACAAAAGCACCGAGTGTGAATGTGACCATGCTATGGTGTCGGCTATATTGGTGTGTCCATTCCATTCACTGTCAGATGGCCCCTGTCAATGATGTATATGTGAATTCCTGTGTGTTTTGTACAATGTACCATATATATGGCTCTCCACATTTGTCATCTGCAAGACACCTCCCCAGCCCGGCCAGGGGGCACCCCTGGACACTGCATCCCCAGAAAATGATTTAGAACATATGGTTGCAATGGCTGTGTGTGCGACCGGGTTTTGTTTGGTCAGTGCATGTGTGATTGTCAGCCACATCATTTCTCAGGCCCAGTGTCAGACATCTCGACAGTCCCTTCCCACTTCCTGTGGGGCGAGCATGTGTCAGTGTAAGCTTGATGGGCCATGTGGGTGGGTGGGGATTGTCTGTGACTGCAACTCCCATCATGCTCTTGGCTACACCCCCCCTTCCCAGCATGCCCATACTTCCTCCCTCTTGACTCTGCTTCCCTGTGAGGGGGTGTGACAGCAATGGCAAGATGACTGACTGTGAAGTCCTGGTGTTTGTTGTTGCCCAGTTCCCAGCATGGCCTTGTGCTCCCCACAATAGAGCCCAGTGTCAGACATCTTGTCAGTCCATTCCCACTCCCTGTGAGGCGAGCATGGTTCAGTGTGAGCTTGATGGGCCATGTGGGTGGGTGGGGATTGTCTGTGACTGCAACTCCCATCATTTTCTTGGCTACACCCCCTCCCCAGCACGCCCATACTTCCTCCCTCTTAACTCTGCTTCCCTGTGAGGGGGTGTGACAGCAATGGCAAGATGACTGACTGTGAAGTCCTGGTGTTTGTTGTCACCCAGTTCCCAGCAGTGCCGTGTGCTCCCCACAACAGAGCCCAGTGTCAGACATCTTGTCAGTCCATTCCCACTCCCTGTGAGGCGAGCATGGTTCAGTGTGAGCTTGATGGGCCATGTGGGTGGATGGGGATTGTCTGTGACTGCAACTCCCATCATGCTCTTGGCTACACCCCCTTCCCAGCATGCCCATACTTCCTCCCTCTTGACTCTGCTTCCTTGTGAGGGAGTGTGACAGCAATGGCAAGATTGCTGACTGTGAAATCCTGGTGTTTGTTGTTGCCCAATTCCCAGCAGGGCCTTGTGCTCCCCACAACACAGCCCAGTGTCAAACATCTTGTCAGTCCATTCCCACTCCCTGTGAGGCGAGCATGGTTCAGTGTGATCTTGATGGGCCATGTGGGTGGGTGGGGATTGTCTGTGACTGCAAGTCCCATCATGCTCTTGGCTACAGCCCCCTTCCCAGCATGCCCATACTTCCTTCCTTTTGACTCTGCTTCCCTGTGAGCGAGTGTGACAGCAATGGCAAGATGGCTGACTGTGAAATCCTGGTGTTTGTTGTTGCCCAGTTTCCAGCAGGGCCTTGTGCTCCCCACAACAGAGCCCAGTGTCAGACATCTTGTCAGTCCATTCCCACTCCCTGTGAGACGAGCATGGTTCAGTGTGAGCTTGATGGGCCATGTGGGTGGGTGGGGATTGCCTGTGACTGCAAGTCCCATCATGCACTTGGCTACAACCCCCTTCCCAGCATGCCCATACTTCCTCCCTCTTGACTCTGCTTCCCCGTGAGGGGGTGTGACAGCAATGGCAAGATGACAGACTGTGAAGTCCTGGTGTTTGTTGTTGCCCAGTTCCCAGCAGGGCCTTGTGCTCCCCACAACAGAGCCCAGTGTCAGACATCTTGTTAGTCCATTCCCACTCCCTGTGAGGGGAGCATGATTCAGTGTGAGCTTGATGGGCCATGTGGGTGGGTGGGGATTGTCTGTGACTGCAACTCCCATCATGCTCTTGGCTACACCCCCTTCCCAGCATGCCCATACTTCTTCCCTCTTGGCTCTGCTTCCCTGTGAGGGAGTGTGACAGCAATGGCAAGATTGCTGACTGTGGAATCCTGGTGATTGTTGTTGCCCAACTCCCAGCAGGGCCTTGTGCTCCCCACAACAGAGCCCAGTGTCAAACATCTTGTCAGTCTATTCCCACTCCCTGTGAGGCGAGCATGGTTCAGTGTGAGCTTGATAGGCCATGTGGGTGGGTGGAGATTCTCTGTGACTGCAAGTCCCATCATGCTCTTGGCTACACCCCCCTTCCCAGCATGCCCATACTTCCTCCCTCTTGACTTTGCTTCCCTGTGAGGGGGTGTGACAGCAATGGCAAGATGGCTGACTGTGAAGTCCTGGTGTTTGTTGTTGCCCAGTTCCCAGCAGGGCCTTGTGCTCCCCACAACAGAGCCCAGTTTCAGACATCTTGTCAGTCCAGTCCCACTCCCTGTGAGGCGAGCATGGTTCAGTGTTAGCTTGATGGGCCATGTGGGTGGGTGGGGATTGTGGTGACTGCAAGTCCCATCATGCTCTTGGCTACACCCCCCTTCCCAGCATGCCCATACTTCCTTCCTTTTTACTCTGCTTCCCTGTGAGCGACTGTGACAGCAGTGGCAAGATGACTGACTGTGAACTCCTGGTGTTTGTTGTTGCCCAGTTCCCAGCAGGGCCTTGTGCTCCCCACAACAGAGTCCAGTGTCAGACATCTTGTTAGTCTATTCCCACTCCCTGTGAGGTGAGCATGGTTCAGTGTGAGCTTGATGGGCCATGTGGGTGGGTGGGGATTGTCTGTGACTGCAAGTCCCATCATGCTCTTGGCTACAGCCCCCTTCCCAGCATGCCCATACTTCCTTCCTTTTGACTCTGCTTCCCTGTGAGGGAGTGTGACAGCAATGGCAAGATGGCTGACTGTGAAATCCTGGTGTTTGTTGTTGCCCAGTTCCCAGCAGGGCCTTGTGCTCCCCACAACAGAACCCAGTGTCTGACATCTTGTCAGTCCATTCCCACTCCCTATGAAGCGAGCATGGTTCAGTGTGAGCTTGATGGGCCATGTGGGTGGGTGGGGATTGTCTGTGACTGCAACTCCCATCATGCTCTTGGCTACACCCCCCTTCCCAGCATGCCAATACTTCCTTCCTTTTGACTCTGCTTACCTGTGAGGGTGTGTGACAGCAATGGCAAGATAGCTGACTGTGAAATCCTGGTGTTTGTTTGGCTACAAGTCCAAAGAGAGCCCCTGTGCTTTACACAGCAGCAGCCAGTACGGGGTATCTTTTGCTGATATTTCACTGAGGTGTGGGTCAATGCATTCTACCCGGTGAGTTTTTTGGAGTTTGTGTTGAGGGGATATGTGTCTCCACATGCTGGTAAGTATGGTCAGAGTTGTCAGTCCTCCTTCCAACCCGGCCAGACATCCCACCATGAAACGTGCTTCCATTGGAGGGCGTGCAAGTTGTCTTTCAGGATGTCATTCAGTGGTGTCCTGCTTCTGATTTGCACACAACCGCTACCAGGGCCTTATGCTCCCCACAGCAGGACCCAGTGTCAGCCATCTTGTCAGTAATTTTTCACTCCCTGTGATGTGGGCATGGTTCAGAGAGGTCTTGATGGGCCAATTTGGATGGGGAGCATTATCTGTGACTACAAACCCAATCATGGTTTTGGATACACTCACTTCGCCTGCATCCCCACTATTCCTTCCTGTCAGTCAGCTGCACTGTGAGGTAGTGTTTTTGTGGTGGCAAACTGTCTGGCAGTGTTTATTTGGCTTTGTGCCACTGCCTTGCTCTATTTGTTTGTAGGTTAGTACATGTCATGACACAGTTCGAAGTCACTATGAGATGGCAGGTATTGTGTTTGTCTGACTAGCATACACATCTTGGGATGATTATCTATTGGTTACAGTGGCTTTACTTGTGGTGGATGCTTTCACTGTCCCCTTGCCACACAATATTGGGTATGTTGTTTGTGTACTCACCAGGCTCTGGGGTGTCTGTTAGACCATGGACGCTCTCTGGTGGTAGGATGTCCCGCACCTTCTCCTCCCAGGTCCTGAAGTAGACTGGTTTGGTGGAGGGCCACCGCTGGTGCACTGACTCAAGGTGTGATCTTTCTCGATGAGTTTCTTGACCCTCCTGCGCACTTCATACCAACTGTTCTGTATATCGTCCTTTGTGCGCCTTGCTGATGCTTGTGTGTTCCCCTTGTCCATAATCCTCGCCCACATCTTTGTTTTCTGTGACATGGGGGTCCTTTGGACCAATGTACCAAACAAATGAGGCTCTACTCTGATGATCTCGTCTACCAGCACTTCTATCTCACTATTTGTGAACTTTGGATTCTTCTTTGGGGGCATGGTGATGGGTGGTGGTGGTGAAGATGTGTGTGTGAGGGTGCAAGTGAGGGTGGGTTAGTGTTGGTTTAGCTAGTTGGAAGTGTGAGTGCTTTTGGTGAGGTGCTGATGGTGTGTGAGTTGTGTGATGGGTGAGTTGTGAGTGTGTCTATGGTTCCTGTGTGATGGTGTTTGCTGCTGGCTGTGTCTCCTATTTGCAAGGGATCATGGTAGTGATTGAAGTCCTTTATATAGGTGGAGTTGTGGGTGTGTCTTTGTCCCTGGTTTTTTTAATTTGATATTCATTGGCTTTGTCATTGCTTGTTTGGTCCTTTTTTTGTCTTTTTTCCTTTGGGTTTTCTAGGCATGAAGGAGACATTCTTCTGACCGAGACGGACGCTGATGTTGGTTCATGCGGGCTTCTCCGCCTCGTTCATGCTGACTATCTTCTGTGTTTCATACGTGTCGGTCGCGGAGATCTCTATTACTTGTGGGCCCGGTTTTCTGTGTGTGTCGTTCGTGCGGCTTGGTCTCCGTGCGAGTTGGTCTGGTTTAATGCACATTGCATCGTACTGCGCGGGTTGGACATCGCGAGTACATGTTGGTCGGGTTCATTCCAGGTTTGTGTCGGTCGGTGCAACTCGCGTCGGTTTTCTGGCCGGATCACTATTTTCCCTATGGCTCGGTCGTTCGGATTGTATTCCGTACGTGTCGGTTGTAATTCACACGCGTTGCATCGTATTGCACGGGTCGTACGGTGCCGGTCCGTGTCGGTCGGTCTCCGGTCCGGGTCCGTGTCGGTCGGTACGTTTTGCGACCGGAATCGAAATTGGCCCCTAAATTGTGTTTATATTAATATAAATACAAATACACACATATATTTGACTGGAAAAAACAAAGGTTCAATTGACGTCTTATTTGGTGGACACTAATTAATGTTTATATGTAAATATATACAGATAGATAGATAGATAGATAGATAGATAGATAGATAGATAGATAGATAGATAGATAGATAGATAGATAGATAGATAGATAGATAGATAAAATTGACTTAGAAAAACAAGTGTTAAAGTGTCGTTCTATTTAGGACTTGTAAGACTATCTAACTTAACATTAGAAAAACCTTAGAAATTCATTGAAAAAACAAAGGTTAATGGGATGTTATATTTAGGTGGAAATGTCACTTAAAACATACCATTTTGAAACTGACAAAACCACTGAAATTCACCAGTTTTAGTTAACTCAATATATAACGCATACCCTAGAGTAACTATAGCTTGCGCCTCCACCATGCGCCTTGAGGCCCTCACGGGTGAGTAGCTCGCATATAAAACCCCTGATTGATTGATTGTGATGACATTTCAGATGTGATTAGGGATGTTATAAATGTAGTCAAGGAATATGTCATGACTGATTTAATATGTGAGGGTAAAAGTAGTGCAGTCATGGCACAGGATGGGGTGGAGACAGTTTTGCAGGCAGTGGAAGTAGTTTTCCAGCATTCCTGTAGCTTGAGGGAGGTTAACCGGACATTGAAGTGACGCGAGTGAGTTCAGGCTACCCTTAGACATTGCATGAGGCCTTTTGATTAACAAGAAGATGCAGACTAGTCTTACAGAGTGCTGCCATTTGGTTGATGGCAGGAAAGAGGGATGGGAGTGCAGTTTCCGCTTGTCAAGAAAAGGAAATTTCTAGGGTCTGTTGTTTGTTACTGATTTCTGCATCAGGAAGAATAGCACAGCCAGGTGCTGAGATCTCACACTTCATTGTGCCCATGTTGATATTGCCTAAGCTTGGGACCAGTGCCAGGGCCTTCTGCTGTGAGAAATATCTGCTTCATACAAAAGCCATTACTCCAGGGCATCCTAAGAAAGAGGCTTGAAAGAGAAACCACAGCACCCAAATGTGTAGTTTACAAAAATTATAAACAAATGTCATTGACCAGAAAAAGGTAAAAAGATGAAGTTCTATTTCGATTCCACTCTACGCGCCTACATGTATCACAATTTAATGTAATGTAATATACTGTAATGTAATATTATAAACAACAAAACTGTTCAGTGCTTACCAGGACAGTGTTAAAGTAGTTATGTTATTTATGCATATCTCCTATATGGTTGAATACTTTCCTTCTCTTGTTGAAACATGGCTATAAACAGGTATGCTCACAGTCCAGTGCATAGAGGGCTGTGGTTGGTCTCTCAGCTCCTTCAGCTTACACCTCAGTTTACTTGAATAATTAAAACATATGAAAGGGAGGACGCATGGCGCAACATATTTAGTTAAAAATTACGGCCCAGATAGTAGACCTCCCATGGCCATTGTCAGCATGGCACCAAAGAAAGCATCAATAAAATAAAAGGATTGAAGAGTTGGAAATTTTCTCAAGTGAACCCTTGTGGTTCCTGCATCCTCCTCCTCTGAGGATAGTGACTCCAGTTGGAGGTCATTTCGTAGCCCTGGGGACACACCCCACAGGCAGTGGGGGTGCAGTCTGTTGATAGTGACTCCTCAACAACACCATTTCTGTCCAATGAGGGGCTAGGCAAAGACATGCAGGTTTCAGAGGTGCCTAATGCAAGATTTTCAGCTGTGCACCAATAAAATATGAAGAGATCAAAAAGAAGGGGCATTATAAAGATACATTTGAATGACACTAGATGTTGTAAAAAAAAGTATAAACTTTAAACAAAATGGCCTGCTTCTGCAACTCTTGCCTCACTTCTAGGGAATATACAGTCTATTGTGGCCATGGTGTGTGTCCACCTTCAAGGTCTATGGTGAGCACAATCTGGCGACCAAGAAAACCATCTCAACAATGAGAATTTAGGTTCAGATGTACGAAGCATTTTTGAAGTCGTAAATGGCCCAATTCTCAGAATTATGTCATTTGTGAATGCAAAAATGTTTTTGGGTATATACCAACACCAATCTGTGATTCTACAGAATCGCAGAATGAGTTTCCAAATGGGTATGTGGAAGGGGCGTGTTTAAGACGTCCCTTCCAAATACCAATTCACAGTAGTAAATATTATTGTTTGCGACCAAATTACAGTTGCATAACATTCATTTTTCACTGACCACTGAAAGGTAGTGGAAAGGATTTGCAAACTGGAAGAGGTCCAAGTGGGACACTTTCCCATTGGAGAATGTTAATAAATCTATCTTTTTTTAGGAGCAAGCAGTGGTCCACCTACTCTTAAAAATTAAACTTAAATGTTTAATTTTCTTTTGTGAAACACATCCCTTTTCCTTTTAGAGAAAACAGGCTGCATTTAAAAAAAAGAAAAAAAATTAAAAGGCATGGTGGTCTGGTGACCCAAGTAGGCCACAATCACTGTGATGATAGCAATTCCTAGTGGGTCACAAATATTCAAGAGATAGGTCGATTTGTGATGCACTAGGAATCGCTATTTTCAAATAAAAAGGTTCATACATTCGGTATAGTGATTTTCTATGTGATGTGGATGTAATCGCCATTAAGAAATTGATATTCCTAATGTTATTACATCTGCCCCTTACTCTTTTGGCTCCTTTCTTGAAAACAGTGTGGAGGCTTAGTGTCAGCGACCAGGGGTCATTAACAGGGCTTCCCATCACAAAGGGCTCTTACTTTTTGGATAGCTGCATTCCCATAGGATGGGCAGTGTCCTGTGTCTACTTTGAGAAGTTCTTTAATTTACTGGAGTGGATTTTGAGGATTGGAGCGAAAACAGATAAGACCCTTAATTATTTGGACAATATCCTGTTTATGGTCCCACGCTTATTCTGTCATTGTACCCATTTTTTTTATTTCGTTTTGGTCAGACAGCTTCTGCAATACATCAACTAGCAACATGGCAGGTTCAAGATGGTCTTTAAGTGACTGAGTGTGCCTCCAGAATAACATACAGTTTAGGAAAGGATACGTAATTGGGCTTTTTTGGGGGTGGGGGTTTATGTAGGGGTGAACTACACCCGAAGGTATCAGAGCACTTTACACAAGCGCCAGTTGCATTACAGACGTACACATTCAATTTTTTTTAGGCACAGTGAGATTAGGTGATTTGCTCACAATCACAGGATGTTGAGCGCCTCTGCCGAGACTCGAACCCGGATTCCCAGCTTCGAGGTCGACCGCCCTAGCCGTTCTCAGAATACTGCTGACTCTTTGTTTTCTTTCAAGATGCAGGACTTCACACAATACCCCCTAGGAGCAGTGGAAGAGGCAGGGTTCCCCAGTGAACTGTGCAGGCTGGGTGCACTTCCAGAACTCAACACCGCCACTCTGGCCCCTAAATCCAGGCAGGTCTATGAGAAAGCATTTGGCCATTAGATGTCATTTTTTTGTCAAAATTGTATTTATTAGCAACAAAAAGAAAGAGCAAGCCATGACATCTTGGATATAACGGAATGGACTGGCAAATAATGATCAAAGAACTCTCCCCCCCGGACACAGAAGTGGAAGAGGCAAGCTTCACCAATAACAACAGGCGCTAATGTAGGGGTACAGTAGTGCGAAAGAGGGGGAGAAGCAGGCCCGAAAAACCATGCCCTGGCGATCCCCAATGGGCAATACATGGAACCTATTAGTCCGGTGTCCACAGTTCACTGAGAGAGGAATTGTCAATTCAAGCAGCCTCCGCGTCATGGATCATCAAACTTGTTTTATAGGAAACCTAACTCCCCAAAGTCCCACCCCCTTCCTCCCCACGTACCCAGTTGAGAAAAAGAGAGAAAGAACAGAAAGGAAAGAGAGAATAGTAGAAAGATAGAAAGGGGAGAGTCTCGGGGAGGGGACCCGGAGGACCAGAACCGGGAACGAAACTTCCAAGAGCGGGGCCCGTGCAACGCCCCACCCAGGCGGAGTAGGAACTGTGGGATGGATTTCCAGGGGGACCCACCAGTGGCGGCCCCAGCGGGCTGCAATTGGAACAGCTGCAACCCCCTAATATGGGGCGGGCAAACAGCCGCCGGCAGTCCCCGAGGAAGGAATGTCACCAGCGGTCCCCATTTGAGCTCAAACGTAGCGTAGTCATCTCTAAAAATGTCCGCCATTCTCTCCAAACTCAGAAGCCTCCAGAGGTGGGAATGCCACATCGAGGCCGTGGGGGCCGCTTGTTTCTTCCAGTTGGCGGCGAGAGCCACTTTCGCCGCCCCTAGACAAAGCCACATAATGGCCTTATCCGCTCGGGTTTGGTAGCGCAGGGAGGGATCTCTAAGGCTTAATAGCGCGGTATCAATGGAGGTGGGGATCGGGTAGCCCAGTATAGTCTTGATTTGTGCTAGTATCTCCTTCCAAAATGGGCGAATAGTCGGACAAGTCCACCAGATATACTGAAAGTCACCTAGCAACCCGCACACTCTCCAGCAGCGGTCTGAGGAGCCCGGAAAAATGCGCCTCAGTTTAGCTGGGTATAGGTACCAATCTACCATCACTTTCGTGTGGGCTTCCCTTAGTTCTATAGAATGGTTGTGTTTTGTGATGTTGGACCATAGGGCCTCCCTCTCCCGCTCCTCAATAGGTCTATCCACCACCTCCTCCCATGTAACTGTGAAGCGTGGATTCGGGGAGACTGCAGTGGCTAGAAGGTGACTATATAAGAAAGAAATTGCCCCCTGCATGGGGGGAACAACCTTTACAACGCAACTTTTACAACGCACTACCATTACAACGCATTTTTTACAACGCATAATCCATTACAACGCATGATATTACAACGCAGGATACTACAACGCATTTTTAAAAACTACCTTTACAACGCATTCCATTACAACGCATACTACCATTACAACGCATACCATTACAACGCATAATATTACATTATACTATCCAACAGTTACCCTACTGATGCACCCCCTGGAGTTAGAATAGTAATTTTTACCCCTATACTATCCAACACTTACACTACTGATGCACCCCCTGGAGTTAGAATAGTAATTTTTACCCCTATACTATCCAACACTTACACTACTGATGCACCCCCTGGAGTTAGAATAGTAATTTTTACCCCTATACTATCCAACACTTACACTACTGATGCACCCCCTGGAGTTAGAATAGTAATTTTTACCCCTATACTATCCAACACTTACCCTACTGATGCACCCCCTGGAGATAGAATAGTACTTTTTACCCCTATACTATCCAACACTTACCCTACTGATGCACCCCCTGGAGTTAGAATAGTAATTTATACCCCTATACTATCCAACACTTACCCTACTGATGCACCCCCTGGAGTTAGAATAGTAATTTTTACCCCTATACTATCCAACACTTACCCTACTGATGCACCCCCTGGAGTTAGAATAGTAATTTTTACCCCTATACTATCCAACACTTACCCTACTGATGCACCCCCTGGAGTTAGAATAGTAATTTTTACCCCTATACTATCCAACACTTACCCTACTGATGCACCCCCTGGAGTTAGAATAGTAATTTTTACCCCTATACTATCCAACACTTTCCCTACTGTTGCACCCCCTGGAGTTAGAATAGTAATTTTTACCCCTACACTATCCAACACTTACCCTACTGTTGCACCCCCTGGAGTTAGAATAGTAATTTTTACCCCTACACTATCCAACACTTACCCTACTGTTGCACCCCCTGGAGTTAGAATAGTAATTTTTACCCCTACACTATCCAACACTTACCCTACTGTTGCACCCCCTGGAGTTAGAATAGTAATTTTTACCCCTACACTATCCAACACTTACCCTACTGTTGCACCCCCTGGAGTTAGAATAGTAATTTTTACCCCTATACTATCTAATACTTACCTTAAATGTAATTTAATATTATGCGTTGTAATGGTATGCGTTGTAAAGGTAGTATGCGTTGTAATGGTAGTGCGTTGTAAAGGTATTTTTTAAAAATGCGTTGTAGTGTCATGCGTTGTAATGTCATGCGTTGTAATGGATTATGCGTTGTAAAAAATGCGTTGTAAGTGCATGCGTTGTAATAGTGTGCGTTGTAACGTCATACATCCCCTGCATGGTAGTGGTAGATCGTATGAATTTTTCAAACGGGGTCAGGGGCCTGCTGACCGCCACCTGCACTGCGGAAGACTGGAGCCAGTGTCGCAATTGGAGATATCTGTAGTGTTCAGTCTGCGGAACGCTAAAGTCAGACCTGCATTCCGAGAACGTCATCATCCTAGTGCCCCTAAGTAAGTGCCCAATCATTAAGCATCCCCCCTCCTCCCAGGCGTTGAATGGCCCTCTGGTGAGCGCTGGTAGAAAAGTTGCATGCCCGTGGATGAGGGTGTGAGGGGAAGGGAAAGTGGTCCATCTATCATCATGGGAGATAGCGTCCCAGACCCGCAGCGTCGTTCTGGTGGGCGTACTAATGTACGCGTTATCCGGTCTATCTTGTTTGGTGCGCCACACCAGGTCCCAGATTGTCCGCCCCGTAACCGACCTATCCATATGTAACCAATGTTTATCGGACTCTTTTTTAGACCATTCAACCAAAACACGCAGCTGTGCCGCCTTATAGTAGAGGCGGAAGTCGGGTAGGCCCGCTCCGCCCGCAGAGCGGGGCCTCCGCAACAAGGAATAGGACAGGCAGGCTCTCCCCCCCTGCCAGATATAACGGGAACAAAGAGAGCACATGGTCGAGAAAAAGGAGAGGGGGATCTCAATGGGGAGGGCCTGAAATAAATGAAGCAGTTTCGGCAATATCGTCATTTTAAGCAAGTGTATGCGCCCCAGCCAAGAGATAAATAGCGGTTTCCAATGCGCTAGGTCAGCCTTAATTTGAGCAAGAAAGGGGGGGGGAAATTGGCCTTATACAAATCCTCCACCAGCGGAGTAAGCTGAACGCCCAGGTATTGGAGTGAGTTGGCCGCCCATTGGAAAGTCGTACTCTGCTGCAGCCTCGGGAGCTCTTCCTTGGGTATCGTAAGGTTTAAAATATAGGATTTGTCTAAATTTATCTTAAACCCCGCTGCTCGTTCGAAGCGCTGCAATTCTGCATGGAGAGACGGGAGTGAAGTAGACGGTTGAATGAGGGAGAGGAGAACGTCATCCGCAAAAAGGGATATCTTGTGTTCCTCCCCCGTAAATGGTATGCCCGATATCTGTGGGTTGTGACGTATGGCCAGCGCTAAGGGTTCTATGCTCAAGGCAAACAAAAGGGGGGAAAGGGGGCAACCCTGCCTCGTGCCTCTAGGAAGGGTAAAAGGAGCCGAACAGGTCCCGTTGACTTGGACGCGCGAGGTGGGGTTCCGATAGTTGGCCTGAATCATTGCAATGAATGGATCTGCAAAGCCCATCTGCCGCATGGTGGAGAATAAGAAGCCCCAATCCACCCAGTCGAATGCCTTTTCTGCATCCAGACCGACTAGTAGAGCTGGTATGCGCTTTTTGGAGGCTTTTTCTATCAAAGGTATAATATGGCGCGTGTTGTGAGTTTGCCTGCCTAGAATAAATCCCGATTGATTGGGGTGTATCAATGCTGCCATAAGGGGATTGAGCCTGGCGGCCAGGATAGCGGAGTACAATTTAGCGTCTAAGTTCAGCAGAGCAATAGGGCGGTAGGAGGAACAGTGATCTTTGCGCTTCCCCGGCTTCGGGATGACCGTAATGACAGCCTCCGCCATGGAGGGTGAAACTGCACCCTTGGCGATTATGGCGTTAAAAAGGGACTGCAAGCGCGGGGCCAGGTCCGGCACAAAAGTGCGATAAAAGAGGGCTGTGAGACCGTCTGGACCCGGCGGTTTGTTGAGTTTGAGCACCATAATGGCTTTGGTGACCTCCTCTAGTGAGATGGGGGCACAAAGCTCTGCATTGGTAGAGGCGGCGACCTTGGGCAGTGAAAGACCCTGCAAATAATCGTTCTGTACTTGGGCCTCAAGAGAGTCAGAGGTATACAGCTTATTGTAGAAAGATCAAAAACATTCTGCCTTCCCCTTATCGGTGTGTAGTAACGTATCTGTATCGTCTCGTATAACCTCTATATAGTCTTTGCCCCTTTTAACTCGGAGCTGCCGGGCTAGATGTCTCCCAATTTTATTCCCCTGGGCATATGAAGTATGGCGCAGGCGTAGAAGGGTGAGTTCGGCCCTATTTGTGTATATCGCCTTCAATTTGCCTTTTAAAGCCATAAGAGGACGCAAGGTAGTGCAGGAGGGCTTGGCCTTATGGGCCTGCTTTGCAGCCACCAGCTCCGCTTCCAGACGTTCGCGCTCTGCTGCTCTCTGACGGTTGAGCGCAGAATTAAGTGCGATGCATTTGCCCCTAAGTACCGCCTTGAAGGCGTCCCACCGGATCAGCTCCGAGGTCGCCGCGGTGTCGTTAAGGAGAAAGAATTCCTCAATGGCCTCTCGTAAAGATTTACGCAGCACTATATCTCTATTGAGAGAGACGGGAAAGTACCACCTAGGTTGGCGATCCCATCCCAATGGAGGGTGACCATGACGAGACTATGGTCAGAGACGGAGAGGGGGAGAATCTGAGCGTCTCTCAGAGACCCTGATAGAAAGCGATTAATGAAAATGTAGTCTAGACGGGAATAGGATTGATGCACGTGCGAAAAGTGGGTGTAATCTTTTGTGGAAGGGTGTAGTGTGCACCATGCATCGCACAGGCCGAGTTCCAAAAAGCGCTGCTTGGTGGCTGGGGAGAATAAACCTGACTCCGCCCTCTGCGCGCGAGAACTATCAAGGTCTGCTTGCCATATAAGATTAAAGTCCCCTAACAGGACGACTGAACCCTCCGCAAACTGCTCCAATTTTGTGCAAATGGTGGACAGAAACCCCGCCTGGCCCATGTCCAGTGCATACATTGAGGTAAAAGTACATAACTGACCCCTGATAATCCCCTTCACCATCACCCATCTCCCCTCCTTGTCCGAGCGCACATCTAAGGGTTGGAACCTCACCCCGCTATGAAACATCAACACTACCCCCCGATGCTTGGTGGTGGCTGAGGAGCTGTAAATGAGTGGGTATACCCTGTTCCACAAGCTGCGTTCATCTCCCTTGCTGAGGTGTGTTTCTTGGAGTGCGACGATATCTAAGTGGCGGTCAGATATGTATTTCAGCACCCTCTGGCGTTTCTGGGGAGAATTAGGCCCCTGCACATTCCATGAACCTATGGACAAAACCATCGGGGGACGGGTAACCATTCTCTGGAGTAAGCAATTCGCAAGGCCTGCTCCCCCACCCCCCCAGCCCGCCCCGCCCCCCGTGGAGACCTCCCTACCCTCCTAGACAAAAAGAGATAAAGATAGACAGAATAGAAAGAAAAGAAAAAAAGAAATACCCGAAGAACCCCAGAATCACATACCATCTGGAAGCAGAGGACTCGGAGGGCTTTAACAACCCGCCCACCCCCACCCCGGTTGCTTAAACCTGAAAAGAATCATCCAAAAGTGCTGAACCCAGGACTCAAACAATGCTGGATTATGTAAGCAGATACTCAAAGTGACCCTTCCACCATCACAGGTGCCAACCCCCGGCGGGGCACCCGCCAAGCGGAGCCGTTAGGATCCGAACTAGCCAGACGGGTTCTCCACCCGTAGTAAAGTCTTCCTCAGGGTGCCTGCCCCCGTGGAATCAGCGAGGAGGAGAGCGGCCCACCGTGGCGCACCCCTTTGCCGTCGGCTCTGAGCGGTTGGCTGCTGTGTCTCCTGGATCTTCCTGCACTTCGTCCAAGGGGGAAAGTCCCAACAAGGCCCGGCCGGCCGAGAGATCCACAACAGTCCGCTGCTTGTTTTTATATTCAAAAGAAATGCCAAAAGGGAAGGTCCATCTGTATCGGATGCGTTCAGCACGCAGCTTGGCTGTCAGTGGCCTAAAGGATTGTCTTCTCGCCAATGTAGCCGGGGACAGGTCTTGAAACAATGAACAGGTGAAGCCTTGAAACGAGACATCCAGGGATGATCTGGCCGCCGCCAGGACCGCCACCTCGACTTCGTAAGAGTGGAATTTAGCTAGGATGTCCCTCGGCCGCCTTTTGTCACCTGGCGTTAGGAAGCCGACCCTGTGCGCACGGTCGAGCTTGATTTTTAGAGTTTGCGGCTTCACCACCTCTGCAAAGAGGCCCTCCAAGAAGGCCTCGAGATCGGGACCTTCCGCCTGCTCCTCAAGGTGGCGGACGCGGATGTTATCGCACCGGGCGCGGTTTTCCAGGTCTTCGGCTTTGAGCTGCGTCTGTGTTAGTTGTTCTTGGAGGGCCTGAATCTGTCGAGAGTGATCCGATGACCTGCCGCTCAGGTCTTGGTGTTGAGCCTCCAGATCCATCACCCGCGTGCCCACCGAGTCAACATCCTGCTGGAGGCCGGACAGTTTGTCCTGTAGATCTGAGCGCAGCTGGTCGATGGAGTGCTGTACATCCTGGCTGATGTCCGCCCATAATTCGGCCTTGAAGTCTCTCAGAGAGGACAGGAGGTCCTCCTTGGTCAGCGCCATTGTATCTAATGAACCGGCCGGCGCCCCGGAAGATCTCTTGTCCGCGGGGGTGAAGAAGGTGGTCACCGTGGTGTTTCTTTTGACCTGCCCCCTCTTAACAGGCATAAGGCCTCTCCCATCTGGGCACCTCGCCCACCCGGTGGAGGAAGTGGCTTGCCGGTGGGGGCGCGGATATAGCGTGTTGTCTCACTGGGCGCTGTGGGTGAGCGCACCAGCGATAGGGCCTCCACCGCAGAGATCGTGGCGTTCACTGTTGGATCCCCAGCATTGCCCCGGCCCCCTGGCCGCTCTGGTGTGTTGGGCCTCCCGTTGCTGAACCCCCTCGTCCACGACCAGTCCGCCACCGCGCGGTCCCCGAAGCCCCCCGGGCGGCCCGCGAGGAGAGCGCGTCCGTAGGTCCTGAGTGCTGCCCCCTCCGATGGATCTGGCCTCTTCAGCTCCCGGGCCGGGAAATGCGTGCTCCCGCCGCGGGCCTCTGTTATACCCCCGGGGGATGGTACGTAGTGTGGGGAGCCCGCGCGTGCACAGGTGATGCCCTCTTTACTTCTCTAGGGGAGGATGCTTCTCTCACCCGCTGAGCCGGGGCGCCGCTGCCAACCCACCTCGCCGGGAGGCCGTCTATGGGCCGTGCGGAGCTCCGGAGATGGCCGTCAATCACCCCCGTCGGACTCGTCAGACTGGAGCTCAGGTACTGACGCGGAGAGAGCTCCAGGCCCGCAGCCGCGCCAGCGCCACCAACGCCAAGTACATAGGGCTTCTCACTCCACTCTCCGCCGGTACTGTATCGTCAGGCCGTCAGCGCGGCCGCGTCTCTGGGGGCCGCCATTTTGTGGATCTCGGCCGCGACTCCACTCGTCAGGCGGCGGGAGCCTCAGGCGGTCAAACAGTCGGTCCGGATCTTGCCTGCTTGTACCTGGTCTTCCGCTGAGATTCCCAGTGGAAGGTAGGGCCGCCTTTCTCGCTCCAATCTCCGCCGTTACTGCATCGTCAGGCCGTCATCGCGGTCGCGTCTCTGGGGGTCGCCATTTTGCGGGACTCGGCCGCGGCTTCGCTAGTCGGGCGGCGGGAGCATTTTATGGGTAGAAGGCCGGTCTGGATCTTGCCTGCGTGTGCCCGGTCTTCAGCAACGGCACCCGGTGGATGGCAGGGCCACCTGGGAGCCCTGGGACAGCTCAGCAACCGGGGAAACACTGGGGTGGCACGGGAGCCGACTCGGATTAGGTCCGATCGGCCATCTTGCCCAAGCCACGCCCCAGATGTCATTTTTTGCAATCTATTCAGAGCAATAATTGTTTGAACTGTATTTGTAAATCTGTTTCTTGTAGCACATGAAGGATGAAGGGACGCCGCCATGTTTCAGCTTTGACTTTATTTGCTAAAATGACAAGGATGCAGGATTTTTAAATTGCTTTCATAGAGCTAGGGTACCTAATGGGTAGCGGAGATTAGAAGCTATGAAGGACATAAGTAGGGTTGTATCATGTGCGCCTCATCTCCGCCTTGTGATGACATCTATAAATATAAACTAAAGCTGGGCTGTTGGGGCTGCATTCTACGGAACACTTTTTTTTCTGTCGCAGATCTTTATTAATATTTTTCCAAAAGTACACAAACATCGAATAACTTTCACAAATCCGCATGTTCATGAATGAAATATGGAATAAAATAAAATAAAAGAGGGAGAAAGAAAAAAAGGAAAGTAAAGAGCAGAAAAAACTTTAGTACTATGATCACTGCTTCAAACGTTGATAAAGTAAATAGTACAACAGAAATAAAAAAGTGTATATTCACAAAACATAAAGAAATATATACACTCATAACTAAAATCCCTAGTGTAAACCCATGGATATCAAGAATATAAAACTTAATTAGTTTAGGCAAACTAGTGTCAGCAGCAAAATCTGGGCGCTTCCCTTTAATCATATCCACCATCTGTGAACTCTCTAGGCAGTGGCGGCTTGCATAGGGCGTGCTGCGGGGCGGTGAGCCGGGGTGGGGGAGGGGCATGGTGGGGTTGTGTCCGAGTTTACTACCCCCCCGCACTGCCCCTCCCCACGGCACGCCCAATGCGAGCCGCCAATGTCTAGGTATACCTTTGCCATCTTCCAAGACAGATCAGTTGCGCAGAGGGGAGGTAATATTCTTAGGAATGGCAGTTGGACACATTTCTAGACATGCAACCCAAATGTCCCATGGCTTCAAATCAGCATGGAGTAATCCTTGTAAAATGGAAGTTTAAAAGGAATCTGTCCAGGGCATTAGTAGTGTTAGGTATGGTCGTAAGTCACTTTCGCTCACATTCATTCAGCACTGGAGCAGCAACATCTCCAGCACTGTCGAAGATGGGGCCTCGCCAGGTGAAAAAGACAGACAGGTATAAATCAGATTTCTAATGGTAGTTTGTTCACCTATTTATGATAATAGCAGAAACTGTGGGTGCATTTCTCTAAACGTGATTTTTTCTCTCCATTGCTGCAGACGGTCCAGTGTCATGTTAACCAAATGTTTCAATCTTTGGTCACTCTATTGTGAGTCAGGTGAGAGACATCTATCAAAGTACAGGGCTGTATTTGTATATTCTTTGACTAAATTCCTTACTTTTATTCAGAATTGATTGATATTGTTCAAATAAAATCTAAGAATTAATTTACTTATAAGCAATTGATGAAAGCTTATATTAGAATAAGAGTTTGACATTTTATCACTGTGTATTCTAAATAAATCCCTTGACAGCACCTTTACCCGTTTATCTAATTTTGCCCAGGCCCTCAAGAGTAGATTGGGTTTTCCCATTTTTACTTAAATGTATTACAGTGCGCTGGCATTGGTTGCTTGTGCTTTGGACAAGTGAGAAACTTGCAGCCTGATTTAGGCTTTGGAAGGTGGCACCCTGCCTGCCATTGTAATGGAGGTAATGACCTCTTCTACCAGGCGGGTTACCATCCACTGTATTTCGAGAGCTCAGTCCAGTGCTTAATTTGAGCTGGTCATTTCCGGTGCTCAGCACCAGCACTTAATCATTAACACTAGTGCTTTTCGTGAGCACCAGTTAAGGGCACATTCATTTATGGTAGGCACGGAGAGATTAAGTGATTTGCCAAGAATCACAGGATGTTGAGCCGAGGCTGAGATTCTAACCTGGTTCCCCAGCTCCGAAGTCGGCAGCTCTAGCTATTACACCACATCCTCTCTCCACTTTCATGGTTAGTATTTGGCTCTCTTTTAGGCGGCACTAACAGGAGAAATGGGCTGGTGCAAGCTGCCTCCTGACGAGAGCCCAGGCACTTATTATTTTTATTTTTTTACAAATTAACCACTGTCTCAGCCTACCTGGTGGAGATCTGTGCCTTCAGAGGAGCTGCCACCACAGATGCTCCTCTGAAGGCATTGAATGTTTGCTGACCAGTCACTATGTTTCAGACAGCCACTCAGGAAAATTTTGTTTTACAAAAATGAACTCCTACAGTGGGAGTTTGGTTTCCTAAAACAAAAACAATTACCCTGCCTATACTCTGGGTGTTTTTTCTCAATGTGGGTGGATCAATTTTCTTATTTGTTCTCTTCAGAATCGCCAGGCTTTTCCTGCCAGTCCACAAGAGAAAAAAAAGTACATCAGCCAGCTCCAATAGGATGGATGGCCTGATGTACTTACACTGTGTAAGGTTTCCTCCGTTCAGCATCAGTGGGGGCACCAATAATAGAAACGCGATGCCCAACTCTAAATAGAGCAGGCGGGCTGTCAGTGTAGTGGACAGGGTATCCCACACATTTGTAGCCGGACACCCTATCTATCAAAGTCTAATTCAGGCCCTTGGTTTTGGGAACTCTAAACAGGGGACGTGCATCTACAGAACTGATTATTTCACACATTGGACGGAGTAGCGTGTTGGACTCAGGCCACATCGACCTCATTGAATTACTAATGGAAGGTATTTCTTGACTAGCATCCAAGGTGCCGGGACAGTTTCATTATGGTTTAAGATTATCCCAAGGTGAGTATGAAGACACACTCCTTCTGCCAAGGGGTGAACATGTTTAAGGCTTAATTTCTGAGAGCAATGTGATTGAGATATGTTCTTCATTGCTGCCTGAGGGGTGAAACTTTTTTTTACAAACACGGTGTCTACTTCAGGGCAGTTATTGACCGCTAGACCATGGTAGTCCTTTTGATGGGTAGGCTCATGGGTGGCCTTGATCTAGGTACATACCCATTTTTATATGACATCTGACACATATTTACATTGGTCTTCCCGGAGGTGTGTGCTAAAGAAGTTGCCTGGTACAAGGGGGCTCGATGGCACTAAAGAGTGTTCAGGACAATTGCTGTGTACTCCACTTACATTATGGGGCGAGGGGAGATAGGACTCCATCGGGGTAAATGTCTGGCCCAGTCGCCTGTATTTATGTCCCAGACAAGTAACTTAGGGAAACAGTAGAAAACGCTTCTGTTGAAGTGTATTGATCCATTTCTAATAGATGACTTTCAAAATCTGCCCTTGGGTCTTATCTTGGAAAAAGTAAAGAGTAATCTAGCATATTGGGGAAAATAGCTAGGGCAGTTGCACAACATGAGCATAAAATTATTGTTGTACGCAATGAAAGGACTGTATCTTTTGACTGAGAATATTACATAGCTGATTGCAAACTGACAGTTGTTTATCGAACTAAATGCAACCTAAGACTTATTTTAATCACTAAACTACAGTTAGAACTAGATGTATAAAGCCATTTTGTTTTCACAAAGCCTGCAATATGCCCAATCACATGAGTTGCAACCACAAAATGGCTTTTTTTAATGTACCAAACCTATTTTATGATTCGTTAGTGTTTTCTGGCCGCTTTCAAACAGCGATTCATTATAGTATCTATCAATGTTTTGCGACTGAATATAAGATACAAAATAATGAAAAGTTAATGACCTTCGAGTTAGGGTGCTAGTGCATTTCTCAAATGGGAAGGGGTCCCAAATGAACCCTTTCCCATTTGTGAATGTAAAAAGAAAGGTTTGTTCGGAAGTAAGCAGTGTGCTACTGCCGAATCCAAAAACAAACTTAAAAATAATGAACCTTTTCTTTTAAAATTCAGATCAGTCCCCTCTAAGGAAATTGGCAGAGTTAAAAAAAAAAATGTTTACTTCATTTAAATGTGATCACATTAATGGTTGACTCGAACAGGCCACCATCCCCGTAATGGCATTGAATCACAGAGAGATGCAATTTGCAAACTGCCTCATGAACGTTGATAAGGTAGGTCAGATTATGAACCCCTACGATTCAGAATTTTGTGAATCTTCAGTTCACAAAAGCCAGTTCTGATTTTTTTTTCTATTTGTTAAAAGTCAGTGCACAGTTTGCAACCCCTTTTTGTGAATGGACATTTCGTACATCCCAGTTGTAGGGCCTTTCTTTTTTGTGGAAGAGCCTCTCACTCATTAGAGTCTAAACCCTACTGGAAGCGATCATGGTGTCTTGGGCTCAAAAAATTCCACGGACCTGATAATTCTCGCCTCGGTGCCATTCCAATCATGGAGTCCCACTCTGCAACTCTGGGCAATAGCTTGCTTAATCTCCACAACGGCCCCCACAACGCTAAGGATGCCTGGCCTCCACCTTAGAGGTGCCCAGGAGTGGACGCCTCACAGGGAAAGCCAGGATGGGTTCCACAGCGGTATTCGTACAAGCGCCTTGAGACCCTTGCGGGTGAGTAGTGCGCTATACAAGTATCAATTTACAATTTACAATTTACTGAGCCCTGAAGTAAGATGCATTTAATAGAGCCGTATAAAAATACAGAAATTGAGCTCTCCACACTACACTGTGGCTGGCTAGTACAAGATGGGTATAAATGGAGTGCAGTTGCCTTCTCACAGCACATGCCGTGGGGTCAACGTACGTCATGTACTAATGATGGTTACTCCGCTGTGCCGACTTTAGCCTTCACCACCGCCCCCTGTTGTTGGGAGAACAACAAAAGACACACAATTGATGGACGGAATGCAGAACAAATCAAAAGATTCACCCCCAGTCAAGAGATCTGGCTTAAATCCATCATTCTTCTGCTCACCATGCCACCCCAGTTTAGACCTGGCCATATGCAAATCAGTCTTGACCCTGTGCCTCATGGGAACAGTCCAGCCCGAACTGTCAAGTGGGACGGGTATGCTCAGACGTGAGTCCCGAGCTCTCCATGACACTGGAATCAAGCTATCCTGGCGGTAGAGGGGTGAAACCCCGAAACCGGTCCTAGGATGCTTGTTTCCAGTCCAGAGAGGACCTGGCTTGGCAGTTCGGGCTGGACTGCTCCCATGAGGCACAGGGTCAAGACTGATTTGCACATGGCTGGGTTCAAACTGGAATGGCATGGTGTGCCAAAAAACGATGAATTTAGGCCCAGAGCTCTGTACTGGGGTGAATGTATGACATTGTTCTGCATTCTGTCCATCAACTGTTGTTTTTGCAGTTGGGAGAACAACAGCACATGGGCAACTTGACTTTATTGAAATTCGGAGAACAATAAAGTTTGAAGAATTATATGCCAGAGCAGAAACAATCAAGTTTTGTGCATCTCTCCGTGTACATAGGCTTTCCTCCTGCAGTGCTTTAAGCTGGGCCAGACACTGGCACGAATATTATTCTAAGCCTGTGTGAGCATAAGGCATACGCTATAGCAGAGGGGTATGTGTTACAAAGAAAAGCAGGTGTCATAGTCCTGTGGGGCAGTCTCCCTGACGCCCACGCTGACTTGCATTCCACGCAAGATCTCTCATTTTCATTCAAGTCCTCTTTAGCTGTGTGTGTTGAAAAGATAAAAGAGACGATGAAATCTTGAAGAAGAGGGTGTTTAATTGCCCAAGTTGTGCCTTTTATTCCCTCTTCAGTGCCAGTTCACAGTTGGCATTGATTTAAAATTGCTGAAGTGCATAGGACAGCTCCTCGACACCAACACTGCAATTTCCAGGTAGTCTCCAAGGACAGACAGGCGCGTGGAATGCGTTGGTGCAAAAACAATTCAATAATAACTTCATACGCTAAATTAAATTAAACGTTCTTCAAAGTAATTACTGGTTGTAGGGGATAGGAAGAGATGAAATAGAGCTTCTGGTTAAAAACGTAATCAGCCAGACGACTCAGAGAAGAGTGAGTCTGTGCAATAGATGCATTCATCAAGGTGGATTTGTAGCGGTGCTACCTGTGTGACTCTATCTGCAGCTCTGTAGCAGCCTCTCTTTGGCACAATGGTAGTGTTCTGTGAATCGGAACAGTATCCACCACACTTTGGATCTCAGCACTTACCAATGAATCATACGTGTTTCGGTCAGTTTTAGCAATGTGTGAGGGTCTGATGGGGGCATAGAAGGATACCTCCCAACCCGCGATTAACTGTTCTGATACTTTGGCATTTTCAAAGTGGACTGCTGGCTGGGGTGCTATGTTCAGCTGGGGATGGGGTGCCATGGCTCCAACCTGCCCACATGGTGCACCTCTAGTTGAGCATCCTGACACATGGGGCTTATTTGACCACTTTTGCTGGGCCTGATTTTGGTTACCCATCCATCCAGTCCTGGTAGCTCTTATAGTCTCATCTTGCTAACACTTGTACTGTGGGTGATTCAGGCACATGCACACAAAGCTGTATCACTGCCAGAAATGTGATCCGCCAATGCTGGACCAAAGAGCTTGAAGATTATTAAAAGCTACTCCAAAGTCCTCTGTAGCAATACTATGAGTAGGGCTTGTGCCTAAAAATGACCATGACCCTTGGGTTTCTTTGTATCTATAAGTAGTGGGGGTATTCCGTATGTGCTCCCATGCACATTGCATCAAGAGACTCTAGTTTCACTTCTCTTATGAAGTCCAGTGTATGGACTTCACCTGCATCTCACTGACCTGGCCGTGTGTAGGACCGTATGCCGCAACTCACTAAAGACTCCCGGTTTGAGGTCTCCAACGACACCTCTCTGATGAAGGTCAATGTATTGACTTAAGCCACTTGTATAGGCTTTGGATTACTGATTGTGATAGCACTTTGCCCAAGCCAGTGGGGAGAAGCCTGTTTAATGTGTAATTTTCATGTTCATTATTTTTAGCTTAGTATTTAGATTTGTGTAGAAAAAAGTACTTTTTTCTTTCTATGGTAAAAATACTGGGAGGACGGATGAGTTTTATTGTCTCTGGTGAGTTGCTAGTTTTTTGACAATATCACCTGCCCGAATAAAACTTGGACTGTCGTATATTTTACTCCAATAGATGCATACCGGCATTTGTATACTCTGTATTATTGTATTCTTTTGTTTTGTAATTATTATCGACAGAGGATTATTTTAAGGTGGCTCCTGCAGCCCTACGTCTACTCTAGCAAAGTGTCTGCCATGTAACTCTGACTGCAATGCCTAGTTTGCATTGTTACCACCTTAAACCCAACCATCAATGTATTATGTCTTTTATTGATTTCATATTGGTAATATGCTTATGTCTTTATTGTATGTGCTTTATTATGTGATTTGATTTTTCTGAAAACAACCAATAAAAAACTCTTGAAAATAAAAACGTGGACTGCTTTCCCCTATGACCCTGAGTGTCCAGATCCTTGAATGTCAAGAGCTAAAGGGGTGTACCTGAAGAAGGACAACATAGACATTTGCACTACATTCCACAGACGAAGGCCTATGTAACTCAACCTACATGTCACTGTTGAAATCTAGAATAAGGATTTGTATTCTGAGTAGGATACATACTTCGTTATTGAAATGATCATGTTTCAGCCATGAAGCAGATTTGTAATGCCTTGGACAAACACAGGGCCCACAATTGATTCATTCATTCTCTCTCTCTCTCTCTCTCTCTCTCTCTCTCCCCCTCTCTCTCTCTCTCTCTCTCTCTCTCCCTCCCTCCCTCTCTCTCTCTCTCCCTCTCCTCCTCTCTCTCCCTCTCCTCCCTCTCCCCATGGCCTGACTGGCAACTTAAAACAGCCCTGGCAAAAATTAACATTTCAGCCGGCATGGGCAGACGTGCTAATGTGCGCTAGAGCAAGAGCAACTCTTTCAAGTTGTGGCCGTGGTCGGGAATGAGCACGATCATTCCTAGAGGCTGAAACCGGCCTCCAAGTGTCAATACCGGCCTCCTGAGGCTCCAGCCTCCCGGGGAATTGCCCGCTTGCCCAGCTGGCCAGTCCGGCCTTGCCTCTCCCTCTCTCTCCCTCTCCCTTTCTCTCCATCTCCCTCTCTCTCCCTCTCTCTTCCTCTCTCTCCCACTCCCCCTCTCCCTCTCTCTCCCTCTCCCTTTCTCTCCCTTTCTCTGCCTCTCTCTCCCTCCTCTCCCTTCTCCCCTCTTTCTCTCTCTCCCTCTCTCTCTCTCCCTCTCCATCTCCTCCCTCTCCCTTCCCCTCTCTTTCCCTCTCTCTTTCCTCTCTTTCCCTCTCTCTCTCCCTTTCTCCCTCTCTCGCTCTCCCTCTCTCTTTTTCCCTCCCTCTCTCCCTCTCCCTCTCTCTCTTTCTCTCTCTCTCTATTTCTCACTCTTTCCCTCTCCCTCTCTCCCCCCCTGTCTCTCTGCTTTTCTCACCCCGGATGCCACTTGATTTTGTTCCTTGCTGACTCGATGTGTTTGCCTGTGCTTCTGACCTGCTCTGACTAGCTGAGATGCCCGCTGCCGTCGCTCAGCATCATAACAGACTCGGTACTGGCTGGAGGTATTCCTCACAATCCTTCCCGACCAGCACACCGCATCTCCTGTGGCTATTGGTGTTTTCTATTTATTTTCCTTTGAGCACACAGAGCCGCACGTGATATGCAAGTCTTTCACTCGAGTTAAAAGTGAATTATCACACAGCATGCTTGTGGCGAAGCCCAGATTTATTTGAAGTTTTTGTCAGCGTGGGTTATTTGTAAACAAAGCGAAAGCACAGACCACAGGAACGTTCCAAATATCCTGCTCGCATAATTTCTCTGTTATTTACTATCATCCAGGGCACAAATCCAAAAAGAAGTAGTGGAGGGACCGACCAAGTTAGGCAGTATGCAAGTGACATCATGACACGTGCCAACAAAACACATGAAGTCACGATGCGTGACAATCCACGTGGCATCACAGGAAGTGACCTCACTGGACGTGACATCACAAGAAGTGACATCAGAAACTAGGATCTCACACATATGTTTATCAGGTGCATCATGAGTACATTTAAGTGCATTAAGATATTTAAGAAATGAGATTTGGAGTTGAGGTTGTGCCAAAAAAGTGGTGCAATCCTGACGCAAGATCTGGGCCTCAACAAATACATATTTTTAAACCCTGCCACAAAGAAATTGGCAACAAGGAAAAACATGGTAGTAGATCTGTTCTGCTTAATTGGTTGCAAAGTCTGCATATTAAAATATTTTATTGGGTTAAGGCATATGCTGCAGAGGTGCCCAGTAAATCTCAGGGAATACTAGTATTGGTGAGATAACTTTGGAGCTTAACGCATTTGTTGGTGGGTGTTGGGGGGTGTTTGGAGATTGTTGAACCATTATTTTGTTTCTACCTTCTTCTGGCTTGGTATTCATGATATTGCAACACACATGGTGTGCAACTTATACAATGTTGTGAGCATCAATGTACCACTTAATTATGCAATTATGCTCTGATATGTGTATGTTTTAACATGTGCCAACTGAAAATGCAATAAAAAATATATTTTTTAAAAGTTGTCTCCTGCAAAACATATCATGTAACATGCAGATCACAGATTTTTATTTTATGTAGATAGGTAAGTGGATTACTGCTTTGAACACAGAAATCCTTTTGTTACTTGCAGTTAATACATTGTAATCCTTCTAGTAGACCACAGTGAGCCATGAAGGGTATTTGACTCCTACACCTTGTAACCCTGACTGTCTCATGTAACACATCTTGTTCATTGGTTTACACACGTACATGATTTATTTGGAATGGAGAATGTGTATGTTATGTAAAGCACTCTAACACTCTGCATTGAAGTGAGTGGAGCTATAAAGGAAATACAATTGTGCTATTTGAATTGTTATTTGTGTAACTACTGGGACAGACCAACCCATCTGACATTCTTACAGTGCATGCACGTATATACAACAAAGTAAAAAGCATGCATCTCTTAAGTACCTATGAAGAGATAACAAGCTGTGTGCTTTAGTTTCCTCCCTGGTGCATTTGCATTTGTGAGGTTCCAGGACGCCTCCAGTCCGATACTCAAACAAAAGGAGGCCTGGTGGCCCCTTAACTTCTGTCTTTATTTTTGCTCAGCTGGAGCTGAAAAATAAGCCCCCTCACTGCCTCCACGTTGCTGCAGGGAATGGAAAGCAGACAACATGCAGGAGCTGCTAAACATGTCCCGGTGTCTTAAAATTACACTGGTACAATTTCAACATATTTCTGTGGGGGTCCCAACTTCTTGGCAGGAAGTACCGTGTCAAACCTATGAAAATAGTGGGTGGACGCTAGGTACCCACACCTACCCCCGACTCGTGCCCTGCTGTCATCCATTTATTATTCAGAATGAAAACCTTATACTATCAGTGCTATGTCAATGCCATGCCATGCCGAAGACAGAATATTGTTTGTAAGGAGCGGAGCTTGCGGTGCGGGAACCTTTTCTTGAGTTGTAATGCAGACAGCAGTTACTGAGCTTACATTGTGAAAACCAGAGCCTTTGACCAATGGTGACCTGTGTCTTTACCTTACAGTTGAACCCAAAACTAAGCAACAAAAAGCACCTTTTGGTAGAGGCCGCTGCTGTTAATCAGATGTGGGGGGGGGCAGCGCCGGGAATAATAAAAAAGAAAAGAAATGTACACTTACCTTTCACTGGTCCAAATCTTCTGAGCCCGCTCCACGCTGCTCCTGGCACTACAATCCCATGAGCATAGGCTCCGAGACTCCCCACACAAGACCAGTGCTGCTCTCATGCTATTACAATCAGCATGAGAGAAGTGCTGGAATTAAGAGGAGTGGGCTGGGTTTACGCTCCAGCTGGGACTGGGAGCCTGTGATCCTGAGCCCTGCAGATATCTCCACGGTACACCCTGGAGATATCAAAGTGCGCATGTCGGTTTCGCTGGCCGTGGACGGCTGGCCAAACTGACATGCGCACTTTCAGTGCCTACCAATCCCACTCCCCCTGCAAAGGGCGCTGTAACATGGCTCTGCCCCACCCTACACTCCACAGCTGGAAGTGAAAAATAAAATGACAATAAAATGGTTTTATCGTTATTTTATTTTTATTTTGCCGGCTGCCTTTCAGCAGTGAGGCGACGCTCCTCCGCCATTGCGAAGGAGCCGCCCCTACCTTTTGCATGAGATTCTCAGGGGTAGATGAGTAGAGCAGGCCACAGCTCACTCAGGGAGGTGGTGCGGGGATAATAATTAAAAACCCAATAAACAATCTAATAGCGATAAATAAACCAAGGTCCGGTCAGTACTTTTACTTTAAAAGAAAGTGCTTTACAACTGCACAAGTAAAACAATACTGTAGGCAGCCGCGCCCAGAGAAGATAAGAGCAGTGGGGTGGGGGGGGGGGGTCGACAGATGACAACAAGGGAAAATTGAATGAAAATAAAACAACACTTTGAGCTCGATGCATCACTGACTCGACCCCATCCCACCCCACCCCACCCCTCGTCCACCACTCTTACCTACACCCGCCAAATCAGACTGTAGGTAAGATTAATAAAAGCACTCTGCATTTATTATACTGGGGAGCTTTGAGGACGCTGCCCCTGATGTTCCCTACAAAACAGTTCACGGAGGGATGGTACGTGTTCTGCTGCAGCCCCCCCTTTAATGATTTCGCCTGGTGGAAAATCCAGCAGTCAAATGGCTCTCCACTGCCATTCCCATGGAAGCAGATCTCTCTCCTCCACTCCCCTCAGCGGCTGAGTGAAGATCAAGCATGGAAAGTTGAATTTCGAAAGATCCCCTTTTGGCATGTAATCCCTCAGTTGCACAGTACCACAGCTGTCAGTCTGCTGAAGCCCAGTTAGCTAACAGTAGGCAGGATCTTTAAAAGGAGCCTTGCTCTGGGTATCTATTCCAAAACGTGTCTCCATTGCACACTCATCGCTATTGGGTGTGCTAAAGTAGAGGGTCTCACCACAGTGAATTCAAGGCAAGGGTGTATGCTCTCCAGAGCCATGCAGGGAACATTTCTTTGTTCAAAAACAAGGTTAGCCAAGGGGCGTAGCTTAACTGCCCACAAGATATCCGCAACTCGCTGAGGCTCCTCGGTACGACGGAGACCAGAGCTCCTTTGTGGCAGCAGTCCGCTTCTTTTTCCAGCATGAAGCGGTTTGTTTAGGATGAGAAATCCAGGGGCACAGGTATCTTCTTTTCTGACCTTCAGCAAGCCGCACACTTCTTTGTTTCTGCTCCCGCTTCATGCTCTCCTCAGGAGTCAGAGACGCGACTGCCATTTTGTATACAACGGTGAGCCGGCGCGCTCCTTGCAAGAAACATCAGTCGTTCAATGGAACTTTCTTCAAGGTAGTCTAAATTCTTTGGAAAACATTATCTGTGCCCTGGCCAGTCTGCATATTGTATTGTGCCAAACATTATAGCTGACTCTTTGTTTTAACCAATTGTTTCTGCTTTATCCACCTGACTTGTTGTTCTCTTTGGGGGTTTATATTTGTAGCTCATATTTGTGAACTTTCAAGAGGCAAATTGTGCCTACGGCAATTTTGTTATTCACTGCCTACAAGGTCCTGGTGGTCACCAGCTGTGATTTTTTGGGAGGTCTTTTCTGCCCCTCCCCCACTATTGATGCACTGTTAATCTATAGCTTTTTGCTAACTAGTTTGCTTGGTTCTTTTAGCAATTGTACTCACCTGTTTATGGAGCCAGCCCGACCGACCGACACGGACCAGCGCCATATGACCCGTGCAGTACGATGCAATGTGTGTGAATTACAACCGACACGTACGGAATACAAGCGTACGACCGAGTCGTAGGGAAAATAGTGAACCGGCCAGAAACCCGACGCGATTTTCACCGACCGACACGAACCCGGAATGAACCCGACCGACCCATACCTGCGATGTATGATCCGCGCAGTAGGATGCAATGCGTGGAAACCCAGACCGGCTCGCACGGAGACCAAGCCGCATGACCGACACGAACAGAAAACTGGGCCCACAAGCAATAGAGACCTTCGCGACCGACGCGTATGAAACACAGAATAGGCAGCGCGAACGAGGCGGAGAAGCCCGCACAAGACAACATCAGCGTCTGTATCCGTCAGATGAACGTCTCCTTCATGCCTACAAAACCCAAAGGAAAAAAGACCAAAAAAGGCCCAAACAAGCAATGACAAAGCCACTAAATATAAAAAAAAAAAAAAACCTGGGACAAAGACACACCCACAACTCCAAATATATAAAGGACTACAATCACTACCATCATCCCTTTCAAACAGGAGACACAGCCAGCAGCAAACACCATTACACAGCAACCACAGACACACTCACAACTCACCCATCACACAACTCACACATCATCAGCACCTCATCCAACGTCACACAAACATACAGCCAGCAAAACCAACACCATCCCACCCTCACTTGCACCCTCACACACACATCCCTCACCACCACCACCCATCACCATGCCCCCAAAGAAGAATCCAAAGTTCACAGATAGTGAGTTAGAAGTGCTGGTAGACGAGATCATCAGAGTAGAGCCACATTTGTTTGGTACATTGGTCCAAAGGACCCCCATGTCACAAAAAACCAAGATGCGGGCGAGGATTTTGGACAAGGTGAACGCTCAAGCACCAGCAAGGCGCACAAAGGACGATATCCAGAACAGGTGGTATGACGTCCGCAGAAGGGTCAAGAAACTCATCAAAAAAGATCACGCCCTGAGTCAGTGCACCGGCGGTGGCCCTCCTGCCAAACCAGTCTACTTCAGGACCTGGGAGGAGAAGGTGCGGGACATCCTACCACCAGAGAGCGCCCATGGGCTAACAGACATACCAGAGCATGGTGAGTACACAAACAACATACCCAAGATTGTGTGGCAAGGGGACAGTGAAACCATGCACCGCAAGCAAAGCTACAGTAACCAATAGATAAGCATCCCAAGATGTGTATGCCAGTCAGACAAATACAATACCTGCCATCCCATAGTGACTTGGAACTGTGTCATGACATGCACCAACCTACAAACAAATAGAACAAGGTAGTGGCACAAAGCTAAATAGACACTGCCAGACAGTTTGCCACCACAAACACACTACCTCACAGTGCAGCTGACTGACAGGAAGGAATTGTGGGGATGCAGGTGAAGTGAGTGTATCCAAAAGCATGATGGGGTTTGTAGTCATAGATAATGCTCCCCCTCAAAATTGTCCCTCTCTGAAACATGCCCAGATCACAGGGAGTGGAAAATGACTGACAAGATGGCTGACACTGGGTCCTGCTGTGGGGAGCACAAGGCCCTGGTAGGGCATGTGCGCAAATCAGAAGCAGGACACCACTGACTGACATCCTGAAAGACAACTTGCACGCCCTCCAATGGAAGCACGTTTCATGGTGGGATGTCTGGCCGGGTGGGAAGGAGGACTGACAGTTCTGACCATACTTACCAGCATGTGGAGACACCCCCCCCCCCCCTCAACACAAACTCCACACAACTCACCGGGTAGAATGCATTGACCCACACCTCTGTAAAATATCATCAAAAGACACCCCGTACTGGGTGCAGCTGTGTGATACACAGGGGCTCTCTTTGGACTTGTAGCCAAACAAACACCAGGATTTCACAATCAGCCATCTTGCCATTGCTGTCACACCCCCACACAGGGAAACAGAGTCAAGAGGGAGGAAGTATGGGCATGCTGGGAAGGGGGTGTAGCCAAGAGTATGATGGGAGTCGCCGTCACAGACAATCTACACCCACTCACATGGCCCAGCAAGCATACACTGAACCATGCTCGCCTTACAGGGAGTGGAAAGGGACTGACAAGATGTCTGACACTGGGCTCTGTTGTGGGGAGCACAAGGCCCTGCTGGGAACTGGGCAACAACAAACACCACGACTTCACAGTCAGACAGCTTGCCATTTCTGTCACACCCCCTCACAGGGAAGCAGAGTCAAGAGGGAGGAAGTATGGGCGTGCTGGGAAGGGGGGTGTAGCCAAGAGCATGATGGGAGTTGCAGTCACAGACAATCTACATCCACTCACATGGCCCAGCAAGCATACACTGAACCATGCTCCCCTCACAGGGAGTGGGAAGGGGCTGACAAGATATCTGACACTGGGCTCTGTTGTGGGGAGTACAAGGCCCTGCTGGGAAATGGCCAACAACAAACACCAGGACTTCACAGTCAGCCATCTTGCCATTGCTGTCACACCCCCTCACAGGGAAGCAGAGTCAAGAGGGAGGAAGTATGGGCATGCTGGGAAGGGGGGTGTAGCCAAGAGCATGATGGGAGTTGCAATCACAGACAATCTACACCCACCCACATGGCCCAGCAAGCATACACTGAACCATACTCGCCCCACATGGAGTGGGAAGGGACTGACAGGATGTCTGACACTGGGCTCTATTGTGGGGAGCACAAGGCCCTGCTGGGACATGGGCAACAACAATGTCAAACTCTATCCGTGACAAGCTGGGAAAAAGCAGTATACAGGCAGGCATCTCTTCGTACGGTAGAAAATGTCATGTTTGTGAACCATTGATGCATGTAGAAACATAACTCACATTGTGTGTCTCTTCCAAATACAGGTGGTGCTGGGGACCCAGCACCAAATGAAGAGGATTCCCAGGCCCAGACTCTGGTGGACACAGAGCTCCCTGGTTTGACTCTGTCTCTGTCCTCTTTGGATGACGACGACCAACCTGGCCCCTTCGGTGTGAGTCATCATGCAGCACCAGCAGCATCAACATCTGCACCCCCTGTACCCACGCCCCCAGCATCTGGAAACCGACAGGCCACCCCCACCAACACGGACAGACCAAGGCCACTGAACACCCACAGCACAGGGACACAGGACCCCCCGGAAGCTACAGCAAACACCACCAGCAACACCACCCAAGGGGTCCCAGTGTCACCTGTGCGTCCTGCCGCTGGTCATGTCCGTGTGGATAGGGGTGCTGGGAGGGGTGGGAGGCAGTGGGCGCGCCTTGCGGAGGGGTCCGGACTGCATGATGACCCCCAACTGGCACGCATCATAGATGCGTACCAGGATAGCACCGGAGGATTTGGCCAGGTAGTAGGGATCCTCAAGGACATGCAACAGGAGCAGGCTGCCCACCATGCCCACATGGAGGCCAAGTGGGATGCCCTTACTGCTGTGCATCGGGACATACTCTAATGCCTCCGCCAAATCAAAGCTGTCCACACCTCCCTGTGTGGCCACAACATCTGTTGCAACACCATCTGCCAGCGCCACAAGGTGGGAGGAAGACTCTGGCAGAGAGTCCCCTGCACCGCAGAGGCCTGCACCTGAGGATCCTCCCCCAGGAAGAAGAGGGGTCGTCCGAAGAAGGACATGTGAGAGGCAGATGTCCCAGCACATCCCCCAGGGCCTCTAAACCTGTTCTGGACAATGTTCTTTGTGCGCAACCCGTTCACCTTGTTCAATCGCACACAACTCGCCCACATGACATGGAGGGTTCATGTTGGGCCAATGTAGCAGATGACTGTGGACTTTACTCTGGACATTTCATCTACCAGCACTTCCAACTCTAATGTGAACTTTGGATTCCAAAACCAATGTACAGCACCCACCATCCTGTGCACTTTCCTCACACATGTTCGAAAATAAACTCCCCAGTACACCATACTTGCCTCTGTTGTGAATCCAAATTGTCATGTGTCATGGAGATGTCGATCTGCTACACAACACAGTGCATGCCAAATACTGCAACAATGTGACCAATGTTAGGTGAGTCATGGTGATGTGACACGTGTGAGGGAGACACCCCACTATGGCAACACAACACATACTCACCATGGCCATGTTACTCATCACACACAATGATGTTGATTTGAAACACATAGGTATGCACAACCACAACACCTATCCACAGTCAGTGGTAACAAGTCCACAGGTGAGGTAAGCAAATGTCAGTCAGATGTGGGAAGACAGACAACGCACCTAACAAAGCATAGCACAGGTTCATTACACATCAGCAACATGTTTATTCAAAAATAGTTGCAAGGCAATTGTACGTTACGGTGGACACACGGTCACAGAGTGTCTGAGAATTGTAGTCCAGGGGTGTGTAGCACATCACTTGATGTCAATTGACTACTCCCACACTGGTGTTGGATTCTGGGTGTTGGGGGTCAGTGTTGAACAAACAACAGGCAAATTACCCTGTGAAGGACAGATACAAGACACAGTCAAAAGCACAGCAGAACAGGAGAGAAATGCAATACACATGCACAAAACATGTCGCAAGAAACCTACACAAAAAAAGTTAGCAGCACTACCCTATTGTGGAGTATACACCACCTGAATGGACATATCACTGCACGCATCCAGTCAAGTGGCACACAGACACACTCAGACAGCAACAGAGCAGCCACAACACATTCCAGGCTAACTCCATACATTGACATAACAACCCTTGAAACTCACATTCAGGTGAAGAAGTTGTTGATGAGCTGTGAGCGGACGTCACCCTCATCCTCATCATCAATGGCATCTTGGCCCAGGCCGGGATCTTCCACAGGTGCCGGAGGTTGGTCATCGTCATCCTGGATGAGAGGCACCTTCTTCCGCACTGCCATGTTGTGTAGCATGCAGCATACAAGGATTATTTTGCACACCTTTGCAGTTTCATATGGGAGGGCCCCTCCGATCTTGTCCAGGCAGCGAAAGCGGCTTTTCAGGAGGCCGTATGTCGGCTCAATCACCCTCCTGCTCCGAGCATGTGCCTCATTGTAGCGCATCTCGGCTGGTGTCACAGGGTTCCTGTGGGTTGTCAGCAACCACGGCATGTTGGGGTATCCGGAGTCACCTACACACACAAAAATGAACAAGTAGCTGAGTTTTGTAGGAGTGGTGAATACAACATTGACAAACACACACAATGATAAACAGTCAGTACACACCGACAAGCCAGGCATGCTGAGCTGGCATCTGTGACATCAGCGTTGCAATGCAACTACTCCTCATTATGTAGGCATCGTGCGCAGAACCAGGGAACCGTGCACACACATGTGTGAAACACATGTCTGCAAGACATACCACCAGAGCATTGATCGAGTGGAAATGTTTCCTGTTCCGGTATGCCTGCTCATGTGCCTGCGGTGGTATCAGGGCCACATGTGTCCCATCAATAGATCCGATGACGTTCGGCATCCTACCCAGTTTATAAAAGGCATCCTTTATTTCAGGGAGTTCAGCTGGGCTAGGGAACTTGATGTACAGGTCAAGGAAATGCAACATCCCCTCCAAGACATCGCGTAGCACACGACTAAACATGGTTTGTGACATCCCACCTGCTGTAGCCACAGTGTACTGGAAGGTACCAGTAGCAAAGAAGTGCAGGGCTGCCATCACCTTCACCTCTGGAGTCAGTGCTGTAGGGTATGTCCGGCCAGGTAGCAGATGTGGCGCCAACTGCTCCGCCAACTCCTCAATCAGTGGCCTGGTGAAGCGGTACAGTCAGATGCAGTCGCCTTCCTGCATGGTTGCAAGGTCTGGGAACGGTCAATGACTGGCTGGTGCCCTGCAGAACACAGATGAACAAAGGAAGATTGTCGGTTCATCCACCCATGTGGCCATGACCAGGCTCAATATCACATGATAGATCATAACATTACACAATGTACTGAGGTGTGTGCTGCTTGGCATGGACACATATGTCACCTACATGACCATCACCTCACATCTCAATTCCACATGTCCACATGAGTCCCATGTAGTGCAATGGCCAATCATCTGGCTGTGTCACCCGACCTATGTACTGCTGTGACGTTCCAAACACACACCACAGTGACAAGTGAGGCCTGATGTCTCCCAGGCATCACAGATCTTTGCCATGCAGAAACCCAGGGTCCCTGTATTGCCACATCGACACTGGCATGGACATGGTGTATGACATACACACCACAAGGCAAGCGTGAGTCCCACAGGTAGTGGCCACTGTTGTCCCTGCAGGCCCTACATGTACGTCTCTTAGACACACACACACCATCAAGGTTGATGCATATACCACATGGATGTGGAGACTGTCACCCATTGGGCACATTTGATCACACACATCTGAGACACAACATGCACACAGACTGTGGGTGCACATCAGTATTGTGGCTACAGGTCTCATTGTGACGTACATGCCATCACCCCCAGGACTCAGGGTGTATGTGACATGGCCCAAACATATCCAACATGAAACTGTGTCCGTGACTCATGCCCATTACTGTACATTTGCACATCACAGTGGTAATGTGCACGACACATAAAGGATTCTGCCCCCATGTACACGTGCACAGCCTGGGAGTGGCTGAACAAAAGTGCCACCCAACAAACCAAATGTGCCCCCCCAAACACCCAAGGAATTCAGCCTTACATGCCATGGGACACTGTGTGGCCAATGCTGTAGTGTGGTAGGTGTGCACAGGTGTCCCCGGCAAGTAATTGTGTGTTGAATCCGTCGAATAGTCACACCAATGAGGTCCAACACGGGTGACATTGCGTACGCATTGCATGGTTCATGACCGAGCCGTGCGTACGCTTTGCCATTGACTGCAATGAGGTCCGACACGGGTAACAATGTGTACGCATTGCACGGTTCATGACTGAGCCATGCGTACGCTTTGTCATTGACTGCAATGAGGTCCGACGCGGGTGACAATGCATACGCATTGCACGGTCATGACCGAGCCGTGCGTATGCTTTGCCATTGACTGCAATGAGGTCCGACGCGGGTGACAATGCGTTCGCATTGCACGGTTCATGACCGAGCCGTGCGTACGCTTTGCCATTGACTGCAATGAGGTCCGACGTGGGTGACTATCATACATACGCGTCGGGCAGGCATGGTCCGAGACAGGCGTACGCCTTGGCCATTGAATCGTATGGAGACGGAAGCATGGGTATTTTCAAAATACGCGTTGTACAGTCAGTTGACCGAGCCGGGCGCACCCATTGGCTCTGGACTGTCATGGAGACGGATGCGGATTCAAAACTTGTACGAGTTGTGTGCTGGAAATTCAGTTGGATGCCTACAACAATGTTGCAATTACTAGTGTTTCATGAAGGTGAAGATTTGAACGATGTGGAAGGCGTGTACGAGTCGTACATTTCCATGGATTGGCCAGATTCATAGAATGCAACCATGTTGGACCTATCACTTGGGACACATGGCACAGATTCTGCCTCTGCAGCACAGATATTAGGCTGGCTGGCCCCCAGGGAGCTCCCTTGCCTGCACTACATGCTACTGGACCACATCCCTGCTACCACTGTTGCTGTCTCTGCATCCTCTGGCTCCTGCTATGGCACGTACTCTGGAGAGGGCCCCAGCCTTCACTGAGGAGGAGAACCAGGCCCTGCTGGACGGGCTCCTTCCACAGTACAGCAAGCTGTATGGGAAACCAGGGGAGCAGGTGAGTGTGCAGTCCACTGCCTTCCTAATTGTGCATATTGTCTGACTAGCAGTGTGTACACCAGTGGCAAGCATTCTCACTGACTACTTTCATCACCCAAATGTGTAGGTACATGTAATGAACAGGTGTCCTGCTGCTAAAGTGCATTAATGCAAGCTTAAACTTCCCAGGCATTGTTAACATGTCAGACATGCAGGTGTTTTGTCCTTCCCCATGGTTGCACTACCTGTGTAACTTATTTCCCTTTGTGATGATGACATGAATCTCCAAATGTGTGCAGCACAAATATGGGGCATGTGTGTTAATGTACTTTTAACTTTGTCATCCTCACAGGTTGATGCCCACCAGAAGCAGGAGATATGGCTGACCATCGCCCGGGCAGTTCTTTCGGTGGGGGCCTACACGCGCCGGATCCGCAACTGCCAGAAGAGGTGTCAGGACCTTCGGGGCTGGACCCGGAGGATAGCTAGAGTCCAGCTGAAGCTGTCACCTCCACGCAGGAGTGGCAGACACTGGACCCTGACCCCCCACATGCTCCGGATCCTGGCGGTGGTCTTCCCTGACCTGGATAGGCAGCTGAAGGCCAGACAGCAGCAAGAAGGGGGTAAGTCCATGCCTAATCTGTGTACTATGTCTGACATGCTAATTGCAGTCTTTTGGCCTGGTCACACTTCCACATTATGTAGGTCTCGTAGTCCAATACTCAGGCCCCTCAATTGTGTGATGCACCCTACTCATCTGTTCCACAGGTGTGGCCCCTACAGTCTGTTGCTTGTGTCACTAGGGCACTGTGTCCCTGCAGTCAGCTATGCTTCAGCTACAGGAGAGCATCTGTTCTCGTGACTCTGTTGTGTGTTTCATGGGTGGTTCAATTGTTTGCCCAATGCCTGAGATCTGACATGTGATCTGTGTATGCCCTTGATATGTGTTCCAATTGCTGGTCTGACTCGCCACATGTGGATGGGGTATTCCAAACGAACCCATGCAGCAGGGGACTCCAATGTGGGGGCCTCAGGAGTATGTATATCAAGTATGTCACACTTGCTTAGCCACCTGACTACTGTCCAGGGCCAAACACTGTTTCATGTAGACCTGAGCAGTCATGCCTCCTCAAGGGCATTTAGAAACACTCTGTAATCCCACTCCTGTGTATCAAATTACAGGTTGTGCTTAGTGACATGTGCCTTCAGGTGTCTGCCTCTGTGTCATTATGGTGTGGCTTGTTGTTACGTACAACTGGGGTGTCCATGATTTAGAGGGTCAGCAGGACATCTGAGATGTGACTGTGAGAGACAAGACCTGTGTGACATATAGGTGTGTGATCATCTGACAGCGCACAATGGTGTATGCAACTGTGTCCTTCAGGCAGCTGGGTTACATGAATGGCAGACTGTGATGTGTTAATGTACAGGGGGTTGTGTTTGCAGAGTCTGATTTGCATGATGTGGGGTCTTCTGGGTCCTGGATATGTTGTTTGCAGGGGATGGGCAAGTGCACCTGTCACCTGTCATCTGCAGAGTTAGCTTTACCCCTGAGCTATGATTGTGAGACAGTGCATGCTGTTGTTGTCTGGATGCCCTACCCCTGTGACAGGAGACAGTGTTGACTGACTTTCCAGGCATGCCAGTGCCTTGGCATTTAACTTGCTATGAGTGATCCTGCATTGTGTTCAAGTGTGCATCATGCACCCCATTGTGGCATTGCCATCAGGACATGAGAACATTATAGTGTGTGTTGCTGGCATGCATCACAAGCATGTGAAATGAGTCTCTGCCCATCCCTTCATCCGGACAGTCAGTAGCAAGAGATGTGCTGTGTGTATAGTGACATACTCCTACATGTTCACTTGCATGTCCAACTAATGTGTGGGTGGTGCATGTCGGGCCATTGGGGTATTAGCATCCAACATGCAACAGACATATGTGTGCAAGTCAAGGAGGGATATATGACCATGGTTGATGTTGAGAATGACAATTGGCTTATTCTAAACAGTGTTGGCACTTTGAGCTGGGTTCAGCTGATGATGCCAGGGCTTGCTCTGTGATGTGATGTACTCACTGTGGTGTGTGCAGTCAGTGCAGGTGACTGATGTTGTTCTTTTACTTCCTATTCCTATCCAGATACATCCACGGCCACAGGAGGGGACAGCTCCATGGACCAGGAGGAGCCACAGAGCCTGACAGGGACAGAAGGAGAGGAGTCGGGGGGACCCAGCAGATCCAGAGGAGTCTTCCCCACCAACCCAGCAGATCCAGATTACAAGGGGAAGAGGAAGTCCCCACACACAGAGGGGAGTGCCCCTCACACCCGGACACCCTCTCCCAGGTGCAGTCAGACTGAGACCCCACCCGCAAGTCCCCCCGGAGCCAGAAGTGCAAGACACCACCACAGCCACGCAGCTCCAAGGCGAAGTCTCCGTCCTCCATCCCCCAGGCCACCACTCCAGAGGCTCCCCCGCCACTCCCTGCTCCGGGTTCCCCCACCCACAGATACACCATCCCCAAAATGCTGAGGCCCTCCCCCCTACCACTTGCTCCTCCACACCTGGTCAGACGGTTAGTGCCACTGATGTGGGGACCGTGTCCCCCCCCTCTGTCCTGCCGACCTCACTTGCACCCCATTCCGCTCACATGGATTTAGGCACTGCAGTGGAGTCCACAACCACCCCGTCTGACTTGGGGACCCAATCCACTCCATCTGACCTGCCCACTTAAGTTGTGCCTGCACCCACCCCATCTGACTTGTGCCCCACAGTTGTGACTGCACCCACCACTTCAGTCAGCTCCACTGCAGTTGCAAGTGTCTCTCCTGCATTCACCACCTCTTCACTGCCTCCTTCTGCTGCGCCCCGATCCTATCCCTGCGGTGCCTGGCCTGCCCCCATGTATGCCCCTCGGAGGGGATGTCCCCTGTCCTTAGCAGTGCAGGCAAGCAACGTGTGACAGGTGTCACTCTAGTTCCCTCCTTGGCATTTGATAATGCACTGTCCATTGGCCTTTTGTTTGAACGGACGTTTAACTTTTAATATGCTGAATAAAGCTTTTTTCTTTATCCCTGTGAACTTGATTTAGCTGTACATTAGGTTGATGATGTTTAACATGCCCTTGCACCTGTAATGCTTGTTTTCCAATGTTGAATACTGAGGTGTTGATGTGAGGTACTTCATGTGGTCCATGAGATATGTATCCTATTCTGGTCGGTATCCATGTCATCCTTTGCAGCTACCTGGGTGTGTCATGATCAACTATTTGTGGACATCTCTGTGAACATTTCATGTGCATGGTCATATCTCTGGCTTGCACCCATGCACATATGATGTGCTTCCCATTGTCCAATTTGTCTATTTCACTGACTTTGTGCGCATCACCATTGGACCTACAGGTGTGGGCATCATTGGTATAGGAGCAACTGGGTCCTCTGTGCAACTTGCTGTACATATGTGTTGAGTATGTGCAGATGACTTAGGTTAGACTCCCGTACCCAGGCTGTTGTGACCAGAGCCTTCATTGTGTGGTAACTGATGGCTGACTGACCATGTGTTCTGCTGACATGACTTAGATATGCTGTGACTATGTTTGGCACAGCTGGGCTTCTACAGGAGTTGGGTCCCCTCAAGTAAGTGTGTTGTCCCGTGACATAGCCTGGACCCATGGTGTGTGATGTATGACCATGTGTGTGTGTGTCCACATCCCTTTTCATACACAGGCAGTGTTCCCTTGATATGTTCCTGTTGTTGTTGCTTGCTGAGTGGTACTGTGTTCATCCCACAACTTTGCCCTGGGCTACCAGATGTACGGGTGCATGACACACTACCGTTAATTGGTGTTTCATCATTGGGATTTGTCAGTTCTGAGTGGTGATGATGTGGTCAGACGCAGATGGGACACAGTCAGGGGTCCCCAAGGCACTTGTTTGTTCGCAATATCATGTAGTTGTCCCTAGGTGGTACCTTTCAGTGATTGAGACATGTGTATGTGTGTGTGACTGTTCATAATTGTCGGGTTCAGGGCTGCAATGTTTGCAGGTGTCAGCATGTGTGCCTTGTGGTTCTCCTTGGCCTGGGACTGTGGCAGGTATTCGGAGGGTTACGTGAGCTTTGACGTCATGGCCATGTACCGCATACTGTGCAGTATGTCTGTCATTCACCAGGGTTGTAAACTGTCCTTGTGTGATGAGTCTGTGCACCTTAGTTTCTCCCAACCTTCCTGTCTTTGTCATGGGTGCATGTGCAATGTCACCTGTCCATGTGTGCTTCACAGATGCACATTGTTGCAGTTCAGGGTGTGTGGTGTTGAAGGTGGACTGATGTAAATGTTTGCATGGATGGGCCCCTAGCTCCCGTTTGTCCATGGATGACGGGCCATGCTGAGTGATTTGTGTTTGTGTGATGTACGTTTGTGGAACAGGACACATGTCTGGGTTTCCCATTTTGTACGACATCTACCTTTGTCATCACAGTGGAGGTGTCATGCATGCTTGTGTCACCCCAATGTCTGGTCCCTGGGGGTAGTGCTGTTGTGTGTCAGTCTCTTGCTGTGTTGGTGTTCATTCCAGCTTGTGTCACATGTGTCTGTTGTGCTCCCTCTCATCTCACAATGCCTGATTGCCCACTAAGGGGTCCCAATGATGGTTTACTTTTGTATGGCACTGTGTCCATATCTGTGTCACTGTGGTTCAGCCCCCCTCATGTGTTGCGTAGTTGCCTGGGGATACTGATACACATGTTGTGTCAGGTGTGCAGTGTGAGGTTGCCTGTTTGTGTTTGTGCATCTGCATCAGTGCATTGGTATTGTTGTTGTGGCCCATTGTCTGGATGCTGTGTGATTTGCCCTGCTGTACCTATGAGTCATATCACATCATTCTGCACATTCATCCTGGTTGTTAGGTGCCATTGCTGGCATGGAATGTGAGTTTGTGACCTGACACTTACAGTCTACACAGGTTGTTTTGATTAGTGTGTCTATTTTCGAGATGTGTGTAGGCTTTGTGATGGTCACTTCTGCTCTTGTGTCATTGTACACTGTATGCATTGTCAGCCCCCATGGGTGGTGCTTGTCTGCACATGGCCGAGAGTGTGTTAGGTTTTCACTGCACTGTTAGCCTCACCACATCTATGTGGGTATGGGACACAACCACTAATTTGCCCTAAAAGTGTTTCATGTGTTGGGACCGGGAATCATACATGCTGTTTGGCATTTGCAGCTTTGACCATGATGACACTTACCTTTTGGTCACTGTGATGAGGGGGGGTTTATATCCCATCACCACAATGCTCGACATTTTCTGCAGTTTGGAACCCCACACTTAACTTTTGTTCTACACAGTGAGGGGGTGTTAGTTTTACATTGACACAGTGCTATAGTGAGGCTTGCCTTGTATAGGGCACACTCATTTGTTGGTCACACATGTGCTATTAGTTACATTGTGGTGCCGATTCCGATCCGGTAAAAAAAATTCCGTACGACTCGTATCCGTATTTTTTTACGTACGAGTCGTACAAGTCCCGTACAAGCGGTAAAGTACGATTCGTACTGTTAAATTACATATGAATTGCCTCGGGAAAAGTATACGAGACGTCCCCGGACAGATTTACGTACGAGTCGTAAAACTGAAGTCCGAGCACAAGTCCGATCCGTACCGGCATCCCGAATACCCAAGCGTATGGAAAACGTCCCGTACGGAGCGAACTTTGTACAACCACTACCCCGGGTACACTTGGGCCCGGGGTACGAGTCGTACGGACCCCCCACCCGCGCATGTACGCGCCGTACCACAGAACCCGCGTATGTACGCGCCGAAACCCCCACCTCAGCACTCGCGCCTGTACGCGCCGTACCCCAGCACCCGCGTATGTACGCACCGGACCCCCCACCTCAGCACCCGCGCATGTACGCGCCGTACCCCAGCACCCGCGCATGTACGCGCCGCACCCCCACCTCAGCACCCGTGCATGTACGCGCCGTACCCCAGCACCCGCGTATGTCCGCGCCGTACCCCCCCCACCCCAGCACACGCGTATGTAAGCGCCTTACCCCCCACCCCAGCCCCGTACTTCGACGCATCTGTGAAAGAAAACACCAAAATATATTTCAAAAGAGGGATGTATATTGCTCTGATAGATTGACTACAAATACAAGCAAACAGATACTCGCTATTAGAGCAATATACATCCCTCTTTTGACAGATTACGGTGGTTACTAATGCAGCGCAAAGAGACCTGTTGGTGTACTTGCACTTTATAAATCTCTCTTAACATAACATAACACAAGATAACATGTTACATTCTAAATATGCATATACATAAAACAGGGTAACAGTGGACACATTATACAATGCAATCAGTCCATTGGAAACACATGCAGTTCTCTGTCTGTGTTTAACCCCATATCTACTGTTCTAAGCTGTATATCCATCAGCTTTCTAGTTGCTGTAGGGCTAACATTCTGTTGCCTCCCCTGGGAATAGGATCTATGATGTCGATGCCATGAAATCCAATGTTAATCATATCACTCTGCATGTAAAAAGTGTACTGCAAATAGGCAACTGCTGTTATTATTCCTGATCACCCTAAAGTTTTCCTGGTTTCATTCTAATTGTGCTCCCAATGCAAATGCATCCACAGTCACAAATGACACAGTAAACCACATATCTGGTTTTGCAGTTTATACATTTTGTGATTGTGTGCTGTCTGTTGGTGTTGTATTGAAAAGTTGCAATTCTATCTCTTGCAAAATGACAGACATTGCACATCCCGCAATTGTGGAAACCTTTCCCTACTGTTGTGTTGTTTTGATTAAGAATAGTAAATTTCACCCCTACGAGGTCCATCACTTTCCCTAATGTTGCTCTAATTGGAGTAGGACTAGTACATTTTAAGCCCCAGAATCCAACGCCTTTCCTACTGTTGCATTGTTTGGAGTGGGAATGGTAAATTTAACCCCTCTGAAGTCCAACACTTTCTATACTGTTACACTGACTGGAGTAGCAATAGTAAATCTAATTACTTCAAAATTAAAAGCTTTGCTAGTGTTGTGTAGACTGGAGTGGGAATAGTACAGTTCACCCCTCTGAAGTCCAACGCTTTCCCTGCTGTTGGTTGGACTGGAGTGGAAATAGTAAATTTCAGCCTTCTGAAATCCAACGCTTTCCTACTGTTGCACTGGCTGAAGTAGAAATAGTAAATCTAACCACACCGAAGTTCATCACTTTTCCTACTGTTGCATAAAGTAGAGTGGGAAAAGTAATTTAATATTCTTAGAATGTAATCGTTTTCATAATATTGGTTAAATAGATTTTATTGCATTCATTGTTTTCTTTTTTCATATTTTATTATAGTTGCTTATATTTTTTAATGTATTTAAATGTTTATAGCATTTTTTGGAAATGTGTTTTTTCGATTTTTCAATTCTTCAATTATATTTACTATCTACATTAGCTAATATATTTTTACTTATTCAACTGTTCATTTGTTTATGGTTTAATTGTGTGTGTAAATTTTATATGAACAAGGCGTTATGCCGAAACGCGTTACTTGGAAGCTAATTAAATTTCCCTGATTCATCACTACTGCTAGATTTTGAGAGTGCATTGTTTTCGCGTTTGCGATAAGGACTGTGGATATAGATATATATATATATATAGAACTGTCACCCCTGCCCCTGCCCGGTGGAGTCTTGGACTTGGTGGCTGGAACGGTTTGGGGACCAAAGGAAGCTCCGAGATTCTATCTCAGCAGGACATAGGCATTTGTCAACATCACGGACAGTCCTGCAACCCATCAGTCCACATGGACAGAATACAACATATCCCCACGCAGCACCTACCTGACATCAGGTGAATTCTGGGACACGTAGTCCCGATAGACTACGAGTGGTGGAAGGACTGTTTTAAACATAGATGTGACAAGCCGCCTGAACATTTAGGCATCAGATGAAGGCCGACATGGCCGAAATGCATCATGCCACAAAATCATTAAAGGAGTTGCCTACGAGGCCCTGCATGGCCTCTGCTCTTTATTTGGAAGAGATTGCTGTGATATCTATATATATATATGCAAAAACCTCCAAACTCCAACGTTGCAGGAGAAAAGCATGCACACCCCAGATAACTATATTCCAGCTTCTTTCTTTATTATTGCAGTAAGCACACCCATTGCATTTCGACAACAGAGGCTGTCTTGATCACGAGTGATCACTTGTAAGTGATAGCGGACATTTTTTTTAAAAATGTGTTGCAAAATAAACAAAGGACTACGGATGTTGTTGCACATAACATCATTGCCATCTTGGAAGGGCTGTGGAGCTCCTTCAGGTGTGATCTGAGTGCAGTGCGGGGGTAGAGAGTGATTCTAGCTGCAGGGTTCTGAATGGTCTGCAGCATTATGCTGTGTTTTTCCTTGATTCTACCATTAAGGATGTTCCTGTAGTCCAGCTTGCTTGTGACGAGGGTATGCATGACGTTTTTTGGATGCTCATTGGGAGCTATTTTAAAATGTTCTTCAGTATCTATAGGGTATGGAAGTATGACAACATTTAATTGGGCAATCATGTTAGTTTGCTGTAGATGACAATCACAGGGATTTTGGTATGAGTCGTGGGTATCGATCCTAGCTCTGTTGGCCACCAGGTGGAGTCCGATGGTGAAGTGCTCCTACCGAAGACCATCGGTCGGTGTTCAGCTTCAGACAGTTGGTCTTCATCCAGTGCATGATTTCAGTCATACAGGTATTGAACTTGATCTGAGTACGGGATGTCTTGTTCGCAAGGGAGAGAATGAGCTGTGTGTCATTGGCATAAGAGAGGACATTGATGTCATGAGAGCAGATGATGCTGGCTAGAGTAATCATGTATGCACTGAAGAGGGTCGAACTCAGGGAGGATCCTTGCAGAACTCTGCAGATGAGGAATTGGATGTCTGAGTTGTATGGTGCCACCTTAACTGACTAGACCCTTCCAGTAAGGAAGGAGCAGATCCATCAGAGTTCTTGTCCTTGGATTCAAATGTCATATGGACAAGGATAAGGATGTGGTAGGAGGCTGTGTCAAATGCCCTGTAGAGGTCCAGAAGGATGAGGGCCGCCCTGTCTTCTCCTTCCAGAGTCATGTGGATGTCATTTGTGGCGGTGATGAGGGCAGTTTCCATTTTGTGGTTGTGTCTGAAACCAGACTGTCTGGTGTTGAGAAGTTGGTGTTTATTGAGGTATTTAGTGAGGTGTCTGTTGATTATTTTCTCTGAGCCCTTGGCCGCATTGGTAACAGGGCGATCGGTTTATAGTTGGCAAGCTTTGAAGGGTCCACTGAAGGTTTCTTCAGAAATAGGAGTACATTTGTGTGTTTCCAAGCATCTGGAAAGGTCACAGGAGATGTGGAGGCATCCAGAATGGGTGTAAGAATGAGGCTGATGGGTTGCATTCCTCTGGAGTAGCCATGGTGGGAGCAGGGGTCGGATGAGGTCCTTGGGTGGATGGTCTTCACAGGTGCAGAGGTTTGTTCTGGACTGATGACGGGCCATGTGATCAGCATAGGTTTTTCGATTAAGATCAGGAGGCATCTGTTAAGGTGTGCCATGTGTGGTTACTGGTTGAAGTTGCTGTAAATGACATTGAATTTGTTGCTAAGAAAGTGAGTGTTGTTGAGGTGCTGCGAAGGGATGATCTAATTGGAGGCGCCGCTGGTGATGTGAATCCTTCACAATGGTGAATATTGTTTTGCTGTTGTTGGTGCTGGCAACGATATGGTCTGCTGGAGTGGGGTGCTTGATGGTCTAGATCAATTGGCAGTAGAGTTTCGAGGCAGATTTTAAAGTACTCCTGGCTGCATTGTCCTGACTCATTCTGCATTTACACTCCAGTTGTTTGTAGGGGCGTTTCATCAGACTAAGTTCCTGCATGTTCCAAATGGTATGTGGTCTAGATCTTGTTATATTGCTGTGTTTGAGGGAAGCCAGCAAGTTGACACAGGAAGTGATTCAATTGTTGATATTCTGGATGACCTTAGGGATCCTGTTGCTGTGTTTGGGTTGGTAGGTGTTAAGAGGGGTGTTCCACACCTTGTCAGTGATACTGCTCTTCTTTTATCAGGCTGGTCTAGCCGTAGTCTGTGTGCATTGGATTGGGCGGGAATGCAGAACTTGATGAGGGCATGGTCTGACCAGGAGACTGATGCAGGTTCTTCAAGTTGGATGTTGCCAAAGGTGGGGAAAATAGGGTTCAGGGGGTGTCCGGCAAAGTGGGAGATCCCTTTCCTTGTTGGGTGAAGCCCAAGCTTCCAAGGTCTTTGGTGAGTATGTTTGAGTTGGGATCAGCATGGTCTTCCAGGTGGAAGTTCAGGTCTCCAAGTAGGATATAATTACTAGCATCAAGGGCAAGTGGTGATGGTGTCGGTGTAGTTGGTGCGCAGTCCAGCTGTTCTTTAGATGAGTGTGCCACCTAGGTTCAAGATGGCAATGATGTGGAGCTTGAATGATGGGTGTTCTAAGTTGGAGGATGATGTGTCTGTAGAAGTTGTGCAGCTGAGGGCATTCTTGTCGGTGATGTTGATTTTATCTCTGGGCTTATAAAATCTGCCCTGCCTGGCAAACCTGTAGCTGGGAGGTTTGACGGCTGTGGCGATGTCAGGTATCGATGTAGTGTTCAGCCAGGTTTCTGTGATGAAAAGTAGAATCAAGCATTGTCATGCAGCAGGTCCAAGATCTCTGTGGCCTGTTTGGTGAGTGTGCAGGAGTTGAAGAGCATGCATGTGCATTTGCAGTGTTGTGTGGGTGGTTGCAGTATTGTGTGAGAGAGTGCAGTGTTGGGTGCTGTCAATTGAGTTGCGGTGAGTGTTGGGTGTGGGTAAGTACATGATAACTTGCAGGAAACACAGGAGAACGCTCCTACAGTGTTGTGTGGTATGGCTAGGCAGCAGCATGGGAACTGGCATCCGGAGATGAGGGAGTGGAGGTTTGCAGCGGGGTAGCGGTGGGAGTGTGAAGGACCAGGGTTCCTAGTGCTGGGTGCGATCCAGGTGCAGATAGGTGCAGGCGGGCTTGCCTCTGGCGCACCTTTTTGTGCAGGTGGATGATGGCAATCAGTCCTCTTGCTTGGCTTCTTTATTTAAAGACTGTTTTGGCTGGGAACCAGTGATGTCACTTCCTGCGCAGATGGATGATGGGAGATCCAGTGATGTAGCTTCCTGTGCAGATGAATGATGGGAAATCTTGTGATATCACTTCATGTGCAGGTGGATGATGGGAAATCAGTCCTCTCACTTGGCTTCTTTTAAAGCTGTAACGAAAGAAGTAGCAAAACGGTGCCTCGTCACAGGTCTCTATCGGGTCTGTTTTGTGCCCTGCACAGGTGGTCCCTTTATTCCCAACTACCTTGACTGCAGGCACATCAATGTGCGTGTGCTCACACTGCTCACTTCTCACTAGTGGAGAAGTTACAGCATGACGTCATGGCCAGGTGAGCGTTGTAGGGGAAGGGAAATCCTTTAAAGAGTCATTTTCTCTCTGGATTTCTCTTCTCTTTTTGAAACTCAGGAGCAGCAACATTATCGTGGTGTCGCCAGGGCTTTAAGTGGAAGCTTCTTCAATATTATATACAAGCCATAGTTGCTGCCTATTTATCCTATGCAACTAACAACCATTGACAAAGCCAATAGTCCTGGCTTGTTGTAGGTATGATGCTACTTGTTGTATCGTATATCTGGATGCAATGACAGAAACAGCAAAATAAAGGTTGGGCTGCACACAATGCTAAACACAAATGTTTAACCTACGTGTTTTTAAGCGTGCCCTTAACTACATTGGCCAAGCCCATTTGCGAGACCCCCCAGTTTTTTCATCCCACTTAAAGCCCTGCCACATACACAAGCCTAATTGCTAAGGACCACAAACTCGTCTTTACATATCACAGGAATCTATAGAAAAATGCATACAGTTCATGGAGGTAGTACTTTTCGCTCATTTACAGACAGGATAATAAGCTACCAGAGGGGAAAAGATGCAATTTCCAGTCCACGCTATCGATACTAATAGACTAAGAAGTATTGGAGAGGATATTTTAAGAGAAGAGCAACATGGAAGCAGAGATTTAAAGGGTGAAACGTATAAAAAGAGGAAGAAGCAGTTGAACGTATACACGGGTAGAGCAGCGCATTTAGAGTCTGTGTTACGTCTGGTTGGACGATGCAACGCTTGGAAATCGAGGGGCAAACATGGCTACAGATTTCTTCCTTTGTTATACTGCAGTCCCATGATGCAGTGCGTGTACCTCGTGCCTGAACTTGCCCCGTTCGCTTCTTTGGCCGTGTTGTGCGCGTGGTAGAAGGCGCGCGTGAGATCCATATCCTTGTAGTCCTGTTCTTTGATCTGTACCGGTGCGCGTGGCGGGCGCTGCTGGTACGTTGTCTTTTGAACTCGCTGTTCTCCCGTCAAATAACAGAGTAGGTGCTGCCTACTTCCATCCCTGGTTAATGATTAAAGAACGACAGGTGTCCGGCAAGGCTCATCGGGGCTTTACGGAGACGTACTTGTTTATAGGTGGCGCAGCCACAGACGGTGTTTTTCGTGCTGTTGATGTTTTTACAATAAAAGTGCCTCAGTAGTTGAACACAAAACACAAGAAGACACATGCAAGCCTTAACCTCCCCCCCCCCCTTACCTCGCTCGCATAAACGCTGAAATTTGTTTATGCATAGACAACACAAGTTCCCACAGAAGAAAATCTAATTCCCCGGCTGCAACATTTCTTATAAAGCATCACTTTGAAAAATCGTATTGCTTTTTTCGTAAACAAACACTATTATTGTGAGAGGTTTAATATTTGATTGCCTCTTGTGACTCTAAGATGAATGTGTATTCATTTATTTCCACAAATTGTTAATCGGAAACCCTTGACATACAGGGGAGCGTCCGTGATGTCATTTTACCGGCCGTCTTGGCCACTTGTCGGTCAAGGAAACGCAGCCCCTCCGCAGTGGTTTCCAGGCTGCCGGCACAGCTTTCAGAGGACAAGTGCCGCTTGTCTTGCTTGACGGTCTTTTGCTCTTACTGATTTATTACCCCTCAACATCAGCCTGTAATTCTTCATAAATATATGTGGCTTAGACCAAGCCACCAGATTACCCTCCTCATGGATCCTCCTCGTCCTAGTCCTTACAAAGTGAGGCAGTCCTGCCTCCAACCTGCCAATCAAAATGCCAGAAACCAAAAGTCAAAGGTCATATAAACCCCTCCCACCCACCGCCATGCCTGTTTTTTTCTTGCTCCGACGGCGGTCGGAACGCTGGTGGTCCGTGTATCCTGTTTCCGATTTTCTGCGGGATGTGTTGCGGTGCCGTGAGATTTTGAAAACAAAACCTACTTAGTTGAAGGTCTTTCATTGTGCTGTTTTCTTTGAAGTTTTGTTTTTTGTTTCTTCGCGGCCGTTCCGGTGCTCCAGTCGGCCGCGCTCCTGCTCCTGGGTCAGGATGCTCCCCGCGCATGTGCTGGGTTAGGGCGGGGAGCTCTCCTGATGTCCTGGCCAAGGGTCGTTCCGGCGCTGGGGGTTTCAAGCAGCGTCCGACCCCCGTGGCCATGTTGTGTGTCTATGGCTGTGGGTGGGGACTGCAGGGCAGCCCTTTTGCTGATTCTTCAAGTCTTTCGTCACAAGACTTGGTTGATTGGGGTCAGTTTCTCATGGGAGTTGCTGGGCACCTCCTTTTTGTGTGTTTGGAGTTTTCCTGAGTGGTTTACTCCTTTTTCCTCTGGCCCTGAGTGCTGGGGCTTCCTCTCCGGTGCCTGCATTAGCGGTGTCCGAGCGGCGTTGTGTCCACGGCTTGCAAGAGGTGGACATTTTGCAGGTTTCTAGGGCTGATTTGCATGTCCTGTCTGCGCTGCTGGTGTCGGCGGATGATGTGGAGGACATGGACAATTCCCCTAAGGGAAGTACGTCCAGGGCCAGCTTCTTTCGAACATGCTGGTCCATATTGGGAGGTACTTAGTTTTGGCTCTAACTCTTTTTCGTATGAGGGGTTGTACTCCCTGTATTGTTCCTCTGTGGTGGATGACCTTGCCTTCCATGCTGACCTGAGGGATATTCTGGCTAAGGAATGGCTTGAGGTTGATATGCTGGGTATCCCTCGCTTTCTGCGGAAGCGGTATCGCCTGGTGGACTTTGACACCTTGTTTCCCCGGGTTCCCAAAGGCAGTTCCCTTTTGTCATTTAAGGCTTCTCATTTTGGGGTGTGTGCTGGCACTTCTGCGGCCTATGCCTCACAGGACCTTCTGTAGGATTTGAGAAGTTGTTTGATTGTTTGCAGGTTCAGGGGGACCCTACTCCTGTGTTGGCTCAGATGGAGGTCTTGGCTCTATTCCTCTTGGATGTGGCTTTTGGTTCCTTGTGTGCCTTTTCCTGGCGGTGGCTAGTAGGAGTTCTCTCTGGCCATGCTTGGTGCCTTGGCGCTGTTCAGACTCCTTGGTCCGTTGCCTGCCTTTTTGTGGGTCCCGGGCTTTTTTGGCTTACTCCGGAGGCGGCTTATGCGGGGGGACTTGTCTTTTTCCATGTTCTGGAGTTTCCGGTTACTCTGTCTTCTTCTTGGCCCTTTCGTGGTCCGGCTCGTGGTCGGGACGGGGCTGCGTTCCAGTGGTTCCCGGCTTCTACTGTGCCTGCCCCTGATTGTTGGTCACTTAGCATTATGCCCTGGTGGAGTCGTCGTGGCCTGGTTGTTATGGCTGCAATCTCTTCCTCGAGTTGTTGTGTGTTCCACTCCTGGTGTATCACTGGTTCTGGGTTCCTGTCTGCATTGTTGGCCCTGTTGCTAATTTGGGGGCTGGGCTCCTTTGTTTCTGGTTCGTTGGTCGGGTCTGATTTCTGACTGGTTGTGCCTGTCAGTCATCGGCCTTGGTTACGGGATTCCGTTCTGGGGTAGCCCCCCTTTAGGACTGTTTTTGGGTTACCCCGTTGTCCATAGGCCCCATGTTGGGATCTGCCATGTTCTCTGGCATTGACCTGTTTTTGTCACAGGACACTGTTGTGCTGGTTCTGGTGGTGATGCGGGACCTGGGGTTCTGTTCCTTTCTGATCCTGGTTCCTGTGCCCGTTGATACTTTCCGCTTGATTCTGGATTCCCGGGCTTTCTACTTATTGGTGCAGCTGGGCCATTTTAAATGACCCTTGCAGTCCATCATTCCCCTCATCCTGGTGGGCAATTTTTGGCTTCCCTGGATTTGGAAGTCGCCTGTTTTCCCCTTCCCGTCCATCCGGGTGGTCATCGGTTCCTGCGGTTTGCGGTGGACGTGTTCCATTACCGGTTTCTGGTGTTGCCTTTTTGGCCTCTCTACTGCTCCCCGGGTTTTTCCACGGTGTTGGCTCCTGCTGTGGGTGTTTTGCTGAGTCTGGGTTTCCCTATGTGTTTCCCTATATTGCTTTTGTCTGGTTTCTGCTTCCACCCTCCTTGGGGCTCTTCTGGCAGTGGTTGCATCGATGGTCTTGTTCCAGGTTATGGGGTTCATTTTGGATCTGGCCTTTCTCGTCTGGTTCCTGTTCGGGGACTTTGGTTTATCGAAGGCCTGTTTGTTGCTTTGCTGGGGCTGTTTTTCTCCTTCTGGCTTGGTTCTCTACCCTTCTGCGGGGTCCTGCTGGGTTGCCCTTCTGCCCCGACTCGTGGTTGGTTGCAGGTCAGGGGGTTGGTGGCTGCCACCACAGTTGTGGTTCCTTGGGCTCGCCTGCGCCTCCGGTCCTTGGTGGTTCTTCTGTTGACTCATTGGGTCCCTTCCCATGTAGGTTGCGTGGCTCTGGTTCCTCTCGCCCCTGTTCTGGTTCCTTCTTTGGCCTGGTGGCTTGGTGGCTTTGCTCTCCCAACCTGGTGTAGGGGGTGCATTTTCTGCTTCCTTCTCTCCTCTTGTTGGCCTTGGACGCTGTCCTTGGGGTTGGGGGGCCGCATTAGGGTCCTTGGTTGCCCAACTAGTTTGTTGGCTTGTACCAGCTTTCAGGTGGCTTGTTGTTGCTTGCGCCTTCATGGTGGGGTCCAGGTGCGCATTTCTGTGCCTGCTGTCTTCAGTGATTTGTGTATGGGCAAACTCTCGTCTGTTGGCATTGAGGGCTGTTTGTGTTCAGGAGTGTCTGACTTTTCCTATGGGCAGCTTGGGCCACTTCCTCCCATCCACTGTTTTGTTCCATCTGTCTGTTCCCCTATTCCGGGGCCTTTGTCTTCAGTTCGAGGCCCTCTGGTTTGGTCTTTTTTGCTTCCCCTCACGGCGCTCTTCTCCCCTGGTTTTGTTCCGTGGTGGTCTGTCCTCAGGCTTGGGGGTTTCTCTCTCGTTTCCTTGGCCTTTGGGCTTTCTGTATGCCTTTCCTCCTATTCCTCTCCTCCTGGGGGTGCTGCAGAGGATTTGGGGGCTGAAGTTGTCTGTGTTGTTGGTTGCTCCTTTTTGGCCTCGCTGCCTTTGATTTCCGCTTCTGCTGCTGCGGGGGGTGGAGGCAGGTTTGGCTGGCTTCTCTTGACTCTGGCTCCGCTTCTGTGTCCGCACCTGTCTTTGCCCTGTGTTTGTCGCTTGCATCTGATGGCCTGGCTCTTGAGCGGCTGTCGTTGGCGTCTTTGGCTGTTCTTCTGTGGTGGCCTGTGGCATTCGGTGGTCGAGTCTGCCTTCAACACTTGAGAACTATGGTGCGCGTTTGGGCTCTTTTGTCTCCTGGTGATCTTCTCTTGGTCTGGAACCGTGTTTGAAGATCCGGCTTCTGTTCTTGTCTTTCACCGGTGTGGGTTTTTGATGGACCTTTCCCCTTCCGCCTTGTTTGCTCGTTGGGCTGCGGTTCAAGCTTGTCAGGGTCCCAGGGCCTTTTTGGAGGTAGTTGCTCCTTTGGTGAGTTGGATTCTGCGTAGTTTTCGGCTTCTGCGTCCGGTCTCTCCTGTGGTTGTGCCTTCTTGGGTTTGCCTACTGGTTTGGGGGGGGGTCAGCTGTTGCACCCTTTTGTGCCTTTGTTGGAGGTTGTTTGTTGTGGTTGTCCGCAATAGTGGCTTTTTTGTTGACCGTCACCTCCTGCTTTGGTTGGGTGGGTTGGGTGCTTTGCTTCTTCTATTCCCTTCTTTGTAGTTTCTGCTGGATGGGGTTGTTTTGCGGCTGGGCCCGATTTTTCTCCCTGGGTTTCCTCCGTGTTCCATTTGCTGCTAGAGGTGGTTTCTTCCTATTTTGCCTGGGGATGAGGATTCCTTTGTTCCTTCCTCCCTAGATGTTTTCGCTCCTATTTGTTTTTTCATCCTCCGTGCCTTGGGGTTTCGTCTTTCCCCTGCCCTGCTTGTCTCCTTTGGAGGTGTGGATCGGGGTTGGTTGTTTTCTCCTTCCGCCTTCACTCGCTCTGTGCGTTTGGCGGTCTGCGTCTCTTGTGGGTCTGCCTTCTCCATCTCTGGTGCCGGGTCATTCAACACATTTTGCGTCCTCTTCCTGGGCTGAGGTGGCTGGGGTCTCTGTCCTGGAGTTTTTTGTAGTGCAGTCTCTTAGCGGTCCCGTCACATGTTTGTTTGGCATTGTCGTCTTGATGTTTTACATGCATCTGTTGACAGTTTTGATGTTGGCGTTCTGAACGCTGCTGTTAGTTGATCATTTGTTTGATTACAGTTTTGTATATTCTGCATAGATCCCTGGTGTCCTGCATTTTTTCTTCCTGGTTCTCTGCTTGTGAGTTCCTAACTTTGTAAGGACTGGGACGAGTAGGACCCATGAGGGGGGGTAATGTCTTGTTACTTACCGGTAATCTTCATTACCCCAATTGGGGTCCTCCTCGTCCTAGTCCTCTTCCCTCCCTCCCTCCCGCTGTGTTTGTGTCTGGGACTTGTTGATAACAGGCATGGCGGTAGGTGGGAGGGGTTTATATGACCTTTGACTTTTGGTTTCTGGCATTTTAATTGGCTGGTTGGAGGCAGGACTGCCTCACTTTGTAAGGACTGGGATGAGGAGGACCCCAATTGAGGTAATGAAGATTACCGGTAAGTAACAAAACATTACACATGTCCATCATTGATTTCCATTTCCACGCCACCCAAGAAGTTGACACACCTTTTGTGAACTTTGTTGTACTTGGGTAGAAAGGAACCTTTCTTGTCTGTCATGTGCCAGCACAATAGCATGCTTCAGCCCCCTGCCAAGCATTGCCATTGACGGCCTCACACCTCTTTTTGAGGTGCCAAATCACACAAAAATGTACCTTACAAAAATACTTTGTATAGTGCTTTAAATAGGCAGGTAAAGTCCGGTACAGAATACCCGTGCTTCTTTAATTTGAAAGGGAGAGTACCTGCACTTCTGAGCACTACTGCAAAATATTTAATGGGAGCAAACTGTACACTAAATAGTGAGTACCTGCACTTCTATATTTCCATTTAAAGCACTAGCTTTGTCCTGAACAGTTAGATTTCCAATGCCCTTCTTACTTCCAACATGTGAAGTAACTCCTCCTAATGGGAAGAGAAATCTGGATAATACCAAGCCAAACCTAAGTCAGATGGAACACAATTATGACTCAGGCACAAAACAACCTTGCCCGGTGTAATCTCAAAAAAGTGCTCAGAACTTAAAGCACTTTCTTCGCCGATTCTTCTGATCAAAGAAATAGTTACCAAACGTAAAACCTCATAAGACAAAAACATGTGTTCCACATTCTCTAATGACTCACATGCCTCTCTTTGTAGTACACATAGCACCCCGACAATGACATTACTCCATTGCCTAGTCAGCAAGAGTACTGACCTCTCCCCCCGCCACCCCAACTGGAGATTCCTGAATGCTCTAATACTGGCTAACGAAGCCCAATACTAAACCATCCCTCAAAAAAACAAAAACTATCACAGGACCTCCAGTGGCATACAGAAACTTAATGGGGTCCCCCTGCTAAGTACATGGTGCTGACCTAACACCTACCACATTGGTCCCAGACCCAGTGTACTGTGCTGAGGGAACCCCCTGGAACTTGGGGGATATAGTTACACGCTGAGGATGCCCAAAGGTAGGATTCACTCTTCTCAACCTACACCATCACTTAAAATATTTCCAATGACGGGAGTAGGATTTTAATAATGGGTGACGTGACTACTTTAAACGCACTGCCACCTCAGCTGAAGAACCTGGAGCTTGAAGGTTCACCTTCTAAAAAGCTAAAACTCAATTGGAAATGAGCTAAGGATGCTTGCAGGACAAGAGATTCTTTCAGAGGTTATGGGTACAGAAGGGAAAGTTTAGGGTTCATTCACGACCATCTGCATGATGAAAGAAAATCCCCCATGAAACAACCAGGATCACCTCCACCTGCTCCTTGGAAACTTTACCTGAGATCCCTCAGAATGAGTGGTACGGGAAGAAAAGCATACATGAATACCTTTGGCCACTAGAACAAGGCATCTACCTTGCACACTCCCAGGGAAGAGATTTGAGTTCAGAACTTGGGCAGCAGATCATTCTCCCTGGAAGCAAGCAGAACTATACCTTGTTCCCAAATTATTTGAACTATCTCTGAAAACCTCTCTGGGACAGTGCCATAATATCTGAGGAGGTAAAAGCCCTGAAGAGGTTGTCCGCAGGCCCAGTCTCCATCCATGGAAGACACACTGGAGAAAGAGAGATGAGATTGGTCTCTGCTCACACGCCTGTCACCTGGACTAGCAACCCAAAGTCAAAACTCGTGATCCCCGTTGATGATGTATGTAAGCTAAAACCACCTTGTTGTCTGCCCTGGCTTGTATATGTTAATCTTTTAGGACTGGAGAAAGATGTTCTAAGGCTTTCTGTACAGCATTTAATTACTTACAGTTCGAGGGTCTGCTTTTCTGATCCCCAGACCTTTCTTACAGGGCAGTCTGGCTCCTAGGGTGTCCGATCCTACCCGACTCGACTTTGTCATTACTGTCTGTAGTGGGGGAATCTCCAGAAGTCATCCTTCATCGAAATTCTGCAAGCTCAACCTTCACAGAGAGACTGAATCACTTCTGAGGATACTGCCACCACCTGGTCGTAATACTATGGGTCTTATTATGACTTTGGCAATTCTACCGTGGCATCGCCACAACTCCATCAGCAGGAGGATCGCCAAGGCCATGGTTCACTTGTGGGAGTGAGCCTTTTCAGGGGCCCACTGGTGCAGGGGTTCGCCCTTCTTTGTCCTTAAGTCCTTAGAATAACAAAATAGAGAATTAAGCTGTAATATCAAAGAAAACAGATTTATTAACCTCTCATGAGGGAGACTACGTCAATACAGTACCCTCAGGCCACTGTAGGAGGTAGTCCCAGGAGTACAGAAACCATGGCCCTTTTACGGCCAGTTTATAGCTGAGTAAGCATGAAGACTCAAAGAGGCGGTACAAGTATACACAAGAATAGCTATTCACATATATAGACAAGTAGAAACTACTTAGTGAACAGAGTGGGAAGAGTAATGAAACTGCTTGCATCAGTTGAAATAATCTGACAGTTACATTTGAGACAGGTGCATTCTAGCAGCTACATGCCTTTCTGATCATACATTGCTCTGGCTCAGTGCTGAAGGGGTTAACTATAATTGATGACTCAAGCGAAATACAAGGGCTGCCAACAGTGAAGACGGGAGAAGCACATGGCGAGCATATGGCTAACTAAAATGGCTGCCATAACCAAAATGGCTTCAGCTCATGCTAACAGCGATTTCTACTAGTTTCCACACACACACCTGCCAGATTCAGAGTTGAATCCAGGGCGGGCGGTGCGGTGGTGGTTTCACGGCAGTGGGCTGTTATGCTCACAGGAGAGCATATCATTCAACCAGCTGCCATGACAGTGCCTGCAGAACGTTCCTGCACAGTTTGGAATGCATGCCACACCATGCAGGAACAGGGATGCAATTTCAGGGGGGCACAACATGTGCCACCCCACATGCACCCCCAGGCCCAGATCCAGCAGAGGGCCCTGTTAGGGCCCCCTTAGTTGCCACCCTGTTCATGACAGGCTCACCACCACGAAAAGCGTGGTAAAAAGGCAACTCGTAATATTCTTGGCTGTGCCATCAGCAGCATCGCCAGCATATTCAGGCTGGTTGCAGACCGCTGGCCCAGCGGGATTCTTCATCCCGGTGCAGCCGGTAGTCTCATAGCGGTCCGACCATCACACTCTGAATACTGCAGATGGACCTGCAGTGAGGCAGTGGTCAGACCGGCTCCACAAGTACGGCAGTCTTGAGGACCGTCGTTCTCGTAATAAGGCCCTATGTCACTGGGTCCCACAACCCCAACAGGTGATTGACTAAAGGGTGTGTTCGGAATTGGGTTTCTGGTTGGCAGAGGTGTGCACCCTGTCCTAGCAGGAACTATAATCCTAGTCAGGGTAAGTGTAGTACACACTAAACATTTACCTGTGATCACCTTGTGATAGCTTGGCACAGAGAAGTCAGGCTAAACTAAAGAGGCAATGTGTAAAGTATCTGTGCACACACACACATTAACATCAGAAAAAAAAACACAAAAGTACTCCACACCAGTTTAGAAAAATAGCCAATATTTATCTGAGTAAAACAAGACCAAAATGATGAAATTCCAACATACATAAGTCAAGATATAAATTTTGCAAGTTTAAAATCCAGTCCTTTTAAATCAGTAGCTCCAACTGGGGCTATCTGGTCACGCTTTACCAAGGCAAATCCAAAAGTTCAGTCCAAACGCAATGGAGCGTGGGCTGGATACAGGAGTCACGCAGACTCACTGACAGTACCTTGGATGCGTTGAAGTTCAAGGATGATGCGTTGAACAAAGGAGGGGATGCGTCGCTGTCGAAGGTGATGCGTCGTTTTCAAAGTCGGGCAACATCATTGATGCGTCGATGTCAAGAGCGCCGTGCATCCGGAAAGGTGTTAATTGTGAACCGCTGGGCTGTAGACAATGCGTTGGCATGAAGCCACGCAGGTCTGGTGATGCGTTGGAGTGGGGGATGGGGCATCGCAGACTTCTGTGATGCGGTGCCCAAGATTCACGTGATTTGGAGGCGCTGCGTCTGCAAGGTTGGGGCTGTGCTGTAAATCGAGGTTGTTGCATCACGTAGTAGGCAAGCTGTCCACGGCTTCGGTGCAGACAGCGACAATGCATTGACATTGCATTGCAGAGGAATGCAGAGGTTATGATCAACATCTCAATGTCAATGCGTTGGTTTCTTGGGTTGCAGCACCAAACACTCACTTCCAAAGGCCCAGGACTGGATTTAGCACCTCTTGGCAGAGCAGGACTCACAGCAGAGGAGCCCAGTTGCTGGGAGCCATATGCAGGTGAATTATTTGATATCACTGAAACTTTCGAAACAGGAGGCATGCCCAACAAGCCCTTGGAGAACCTTTAGAGATGCAAGATGTAGAGAGCCAAGCCTAGTCCTCTCACTCCCAGGCAAGAAGCTTCAGGCCAACACAGCAAAGCAAACAGCAACGTGGCAGTCCCTCCTGGCAGCACAACAACTATTCTTCCTGATAGAATATCCTCAGTTCAAGAAGTGTTCTGATTACATGTTGTCAGAGGTCCAGTACGTATACCCATTTTAGCCTTTGAAGTAGTGAGATTTCAGAAAAAGGTCTTTGTAGTGCACATGACCCTGCTCTTTCTTGCCCTGTCTCCAGACACTCCAGGAGGTATGCAACCATTTGTGTGGGGCAGGCATAGCCCTATGCAGATGCAAGTGCCATCTCCTCCCTCTCATCCTAGCTCAGGAAGACCTATCAGCCTGGTGATGGACCATGAGGATGGACCATGAGGATATGCAGGGCACAACTCAGCTCCCTTTGTGTGTGACTGTGCACAAACCCCAGCTGTCACCCAACCCAGACATGTATTCTAAAGACAGGCAGAGGCATAGAATGGTTAAAGTAAGAACATTTCAACTTTCTAATAGTGGCATTTTCAAACTTGCAATTTAAAAAACAACTTTACTAAAAGATGTGTTTTTAATTTGTGAGTCCAGATACACAAACCTATTCTACCAATCTTTTCTCAATTGGAAGTTACACTTGTAAAGTGGTAGAAGGCAGCTACAATGCTAATCTATGGGAGAGATAGACCTTGCTATAGTGTAAATCAAATGTAGCAGTTTTTCACTGCCAGGATATGTAAAACTCCAAAGTACATGTCCTACCCAGGGCCTACCTTAGTGATGACTTATATGTAATTAAAGGGAACGTTTTAACCTGGCAAGTAGGTCAACTTGCCTGGTCGAAATGGCAGTTTAAAACTGCACAACAGGCTCTGCAGTAGCAGACCGGAGACATATTTTAAAGGGCTAATCCTGTCAGTGGCACAATCAGTGCTGCAGGCCCACTAGTAGCAAATGTACGGGCACTGGGCACATATAGTGCACTGTACTAGCAACTTATCAATAAATCATATATGCCAATTATGAAGAAACCAAATGTCATTAAAATTTAGACACAAAACACATGAACTTTAGCACGTGTCAGCAAACAAATGCACAGGGTCCAAAAGCCAGAAAAACGAAGTTCATCACAGACAAAACAGGAGGTCAGAAAGCAAAAAGTCAGGGGAAACCACGCCAAGAGATGCCAGGTCTAAGCTCAATATGCAGTCTGGTTCAAGGAAGAATTATCACTGTCAAGGCCATAATTCCTTTACCCTTACCCAGTGCTGGGCCTTTTGAGTGTCCATTGCCAGAGGAGAGGAGATATCTGACAGCAGCTTGTCCATCCTCAACCCTGGAAGCCAAACCTTCCCCAAGTCCATTCTCAGGTGAGCCCCTATAAACTGGAGATCCTGTGTCAATACCACATTGGACTTCTTCAGGTTCAACAAGAGTCTGTGCTCCCTCAACAAGACAGTCTTCCTGCTCTTGAAGCTAACCTTAAAATAAGAAGAGGATAAAAGCCAGTTTTCCAAATAAGGAAAGACTTGAAACCCCTTTGCATGGATTACACTTACCAAATTCACCAAAACCTTGGTGAACACGGGAAGTAGGTGTGCAGGGTATGCCACAGCATCCTCAAAATAACCAGGCAAGAGTTCAGAAGGTGAATGAGCAATAAAAATGTCTTTACATTTTGTTTTTATCTTGTCACATTTACTGTGTGTTCAAGGACAGAGGTCAAATGTCAGGCTATGTCTTATGACAAATTTCAGCTTATTCTTTTAATAAGGAGAATGAGGTTTACTTTTCTTTCTCTGGCTGCAAAATGAGGGGATTCTGTAAAGTAAACTATGTGACAGTCTTTCTGGGATAAAGGCAGTGAGGAAAGAAAGGCTGTGGGATTTAACTTTTAAGCATGCAACCACATTAAGATACATTTAAATGATCTCTATAAATATCCAGCCACGGCCCCTGCAGGCAAGAGCACTGGGGCCGGGTGACAGGGGGAATTTCAACGGACGATGATGAGGGAAAATTGAATAAATAATTAATTTTCCCTCTTCATCGTACGTGGAGATCCCCCCCCCACCTGGCCCCACCGCTCTTACCTGCATGGGCGCAGCTGCAAATATCTCAACATATATCAGCAGTTAGGAAAGCACAAATGAAGGACTTTTTTGTAATTCTGGAATGTGATGCTGAATGGGCTTGGCTTGTTTGCTGCACTTGTTCTTTCTGTGGCACTTGGATTCTTCACAATCCCAATGACTTCAGTGATGAAACATTGGTGGCAGCACCCCCACTGGGAAAATTGACCCAGCTCCACTGTTTGAAAACCCTTAATTTTAATAAATGCTTCTCAAGTAATCCCATATACTAAGGTGAAACGCTTAAGCGTGGTAAAGAAATGCACCTTTTTGATTTTTGAAGACACCTTGTCCTATGCTAACATGATCCTTTTTGCATGATTTACATGCCAGATACTTTCATGGCTCGGCTCGAGCACGGGTTCCTAGACCCAGACCCGATCCTTGACTCTGTTCTCTCTGTTAATGTCTTGGCTCCTCCACCTCAACGGTCCATGCTGCATAGTTGAAATGGTACGAGAGAGTGATCTTTCAAGGTGTGAACTCGAACCCCTGCGTTGTATGATTCAGTTTTGTCACACCCCCAATTGGGCCATGGCCGTCACTGAGGGCGTAAGTTGATCAACCTATCAACCTACACATTTTTTCAATGGTCAGAACGCTGTCTGTTATATTTTATTGTCAATAAAGAAAGCAACTTCACTGGTCAACAGGATTTTCTTGCACACTTCGAGTTGTTAGCCCAGGTGAAGTATTTTTTGCAGGAAGAAATCACCATGGGGCATATTATCAAGCACGGCGTTAAAATTATCGCCGCTTTAGCGGCAGAAAACTGCCACTAAAGCGGCGAGAATGGGCTTGATAATATGCCGCAGAGAATTCCAATAGAAGCCCGTGTTGACACCAGAAAATGGGCTTCTATGGGAATTCTCTGCGGCATATTATCAAGCCCATTATCGCCGCTTTAGTGGCCGTTTTCTGCCGCTAAAGCGGCGATAATGTTAACGCCCTGCTTGATAATATGCCCCAAGTCCCTTGGCAGCAATTCGGCGTCTTTCGGTGGTTTGAGGCATTTGGGGTATCGGCATCCAAAGATGAGCGCACGTGGTTTTAGAAACACGAGTCAAAGAGACCAAGGGCTGTGAATTTATCATCCGTGTAACCTCGCCATAACCGAGCATGCATACAAGCACACCCCACTCACGCGCACACAACCTCACGTGCACATGCGTCCTAAAAAACATAAACATTCTCTCTTTCTTGTTTCTACCGCTCACACCCCAATACTCTCTCTCCCTTTTACCCTCTTTCCTTTTTTCTGCTGGACACCGTTTTATCATTGGGAGTCAAATTATTTTATGGAACAAAATAAACACGCACAAAAAACATACCTGCCGGAAAGGTATAAGCGTTCTCTAAATGTCAATTCCACCATTGTCTTTTTTAAAAAAAAACATATATATCGCGAACTCGGACCAAGCTTTACATGATCACAAATTACATTGCACAAAGTCAAATAGATTCATTTTATATTTTTAGCCAAGGAAAGATTAAATGATTTGCCCAGAATCACAGAATAGCGAGCCAACGCCGGGATTCGAACTTGGTTTACTTGCGCCAAGGTCGTCAATCTATTCAAAACATCGCATCCCCATTTGCTCCAATATCGTTGTGCAGTGAAAGCTTTTATGACACTTCATGGCTTGCTTTTGAGCTCGGCCAGGTATCCAAACCCAGTGCGAAATGGCGCGTACCTACGCAGTGCTTTGACTTGCAGTCAGAGCTTCTCTAGATGAGACGCGCAGACCGAGCCTGCAGCGAGGCGCCTTCACAGGAGGCAGATGACACGAGACGACAACCCCTGTGCACCCCTGTGGCGAATTCAGTGAGCCGTGAGACAAGGTCTCTTACAAACGGAGACATGTCCTAGGAGGGCGACACCCACCGCTTCTTTTTCCCTATACTTCATGATTTTTTTATGCGATATTTATTTTTCACTCCACCTCATCTCTTTTACAATACCCGTTTCTTTTCCCTCTGTAGTTAACATTTTCACCCCTCCGCCTGGTGCCTGACACCTTGTACCTTAATCCCAAAACAGGCTGATTTGAAAAAGTCAGACTGAGGTAAATTGAGGAGAAACCGTTGTCTATTGAAAGATGGCGATGTTCAAGGTGAACGGTTTCTGAGAGGAAGTACTCAGCTTATTAAAGAAGTTTGGAAATAAGAAGTAAAATTAGAGAGTGTAATTGGATGTTTTTGGTGCAGAGCGCCAGAGCCCGAGGCGGGAATTAGGATGGATAATAACGAGCCACATTCAGGGAACGCCTGCCAAGGGGGGCTTGGGGGGGGAAGGCGACCGCAGGGAGTCCCCACCCCCGGGCAGTTTGGGAGGGGGTGTGTGGAGGGAGGGGTTTGCTGGCCCTGCGCGGCCGTTTTTGAATTTGGGCTTGCCAGTAGGGAAAATGTAGCCCAAATGCAGCCCAATTATAGCCCAAAAGTAACTAAATGTTGCGCAGGTATAAATACCTTGGGCGCCCGCTCCCGGCCACCATTTTAGGTTTGGTGACCTGGTGGCCGGGAGCTAGGCTAGTGGCGTGTTTTTTGTTCCTGTCAGCAGTGTGAGGTTTATTGGTGTCTGGTTTGCGATGGCGTCCCAGGATTATAGAGTGTTGGAGGCTCTCAGGCTCTTGTCGGAGGCCGGTCGAATGGATTTGGTCATCGGGGAGGTTGCGGGGCCGTCGCGTCCCCCGCGGCAGGCCTCGGCTGGAGTGGCGGCTGCGGTGGCAGCGTGTACGTCTCCGAAGCGGTCGCGGCAATTACCGGTGAGTGAGCGGGGACGCCCGCGCGTGTGGAGAGCGGTCCCCGCTCGTTATGGCCAGGCCGGTCGAACAAAGGTGCTGGGGGAGGCGGGTGTTGGTAATGCGGCGGGGATCGGGGTCGGTGCCAGTGGTTCTGCGGAGCGTTCCCTGTCTCCCCCCGCGGTGGGGGTTAAGCGCGGAGGCGGGCGCGGCATCAAGAGGCGCTCGGCGTCTGTGCCTGAGGTGGCGTTATGTAGCGCGAGGGTGGGGAGCGCTGTTACGAGTGTGGGCGGGCCGGCGGTTGTGGCGCAGGTGGCGGGGCTCGAGCATGGGACAGATCTGTGGGTCGGGCCAGCGGGTTTTGGTTGCGGGGATTCTTCTTTTGTTGCGGGGAGTGCGGGAGGGTTGGAGGCAGATTTGGAGCGGTCCAGGACGCAGGTGCCAGATAGGAGGGGTGGGTTGAGGTATGCTGAGGCGGGTGTCTCTGCGGAGAGGCTCAGGGGGTGTGGTGAGGCAGCACCTAGCAGCCCGTTATTGTTTTCGCCGGGTTCTTCGTTGGTGGGTGTGGGTTTTTCTGTGGGGGAGAGCTCTATGGGAGAAGGGGAATGGGCGCAAGTGGAGGGGTGGTGTCCGGCGCAGGATGTGAGGATGCAGGAGGTGTCAGAGTGGGGGAGTTCTGCACAGTTAATTGACCAGGGAGGGGCGGTTTGGCGTTCAGCGGGCGAGGAGTTTGGGGGGAGGGATGGCTAAGGGGGAGTGGGAGGGGATGGGTGGTTTGGGGGGAATAGTGAAGCGTCTGGGGGGGCGTTTGAGGGCGAAGGTTTGGACATTTTTCCCTCCTGGGCCGAAGGTGTCCGGGGTTGTAGTGAGGAAGGTGCAGTGGGTTGGTCAGGCGTGCGGGGGCAGGACAGGGTGGGGGGTGCCAAGGAGTGGGTGGTTTATGGGGCGAGCGGTCGTGCCAGGAGGAGGTCGGGCAGGTCGCTATCTTTGGGGGAGGAGTATGGCGAGGCCTCGGCGTCCGTTTTGGGGCACGCTAGGTTGGAGTGGAGCGGGGACGAGGAGGAGATGGTGCCGTCGCAGATCGGGGGGGTAGGGCGAGCGGGTGTGTATGGCGGTGCTTTATCAGGCGCGGGTTTGTTGAGCGGTATCGGGTCGCGGGAGGCTGGTAGTTTTATGGCTCCCGGCACACCAGTCCAAATTTTTTCTTTTCAGGATAGGTCAGGTAGCAGAGCAGCAGACTCGGTAGGGCGAGGTGCGGCCCAATATCGCCGAGGAGAAGGGAGGATGAGGCCTGGCGCGGCACATTCCGTACCGGCGGGGGATCCCGTCGCGGCCAGCTCACGAAGGTCAGGCGCGACCTCGCTGGCCCCTACGTCACGGCGATCAAGGTGGATGGACTTTTCTGATAAAATGGATGTTTGCGTTAAGCGTGGTAGAGGGGAGGACCGGCGAGTACAGTCGGCTCCCCTGCAAGGTGGTTATAAGGCCATGGAGGCCGCTGGTGCTAATGTAGGGTCCGGTAAGGCCCGAGTGGTGGATTTTGCAGAGGAGGCGCTGATGGTGGAGGAGCCATTACTGCTCGACTATGACGAGGATAGCCCCGAGGAAGGGGAGATACGGGGTGATGAGGTGGGGGGACACTCTCATGCTTCTCGTAGTCTGTTTCAGGTTCCGGGTGTGGCACCCATTGCACAGTCCGTGGTGGTGAAACCGGCAGGAGAGCACGGCCCGTCAGTGAGGGCGCATCCTCCAAGGGATTCTTCGGCACGAGCGGTGAAGCGGTCGGAGTCGGTCCGCACACCCTCTTTAGAGCCAGGTGAGAGCGCGAAAACACAGGCCAAACCTATTATGGTGTCTGTGGGGTCTGGGGAGGATGGGGGTGGGGGTGTGTCGGAGATGAGATTATATAGAGGCAAGTATGTGAAGGACACGGGGGTTGGCACGGGGACGGAGGGAACATTGTCGGGGACCAAGGTGGAGAGTTGGTCTCAGGTAGAGGCAGGCGATGGGAAGGAGAAGCCGCAGAGCAAGGAATTAAAGATCAAGAAGCTCCCGTATATGGGGGTGACTAAGCCTCTGGGGGCGCATTTGATGCTGGCTACAAAAGAGCGTATTTGGAAGGGTGAATATGTAGAGATTCTGAAGCTGTTGCACAGGGAGGTGAGGTCCAAGGAGGGTTCTAAAGAGGAGGAATATGAGTTGGCCAAGCGCCCTAAGGTGCCGCTGACGATAGAGAATTGGACGGCGGCGTTCTTAATTTATGCTAGTGTTTACTGTGAAAAGTTTCCCGAGCGCTGCGTAGCCATATTTAAGTATATGGACGTTATACGAAAGGCTCAACTCACTGGTACTGGTTATGCTTGGGCTCAGTATGTCGAGGAATTTCGGGCCCGTATGGCTTGGGATTCTGAAGCTAAATGGGGTGAGCTGGATAATGACCTGTGGCAACATACCATGGGGGCCGCGCCAGGGGGTAAGACGATTTTTACGGCTAGTGGTCTGCCGCTAGTTTACCGGCCCTTTCAGGGAAAGCCCACCCGGGATGGGGTGGGAGGCTCAGCCGCATCAGACTGGGGTCGGGGCTTGTTGGGATTTCAACAAGGGCCTGTGCACTCGGGAGTATTGTAAATACAAACACGAGTGTTCTAAGTGCGGCAAGCGGCACCCCCTCGTCAACTGCTGGGGAGTTAGGCCATCAGGAGGGCAGCAAGCAGGTGCAGGGATGTCTGGCAGCGCGCAGCAGTCACAGGGTGGGCGAGGGGGTAGGGGCGCACAGGGTTCTGGGCCAAAGGGCTCCTACACCAATTAAATTGGCTAGGCTACAGGATGCCTTGGACGGCTACGAGGACTTGGTGGCAAAGCAGACTCTTTTGGATGGCTTCAGGTGGGGTTTTCATTTGGGGTACCACGGGCCCCGGCAGAGACGGTGGGCGGATAATTTGAAATCCGCATCAGAGCACAAGCTGGTGGTGAGGGAAAAATTGCGTAAAGAAGTGCATGAGGGGAGGATGGCAGGCCCGTTTGGAGAGTGGCCAGTTCCTAATTTGATCATTTCCCCTATTGGTGTGGTGCCCAAGAAAGAGGAGGGGCAGTTTCGGCTGATTCAGCATTTGTCATGGCCTGAAGGGTCGTCAGTCAATGATTTTATCGATGAAGACGCTGCTTCGGTGTCATACTCCTCAGTTGACGTCGCCATGTCACTGGTTGTGGCCGCGGGCGCAGCTGCAGGGATGGCAAAGTGCGATATTAAGTCGGCTTTCCGGCTGCTCCCGGTTCATCCGGACGACTGGCCTTTGTTGGGCATACAATTTGAGGGTGAATGGTATGTGGATAAGGCGCTACCTATGGGTTGCTCGGTGTCATGTGCTCTTTTTGAGCTTTTCAGCACTTTTTTGCAGTGGTTTTTCACGCATCGCACTGGTCACAGCTGGGTCACACATTATTTGGATGATTTCTTTTTTGTGGGCTCTCCGGGCTCTTCGGAGTGCCGGCGTGCGCTGGAGTCGTTTCAGGAGCTTATGGAGGATTTGGGGGTGCCTTTGGCTCCGGAGAAAACAATGGGGCCGGATACTGTCATTTCATTCCTGGGCATTGAACTTGACTCAGTTGCGATGCAGGCTCGGTTGCCCGCGGATAAGAAATCCAAAATGTTGGTTTTGCTGGACGAGATGTTGGCACGACCGAAGGTGACGGTGAAGGAGATACAGGTGTTGCTAGGCCATCTGAATTTTGCTTGTAGGGTGGTTCGGGCGGGGCGGACTTTCTGTCGGCGCCTGGGCCGGGCTTTAGCAGGCCGGCACCTGCCTCATCATCATGTGCGCTTGTCGGCAGGGGTGAAGGAGGATCTGCGGATGTGGTCCTTTTTCTTGCACTCATTTAACGGGGTGCCTTTGGCCAGGGACGAGGATGTACAGTGGGATGTGCAGCTGTTTTCAGATGCAGCGGGCAGTGAGGGTTTTGGCATTTACTGGCAGGGGCATTGGTGTGCAGAGCAGTGGCCTCAGGAGTGGAAGAATGGTGGGCGGAGCATTGCCTTTTTGGAACTTTTCCCACTTTTGGTGGCTTTGACCATTTGGGGCAGAGAGCTGGAACACAAGAGGGTGCTTTTCCGTGTGGACAACATGGCGGTGGTGCAAATAGTCAATTGACAATCGGCCAGGGATGAGCAGATTTTGAAATTACTGAGGGTGTTTGTGCTGGGCTGTTTGCGCTATGACATTTCATTCAGGGCTTTGCACGTGCCGGGCGTGGACAATGACATTGCGGATGCTTTGTCTCGTTCACAGTGGGGGAGATTCCATGGGCTGGCCAAAGAGGCGGACAGGACACCGACCCCGATGCCGGAGCACCTCTGGTCGGTCGGCAACGCAGGGTGTTTCAACTGGTGGTAGGTTCCTTGTCGGTTTCCACGCGTACGGCGTATACATTGGCATGGAAGGAATTTTTGGCCTCAGGAGCTTGTAGGAGGGAAGAGCCGGGGCGCAGTTCAGAGGATGTGGTTCATTTTATCCTTGACCTCATTGAGAAGGGTCTGTCACGAGTCACTAATGCGGGGAAACTGGCAGGGGTTGCCTTCATGGGTAAGCTTTTTTGGGGTTATGCCCCGTCTGCCGGGGAAATAGGACGCAGGATGCTTGAGGGTTGGGCGAGAGAACGGGGTGGTACTGGGGTGTCCCGTTTGCCGATTTCCTGGCAGACGCTGGCTCGTTTGCTGGCTGTGTTGCCCGCAGTTTGCACAGATTTTGAAGTTTCATTGTTTTCTACCCTTATGGTTTTCATGTTTTTTGGAGCTTTCCGGGTTTCGGAGCTTCTGGGGACCAAGGTGAAGCGGGGTATTTGTTGGCAGGATGTTTTCCTATCGGACACAGGTGTACACGTTTGGTTGTCCAGTTCAAAAAACAGATCAGAAGGGGGTTGGTAAAGGGGTTTGGTTGGAAGCAGGATCCCCTAGTTGCACATGTCCGCTGCGCTTGGCGAGGCAATGGAAGACGCTCTCAGGGGGGGATGGGGGCGAGTTAGTTTTTCAACACATAGATGGGGCGCGCGTCTCTATCAGCTGCGTATGGTCCTGCGTAAAGGGTTACAGCAGTTGGGATTGGATGGAGCTCAGTTTGGGACACATTCTTTCAGGATTGGGGCAGCGACTGAGGCGCATAACCGGGGTTGGTCACAAGGCGATATAATGCGCTTGGGGCGTTGGTCATCTTCCTGCTTTCACAAATATGTAAGGGAAAATCCTCCTTCGGCGCCTGCGTCCACTGCTTTGGTTTGAGTCTCATATGTGTTTTTTCATTTCAGGTTCGGTGGCCGGACCACACACGAGGGAATTGACGGTGTGGATTGTGGGGCATTCCTTCGTCAAGTGGGCGCACGTGCAGGCGTGCAAAAGTTATTTTGGGGGGGAGTTTGGGGTTCAATAGCAGCCTTTTTCGATTGGTATGGAAGGGGAAGGGGGGTATGCTTTGGAGGGAGCTGATCCCCTGTCTGAATAAAGCCATGGTGCAGGGACAATGCCCGGATATTCTTTTAATTCACTTGGGGGAGAATGATCTTTGTAGTGTGAAAGGGGTGGTATTGTTGCGAGCCATGAAAAGAGACTTGGCGTTGTTGAAGGAGCATTGGTCTGGTTGTCATGTCCTCTGGACAGAATTGGTCCCGCGGAGGGTGTGGAGAGGGGCTTTGAAGCCCAGGGCGATTGATAGGTCACGGAGGAAAGTGAATTTGGAGGTCTCCAGGTTTTGTCGGGATTTGGGCTTTGGGAGAGTTACCCACAAAGATATCCGCTTTGAGGCGGTAGAGTTTTTTCGGGGAGATGGGGTCCATTTGTCGAGGTTGGGCATGGATCTTTATTTGTTGGAGCTCAGGGAGGTCTTGTCTCGGTGCTTGAGTGGGCAGAATCAGGCGCGTCGTGTTTAAAGTCCCTTTTGTTGGGGGCAGAAAGAGGGGAGGGTAGTTGCACCGCCTCCCTCTTTCTGGGTGGCGGGGGTTATGGTGAATTCTGGTCAGTTTTACCGGAGGTTGGTGGAGTTATTGTGGTTGAGTTGGGTTATTGACAGGGAAAGGTTAGTTTGGTAAGTTTAGTTCGGTTACACAGTTTGGGGGCCGATAGCTGAAAAGGGGCAGGCAGGGGAGTTTTGGTTAACAGAAGGTTTGGATTTAGAGATTGTTGGGGGGGTTATACAGGAGTGTAATGTTTTATAATGTTTTATATTGTTGTAATTTTGTAATGTACGGGCGGGGGCGGGCTCGAAGGTATTTAGGGGAGGGGGCGGGGGGCGGGGGGCGGGGCTAGGCATGTTATATTTAGTGAGGCCTAGTTTTGGAAGGCGTTTCGGCCAAGGATTTTAATTTGTAATGTGCACCTGTTTCCAATAAAGCGGCCTTTTACACACAATAATCTTGTCAGTGGCCTGCTTCCCCCCTCCACCCCTCCCTCCCAAGATCTTCCCGGTTTGGGCATACGCTGCTCTGCTCCCTGCCTGTCAGCCAGTGTCTATCGCCTCTCTCAGAACTGCATGTGCAATAACACAGAGGGTTAGCAAAGAGGCGTAGGACATGTGCAACAACACAGGTGTGTTAAGAGGCGTGGGACATCTGCAACCACACAGGTTTGTCAAGAGGCGTGGGACATGTGCAACAACAAAGAGAGTTAGGTAAGAGGAGTAGGACATGTGCAACAACACAGAGGGTTAGCAAAGAGGCGTAGGACGTGTGCAACAACACGGGGTTAGTTAAGAGGCGTAGGATGTGTGCAACAACACAGAAGGTTTGTTAAGAGGTGTAGGACATGTGAAAAAACAGAGGGTTAGTTTAGAGGGGTATGACGTGTGCAACAACACAGAGGGTTAGGTAGGACATGTGCAACAACACAGAGGGTTAGTTAAGAGGCGTAGGACATGTGCAAAAACACAGATGGTTAGTTTAGAGGGGTAGGACGTGCAACAACACAGGCGGTTAGTTAAGAGGCGTAGGATGTGCAACAACACAGAGGGTTAGTGAAGAGGCGTAGGACGTGTGTATCAACACAGAGGGTTAGGTAGGACATGTACAACAACACAGAGGGTTAGGTAGGACATGTGCAACAACACAGAGGGTTAGTTAACAGGCGTAGGACATGTGCAACAACACAGAGGGTTAGTTGAGAGGCGTAGTACGTGCAACAACACAGGGTTAGTTTAGAGGCGTAGGACGTGTGCAACAACACAGAGGGTTAGTTAAGAGGCGTAGGACGTGTGCAACAACACAGAGGGGTAGTTTAGAGATCTAGGACATGAAACAACACAGAGGGTTAGTTGAGAGGCGTAGGATGTGCAAGAACACAGAGGGTTGGTTGAGAGGCACAACACAGAGGGTTAGTTGATAGGCTTAGGATGTGCAACAGCACAGAGGGTTAGTTAAGAGGCATGGGACATATGCAACAACAGAGAGGGTTAGTTTAGAGGCATGGGACATATGCAACAACACAGAGGGTTAGTTGCAGGCGCGCAACACCCATTGGACTCAAAGGGCTTCAGCCCCCCCCGTCGTGTGTGGCAGCCCGGGATGAGAGCAGCTTCCCGGTTACACACACAGCCGCACCCAAGCACTTCACAGGTCTTTAAAAGACCATTTGCATGAACACAGCCGCACCTGAGCACTTCACAGGTCTTTAAAAGACCATTTGCATGTTAATGAGGCCTCACTGTTGTTTCACCCCTTCTAAGAGCCCCTGCAGCTCCACTCTGCCTAGTGCTTAAAGATTCAGCCCCTCCCGAAATTTTTCTTAGCCTACCCCGAAATTTGGCCCTTGTTGCGCCTCTGGTTAGTTGAGAGGCGTAGGACGTGCAACAGCACAGAGGGTTAGTTAAGAGGCATAGGACGTGTGCAACAACACAGAGGGTTAGTTGAGATGCGTAGGACGTGCAACAACGCAGAGGGTTAGTTGAGAGGCATGGGACATGTGCAACAACACAGAGGGTTAGTTAAGAGGCATAGGACGTGTGCAACCACAGAGGGTTAGTTGAGAGGTGTACGACGTGCAACAACACAGAGGGTTTGTTGAGAGGCGTAGGACGGGCAACATCAGAGTGTTAGAGAAGAGGCGTAGGACGTGTGCAACAACACAGAGGGTTAGTTCAGAGGCGTGCAACAACACAGAGGGTTAGTTGAGAGGCATGGGGCATGGGTAACAACACAGAGGGTTAGTTGAGAGGCATAGGGCGTGCAACAGCACAGAGGGTTAGTTTAGAGGCATGAGACGTGCAATAGTACGGAGGGTTAATTAAGAGTCATGGGGCATGTGCGATAGCACAGGGGTTAGTTAAGAGGCGTAGGACGGGTAACAACACAGAGGGTTAGTTAAGAGGCATAGGACATGTGTAACAACACAGAGGGTTAGTTTAGAGGCGTAGGACGTGCAAGAACACAAAGGGTTAGTTAAGAGGTGTAGCACATGTGCAACAACACAGAGGGTTAGTTAAGAGGCGTAGGACGTGTGCAACAACACAGAGGGTTAGTTGAGAGGTGTAGGACGTGTGCAACAACACAAAGGGTTAGTTACGAGGCGCAGGACGTGTGCAACAACACAGAGCGTTAGTTGAGAGGCCTAGGATGTGTGCAACAACACAGAGCGTTAGTTGAGAGGCCTAGGATGTGTGCAACAACACAGAGGGTTAGTTGAGAGGTGTAGGATGTGTGCAACAACACAGAGAGTAAGTTTAGAGGCGTACCTCATGCAACAACACAGAGGGTTTTTTGAGAGGCATGGGACATGGGACATGTCTATGTCGTGCAGGAACTGGTGTGCATGCACACAGGGGGGCACATCTCGTGCCCCCTTGTGTGCATCCACAGGGCATAGAGGCACCAGGGGGCTCGGTTGGGCCCCCTTCGTTTCCTCTCCGCTAAGGTTTTCATTGAGAAGGAACCACCATGAAAACCATGGTGGTGGGGAATCTCCCAATACGCTTGGCAGGACCGTGGAGGTCTCGACAAGCATATTGATGCTCCTACACTGCCGCAACACCACCTGGGACCTCGTGATTCATAATAGGGTGGTTGGGAGACTGCCACCGCTGCGCCCCTGGAGTCTGGCGGTCCACGTAATTAGGGCCTTAATGAGTTCAACTCCTATCCAACAACCTTCTGTTCCTGCTAATAGGATGGAGTCCAATAATGGGCTAGAAAAGGCTCTTAAACTTTGTTGGGAGTAGAAATTGGTGGCTCTACTGATTTATGAGGCCTGCTTCTTGCACACATTCTCAGATAACTGATTGCAGGTCCCTGAGTTGTGTAATAGCCCTAAGGCGGTTCACCTGGGATTACTCCCCTAGATGATACGTGGATTTACTCTACAAGAAAGAAAGGGGAAGACACTATTTCAGAACACAAGAACTACAATGCAATACACTTGCATTTTAGTGTAATTAATTTGATAATTCTCGTTTTCTGTAGTTTACAACCAAAATAGAAACTAAAATAATTGCCAGCCCAGAGGATGTCACCATATTCTCGTAATTACTTTCAGTCTTTCATGATAGTAAGAGGTTAAATGAAGTTCACATCACTTAATTTTTAATTCAGTTAAATTAATCCTTACAGTCGGATTCATTAAAACCATCACAATATATAAACACTACAAAGAAGTAATCCAGATTCAACATCTGAGACCATATAAAACACCTAGTCTCCTAGGAGCAAATCTTGGTGGAACCTTTAAAGCAGAAAATAAAAGAAACCTGCTAATTAGGCCAAATCTATCTTTAATTGATATAAAACGTCATTGTCTATAAAGAAATTATTTAGCAGCACACTAAACAAAAGCAATTACAACAACAATGCCATATTTTTACTTCTGGAGAAGCACACCTCACTCCAGAAATTAGTGACCAATATCCACATTCTAACCTGGATTGTAATAAACACTTTAACACAAGTTTCCAATATACTACTAATTAACTTCATAGTCGAAAAAATATTCTCCTACCAAGCACTCCTTACTTTTCTGCACTCCAAAATTAAGAAGAGTTGGTTATTGAAAGAGAGCTGTCCACTCAGGAAACTTTGTCCTCCTGTCCTATGTTGGTCTGCTGGCAAATAGTGCAAAAATTCCCAGGACATCAGTCTAAGGATGGTACTGTGTTCCTCTTACATTATCAGAGGAAACCCTTGTGATAATCAAAACCCAAATGGAGTTTTCCCTAAAATGGATGAAGGCTTTCACCCACTGAAGAAGCATATTTAATAATTGGCCCCTCCTCGCGAGACATATACTCTCCTTTTGGTATGGTAGGTGCTTGAGATCTAACATAAAAAATGCATATGTAACCTTCCGCCATCTCTTACCTGGTGCATCACCGTAGTCACTTTACAGTAACTAGGGGCAGGGGTGCCTTTTAATTCCTATTGAACTTTAAACTCTTGTCACAAGTCAGGGCAGCCCCAGCTGCACCCTTTTCATTGTTGCATTTGCATGACAAAGGATTTGGCTTAAACCATTTGAGTCTAATTTGCAAAGTACAGTAATTTCCAGGAATGAGTCTGAGGAGGGTACCTATGGGAGGTATCCCTTGCATGGCCTGATAATGGATTTGTAAAGCTGGATGTATGAGGAATTTGATTGAAGGCGGATCCATAATTTGACCATGATACAAGTTACTATTGGTAAAGCGAAGAATAAGCGCTGGGCAAAGTGTCTGCCCACGGAGGATTTTCCTACCAAGGGAGAAGTCACATAGTAATGTGTCAGATATCTTCTTTGTGCCAGGGCAGGGATCTTGGATTCCCAATCTCTTCATCAGACTGGGGGCAAAGGCTTCCAATGCAGATTTTCTGAAGAAGGAATCACTACCTGCTGGATGCAGTAGATTACTAGACTGTATATTCTTAGGCGAACCCAACTTTTGGAGACATCAGCCCAGTTGCCTTGTGGCTAAGGAGCTGGGCATGGAAATAGGGTTGTGATGTTACTCCAGGTGACACACGTCACAAGGAAAGAAGGCAGCTCCCCGTGCTTGCAAAGGGATGCTTCAGTTTGTACCTGCAGGAGAATTCTCTTTAGAAATGGAGACAGCAGCTCAGACCCCCTGGTCCTGTGTCTTTCCCCCATTTGATTCCCCCCACCACCCATTTTGATACTGAGGGTATCTTCAGGGTGCAGTTCTAACCCGTTAGGGTTGAGGATTCCTCTTTGGGCCAGTGGCGCTGGAACAATATCAAGAGTGGGGATGCTGGCCATCAATTTTCCATCAATTAAGTCTTAGGGGTTGTGAAAAATCCGAGGGGCAAATTCACAAACTGCATTTTGTAGTACTTTTGTAGTAATGCAATAGTACTACTGACACACTAAAAATGCTATTAACTAACCTACATCTAGCGGTCTATGCCTCCGCTGCTCCCACCTTTTCTGTGCAGAGATCTCTGACCGAACTGCGGCGGTCTCTGCAGACCCGGATATGCGTTTTAGGAGTAAATCTGGGAGGGATGGGGGAGTGGCTGGAAAATTGGGAATATTTAAGAATAAATGGGAGTGGTTCATGGAGGAGGAAGGCAGGGGTTAAGGGAATTCTAGCAGGAGGTTTAAGGACGGACATGCACCCACTCACAAAACAGTTAGCCTATTGCTATTCGCAAATTGCACATCTATAGTTACTGCAGCCAAACAAACTCAAAATAGTAGTAAACATGCTGCTGCTTGGAGCAGGAGTATGTCCAGTACTACATATGGCCAACTAGTGGTACTCCAATACCCACCCATAAAAAATAATGTAGATAGGGGCTTAAAATAAAAGCTCATAGGATCTAATGGTGAATTAAAGAAACTTATTTTAACTTTTTGAAAATACAAATACATTTAATTTAATGTCCATATATAGATAAAATAATGATTCGATTACTGTAAAAAATTATGTTAACATTTTATAAATTTAAAAATGAATGCAATTTTATAAACAAATAATTCAAATAATATGTATAAATTCTATATGTACATTTTCATAATTTGTACTACATGATATAACTGTTATACTTTGTTTTTTAAATTCAAATCTTAAAAAATAATTTCAATGTATTATATTAGAACAATTACATATTTCATTTTAAATTAATGTAATGCTGTAGCACCCTTTTAACTTCATTCTGCATTTAAAATAAATATTTGAAATTAGTTTACATTTATATTTAGCTTAAAAATATTTTACTAGTTTTATAGAACTTTAATAAACTTTTTCCTATTCTTAACCAGATGAAGATCTCCAACCTGGCACGGAGATGACTGCCTCCATGTGAAAAGTCGCAAGTAATTGTAATTGGATTTATATAGTGCTTACTAACCCTGAATACGCGTAGAAGCGCTTTATAGCTTTATAGGTGTTTGTGTAGTGTAGGGGGTCGTGCTGGGGCTAGTGTTTTAAGGTTCAGGGTAGCGCAGTGGTGTTTGGGTAGTTTAGGGGGTCATGCTGGGGCTAGTATTTAAGGGTTTAGGGTAGCGCAGTGGTGCTTGGGTAGCGTAGGGGGTCATTCTGGGGGTAGTGTTTTAGGGTTTAGGGTAGCGCAGTGGTGTGTGGTTAGTGTAGGGGGTCATACTGGGGGTAGTGTTTTAGGGATTAGGGTAGCGCGAGAAGCACACTACTCCGGATCCCAAGGTTAGTGGTTGGTGGTTAGTTCACTGTTTATTGTTGATTATCGTGGTTAGTCATGTGCTCTCAAGAAAACTTGTATCCATTTACTGCAGTTACTTTGTGATCTTGTAAATTAGCCTCCCCGCGCCCACGGTTCTAGGCAGCGGAGACATGTACTGCTGCTTCCAGCGCCCCTATAATGGAGGAATCGTTACCCAGTAGTGCCCAGCTTTTAAAATCCCACTGGACTTTTCTAGAGGCCGCCTCCCTGTCAAAGACATAAATGTTCCATGCATAAGGACCCAGTGACAAGGACTGGGACAGGGACTGGGCTGAGCGTATGTGTCTGAGAGCCGGAAGGGGTTTCGTTAGCCAGCAGGGGCTGAAAGGGTGTTCAGGAAACTGCAGATGGTTGCATGTTTCACCCGAGGCAGGTGTTTTGAAATAAATAGGGTTTTTCATATAAAGGACACCTCAGAAACTAATATGGACTATGCACTGCATAATAAATCTGGACGGCAATTTTTGCACCAGTGCTCAGCACTACTAGTAGGTCTGAATGTAGTGTAGCCCTTTTGTTGAAATCAAGTGATCACTGGTTTATTGTTTTGGACCACTATAAAATTAATGAAGAGTTGCCTCATTATTTGGAACTCTTTCTCAAAGCCTATAGGTTTATAGCTTTATTGATTGTGACAACCTGTTATCAACGTCTGTAGGCAATGAGTATTGATATCGAATGCTCTTTGTCAAAGCCAATATAGAGATGTCTAATTTAATTTAATTTATATTTTAGTTGTAGTATTTATCTGTGTGTAGAATAAAGTACTTTTTATATTAAAAGTAGAAGCACTGCCTGGATAGATAGTGTGACTGAGTGTTATGATTATCTCTACTGGGTGCTCAGTTTTGGACCCAATGGTAAGACAGAGCCAGAACATAAGGGCTACAATTCTGCAATTGACACAACTGCAGCCGAGTAACCCTTAGTTACACTCAGACCCCCAAGTAGTTCACACACCCCAATAAGGAAAACATTTCTTTCCTAGGTCAGTTCTGTGAAGCAATATAATACATGCGGATTTTATTCTTTTTCAGACCCACATAAGTAACAACAAAAGCACTTATATATTTCATTTTGTCAATGTCACCTAACTGCTTGCAGGGGAAGCTATGAAACGCCTACTTGGAGGAAACCTTCTCTAAGATATACATGCAGTGGGATCAATTTGTATCAGTGTTTAGCACCTTCAGACCTTGGTTAATTTAAGGGAGTACTGTCTTTTTTTGACAAGTGTGTCATAACTGTACTAGGCCTGGGCTAAAATTCCGTTCCGCTCGCGGAAATTGCGATAATTTGACATTTTTGCGTTCCGTGGAGAGCACGAAAATGTCAAAATATCGATTTCGATACTAACATGTATAAGGTCCTTAATACGTACATACGTTGGAGAGCTTAAAAACTGTTACCCGGCAAACCGTGTCATTTCCATTCTCATGACTAAATACATCTATAAATTGCCGTAATTCTAAATAGAAGACTTAAAAAAAAATATCTTTCAAAATAAAATTAAAAAAAACCTGCTAATATTTATCATCACTATGGTTTTAAATTAAAAAACTGTGAGCATTGGTAAAGCGTACAGCTACCCCTGGAAAGCTGTGCCGGCGCTCAGAGGCGTCGGAAAGATTAAGCAAGGTGTTGCCCACAGTGACATAGTGGTGAGCTAACATGCCGGTGGAGCCGGGAATCGAACTGTGAACGCTGTTTTAAGAAGTCAGGTATAATAGCTGCTGCGTGACACTTTTTCCACACTTGTATGTTAATTACTGCTAATTAAGTTTCAAACATTGTTATATTATAACTTATAACAGACTACTGTTACAGTTAGTTTTTCACTACAAAAAGTGTGCACGTCTTTTTAAAATTTACTTAAAAACAATATAGTTTTCAGGGACATTGTAGTTAGAAATTAGCATTTATAAAGCCTTTGAAATTCACTGAAAAAAACATAGGTTTTACAGACGTTATAGTTATAAATTAGCTTTTAAAAAACCTTAGAAATTCACTGAAAAAACCATAAGTTTCAGGGGCGTTATAGTTAGCTGGACATTTCACACGTACAAAACCATGGAAATTCCACCGTTATAGTTAGTTCAGCTAACTATAACTCGTGCCCCCGCAATGCACTGCTCATGACGTCACATATTACATCATTCATGGCATGGTCAGTGACATCACTGATGACATCACTGATGACATCACTGATGACATCACTGATGACATCACTGATGACATCACTGATGACATCACTGATGACATCACTGATGACATCACTGATGACATCACTGATGACATCACTGATGACATCTCAAATGACATCTCAAATGACATCACTGATGACATCTCAAATGACATCACTGATGACATCACTGATGACATCTCAAATGACATCACTGATGACAACAGTAACTTTAAAGACAGGAAGTTGTCAGTGCTTCTGAACCCATACGACCAGTCGAGGCGGAGGCAGAGATCTGACGTAGGCCTGCAATCTGAGGGTCGATCGATCCGTTCTCTGGACTCCTCTCTGCATCGGGACATTGGCTGCTTTCCTTTTGTAATAGTAATAACAAAACCCCAGGGCCAGAATGCAAAACCCACACGAGCATAGCAGCCAAGGTTTCAGATTGCTATGTGTGAAATTTTCATAATTTCAGAGAAATTATGAGGGACATTTTAACGACTATGAGTGACATTTTCTCAGGAGGAAAATTACGCAATAAATACGCAGAAAACTTATAAATTTGAGAAATTACACCGATTTGAGCCACTAGAAACTCCAAGTTAACTGCTGCAAAGAGTAAGAAATGATAGTTAAACGAGTTTCATTTATCATCAATCAATCAATCAATAATTTGTAAAGCGCACTACATACCCGCAAGGGTTTTAAGGCGCTGAGGGTGGGGAGAAGGGGGGTGCTGTTGCTACTGGTCAAACAGCCAGGTCTTGAGTTGTCTTGTGGTAAATAATTTAATTACCGGGACTTAATTTGATACAGAACATAATAAAAATAGCTCAATAAATAAGAGGCAGAATCCGTGGTATTAGAGGTTCGGAATGGGCTTTATTCCAATGGACGATTCGGAATCGTGGCCTCCAGGTTCCATCACCACAGAGGTTCAGGAAGTGAAGTACATACATTATTGATAATTAATCACTTTTATACAATAGGCATTACAGTGAAGCAAATGCGAGAGGCGTAACAATTGATAAGGAAGATAACATTATACATGCGTAATGAAAAATGGGCGTGATTGGGCGTAACAAAGGAACGTCATCAGGCATGATGTCATAATGGGGTGGTTCCATGAAAGAATTTCGCAATGTCAGCAGAAATACTTGGCAGAGATGCGCGCGCAGCAGCATGACGTGTGATTGACGTGCAGCTAGGGGGTGAAGGGGACTTGACATTTAGCTCTACATGTGGCGACAGATGTCTGGAGGGTCAAGTCAACCTAATCCCAAATCATATCTAACATCCTATGTTTAAAGAACTATGTTATCCAAAAGAGAGGCCTTCTTGGAGTAGAATCTTATTCTATACTGACTATACTGACTGTTAGTGCGTGTACAAGCGTCTAAGTGTCTACACTAGATGCGAGGGCAGGAATCTTCCATAGTAACAGGGCTATGAATTACTTGCGTAAAGACAGAGAAGCCGGGCCTTTGCTCGGTAGCTGGCAGAATGTTTACTTAAACTACTAGACAGGAATGCATTGGGCAGGGAGCGGAGCAGATAATTTCGAAGGTGAAATACAGTTCTTGGCAGGCAGCAAGCTGATGTCAGGCACCGCGAGCCGCGCAGAGGATGAGACAAAGTTCATGGTCACAGATGCAGGCTCGGACTGGAGCTTCAGAGACAGAAAGCAAGAAAAGCTTGATGACAGAATCAGGGCCTACTCGTCTGAACTGTAAAATGGCATAAGTGAACCATATAAAGGCGGTGGCCTTTCGTACTTAGGAATGGAATATCCGGCCCATTCATGGCGGATCTAAAAGAGAACATGTTAACGGTGGACGCACATGTATTTGCGTCTTCATAACTGGAACTGGAGGGAACATACATGTACTTGTAACATGCACATAGAACCGTTGGGGTCCAAGATAGGGGACATAACTGACCAGAAAAATCCATATTTCCACATTCCCTCCTTGTCCCCTACTTGCCCGTCAAGAGATATCAATCTTCATTAATCCATTGATCTGTTCATATAGCATCATTTGTTCTTCTTTCTTCTTCCGGGATCTTGAACGAAAATCTTGATGTGGATTACACGATGTGGCACACAGACCACAAATCGCTGGTCCACATTGCAGGCATAGACAGCAACTGAATAGTATGAGAAGGCCAATACCTAGGAAGGATAGAACTCTCCATCCCCAGGCTGATAACACGCTCCAAAACCAACCGGACCAAGTCCAGGTGCCTGGATTCTGGTGTATCTGGCTCACAATCTTATGAAGGCGGGTTATAGCTTTATATACAGATGGCGAATTTTCTGGTATGAAAATGCAACAGCTTGATCCGATGACCCTACAATCTCCGCCCCTATCGGCCAGGATGACGTCAAGGACAAGACTATTTTGAAGCACAACAATCCGCATAGCAGACTGCTCTTCTGTTAAATTGCCTAAGGCGGGAATAGTTTCGTTCACTACTGCTTCAAGGGTTCTAGTTAATCTACGTATCAGCTTACTATTAGTAACGGTACCTATATAGGGAAAGAGACCTTTATTGAAATCTGTGTATTTTTCCCATGCTGTTTCAGTGTAATCGACTATTGGGAGATCTCTCCTTTCTCTATTGTGTACTAAATGAGTATTTCTGTGATAATCAGGAGGAGCTAGAAAAACAGGTGGCAAAAGGAATCCAATGTAGCAGGTACCATCCCAATCTAGAGGCAAACGTACATATGCCGTCTGACCACATATAAAATAGGAATGGCGGGAAGCTCTAAATGTCGACTTGCCTTGATCACTGAATTCTATTACAGTGGTGCATCTACTATGGCCCATATTTATGGAACCATTCTTTCTTACACATAATTCACCTTTTACTGGAAATACTGACATGGCGGGCAAACTTGGAGTAGCTTCGGATTCGATATTTAGGATCATAAGATTAAGCGTAAAGTTACCTAATCCATATACTTCATTTTCTAGATCAGTTCCTGTTCTTTTGGGAAGTCCCTCCTTGGTGGGGTGGCAGACTTTAAGTAAAACTAAGTTCAGATTTCCCCATACCCAGTTGTCTTGATAAACTGCAGAATTTGAATCTAAGGAGTTAATTAAACTAAACCATGCTCCACAGGAGCCGTTGTGTGTGAACGGGTATGGAAAAAGAGGTAGAATTCCTTTATAGTTCTGATAGGGAGGGAGTCGGCCACATATCCAACAATTTGTAGCATTGCTAACCTGATGGGAATGATGTAACATACTAATAAAAGTGTTATTGCGCAGCGCAAATCTGTATGACAATTCATGCGGGGGTAATTCACTAAAAGAATGTTCAGCAGTAACATTATAAACATGTCTAGAAATAGGATAATATATGTGCAACAATATACTTGCAATAATTATTAAGAGACTTAAGAAAAACAAAATTAATAACGTCACTGTGCAATGACTACGCAATGATTTACAGTATGCATGTTGTTTCAACATTTTTCGGGTTTTTTCTCTATTCAGATCTAAGGGATACATGTCAGAGACAAATTCAACCGCTTCACCTTGGAGAGGACTTAAACAATCAAATTGCCCGACTGATTAGATCTGAGTTTTAGTTTATAGTGTTCGTGACTACTTGATTCAACCAAAGGAAGTTTTGAGTCAATGGGTGAAGACACGCGAGGTGTAGTTTTTACATCCGATGGTAGTCCATAAAATTTCTTGATATGACTTGAATGTACCCAGCCTTTCCTGCCTTCGATCTTCACGGCTGTCCTTGTGGTGAGCAAGACCAATTGCGGCGACCTCCACCTAGGATCCAGCTGAGTCTTTCGATCAAAGTTCCTCACTAAAACGAGATCCCCCGGAATTACGTCATGGGGTTTCACCTCAGTGTTGTCAGGAAAAGCTGCAGCTACCTGTGAACGACAAGATTGTAGTGCAGACATCAAGGAAGCCAAATAATCTGTCAGCATATTACAGTCAATATCAGTTATTTTACGTGGTATAGGCGTCCCCCACATATTTGGTGGTCTGCCAAAGATCACCTCATACGGGGATAGCCCTGTTCGAGAGTGTGCTACCATTCTCATGTAAAAGAGTGCAACTGGTAATGCTACTACCCAGTCGACACCTTTCTCCCTGCATATTTTGGACAATCTAATTTTCAGGGTCTGATTATGTCTTTCCACGAGACCTGCTGCCTCGGGGTGTCGGACACAGTGGAATTTCCACTGATAGCCTAACAAAAGTGAAACGTGTTTCATTAGTTCGGATGAGAACGGCTGGCCGTTATCTGAGTAGACAGCACGTGGTAAACCGTATCGTGGGAAGAATTCTCGAACTAACTGTTTGGCAGTAGTCGGGGCAGTGTAATCTGAAACCGGGTATGCCTCTGTCCAACGGGAAAGAGCACAGACAACTACGAGAACATATTTGAATCCTCGACATCGTTCCATCTGGATATAATCCATCTGGAGGATTTCAAAAGGGTGATCAGGAGGCTGAAATCCACCCTGCTCTACGGGGATGCTTTTTCCTGGGTTGAACTGACAACAGATCATACAGGTACGAACTTTTTGTTTCGCTGCTGCTCGTAAATGTTTGTTGAACCAAATGTGTTGAATGCTGTCTAGCATAGCTTTCTCTCCTAGATGCGCTGGACTATGGACAGTGTTAATAATGACTTGGACCATTGAATCAGGAAGGAACCACACAGATTTTTCCTTCATCATCCATCCTTGATCCGTTTGGATCCCTCCTAATTCAGTCCATTTCCTTATTTCGTCTGGAGTAGCATGTGTCTGTATGTCAATTACATCAAGAGCGGGATCCTTAACCATCATGCAATGTGTTGGTGTCTGGACTATTGTCTTTGTCATGTCGGATGTTTGAGTTTGAGCAGTCTGTTTAGCTGTTCTGTCAGCTAGATCATTGCCTTGAGAAATGATATCAGTAACTTTCGTATGAGCTTTGCATTTCATAATCGATATTGCAATGGGTAGATGTATTGCATCTAATAAGGCATGAATGAGGGGTCCGTGCTGAATGTGGGCACCGTGAGAAGTTAAATAACCTCTCTCTCGCCACAGCACGCCGAAGTCATGTACAACTCCGAATGCATAACGTGAATCAGTGTATATGTTGACTTTTTTATTTGTGGCTTGAATACAGGCCTGTGTCAGGGCGACGAGCTCTGCTGCTTGAGCGGACAAGGTATTTATACACTTGGTTTCAATAATTTCAGTGTCTGTTGTGACTGCGTAAGCGGCCACTAACTCTCCTGTACCTGTTCTCATACATGAACCATCTACATACAACGTCAGGTCTGGATCTGACAATGGGACATCTGTCAAGTCTTGTCTGGGTTTCGTCGTTATTGTAATAACTTCAATACAATCATGAGCTAGTGGGTCTGTTCCATTTACAGGTAAAAGTGTGGCAGGATTCAATGTGTTACAAGGTCTGATTTCTATATGTGGCTGAAACAATGTTAATTCGTAACCTGTAAGTCGCGCTATAGTCAAGTGTTGTGTTTGCGTTCGATTCACAAGAACCTCTACTGCATGTGGTACTTGTACTGTCAATGGATGTCCTAACACTATGGCATCGCTTTGTCTGATTGCTAAAGCTGTCGCTGCCACTGATTTCAGGCACGCAGGCAGAGCCTGAGCTACGGGATCTAATGTACTAGAAAAATAAGCACACGGTTTGTGTGATCCTGCTTGTTCCTGTGTGAGTACTGACAAGGCAGTACCTTCTCGTTCTGTAACAAAGAGTGTAAAATGTTTTCTGTAACATGGTGTTGCTAAAACAGGTGCTTGGCATAGAGCTTTCTTTAAGCTTTCAAAAGCTAGTGTGTGTTCCTGAGTCCACGGGAGGACAGTCGATGTGGCTGCCTCCTGTGTTGTCAATTGAATGAGTGGTTTTGCTAGAGATGCATACTGAGGGATCCACTGCCTACAATATGAAGTGAGGCCTATGAAAGCCCGCACCTCCTTTTGTGTCTTGGGTATTGGCATGTTAGCTATTAACTGAATGCGGTCGGGTGTAAGCTGCCTTCCCTCCTTGGACAGCGAGTGACCAAGGTAAATAACTCGCTGGACACAGAATTGCAGCTTAGAAGGGGACACCTTGTGCCCCTTTTCGGCTAGAAATTGTAAAACCGTCAGTGATGCTTTTTCACATTCAGGTTCGCTTCGGGCGGTGATCAGCAGATCATCGACATATTGGAGCAGAGCAGTGTTGACTGGCATGTGTATACTATCAAGTTCTCGTTTCAGTGCTTGGCTATAGATGCTGGGGCTTTCTGTAAATCCTTGAGGTGCGTGTGTGAATTTAAAGCTACGTCCATTTAAACTAAATCCGAACAAGTATTGGCTTTCCGGATCTATTGGGACGCTAAAAAAGGCATTCTTGAGATCAATTACAGTAAAGAATGTTGCTTCGGAATCAATAGCTGTCAGTAATGAAGAGATGTCTGGAACTACGGGGTATTGTGATACAATACATTTATTTAATTCGCGCAGATCAATAACCAATCGATATACTGGGGGAGCCTTTGGATCAGTTCGTTTAAGAATCGGAATTATCGGTGAATTACATACATTGGAGTCGGTCTCCACAACCACTCCTTGGCCAATAAGCTCGTCAATGATTTGCAGTAAAGCCATTACAGCATCTGGGGGTAACTTGTATTGTCGCATTCGTGGTAGTACCACTCCTGCCTTTAGTGTGACTCGATATGGTGTAATGTTCATGCAACCAACATCTGTAGGGCCTTGTGCCCATAAATGTGTGGGTAAAGTCTGCAGTCGGGAATCCATGTCTCGAGACACATAGTGACCTTTGAAATCACGCAAAAACAATCTTACTCCTTCCGGAGAACAACATATTATAGCTCCTAGAGCTTTCAGTGTTTTTATACCTAACAAGTTTTCTGGACATGATTTAGTAAGCAATAAATCTGTAGTTCTGGTCAAGGGTCCTATCGTAAGTGGAAGAGGCTGTGATACTTCATTAACAATAGGTTTTCCTGAAAAACCAAGGGAAATATTCTGTGAGCCTGAGAGGGGTGCCCCTGGAACTTCACTATGTTTTATAGTTGTTCGACTTGCCCCTGTATCAAGTAAAAATTTTCTATCTTGGCCTAATAATTCACTATGTATATAAGGTCCTTCTTGGTCTAAAGGGACCTCGATAAGGGGTAAGTCAACTTCCCTCTCTAGGCTGGTTCATGCATATCGTTGATAATCAGGATAGTCATACTGTGCGGTCTGGTACAGCTGTCGTGTCGTGGTTTGTGTGGCAGCAGCAGGCAACGCTGGTGCGGCTGGCACAAACTGTATAGACTGTTGTGGAGCTGGCATGGACTGTGCATGCTGCGGTGCTCCTTGTTCATTCTGATCCTGTCTAGGTGGCCGTGGTCTTTCTTTTGTAATACCTGTGGCGATATTACGCTTCAGGACTGGGCAATCGTGTATGTAATGTCCTGGCTGTTTACAATAGTTGCATGTCCCTTTTACAGGTCCTGCTGATTCACCGGAATGTGTCGTACCCTTTTTATGTCCTTCAGCTGGAACTGTCTGAGAGACTAGCATTTTCATTTTCGTGTCTTTCATGCGTCTTTGTTCATGTTCTTGTTCTTCTCTAATTCTATTGTAATGGTACTGTAACATTTGTAACATTTGTGATGGGGGTATTACCTTGCCAGGTACTCTCGAATTTTAATACTCTATTCTTCACTTGGGGCAAGGAATTTTCAACTAATTTTGTCACAAACAGATGTGGGTATGACTCGCTACTTGCTTTTATACCGCTATTTATACCAAAACATTTTTCGAATCGGGCATAGAAATCACTAGTGTCTTCATCTTGCTTTTGTTTACAGGCTGAGATCGCACCCCAGTCTTCCTTTTTCGTGGTTAATAAACGTGGCAGTACCTGTACTAGTAAACCTGGTAGTGCTTTAGTTTTGTCCCCAAGCCCCGAACCTGGACCTCGGGCCTTTTCTTCATTTTCTAATGCTGTCCAATCTATCTTTTGGTCTCCTACCTCCCACTCTTTTTCCTTGAGTTTTTCATAAATGCCAGCAGGCATTAATACCTTTAATATTGTCATAATGTCGGGATAGGTATACTCTCCCATGAGTAACATGTCTTTAATTTCTCGGTGGAAACCCGCTGGGTCTTTGTCATGACTGGGTACCACTTTCTTCATTTCTAACAATTCTATTTTTGATATGGGCGTATATACAAATACACGTTTAAACTCATTGTCCTCGCCCTTTATTGGGTGCACTTCTCGTAAGGGATTCTGTCTGTCCATGTAATACATCGGTCTTTCCTTGATGGGCAGTGAAACATGTTCTGGACATACAAAAAGAATGTACTGCTTTCTAGATTCTAGTATTTCCTTAATTAACTTAGTACCTGAACCTTTCCATCTATTCGTGAGTAATTCAGTCAATATATCAGGTAAGGGACCAGGATCTGAATGTTGGCTTTTATATAGTATAAGAAGTTGTTGAATCATATAAATCCCAGCTAAACGCTGTTCATCTGGGGTGAGGTTCAAAAATGCGTGTGCTACTGTATCATCGCCATATTTTCCGGGACTGTCAACCCAATGAACGGCTGACCTGGCTAATTCTTGTTCATCCATAGAATCGAGTGAATGATAACCCCTTCGTTCTCGCAGTAATTTGTCAGCGGCTTGGAACGAATGCTCGGGGGACCTCATATTTATTATAGGTGTTTGGAAATTCCTGTTATTATCTGGACATTTCGGACGTATCGGGTCAGTAAAACATCTAGTACTATTACAAGATCTTCCTCTACCTACATAGGCTATGGTTTCTGACTGTCCTATGGACGGTCCTGATCCTTCCTCCTCCTCGTTTTGTTCAAACTGGTCTACCGCTAATCTCTCTTCGTGTAGGCGTTCTATTTCTTTACGGATCTTTCTGCACATGGCTATTATACATTTTTGCCTATCATGTCTCCCTTCTGATATATTCTGGCTCCATCTGGTAAGAGTTTCCATTGTTTCCGGGTCTACCCCCGGTCGGTCTTGATTTCTGATCACACAATTTATGAGGAAACGTAACAGTTCCCCCTGTATCTCCACTTTCTGGTATTCCATAGCTCTGTTAATACTTTCAGAATCTCGCCCTGTTTGGACAAAATGATATATATTATCTAGATGCATAGTCATTCCTGGTAACTTCCCTAAATACACCGCGGCTCGTCTGATACGTAATGATGCCATGATCATTTCGTCCTCTTTGCCGGGCACAGGGTCATATCTACAATCTATAAGAAGTTCCTTAAGCGTGCGGGAGTTTATGAGTTTGGGGGTACGCTGATGTGTTGACTCTTGAAAGGTAAGTTTATTTACTCTGGGTGGCGTAGAAAAAATATTGGTAGCACCCCCAGTAGCCCCGTCTGGAGTATCGGGCGTGAAAGGATTCGTAGAACGCGATACAGCAACTATAGGTGTGGACACAGCTATAGAAGTAGCTGTAGGAACAGATGTGGAAACGGACGTGCTTGCCGGAATTTGTGTCAGGTTTTGTTGTTGTAGAGATACAGATACAGGATCTTGGCGTTGAACCTCCCCGGCTGACGGTCTATGCGGGGCGGGGCTAGCATACTCGGGAGCTGCGTCATCTAAATATGAGGAAAGAAAAACATCTTCTGCGGTTCTAGGATGCCCCTTAGGATGTACTTTTATTGGAAATAATGGGGGTGGCAAGTCTTTTGGTATCCCCGGAGTAGCCTTAGGTAATCCCTCGGCCAGAAGGGGATACATACCCTTCATAAGGGCATTTCTTTGTCTGTCTACTTGTTCTGATTTCACTCGTGTACCTTCTTCAATTAATAGATTTTCTCGGACTTTATTTGAATTCTCTTTACTCTTCTCTTCCTGTCTACGTGCTTTTTCTGTACGTCTATACGATTCTTTACGCCATAATTCAATGGCGTCTTTCTGTGTCTGGCTTTCCTTTTCCATAACTCTTCCTCTACTTTCACGATACACTCTGCATCCCAGGTCCCAGCTGCGGACCACCTCTGACTTTCTGGTAATTCCTTAGTGTAGTCTACCCATAGGTCAAGAAATAATATAGCGTCTAAGCCGTGTTTATGGTACATGAAGTACCCTGGAGTGTCCCTAGGAGGAATGGGAACAGCTTCTTCGAGTACTCCTTTTCTAGTTGTGATCTGTCTTAGTTTCGAAAAGAGTGGCATATTGAGAACTGGTCTGATACTTGGTCTTGAACAAACTTAATACAATAAACCACGATAATGAACAGTCATTCACACCACAATATGCAGGACGTATTAATACATTTAACATTTAACATTTAATGAGCAACGATGATGATGATGATCTAAGAAAACTTAATTACAAAACATAATTCTCGACATTTAACGGAAATTATTCTGAATTTATATATACTTGATATACTAGATATACTGCTAAACAGTACAGATACACTGCTAAAACAGTGCAGACCGGATTTGTGTACCCAAACCCGTCTGGACCGGCACAACTTATGTGCACGCCAGAACGCCTCCCCAGTAATGGTACTCACCGGGTAGCTCGGAACGGAAGGCCTCGGAACGGAACTGAACTGAACTGGACCGGACTGGACTCGACTCGAAAACTTCGGACACTTCAGGACATCGGAAACCTGGCGGGCCTCTGTATACCTCGGATCTTGCTCTCTCAGCTAGGCTCTGGTCGGGATACTTCGCACTTCTCACCGCCTCGTCTGGGTGTTGATCGCAGCCTCAGTCGCCCCCGCTTGACCGGAGGGAGATACAGGAAATCCTGCTGGTACGCGTTGTTGTCCGTCCAGCTGTGGCAGGAGACCGGGCCTGCAACGCACCGCCGGCGCGTGAGATGAGAAAGTGTCCCTGTTCGGGCGCCATTTATGTGGTAAATAATTTAATTACCGGGACTTAATTTGATACAGAACATAATAAAAATAGCTCAATAAATAAGAGGCAGAATCCGTGGTATTAGAGGTTCGGAATGGGCTTTATTCCAATGGACGATTCGGAATCGTGGCCTCCAGGTTCCATCACCACAGAGGTTCAGGAAGTGAAGTACATACATTATTGATAATTAATCACTTTTATACAATAGGCATTACAGTGAAGCAAATGCGAGAGGCGTAACAATTGATAAGGAAGATAACATTATACATGCGTAATGAAAAATGGGCGTGATTGGGCGTAACAAAGGAACGTCATCAGGCATGATGTCATAATGGGGTGGTTCCATGAAAGAATTTCGCAATGTCAGCAGAAATACTTGGCAGAGATGCGCGCGCAGCAGCATGACGTGTGATTGACGTGCAGCTAGGGGGTGAAGGGGACTTGACATTTAGCTCTACATGTGGCGACAGATGTCTGGAGGGTCAAGTCAACCTAATCCCAAATCATATCTAACATCCTATGTTTAAAGAACTATGTTATCCAAAAGAGAGGCCTTCTTGGAGTAGAATCTTATTCTATACTGACTATACTGACTGTTAGTGCGTGTACAAGCGTCTAAGTGTCTACACTAGATGCGAGGGCAGGAATCTTCCATAGTAACAGGGCTATGAATTACTTGCATAAAGACAGAGAAGCCGGGCCTTTGCTCGGTAGCTGGCAGAATGTTTACTTAAACTACTAGACAGGAATGCATTGGGCAGGGAGCGGAGCAGATAATTTCGAAGGTGAAATACAGTTCTTGGCAGGCAGCAAGCTGATGTCAGGCACCGCGAGCCGCGCAGAGGATGAGACAAAGTTCATGGTCACAGATGCAGGCTCGGACTGGAGCTTCAGAGACAGAAAGCAAGAAAAGCTTGATGACAGAATCAGGGCCTACTCGTCTGAACTGTAAAATGGCATAAGTGAACCATATAAAGGCGGTGGCCTTTCGTACTTAGGAATGGAATATCCGGCCCATTCATGGCGGATCTAAAAGAGAACATGTTAACGGTGGACGCACATGTATTTGCGTCTTCATAACTGGAACTGGAGGGAACATACATGTACTTGTAACATGCACATAGAACCGTTGGGGTCCAAGATAGGGGACATAACTGACCAGAAAAATCCATATTTCCACATTCTCCTGAAGGCTAGAAGGTCTTCGGTTTGTCGTAGGATGAGGGGGAGGGTGTTCCAGGTCTTGGCGGCGCGATGGGAGAAGGATTTGCCTCCGGCTGTGGTTCTACGGATGCGTGGGATGGTAGCCAGGGAGAGGTCTGTGGAGCGGAGTTTCCTGTTGGGTACGTAGGAGAGTTGACTGTTGAGATAAGCTGGGCCGGTCTTGTGGAGTGCCTTGTGTGCGTGGATCAGGAGTTTGAAGGAGATTCTTTTGTCATCAGAGAGCCAGTGCAGGTTCCTCAGGTGGGGGGTGATGTGGTCGCGGCGCGGGACGTCGAGGATTAGGCGTGCGGAGGCACCCTGGATTCTTTGCAGTCTGTTGATGACCTTGGTCGGGGCTCCAGCGTAGAGGGTGTTTCCGTAGTCGAGTCTGCTGCTGACTAGGGCCTGGTTGACTGTTTTCCTTGTGTCTGTCGGGATCCATCTGTAGATCTTGCGGAGCATACGGAGGGTGTTGAAGCAGGTGGAGGAGACAGCGTTGACTTGTTTGGTCATGGTGAGTTTCAAATCGAGGATGACTCCCAGGTTGCATGCGTGGTTGGTGGGTGCGGGGGGTGTCCCCAGCGACGTGGGCCACCAGGAGTCATCCCATGCTGAGGGGTTGGGCCCGAGGATGAGGATCTCCGTCTTGTCTGTGTTCAGCTTAAGGCGGCTATCCTCCATCCAGTCGGCGACGGCCTTCATTCACTGGTGGAGGTTGGATTTGGCGGTGAGGGTGTCCTTGGCGAGGGAGCGGATCAGTTGTGTGCCGTCGTCGTAGGAGAATATGTTGAGGTCGTGGTGTCGGGCGATGCGTGCGAGAGGCGCCATGTAGACGTTGAACAGCGTCGGGCTGAGGGATGATTCCTGTGGGACGCCGCAGATGATCTTGGAGGCTTCGGATCGGAACGGGGGGAGGCGGACTCTCTGTGTTCTGCCGGAGAGGAAGGAGGAGGTCCAGTCCAGGGCCTTGTCTCAGATCCCTGCGTTGTGGAGTCGTGTGCGTAGTGTGCGGTGGCAGACGGTGTCAAAGGCCGTGGAGAGGTCCAGAAGGATGAGGGCCGCCGTCTCGCCGCTGTCCAGTAGGATCCTGATGTCGTCTGTGGCGGCGATGAGGGCAGTCTCGGTGCTGTGGTTGCTGCGGAATCCTGACTGGGAGGGGTCCAGGATGCTGTTGTCGTCGAGGTAGCGGGTGAGCTGGACGTTGACTATCTTCTCGATTACCTTAGTTGGGAACGGAAGCAGGGAGGTGGGCCGGAAGTTTTTGAGTTCGCTCGGGTCCGCCTTGGGTTTCTTCAGTAGGGCGTTTATCTTGGCGTGTTTCCAGCTTTCAGGGAAGGTCGCGGTCTCGAATGAGAGGTTGATGATGTTGCGCAGGTGGGGTGCGATGGAGCTGCCGGCTTTGTTGAAGATGTGGTGTGGAAAAGGGTTCGACGGCGAGCCGGAGAGGATTGTGCCCATGGTCTTCATTGTGTCTTCGATGCTTACGTTGGCCCAGGTTGTCAGGGGGTCGTGGTCGGTGGGGTGTGTTGGTTCTGGCGTGTTGGGACTTGTTAGGGTCGTCCGGGGGTTGAAGTTATCGTGGATGTCGGTGATCTTGCGGTGGAAGAAGGTGGCGAGGGAGTCGCACAGTGCTTGCGACGGCGGGATGTCTTTGGCGTTGGAGCTGGGGTTGGAGAGCTCCTTCAGGACATTGAAGAGCTCCTTGCTGTTGTGTGCGTTGTTGTCGAATCGGTCTTTGAAGGAGATCCTCTTGGCGGTCCTGATGAGGTGGTGGTGGTTGCAAATGGCGTCTTTGTGGGCTGCGCGGCTGCCTGGTGACTTCTCACTGTACCATATGTTCTCCAGCTTCCGGCAGGTGCGCTTTGACGCTAGGAGTTCCGGGGTGAACCAGTTGGCTCTCTTGCTGGTGTCCCAGAGTTTGTTTTTTCAGTGGGGCTAAGGTGTTGGCGCAGTCGTCCATCCCTCGTCTGAGGGTGCGTGCACCACCGTCGGGGTTGGAGGGGTTGGTCGTGGGTTGAGTGCGAGGTTTGTCTGTAGTTGTACTTCGGTAATTTTGCCCCAGCAGCGGCGGGGGATCTGTTGGGTGCGGTGATGTGCGACGGGTTTCCGAAAGGTGAAGTCGATGCAATGGTGGTTGGTCCAGGTGGGTTCGGAGACATGGCTGAAGGAGACGTGGGGGCTTGAGGAGAAGATGGCGTCAAGCGTGTGTCCGGCGATGTGGGTTGGCGACGTGACGAGCTGTTCCAGTCCGAGGTTGGCGAGGTTGTCAGTCAGGATGGATGAGTTGCTGTCGTCGTTGTTCTCCAGATGGGAGTTCAGGTCTCTGAGGAGGATGTAGTCAGTGGAGGTCAGTGCGTTCGTGCTGATGAAGTCGGCGATGGTGTCGCAGAATTGTGGTCGGGGTCCGGGTGGTCTGTATAGGAGGGTGCCTCTTAGGGTGGTCTTGGGGTCCGTGTGGATCTGGATGTGTATGTGTTTGGCAGTTCTGAGAGTGTCATCGGTGTTTGTTGAGACTCTTATGGTCTTCTTGTGGACTATGGCGATTCCTCCTCCGACTCCGTTGGTGCGGTCTCTGCGGGTGATCTTGTATCTGTCGGGGATGGCTATGGCGATGTCTGGAGAAGAGGCTTCGTTCATCCAGGTCTCGGTCAGGAAGGCGACGTCTGGTGCTGTGGTGTCGAGTAGGTCCCAGAGCTTGACGGCGTGTTTGCGTGCGGAGCGGGTGTTGATCAGGATTCATCGGAACTGGTTGTGTTCTGTTGTGGCGGGTGGTTCTGCGTCTTTGATGCAGGAGAAGGTGCAGTTCTGGCGCGCCACGGGGTGGCCCTGCAGCAGGTGGGGGTCCGTCCTGGGTTGAGAGCGATGAGGGTGCTGGCGTCGTATCGGAGGCGGTCTTCATGGCTGGTGTGGGGGCCAGGGGTTCTGGCGCTGGGTGCAGTCCAGGCGCAGATGGGTGCAGACGGGCTTGCCTGAGGCGCGTCTTTGGCGTGCCAGCGGCGAGACCGCGCAGAGGCCGCCATTTTAAGGGGAGGTGGGAGGGAGGAGCAGCTGGGTGGTGGGAGGCGGGGGCAGCGAATGGGCATGGGGGTGGCGGGGCCGCGCGGGATGCAGCGGCGGGAAAGCACAGAATGCAGAGATGGGCAGCGGGGCACAGGGGAACAAGGCAGGCGAGCGGGGAAACAAAAGAGAAAATGGGTAGCGGGGCACAGGGGAACAAGGCAGGTGAGCTGGGAAACAAAAGAGAAAATGGGCAGCGGGGCACAGGGGAACAAGGCAGACGAGCGGGGAAACAAAAGGAGAAGGTGGGCAGCGGGGCACAGGGGAGCAAAGGCAGACGAGCGGGGAATCAGAAGAAAAAATGGGCAGCGGGGCACAGGAGCAAAAGGAGCAACAAGGCACTCAGAAGTGCAGGTGGAGCTGCAGCGGGGGTGCGACCTACCTGGCAAGGTCAAGATCATGCTCATGTGTAGGTAAATATACAAATATCAGAAATCTCCTTTGCAACATATTAAATGAAGGCTCTGCACACTAGGTCAGGAGCTATTTTTTTGATGTTTTTGTTTTTAAAGCTTGTGCTTCCACTATTTTTGAGGCTCGTGCTTCCACTCACTCCAGCCTTTGCTGACTTAGCCTGGACACCCTGGCGCCTCCCTTGTACTTAATGATGCTACTTAGAGCATCACAGTCCAGGGCCTCTCTCCCATGTGTGACCCAGCCTAAACAGGATGTGTGAGGCCCCAACAACACACTTCTTTGGTGGCTACTGTTATCGGACAGGCTGGTAGAAAAACAAAACACAGATTGCCACTTTGTCGTGGGGCCCCCCTCCTTCCCGGCAAAATCAGGAGGTCCACGCATTCTTAGAAAGAACTTCCATAATGCAGAACAGTTGTTCAGTGCTGAAATTTGGCGGGGGTTTGGAAGTGCAGGGTCCGTGGGACGTCGATGGAATGAGGCCCCTCACTTGCCTAGAGTTCCTGGAAACAAGTTAAACCCTTCGCGGCGCCTTTTGCAGCCAAGAAACACCAGGCTTCCATCTCTGGCAATTCAGTTTTTTCAGGGCGCTGTACTTTTAAGGAAACACGTACCAACACCATCACAAGTGTGATGGTTAGCGCACCAGCGTTTACCGCTGGCACGCTACACAGTGACCGCCCCTGCGCTCACGCCGGCTGGCGTGAGCGTGCATATAAAATAAAGATGGGCGGAGCCGGCGGGCAGTCCGCGCCATACCGTGATTGCCGAGTGTGTCTCATTATTTCAGCAGTGCGCTAAATAGGCAGCGCGCGATCACTGGTGTCGGAAGGGAGGCCCCCCCCGTGAATGTAACCTTGGCGACGAGAGTGGGATCAACACACGCTGCTCCTGCCTTGCTTTCAGGGGGCAGCACATGCTGTTTCTGCCCTGCTTCAGAGGGTAACAGCCTACACCCTGCTTGATCCAAGCAGCTCTCCCTGGTCACAGCTTTCAGACACAGCTGCCCCCCCCCCCCACCTGCCACAGAAGCTTCCGGAAGTCTCTGGCCCTGCACCAAGAGGGGGTGACCTGCAGACGTCCAGAAGAAGCCAAAGAGCACAGCACTGGCCCACGCCAGCCCGGTGAGTGGCACACCACTGAAAGCGCACAAGCCCTCACAATCTCAGGATCCTGCGCCGACGCTTACACGCCTAGGCCCACCACAAGACACCAGCATCCTCGGCAAGCTACCCCTCTGCACCTACGTGGAATGCAATGGGAGATCAAGATAATGCTGCCCAGGCCCCTGCGCCAGCAGCTCCCCACCACCCGCCCTCAGAAGTCCTGCCTCCATTCAGTGAGTCGGCGGACCCCTCCACGGCTGCGCCGCAGTGGCAGACCTGGCTAAGTCGCATAGAAAATTACTTCATCGCCTACCGTACACAGGACCCCCTGACGACTACACAGCGGTAGTCACAGCACTAAATGCTCACTTTGACCCGCAAATGAACCCGGACTTCGAACACTTTAAGCTCTGGCAAGCCAAGCAGAGAGAAGGCGAGTCAGTAGACACTTTTCACACACAACTCCGGGAACTAGCCGCCACCCACATCACGGGAGACAGGGCCACAGAGGAAATCAGAGCCCAGCTGATCCTTGGAATTCGCAGCAAAGTTCTACGTGGCCTCATACTCAGGCAACCGAACATCCTGATGAATGACATCCTTGTACTGGCGCGATCGCACGATCTGTCGGCAGCGCGTGCAGAGGAAATGGACATGGCGCTAGTGCGAGGGGCGGAAAAAGGCGTTGCAGTCAAAACAGAGCAAGCCGACGCAGTCAAGACACGAGACAGGACCTACAGACCTTGTGAGCATCAGTCACAACCCCCAAAGAATCAATGTGGGTACTGTGGGTACGAAGACCACCCCGAACAGGCATGCCCAGCGCAAGGAAAGACCTGCACCAACTGTGGCATCGCGAACCACTTCGCGTCAGTATGTAGAAAGAAAACACAGCGCTGAGAAGGGAACAGACCAAAACACATGAGGAAGATGGTCAGGCAACTATCACAAGTTTCGCTTGCATCACACCCCAGAGGGAAGAAGAGAGAACCGACAACCTACCAACAAGATGAGTCTACATCAGAGGACGAAGGAGACATGTACTTGATCTCGTTTACCCAGGCCCTGAAGAGTCGGAGGCGACCCTAACCCCGCTGCACAGTACAGGTTGCAGGGACAGACGTCAACGTGGTAATCGACACCGGTGCCTCAGTGACGGTAATGGGAATCCAGCAGTACAACAAATTAAGACCCAGACCAGCGCTGAGACCGTTGAAAGCACAGATATTTGCCTACAGAAGTGACTCACCACTACCCCTCCGGGGTAAAATGACCGTGCCAGTGCAGTCGGAAGATGTCGAGATCACCATTGAGATTCACATCATCAACCAAGAAGTAAACACGCTGCTCAGTAGCCATGCGGCTAAAGACCTGGGTCTGGTGATGTTTGCTAAAAGGATACAGGCAGACCAGACGGAAGACCTACTGAGCCAGTTCGAAGACCTATTCAAAGGACTAGGGAAGATAAAGAGAGCCCCCATCCGCCTGCACATAGACCCGACCGTCCCGCCAACAGCCCTACGACACAGGAGGATCCCGTTCCACCTACGGCCTCTAGTAGAGGAAGAATTACAGAAACTTGAAGATCAAGGGGTCATAGAGAAGGTATCCGGGCCCACGCTGTGGGTATCACCCATGGTGATTGCAGAAAAACCTCGCCAACTAGGGAAGATCAGGCTCTGCATTGACATGCGCCTTTCCAACAAGGCCATTGGTTTTCGAAGCTGGACCTGAACGCTGGCTATCACCAACTAGCCCTTGCTAAAGACAGCTGGTACATCACCACATTCAGCACACACCTAGGTCTCCGGTGGTACAAGCGATTGAACTTCGGAATATCTTCTGCTGCGGAAATATTCCAGAACACGGTCAAAGATTCTGGTAGGGCTATCGGGCGTCCTCAATGTAAGTGATGACATACTCATCCACTCCAAGACAGTGGAAGAACACTACTGGCACGTGAGAGCCACCCTAATGAATCTCCGAGACCACGGTGTCACTCTCCACAGAGAGAAGTGCCTGCTGTTCCAACAAAAGATCGAATTCTTCGGATACACCTTCACCCAAGAAGGCATACAAGTCGACCCACGAAAATCTCAAGCGACACTCTCTGTGGCGGAAGTCCGCAGTTTCCTGGGAATGGCCACGTACTGTGGACGCTTCATTCCGGGCCTAGCAACTCTTGCAGATCCTCTCTGAAACCTCACCAGGACAGACGCCATGTGGTGGTGGGGTCCGGCTGAAGAGACAGCGTTCCAAGCAGTCAAGAAAGCCCTCCTTGACCACACCACCCTGGTATACATTAACCCAGCAAAGAAGACGGAAATATTGGTAGACGCCAGCCCCATAGGCCTAGGGGCCGTCCTCACCCAGGAACAAGACGATGGGCTGCCTTAGCGTATGCCAGCAAAGCGCTATCCCCAACTGAAAGGCGATACTCCCTAATCGAGAGAGAGGCTCTGGCCATCCAATGGGGATGCAGACATTTCCACCTCTACATATGCGGACACCCTTTCACTGTGGTCACGGATCACCAACCGCTAGTACCGCTCTTCAAGGCTCAGCGCCCCACCCACCGCCACGCATTGAAAGATGGGCCATCGGGCTACAGCACTACGACATGGACGTTGTATACCAGCCCGGCACCAAGAACCCTGCCGATTTCCTGTCCAGACACCCAGACACAACAGGAGAAAGTGACGAAGAACCCAGCAACAACGACACGGAGGCACACCTAGACATGATCGCGACACTGACGTGTCCCCGGGCACTGACTCTCGAAGAAGTGGCTACCACCGCGGAACAAGACCCCCGTTATAGTCCAAGTCCAAGAAACCATGCAAGGAGGGATGTGGTGCCAATTTCTACAAGCTGCAAACAATTGGTTAAGGCCAGAAAAAGAGAGACTGATGAATATGTGGAGAGTCCGAAACGAACTAAGCCTCACCCAAGGGGGTATTCTCCTCAGAATACCTCGCATCGTCGTCCCGGCATCCCTACACGTACACGCGACGCAACTCGCCCACGGGGGACATCAATGAGGGGAGAAAATGAAAGCTCGAATGAGAGAGAAGATCTGGTTCCCAGGAATGGACACTTAAGTAGAAGAGACAGTCTGGAGGTGCCCATCCTGCCAACTAACGAGCGGACCAGAACGACCAGCACCCATACTCACCGAGGAGCACAGCCGGCGACCCTGGGAAAAAGTAAGCGTGGATTTTGGGAGCTTCCCTGACGGGCGCGTCACATTAGCTCTCATTGACAGCTACTCGAAGTACCCAGTAGTAGAAGTTGTACAGTCAACCACCTTCCTGCATGTCGCCCCAGCTCTAGAGAAGATATTCGGCCTGTTTGGATGTCCAGATGAACTCTGCAGTGACAATGGGCCCCCATTCCAAGGACACGAGTTTCGTGAATTTATGCACCACCACGGTATTTGGCACCGGCGCATCACCCCACAATGGCCCCAAGCCAATGGGGAGGTTGAACGCCTCATGAGCACAATAAACAAAACCCTCCGCATTGCACTGGCAGAGCAAAACAACCCATAACAAGAACTACAAATGTTCCTGCGGGAGTACTGAAGCACCCCGCACTGCTCAACACGCCAAGCCCCCTGGGCGCTAATGTTTCACGGCACCCGCCGAGGTGGCCTCCCCACCGTGCCCGGGTGGTCCCCCCCCCCCATTTGACAAAGGGAGCGCTTTCCGGAGGAGAGAACAGCTCAACACCACCGCTAGCCAAGCTCGTAGAGCTTCATTTCACCAATTACAGCAAGGGGACACAGTTATCATGAAAGACAGGAGTCCAGGAAGGGAAGTTACAGACCAGGTATGAACAGGGGTACTGGACAGTGACCAACACACAAGGGACCGTGGTGACGGTCGAGAAGGCCGGAGAAACAGTGACTCACAACGTCTCCTGGTTCAAATGGGTGGACAGGCCTCATCCCTCCCCCACTGTCGCTGCCCCCCCGAGGAGCTTGAGGCCAGGCAAGGTGAACCCCAAGCAACTGACGACAACCGTCCTGCAGTGATCCCGATGCCGACAAGTCCGGGAGCCCCCGGTGAAACCTCTAGCCTACCTCTGGGACCCAGCACACCAGTCCCTGCCCCCACCACCAGTCGGGGCCCTGCCAGGTACGCCCTAAGGGGAAATCCTCCACAGAGCACTCGCCTGAGAGACTTCGCCTGCCAAGTAAGTGGACCATGAGACTTTTGAGATTCAGTCAAGGACTGAGTTGAGATGGGATGTGACGGTTAGCACACCAGCGTTTACCGCTGGGGCTCTACACCATGACCGCCCCTGCCGGTGTGAGCGCGCATATAAAATAAAGATGGGCAGAGCCGGCGGGCAGTCCGCGCCATACCGTGATTGCCGAGTGTGTCTCATTATTATTTCAGCAGCATGCTAAACAGGCCACACGTGATCCCTGGTGTCGGGAGGGAGGCCCCCCTTGAATGTAACAACAAGCAAGCTGCTGCGCTTCCAGTAAGGACGCATCTGCACTCCTGCACCAGGTCGGGCAGCCACAGAGTGCCAGCACTTCTTAGCAGAGCGTCTGCACTTTTAAAGAGGCAGTACCCCAAACTCTCAGCAGGGATGCGGTATATTTCACAGGAAAGTACAGGCGGGGTCTGGCTGTACAAATGCTGCTGTCACTGCAGAGGTCCAGTGCAGTCTAATCTACACTGGTAAATCTCAGGCAGCACAGCAACACCCCATGCCACCTGCCCTGTACTGGGGCAGCAGTCTGCGGAAAGTATCACAGCAACGCTTCACCCCTTCCACTCAGAAATGCACACCAAAGACCACCAAGCCTGTGTCTCAGACACCATGGCGGTGCAGCACTCGCTGACATTCCTAAAGTTTCTCAGGACACGCCTGCGCTACCCCCACCAAAGTCCGAGAGAAAGACAAAACAGTTCACTGCGACACCTAATCACTCTGACCCTCCACAACGTACACAGGACAGAAAGTATGTGTCAGTCCTGCACCACAGCACCTGGCAGGAGTGGTTTGCAGGCAGCGATAAGTTCAAAAAGAATAATCATTTTGGACACACGCTGATATGGGAAAGCCGGAAGGGGGGGGCGCAAGAGAGCAGGAAAGGGAGCAAAACCAAGGAAGAGATATGCAAGAGAGACAGGAGAAACCACAGGACACCGTTAAACAGAAGGGAAGGGCACAAAAAGCAAGGACCTGGGCAGAGCAGGGTAACGGGGCACACACAGTAGGGAGTGGACAGTAGGCACGAGAGCAGGACACAGAAGGAAAGGTGGGGGGGCAGGGGGATTCGGAAACTCACCTCACTCCTCGCACAAGCGGTAGGGAGCGGACAGTAGGCACGAGAGGAGGACACAGAAGGGAAGGTGGGGGGCAGGGGGATTCGGAGACTCACCTCACTCCTCGCACATGCAGTAGGGAGTGGACAGTAGGCACGAGAGGAGGACACAGAAGGGAAGGTGGGGGCAGGGGGATTGAGAGAGTCAACTCACTCCTCGCACACGCAGTAGGGAGCGGACAGTAGGCACGAGAGGAGGGCACAGAAGGCAAGGTCGGGGGAGGGGTATTCAGAGACTCACCTCAGTCCTCTGGAGCTGCCGAAAGCTGCTGAGGTAGCTGGAGTGAGAGCTTGCAGTTCTAAAGCATGGGGGACGGTTGTAGCTGGAGCCCGGTCAGACGCGCTTTGCAAACGCAGCATCGGAAGGGGAGGGGCCGGATAAGAGGGCTGCTAGAAGTCTCCCTTTCGTTACCATGGCTGTCTGCCCCTTAAAACAAAATCCAAACAAACTGTCACCATTGCGCAAGGACCTAGGCAGAGCAGGGTAACGGGGCACACGCAGTAGGGAGCGGACAGTAGGCACGAGATGAGGTCACAGAAGGGAAGGTGGGGGGTCAGGGGGATTCAAAGTCTCACCTCAGTCCTCTGGAGCTGCAGAAAGCTGCTGAGGAAACTGGAGCGAGAGCTTGCAGCTCCAAAGCATGGGGGACAGTTGTAGCTGGAGCCCGGTCGTACACGCTCTGCAAACACAGCATGGGGAGGGGCGGGATAAGAGAGGATAAGATAACGCCATGCGAGACCTAAAGCATGCGATGCTTTAAAAAAAAAAAGGGCAACAAGTTAATATGAATGCAAAAACAACAGTTGATGGACAGAATGCAGAACAATGTCATACATTCACCCCAGTACAGAGATCTGGGCCTAAATCCATTGTTTTTTTGCTCACCATGCCATTCCAGTTTGAACCCAGCCATATGCAAATCAGTCTTGACCCTGTGCCTCATGGGAACAGTCTGGTATCAGGGTTTCACCCCTCTTCAGCCAGGATAGCTTGATTCCAGTGGCATGGAGAGCACGGGACCCACGTCTGGGCATACCCTTCCCACTAGGATGCTTGTTTTCAGTCCAAGGAGGACCTGGCTTGGCAGTTCGGGCTGGACTGCTCCCATGAGGCACCATTCAAGAGTGATTTGCATATGGCTGGGTTCAAACTAGAACGGCATGGTGAGCAAAAAAACAGAAGATTGAGGCCCAGATCTCTGTACTGGGGTGAATGTATGACATTGTTCTGCATTCTGTCCATCAACTGTTGTTTTTGCAAGTTAATATGAAGCCTACTGTATCACGTCGCCAGTAAGAGATCCAATCCCGCTGGGCGTGGCCCAACAAGGCCAGGGTGGCAACCAGGAGGGGCAAAAAACCGTCTGGGACAATCAGCAAACGCCGATCGGAATAATCAGTGACGAAAAACAACGCATACCAATCTAATTTGGAGGCGGAGTTAAGACAAGACTTTGGAATCCGTATTGATTCCAAGAAGCCCTTGCATGGCGAGGGCAGCGCATGCGCTGCTTTCGCCAGGCCGAGACCTAAAAAAGGAGCAGGATGTGTGTACCCTGACCTCCTGAGGCATGTGAGGAGGTGGTCTCAAACATCAATGATGTAAATTGACATGTCATGAGTGATGTGATATATGAGTCCATAAGAAGTGCATGATGGAGGCACGCGTTAGAGTTAGTTCACTAAACTATAACTGGTGTATTTCTGTGCTTTTTCTTAAATGTTAGCTTATGTATCATTCCTACACTTAACTACGAGGTCACTCTAACCGTTCAGAGTGTCTTTTATTTGTGGAGAGTTTTGCAAATAAGTATACACGTGTGTTTGCTTTAGGATCTGCAGTATGGATTTGTATAGTTCCGAGCCAGGTTTCTTATTTTGTGGGTGTTCATTCAAACATGGTAGCTTCATCAATTACATTTGTCACAACCAGTGCAACCTAAGGATGCTTTTGAAAACACTGCTCCTTGCATCTGCACATAATTTAATATTGCAAGGCCAGAATGTCTGTCTAATGTGCACTTCAGCAGGTTCTCGCTTGCAATTGTCTGGTTCATCATTTCCCTTTCACAGCCTCACAAGGAAGGTGGTAGCTGCTCTTCGCACCTTCTGGGTCTCTCAGAAATCCATCCATACTAACTGTGCCCCAATGAATGTGATAATTGTCTTGTTTGTTTGAAGCCCTGTTATTCTCTCAGTACCCGTTTTTCATTAAAGAGATCAGAGCATAAAATCTGCAGGTCCAATTTAGTTAATGTATTAATATATTATCGTATTCTGTAATTTAAAGTCCATCAGAATACTATAACATATCGTCCACTGTCTGCCGTATACCTGTTCTCAATATCTTAAGCGGCCGCCAGGTCAGAGTTCAAACACATAAACCCAAAGTTAGAAATATTTACACAAAGGCATCTACATGTGGCTATAAAATGGCAGCCTACCATACAATTTCTTGGAAGGCATTTCTTATTTGGCTTCTTGAACTTGATTGTTTGAAAGCCTGGCAGACCACCCCTACACTGAAAACACCCCAGGACGATCCAAATTAGGAGTGGGCAGACCTCAGATTTTCACACCGCGAAATTCCAGAGTTTCTTAAAAACTATATATATATATATAAAAGTTTTATACAGATATTAACTGAGACATATACATTTTCCTTTTATACAATATATAGTATATAAAGTGAGCAGCATGCTATTCCTTAAATAAGGGGAATAAAATCTATAATCCAGATCAGAAAGAAAAACTATTACACATACATTGTTACATACACAAATGAGTAAACGGATTCAGAAACCCACGGGTAAAAGGGATCAACCATCTCCATTATTGCTGCTGATTCTCTCTCCATCTATAAATGGGGCCCCAGATGCGCTTTCCTAGTAATCTCCCCTTTTTTCCCTTTCTCTCGTAAATACTTTTCTCACTAACCCTGCTGTTGCCCTAAAAGTAATATGTGTTGTAATGGTATGTGTTGTAATGGTATGCATTGTAATGGAATGAGTTGTAAATGTAGTTTCTAAAAAGGAGCTGTGATGGCATGAGTTGTAAAATCATGCTAGACAATAGTCTGGCTAGCCATTGTTGAAATGTAGGGGCTATTTTGTCCAGCCTGACTGTGGAGATGCATATACGCAATACTGCCATAGCTAAAAAGAGGAAACATTGTGACGAATCTTGCCTACCCTCATTATGTATCCCCAAGTGAATTACGATTGGAGTAAAGGAGACTTTGATTTCCAATGTTTTATCCATAAACAATTCGATCATTTTTCTCAAAGGTTGTAGTCGCGGACATGTCGTGAACATTTGTACTATTTCCACGTCCGTACTATCACACCGTGGACACCTAGTTCCCGTCTGCCCCCCCCCACACTGCGCAATCTTTGCTGGTGTGTAGTACAAAGTAAAAATTGTTTTATATTGTTGGGCTTGTAGCCCAGTGGAGCATAGAAGGGTATAGCCAAACTCTAAAGAAGCTGTGAAACTGTCAGGATCTACTCCAAGTTTATCAATCCACTTCTTCTCGTACTTTTCAAGATCGTCATTTTTTTATCAGTGAGAGTTCAGCATAGACCCTTCGGATAGTACAATCTTCCCCTTCCCCAATGACATCCATAATTTTTCCCACACATAAAGCTACGAATCTGTAGGTATTTAAAAAAGCTCCTATTACTAATGCCATCGGTATTCTGTATATCTTCAAACTGCCGGATTCCGAGGTGCCCCATTAAATCCCCCATTCTCTGGATCTCACCCCCTTCCCATTCTGCCATTATAGAATCCGAAAAGATTTCCACAGGGAGAGTGGGATTTCTGAATAGCTGAGTATAGCCATTAAACCTGCCTAAACCAGTTTTTTTGCGGAATGCCGTCCAGATCTCATAAGCAGCCATCAAGGTCTTGAATCTACTTCTTTGAAAATAACTTGGCTCAGTGAATTTCAAAAAGCAGTTCTCGGCGTCTTCTCCCACTAGTATTGCATACATTTCAATTGGCCCTGACTTAACTCCGAAGTCCTTCACGTCATCCCCGATTAGCCCACTTATATACTGGAAGGTCGCTGCCCAATAATAAATTTTGAAATCGGGGACTGCCCACCCTCGTCTTTCTCTTGGCAAAGACATATAGCGTAGTGCCCTCCTAGTTTTTCCGTGTGCCCAAATAAACCTATTGACCATGTGCTCCAGTGCAGTGAACCACTTTTTCTCGAACTCAAGTGGGATAGCCCTAAAGAGGTACAGAATGTTTGGGAGGAAGACCATTTTCACCATGTTACACCGCCCTACTAGCGACGGATGTAGATTATGCGTTCTATCAAAGTCTTTTTTTGCTTTACTAAGTATTGGCTCAATGTTTCTTTCTACAGTTTTCCCCAGATCTGCTGATATAGTTATCCCCAAGTAAACAGCTGAATCAAGCACCCCTGTGTCATGACATACAGCCGCCGTATTCTTAATTATCTGCGTCTTAGATTTATTTAAAGCATACCCAGAAATGGAGCCAAATGTTTGAGCTTCTATCTCTATTGCAGCCAGGGCTTCCACCGGATTGGGGGTGACTGGAGCGATATCATCAGCATAAGCAAGAGTTTTGTACTCTAGCCCATGATATCGCATAGGCGTAATACCTCTGTTCACCTCCAACCTTCGGATTAGTGGATCAATATACAGCGCAAAGAGGAGTGGTGAACACGGACAGCCCTGACGTGTACCACGCTTGATTGCTAAGGATGCTGTATATCCCCCATTTACTCTAATTCGTGCAGTTGGGTCCTTGGATAGAGCCTGGATTGCTCTAACAAAGCTGACCCCAATACCATACTGCTGCATCACCGTCCAGAGATAGTCCCAGGAGACCCGGTCAAATGCTTTTTCCGCATCCATTAACATGACGGCCATAGGGTCCCCTGAGACTTCCGCAGCATCAGGAAGGGTTATAACCCGACGGACATGCTGCGTTGTTCCCCTCCCTGGGATGAAGCCATGCTGAGTGGGGTTGAGCATTTTGCCAATTATTTTACTCAACCTAGTCGCCAAAGTTTAAAAAAAAATCTTGGCATCGCAGTTCATAAGAGTTTTCGGCCTATATGATCCCGGCTCTCTTGGAGGCTTCCCTTTCTTCAGGAAGATTACTATATTTGCCCCTGCCCAAGACTCTGGGACTGAGCTCCCTACTTGAGCTTGCAGTATTACGTCCACTATCTCGGGTCCAATTACCTCCAAGAAGGTCTTGTAAAATTCTAGAGGCATCTGGTCAGGCCCTGTTGCTATACCAGAGGGAAGGCTGCTTATGGCCGCATATATTTCTTACGTTGTCAGTGGGGCTTCAAGTGCATCCCTGTCTTCATCATTGATAGGCTGTATCAACATTTCCCCGAGATACCTCCGTATTGCAGGAAGGTCCCTCGCCCGTTCTTCATTATACAGCCTACCATAAAATTGCCTAAAAATCTTTCGGATCCCTGCTGAGTCATCTGCTATGTTTCCATTAGCGACCGATATTTCCTTGATCTCTTCAGCTGCATTTTTTTGCCTTAGGCGCACCACTAGTGTACGGCCAACCTGCTCACTGAGCTCGTGACATTGCTCCCTTCGTGTGAGGAACAGTACTGCTGCCTTGGAAGCTATACGATCTTGAGCTTCTGATTTAGCTAAGGCCAGTCTAAGCAATATCTCGTCAAGTGCTGCCCCCGTAGTGATTGCCACGCTCAACTCCTCCTCTATGCCCGTTATTGCTTTACAAAGCCTTTTTCTAGCAGCGTCGCCTGCTTCTGCTTATGCAAGCTGTAACTCAACGTCTCCCCACACCCCCCTGCTTTGAATGCATCCTACACTACCCCCAGACTAGTGCTGCTTCTATTAATATCCCAGAAACTCTCTATCCAGGCCTTCAGATGTTGTACATAACCTTCAACAACCCTCTTTCAAATGTCCATACATATTCTGGTCTTCCCCCTCTCCCTATGGCCACTGTTAGCACTAGAGGGTTGTGATCTGATATGATCCGGGGGAGTTTCTCGATCTGACAGCTGGTAACTAATGAGTATGAAACAAAAAAATAATTGAGTCTTACAACTAACCAGTTTGTGCGGGGCTGAGAAATATGTGCTGCCAGGATCGTCTGGGTGCAATTGAATCCAGGCATCCGATAAAGAGTTATTCTGTACAAGGCTAGAGATCGCACGGAAAACCTTCTTCTTCCGTCCCACATATCTATTTCCTGTCTCTGTCCAGAGCCCTCCCAGCCCATTTATATTAAAATCTCCACATACAATAACTGGCATAGGCCAGGAGGCGAGCTCCAAATCTAAAAATTCAAAGATATCCGGGTCATCCTCCATCGAGCCATACACTGAGCACATAGTAAAGGTTTCACCATTTAGCATACACTCCACCATGACCCATCTACCCCACTTATCCTCCAATTTTCTCTTAATTATATCAGCTCGTCTAGAAAGTATAGCAACCCCTCTGGTCTTGGTCCCCTGTCTAGTATGCGCCATGAGGCTAAACACCAGCTGTTCCATTAACCTTCCTCTTGTACCCTCTATATGAGTCTCTTGCAGACACAAAAGATCTAAGCGCATTGTTTTTAGAATCACTGCTGCTCGCTGTCTTTAGCCCTGATCGTTCAAACAACAAACATTAAATGAGGCTATTCGCAAACTCATTAATAAACATCAAAGTTCTGTCCGACCCCGTTATCCTTTAGATTTATTGCCTCCTCTAATATCTTTATTTCTGCCCTCTCTCCTTCCTTTAATTCCATTATTTTGCTGCTCACTTTGGGGCAGATTTACAAGCCCCTTGCACCCCTTTTGCGGGACTTTTCCATGTTAAGTGACGCAAAAGTGGCACAAGGGGCTTGTCAATATGCCCCTTTGTATTTAACTATACATCTCAGATTCCTTATTGTGCTACCATGTGCCGTGCCCCAGCCCTCCCCACCCCCCCAAGATCCCCTCCCCCCCCCCCAGAGACCACCCCCCTCACGGGCAAATAGGTCAGTCATGACCTATGTGAGGCAGCTTAAGTCCTCAGAGTAAGCCGCAGTGCCCCCCCTGCCCACCAAATTATGCAACCGTGCTCTAAGAAACAGCTTAGTTATATCAATAATTATGCAACCATGCGCTAAGAGATAACTTAATTATACATATAATTATGCGTGCATTTTGATTTCCCATAGTCACATCATATCACCAAGGAGTACCCCTCTTCAGCCTCAGTTTACCATATTAGCTCAAGTATTATTCCTTCTTGTGTCCATCTACTAAGCCGTCAAATCCCTCCTGGTTTTCCCCCTCTTATCCTGCAGTTCAGACAAATAGGCTTGCGCCTTTATCTAAAAAAAAACATTCGGACCTGGCCAGTATGAATGACTTTGAGTCGGGCAGGGTACAGTGGGTAGGCCTCACAACCAATCCCCCGGAAAGGGGTTATCAGCTGCCTAAGCCGCCATCTCCTTTCGACGGTGCCATGGCAAAAATCTGGACGAGCGAAAAATGGATTGCCCTCAGATATTCGCTTGGCATCTGGTTTTGCTTTGTCCATAATAGCCTGCCTTAAAAGAAAGTTGCCAACATACACCAACATGGCCCCGGACCGTTCTCCTGTGCCACCCGCATACCCTTTCTTTTGAGTCAGTGGGAACCGATGTGCCCGCTGAATCACGACCTCCCAGTTCCATGCAGCCAGCTCAGGAAATGCACCTTTTAGAAGAGATACTACGAATGCCCTTGCATCCCCTCCCTCAATGTTCTCTGCCAGGCCCAAGAGTCTAATGTTGTTCCTTCTTTGCCTATTCTCGAAATCTTCGAGTTTCCACTGTAAGTCTTCAGTTAGTTTTTCCTGTGTATCCTTAAAGGCCTGCCATTTATTAACCTCGTCTTGCAATTTGCCAGTTCTTTCTTACACATAGGTGACCCTGTCCGCCATATCCTCATACAGCTTGTTGACCTTCCGTAATGAGCCCTGCAGTTTTTTAGTTGCTTGCTGTGCCCTATGGCTTTCTAGCCTGGCCTCCCCCTGCATCTGTTTCAGCGTGGCATACACTAGATCCATTGAGGGGGCTGAAGCCACTTCGGCTGAGTTGGTATGTTCAGATATACCCCCATCCTCCTGATAGAGCTGGGTGGTGGCCGAGTAATCCCACGTGAGCTTCCGAACTGTCGCTATTGCCGCCGCTGCTGCATCTGTTGTATATGGGCTCCCTTTAGTTTTAGATTTAGATTTGGACCTGTATTTATGCGTCGTGTTTCTGGTGACTGAGGAGGTTTCCGCGGAATCTGACCCACCTGAAAGATTCCCATCACTGGACAGCGATAGATCACTGTAATCATTTAGTGAAAAGAAGCAGTCCCCTTCAGGGGAACCAGCCGTTGTCCTAGAACATTTGGGTCCTGGTAAGTACTCCGCTACCTTCCCCTCCTGAACACTCATACTAGGGGGCAAATTATCCTTATTCTCTACTCCCCCTTTATTTGTTACTCTTGGGTACAGGTCATTTGCTGGAGACTCACCATTTAGGGTACTATTTGGTGTACCATCCGGCAGCTCCTGCTGTCCTGCCAGTTCTTGCTCTTTTGGTTCATCCGCCCTCTCCACGCTCAACTCCACTTGTCTGCTAGCCGGCCCAGGATGATGATGCAACATTGTATCCTCACCGCAAGGATTCCCGGTGTCAATGTCTGCTCCGGTCTGGACGCTGGATCCCGCTGCAATTGCTGCCCCCACCGCTGTAACTGACAGGAAAGTCTCCGTCAGCGTAGGTTGCCGGAAAGTGCTCTCCCGAGCCTTACCTTTCCCATCAAGTCCTTCTTTTTGCTGCCCATTGTTGCTGCCATCAGTGCTTGCTCCCTTGGTTTTCTTTAGCGGGGCTCGCCAGGGCAGCACTGTGCCTCTCCCCGCTGAAGGTACGGCGGCGGCTGCCTCTTTCTGGGCGTCTTTGGGGTCCTTCGAAGGTTTACTCTTACGTGGTGCCATCTTACTGCCAGTGACCACACTCCGGCACAGCGCCTGTATTGCATGGCTGAATTCCAGAAACTCCGGCATCCCAGTCCTCTTAAGTACCGCCAGATCATGATGCCGCTGCTGGAGATTATGGCTGCGGGAGATCCGCCGGATCCAACGGCTCAATAGGTAAGAGCAGAGTTGCATTTTTTCATTCCTCCACAGCCCATTTCTTACTGCAGCAGGGGGAGAGTTTGACTGCGACTACCCCCTACAGCCTATCAGCGGCCATCTTGCCTCCTATCATTACTTTTTTTAGTATATGGAGTAAAGTGTCAGTTGCACTGTTGTGTTAACATGTGGTTTGGCAAGTAGTGTATTCCCATCATGCTGGCACTGGAGGTATACTTTTTGAATGTCTCTTTAGGTATTTGTAGCAACTTTGTGTATTTTTAATATTAATCAACTTTGTGACACCTTTTGTAACTTGTCTTGTAATGGTAGGTTTTACTTAAGGGTCCTTAAATGATGTCATTCTCATCACTTTGTCCTGAAAATGACCTCACGTACTAATCAGACATCCATAGATTAAAATGTCGACATACTGACCACTGCAATTGCCCTTAAATGGACGTTAAAACCATACTAAATGAAAGTGTACCAAGTGGGTTACCAGAATGTTTGCAGTCTGTTGAGTAGTCACCCATACTGTTTATAGTCACTACTTATAACTTGTTGAAATGTATGTGACTATTTATGGCAGCAGGTAAGTGCTGTTGAATTTAACCCTCCAAAATATGTTTTTCTGGTAAGAAAATATATGTTAATGGTATTCAATGAGATGAAAAAGTACAGCTACTGTATTTTATTGTCAGATTGATAACCGGGATCAAACAAATTGAGTTTACGTTATTATTGTTTTAGCAATTGGATACCGTGCTTACCAATCTTAGAAGAAAGTGATTAGATTTGAAATTACTCTTTCAGTAGTAATGTTGTTTTTGTATTTGCATGCACCCAGTCTCCTGAGGAATTATTTGGTTGCCCTATTGTGTGTAGTTCAGACGCTGCCTGTGCGTCATTCAGACTTGGATGTCCAATACTATCATAAAGCTCATGTCACCAAGACAGAATTCCTCAAATTCATCTATAACATTAGGCAACAACTAGTCAAAATCTAGCTAAATTACATGATTTTGGATTGATTCAAATACCAAGGTACAGCTAATGCCAAGTCACTTGGATACACCCTGGACACCAATCTCCCTTCAGGTAACACATCACGAAGAAAAACAAGTCAGCCTGCTACCATTTTTTTCTGGTGATGAATGGGAAAGCTTTTCTCCCAGATACAACTTGGAACTGCTGTCCAGGCAAGCATACTCTTGAATTTGTATGGTGGAAATGCCCTGCTCCATGACCTCTCCTGCACCAAATTGGTCCCTTTAAGGTCCTCCTACTTGTGCCCAACAATTTTATTTTTCTTATCTAATCTCCCAATCAATATCCCTAAATCCTCTTACAAGAATATCTATAATATTCTACCAAAATGTTTATGGCAAAACAAAAGAGCTAGGATGTCTTTTTCCAAACTTAAACAACCTAAACATTTGGGTGGAGTCAATTTTCCTGACTTCTCTTCGTATCATACTTCATTTTTTCTTAAACATTCTTCTTCTCTGTTATCTGAAAATATGACTGATTCTATATCCCAACCTTTATGGGTAGTTATTGAAACCTCCTTCTTTTATCCCTTCACCTTTGAAGAATTTGTATCCATATCTCGTACACCCAAAAAATGTTCTCTCCCCATTCTTAAACATACCTGTAAAGTCTTTCATCTTCTCATATTGGATGGCCTAGATGACCGTACTCGATTTTTGCAATCACCAATTTGGTATAATAAACATATTAAAATCTAAAATAGGACGCTTTTTTGGAAAGATTGGAGAGATCTCGCTCTTAAATGGACTCATCAACTTTTTCAAGACGAAACCTGTATCCCCTTCTCTGTAATACAAGCCCGCTTTTCTCTTCCTCCCTCCTATCACTCCAAGTAAATGTTATTGATCATAGCCGCTCAAAATTCCTATGATCTCTTCACAACCTCCTCTACGCATACCAAATCTTCACCTATCACACTCTCATTTCTACGCTCTTCCTCTTCTGCATCTCAAATTTATAACAAATTAAGAGATACCGTTATTATTCGTAATAAATCTAAAGTAGAATGTAACTGGGAATCTGACTCAGATGACTCTTTTCCTATTTCAACATGGGCCAAAATTTGGGCCAACATAAGAAAGTCTTCTAGAGCAGCGAATACTACGCAAGCTTTATTTTTTATATATAATAGACTTTTGATCATTCCGGCTAAATAGCATCATATTGATCCCACTATTCCCTCTACCTGTTGGTCTTGCCAGGCCCCTGTAGCAGACCTTAAGCATATGTTATTTAAGTGTCCATCTATTCATGATTTTTGGATTAGAGTTTGGCAACAAATTAACAAACTTTTCCTTACCCATATTCCTTTTTCTTTTTCCCTTATTTTTCTAGGTAGCATCTCAGAGGCATGGTCCTCCTCCACTATTAACATCTCCATTGTAGATTTGCTTATAGCTGTAGCATTTCAACAAATCACAAAGTCATGGAAAAATGCTTTAAATGTTTATTTTTCTAGCCTGGTGGTATGGTATTTGTTATAATCACAGATTAGATAGAGCTTATGTTCACCCAATTACACTTGCTATTAAACGAGATTTATTGTGGTTACCTAATACCATTTTCCTAAACGCATCTGCTCAATCCTTGCCTTTACATACTCCTTGCAATGAAGAAGTATCCAAACCTCCTTGAAGTTAAAGGAAATTATTTGTTATCTAATCTGTTTTATGTCTTGGTTATAACATAAGTTACTATTATAGGAATTAATATGATTCAACTGTTATATTTTAAATACAAGATCAGTTATATTATTTGATATACCCTTCTCCCTCCCCTTCTACCCCCTCTCCTCCTCTCCGTTTCCTTCTCCTATATGAAATATTTGCATTCTATTATAGTTATATATTGTATTTTATTGCTGTTATGTCTTATATTCATATCCAATAAACTTTATTTTAAAACTTAATGTCCTTATTTGTCACACCATGCCTATTCAAGTGTCTGGGGAAGTAGGACAACATCACTCTCCCCCTAATGGAACACTACTGACTTAAGTTGGCGGCCGGCACCATTTTTAAAAAAAGATGCATCGTCTACACTACCATCACACTTGGCACCCCCACCAGTCTTGCTGACAAACTAACTACCACTAAGGGTTCTTCCATGCCCGAATTTAGGGCATCATCTGACTAAAGAAGAAGACATGCAAAAAAGAAAACTTAAGGCAGGAGACCTTCTCTATTTATGCACTAATGATCTGGAACAACAGCCCTTTATCCATCAGGACCCCCTTAAGCCTGCTCTAATTTAGAAGAATGCTGAAGACACACCTCTTTAAAAAAACACTACATTACAATGAAGTAACAATCTGTCTCCCTGGGTAATAAAAAATATTTTACAGAAAAGGGCAAAAGAGTGCATGCACGTTTGCGAAAAAAGATTGTGGGTTGGAAGTATATGGTTGAGAGAGTAAGGCCTTATACCCAGAAATCTACAAATGTCATATCCTCGGGATTTCTGAGAATTCCCCCAAAAGGAGCAACTAAAGAGCAAATAAGGACTTAAATCTACTCTCATAGAATTACCCATTTTTTGTTAATCAATCCATTCATGTCTATTTTCCACCTACAATCCAGACAGAACCACACACTTTTACAATGTGAGTGTGACTTTCTAGAGCTTTGATATTAGTTTTGCTCGGTTTACTTCATTTGTTAGATACATATGTTTGGCACCGGAAACATTCCCAAATGAAAAATCTGTATTTATGCATACATGATATATTGTACTTCACTTGCCCAGCTAGTAATTGATTGAATGCACTTAAAATGTCGTTTCTTGTTTCAGGATCAGTGAACTTGATGTGTAATCTATTGTGTATTGATTTTGGCATGTCCTGGTGATCTCTACATGATGATATATTGACTTTGTTATGTTTTGGTGGTCTCTAAATGATGGTATATTGAATTTGTTATATCTTGGTATTTTCTTTCTGAGTATCATTGTTGATTACATTTGTGTTTTAAATGCAAATCTGTTGTCGTATCCAACTCATGTACAAGTCTCAAATATATAATTTCTAATAGAATTAAAAAAACTGATGACTGTATGAATGTAATTTATACTCTGATTACCAATGGGTCTGTGTTTTCTGACCCCTGTGTGAACCCTTGTCTGTGCAGGGGTAAGAATGACAAGTTAGATGGAATTTACAGCATATTTTAATTACCTACTGCACCCTTTGTTACATTTTGGAAGGTCAAACAGGAAAAAAGTGCCCAGTATTTACCGTGCTGGTAAGCACCAAAATCTGCATGTTACTATCCGAGAACTCCTAATAGGTGCTAAATATATCACCAAATAAATAACGTACTCTGAGGGATTCATATTTATCTGGTGCAATAAAAAGCACCTGGATTCTGAGAAACTCAGAATCAAGGACTTTGTGTTACCCCAGAGTCCAGATATACTTCATCTTCCCAGCGTTTGAAAAGTCCAATTCGGTTGTCTTCGCTTTTCTTCTAACACACGTGTTCAGAATTGGGTGACCATATGAACGCAATCATTAAAAAAAAAAAAACTGTAATATTAATTGTGATCCTCTTTCTATTTTGTTATTGCATATAAGCCTTGGTTAAATAAAAAGAATAATATAAGTTCAGGCATTTTATAAATATACCCACACATTATTTCCCAGAATTCACTGTGATTAAATCACTCCAAGAAATTACAGATTTAAACCAGTTGAAAGCATAACGATGCTGAAATATGCAATATATAAAGTTTGATTTACTGAGGCATTTCTCTGGATTTTGACAAGTATAAATAACTCTCTTTTAGCCTAGGAAAACATTTCTTGAAACTGACCATGACAATTTATAAATGAGGGCCACTTTTTCAGGCATAAAAGCGTCATAAAATTGTCATAAACCTAAGGAAATGTTAAATAAATTAGACCATACATCATAGCATGCATATTATGTTGTCCACCATTTCAAAGTATAAATATCAGAAGAACAGATATTTAAGGACCATTCCTAACCTAAGAACCCAGGGAATACCTCCTCAAATTGGATGCCATTTACTCAGGTATTAGTGTCTCTCAATCTACTCCAAGCATAAGCACACCTACATGATCACAGGTTTACGAAAAGTGCATTCCACTAACCATCGCGCCCAACACCAAACACTTTGCACAAAGGAGCACCTATAGCCTTCCACCCAAACAGAATAATAACATTAATTAAAATAATTCATTGACCCCACTATCCATCTAAGCCTGGCGACCTTTAAGAGCACCACCTTGGTCACCTTGCACAACACCACAATACTTTCCGCATAGTCCACACAACAACTCAGCATTTTACAAAGATTCACTCACTATTGTAAAGCTTACTATCTGTCCATAATGCACTTTAGTGTTTCAACATTACTATAAAGTGTTATATAAAAGCAAATACAATACTCTACAATTATTTCTGTCAATTTCTTGACTGTCTTTTGCATTTATATTGTATGTATATGTTGAAGATTCTGAACAGTAGGTAGAGAAGCCAGTGGCATTCCTCGTCATTATGAAGAACAAGTTTGAGAGGTTCACATTTAAGTGAGAAAGAGCTGTCATTTTCAGTTTTCACACACGCTGCAAAGGGTTAAGTTAGATTGGTAACAGTCGAGTAATCCTCACTCTCCAGTGTTTGAGTTTCTAGTTTCTCTCTCTGCTTCCATTAGGTGAGCCGCCTTCCTCACACCCTTGTCTCTGCTTTCATAAGATGTGTTATTGGTTATTTTACTTAACACTACCTAAAAACTAAAGAAGAAATAATGCTGGCTTCCCTCGGAATCCTAGAGGAGATCAGTGCTGGGAATCATATCTGGTCAGAAGTACAATTCTGACTTATTTTTTTACCCACATCGCATAAATTAATTTTTATATGCATGCATCCACCATCTGTCGCAGCTACTTGATTCTCCTGAAAACTTTCCTTTCTTGGCGGGAGATCCATTTTCTCTTTGCACAATGAATGAACCTTTTTGAATTAAGCTATTTCGGCGCACGTAGCAAATTTAGAGTTCTTAATACTTGGCATGACTAATGTTTGCATATTCAATCCACTGAAAAATGCCTGTGAGTTCTAACCACTATTCAACATGTACTTTTTTTTGTGGAAGTTATTATTGCTGGAATATGGGTCAGGGTAGTATGCCTTTCAATGCCAGAGAAAGGATAATACAGGAACATTTTGAAGAATATGATATAGTGGCAAACATCAGGTGAACTACAAAGCCACGGTAATGGTAACCAAATAAAATTGCATATGTTTTCCAACATATTTCAACTTGCATTTTGTATTTTGAAACATGTACAAATCTTTGTAATATGTATAATTCAAAGTGTGGCTGTAAATATTGTATAGTAAAACGTAAGTTTGGCAGCTCAATTGAGGCTTAAGCGATGAGATCATAAAATACAATATTCAACATCACAACAATAAACATTGTATGCAGAAATCAGAAAACATTCTGTTGAAATGCAAATTGAAGCTAGGTCAAGAACCAGGGAACAGAAAGGGTATTAGGTGAGTGGGGATCCTGGGGATTTGGATGGGATCAAGGGAGCCTGCCTTTGGGAAGGAACTCGTGGATGAGTGGTGTAGTAAAGATGGGTAGTGTGGGAAAGGTTGAAGATTATGAGGGAGGTAAGGAGACTAGCTGTTCCTAACTGTATAGCACCCTGTGACTCAGATCGGGATAGGCCATCACCGAAAAACTGGGACTTCTAAGACGAGAAGGAACTTGGTCCTACAAGGCGGTCTGTAAACGTTCAAGAAGTATATCCCACTCAGTAGTCAGGGGGCATTTGAGGAGGCCTGTTGCCTCCTCTCTACATCTCATTTTGAGAGTTCTCACTTCCAGACTGCTATTCAAGGTGGAAATTTAAGGGCAGATTTACAAGCACCTTGCGACACTTTTGCACCGCTTTTGCGTAACTCTTGTGACGCAGCGGTGGCATAAACAATGCTGCCAATTTACAACGTGACAAATTTAGGGAGATGCGTCACGTTGTAAAGCCCTGTGTCACATTATACCTGGGTCAGGTATAATATATGCAGGGTGGGTGTTCTACAAGAGTTCACTGCGCCGCTTCTAGGATGCCACCTCGTCAAACCCTTACGCCTGCTTGAAGCAGGAGTATGGAAGGACGCAGTACAATGAGCATAGGCCTCCCATGCATTGCTGGAGTTGCGTTGCGCTTGCGACACAACTCCAGCAATGCGTGACTTTTGGACCAATAGATGCATCAGAATTTCTGACACATCTGTCAATCCTTGTGTCATGGTGTGGCGTATTGTAAATACAGTGCATCCATGGTGGCGCAATGGTATCGCAGGCTGGTGCAGGGAAAGTGATGCATCTCTATAGATGCATGAGTTTCTTATACATCTGCCCCTTAGACTTCCAGTGGGAAGTGATCGTGAGTTCTGGCAAAAGAAGGCCCAATTTGACCAAGTTCTGGGTGCTCAATTTTTTATGGAATGCTTATATATTCCGAAAGCAATGGAGACCCAGTCTAAAGGGATAGGTTCGACGGTGACAGAAGACAGTAGATTGGTAACACAAGTTCAGAATGATAAGAGGAGCGGGCAGGCCCAAAGCCTATGAGTGAAATTGGATACTGGGTTGAGGCAGTGAAGCAGGAGGCAGTCATATGTGGAAGCATTTATTAAGGGTCCAGGGGATAGACAGACCACGTGCAATATGAAGTATTGTATACGCTTACAGTTTGCATGACATGATATTGTTATGGCATTTAATGCACCTTAAGGTCCATTCCTTGTCATGGAAGGCTCTGTTGGTCACATTTTCCCATTTCCCATTGAGCTCTCAGATGATCTCCTGTCAACCATTTGAGGATCCATCGTGTCAAGGGACAGAGTGTAGGGGACAGCAGCTCCTCTATCCTGGCCCCTATCTCAAGGAACTCCCTACCTTCCTCTATCAGTCTGGAAACTAACTTCCTGAGGTTCTGAGAGCTTTTGAATGCCTGGCTGTTTAAGCAAGCTTTTGTTAGACTGAACCCTCCCTCCTCTCTATCCTGGTTGTCATAGTTCCAAGAAACCCTTGGTTGTATGTACGCTCTATATGTTTTCCTAGCATAACATAAAATAACATGACATGGCATGACATAACATAACGTAACAAAATATGTGTCCGCAACTGGGTGAGGACTGGTGAAGAGTGCAATATGAGGAATTTGCCGAAACAGATGAGCCTATGTCCCTACATCCTCTTCCCAATATATTGAGTGGTTGAACAATAGGTTGGGGTTCGGGGCCAGAGCATTTTCTATTGTATTATACATCAGGAATTGATCGTGGTGCTACATGTCAACAAGCTGCACAAAAGTGAGCCCTCTCCCCATGCAAGGCGCCTCCTCCCAGGTCAATGTAGGCTGTGGGGACATCCTGAACCAGAGGGTAAACACATAACATCGACTAATTGATCTGAAGGCCCGACTCAGCTGCAAATTCCTCAAAGAGTTGTTCCGGAGAAGTGGACTGAAAATACCTTAAATAAAAGAGACGGTCCTCTCCATATAGAGAGACTGCAAGGTTCCCATCAGGTAGGGAAATACACCAATTCAGACTGATCGTAGAGGGGCTTAAATGCTAATGACTCCACGACAAGAGCAAATAATAACAGGGATATTGGATATCCCTGATGTGTACCGCAACTCATGTGAAATGATGGTGACATGGATTTATTTATTCAGACACAAGCTGTGGGACCTGTGTATAGCAGTTTAATGAGTTGAATGATGAATGGGCCAAATCCAAATCAGCACAGAACTTCAAAAATATAGACCCAGCAGAGAATATCAAATATCTTTGTAGATGCATGCTAAGAGCCATGGATCCAGGCCATATTGGAGGGGCTGCCTCGAGATGTTTGTAAAAACGTTGAAGATGTAATGCAGTATTCCTGGAGGCCAATGATCCATTTTGATCAGGTTGAATTAAATGGGAGAGAAGAGGGTGGCAGGAACTTTAACCACTATTTAGTAGTCTGGAATGATGGTTGCCATTTGCTTGTAAGAGGCAGGATCAGTTGAGCTCACCTTTGTTGAAGCAAGTGGATCAATAGAGCCTTCCTCAGGGATGATGGGAGTGTGCCTATTTCTAAGGATTCTATATAGAGTTCTGATAGCTTGGGGGCAACAAGACCAGCACAAGTATGAAATACATTGTAAGCCCATATGCGCCTGGTATTCTACCTGCAGGGAAATTTCGAATAGTGGACCTAATCAATTGTTAAGAGATTGGGGTATTCAACTCTTCACAAAATTATGGGGAGCAACCTGAGGAAGTGGGAGGTTTGTAAGATAGGCTGTGAAATGAGGTGCGGGGTCAGTTGAAGGCTCATCATAAAATTTAGAGTGATAGTCATGAAAACCAAGTTAAATTTCTTGTTTTGCGTAGACCTGAATCTCATTCTAGTCTACGAGCTCAGTAATAGGGATATGAGAAAATTCACGTGTAGGGAGTGAGTAACGCAAGAAGACGACCAGAATTATCGGAATGAGTCCGGGTGGTGTATTTAACATAATCAAAGTGTCACAATCTCTCCCATGAGGAGGCGGTGACAGTGTGCTGAACTGCCCCAAGGTGGGAGTTACACTTGTAAAGTGTTGAAAGGCAGCACCAACGATAACTTATGGGAGTGATCGGTCTGGCTGTAGTGCAAAACAAATGTAGCAGTTTTTCAATACCAGGACATGTAAAACTCCACTGAACATGTTCTATCTTTTATATACTGCACCCTGCCCATAGGGCTACTAAGGGTCTACCTTGGGTGTGACATATGTAATAAAAGGGAAGGTTTGGGGCTGGCAAGTAGGTGAACTTGCCAGGTCAAAATAAAACTGCAAACACAGGCTCTAAGGGCTACTTATGTGGATTGCATAATTAGTGCTGCAGGCCCACTAGTAGCATTTGATTTACAGGCGGTGGGCACATATAGTGCACTGTACTAGGGACTTATCAGTAAATCAAATATGCTAATCATGAAGAAACCAAATGCAATTACATTTTATACACAGAGTGCATGCACTTTAGCACTGGTCACCAGTGAAACAGAGTCCTAAAAGCAGCAAAAAATTTTTTCCAAATACAGTCAAAACAGGAGGTCAAAATGCAAAATGTCTGGGTAAACCATGCCAAATAATTCCAGGTCTAAAAGTAGTCAATGTGGGTAAAGGAGGGACATAGTAATGCAGAGCACAGGATGTGTACATAGGATAAGTAAGGCATGTATACAAGTTGGGTGGGGGAGTAGAAGGAGTAGAGTCATAGGCTCAGCTTATGCTGCCACCAAACATCAGTCAGAGTCCAGTGTCCTAACCAGTCCCTGAGCAAACAGTAATTGAAAAAACTGTTGGGGCCTGTGAGAGGGGAGCTTGGAACCTATCCAAGCTTGGTTCCAGAGCATCATTAAAGTCTCACCCAACGACCCAGGGAAAATGAACCTACGGGGCAAGAAAGCTGGAAAGGCATGTTAGGAGAGCAAACTGTTTAGTGTTGGGGCATGAATGCTGCTGTGGACCAATGAAATGCCAGTCAGAGAACTCAACACCAACAAAAATCTACCCTCGGGGTCAATCATTGTAGAGGGCAAAGATAATGGGACACGTTACAGACCCTGATCGAGGGTCCGCTGGCATCGGCTGATCAGTTTGTGGAGAAAATTTGGCCTTGCCAATGTTTCTGAAGTTTGGGAGCTTCATGAAACTACATATCTTTTGGGGTTGTTCACTCTCAGAATATCTGATTCCCTCCTTCGCCCTGGCCTTTTTTTAATCTTTGGTTCAATGATGTGCTTTGTGGCAGAATAAGTAATGTAAGGTTTGTTAAGCATGTACCCATACGTTTTCTAAAGGAAAGAGGCTGATTTCTCATAAAATGTGTGAATATGTTGTATTACACCTCCTTTGAGGACCACGGATGGTGGGGCTCTCAGCAAGGAATTCATAACGGTGTGAACTAACCTAATAACGTTTTCAAGTGATGTCTTTTGGTTGTCCACACACAGTAGACATTTGCAAAACCAAAATGTGATGGGTAGATAGTGCATGAGATAATATCAACTATTCGTAATTACTTTTCAACACCCTCCATTTCAGTTTGATTTGGCTCACAGTTCCTCTGCAGACAGGAAATGAAATTATGCAATTTAGTCTTGGTTCAGCTCCAAAAGAAACAGTTCATCACAAAATGTCCAGCAACATTTCATCTGAGCTTTAATGCAAGCCACCGGAGACCATTAGTCAGTCCTGACTTGAAGTCAGTTCCTGACTGTAGCAGTCTAGATGTGCTAAAAATGTAATGGTGTCCAGAGTAATTACCGGTGGTTGTGGTTACTTCAAGTATTCCATCTATAAATTATTGGTCTGTGTGTAACAGACTATAAAGTGATGGAAGAAATACTTAAAATAATTTCAACTCCCTATGATCACTATGGTCTGCCCTCTAGTCGATCTTTTTTCACCCACTGTGCCACTTTAAACAGAGACCAGCCATATGCAACTTTTTGGGACCTGCTCCAAGATTAACAGTACAGCCTGAACTGCCAGACTAAAAGATAAGCAACCTCAGACCTGTTACGGCCTACCTTGGCCTTGTCAATGAGGTATAGTTTGAGTCTCGTGGCACAACAAGCATGTGATTAGGGGTGGGCAAAACTTCCACTCCACCAACGTAGTTCTCAGAATTTTTCTCAGTTCTAGAAAAACTCTGCCAACCAACCGCCGCATCGTGGAGTTTTTTTCCTTGTGAGCAGTTCACCAACAGTAAGTTGGCGAGAGAGAATTTGCATCCTCCTAATGTGATTTTCAGAAGCTAGATCGCATCCCTGTGAGATTTTCTCACCGCAAGTGGTCACAGCATGTTGCGACCATTCATGTTGAGAAAACTGTCCTCTAGTAGAAAAAGCAGCGCACTCTGGGGCATCGTCTGGTGCCTTTCGCAATTATTTTACTGCACGGAACAAGCTCCCAGCGCCAAAATTCAATGCAAGCAGCATGACGCACCGCATTGTGCCTGCCCGTTGAACTCAACGGAATTTCACAGAGTTTTTATGTAACTCTGCAGAATTTGCTAGAATGAAACTCCGCGAGTTCCGCCCACCCCTACACGGGACCAATATCTGAGCATACCCATCACACTAAGGGCATCTACTGCAGTGAGCAGCAAAGATATGCAGCCGCGGCCCGTGTAGGTAAGAGGGTGGGGCAGAAGGGCCAGGTTAGGGAGGGATTTTGACAGTGGATGAAGAGGAAAAAATAATTATTTATTTAATGTTTCCTAGTCAATCGTTCGTCGAAATCCTCCCTCCCCCCAGGTGGCCCCACCGCTCTTACCTGCATGGGCCGCGGCTGAAGCGATGGAAGGAATGTTTGATTCGCTATCAGCCACTGTCACACCGGTGCCAAGATCTATGCCGAAAGCAGTGACGACAGCAGTACCAGGAGCTTCCCAGAGAGTTTGTGCACTCAGAGAAGGAAGAAGTGCTCTACGCACTGCCCAACAGCACTCGGTGGAAGGTTGCGTGAAGCGCGTGGCTGGGCGTCCACGCTGTCTGGATTGTTGCGATCTCTCTATAGTAACGGTCGCCCCGAGGGGTGTTCTGGGAGTCTCTTGAGAGTGTAGAGCATAAAGAGCAGCAGCGGGCTGCAACATCCGGCACGGCGAAGGAGGGCACATTTGAGCCTCTTCTTTGTTTGCCAAAAGAAAGCCAAGTTTATTTATTTGTCTAGGCTTCATATAAGAGAGGCATCACAGCATGTTACCTGATATTCTTCTCTTCTGGGTGTAAGTTTTCTTGCTCAGAAATATGAACACTGGGGGAGAGGAGAGGATAAACACAGGAAAAGACATGGAGTTTTTTAGAGATTTTTTATTTTATATCTAGAGATCAGTAGAGGGATTCAGAGATTTAATTGAATGAGGGAATCATAATAAGTGATCAAGGTGTGCATTTGAAAGACCGTCGTGGATTCCCATGGCACATTAATATTTCAAGGAAAAGGTCAATGGTGAGGGTGCATCACTGCAGTGCACTGCAGCAGTGGAAGACATAATAGCAATATTCCAAAGAGGCTTCACCAATCAAGGATGAGTTCAAGCCAATTGCGAGATGGTGGCTTCAGGGTGTATTGACCAATACGCGGTATAGATATATCGTATGATCGGCAGCTCAACGTGCAAGTACTTAAGGAAGAAAAATAAATAAATGCATATATTTTTACGAGATTCATACAGCGCTAACTTGACTGAAGGCATCAGAGCACTTTACCTGAGCACCAGTCGCATGGGCACATTCATTGTTTGTTAGGCACGGGGAGATTAAGTGATTTGCCCAGAATCACGGGATGTTGAGCGTCCCTGCGGTGACTCGAATCGAGACCCCCAGCTTCTAGGTCGACCGCTCTAGCCGTTATGCCACATCTTTTCTTGAAACTGAAATGACCTATTTCAAACACAAACAGAGTCTGAAAGTGGGGAAGTCTGTTGCTTAAATTGTTTGGACGCTAAACGGAGGAGCTTAGCACTGCCAACTGCCGGCTCACCTGTCTTTCACTCGGCGCCCTTCCACTTCTTGGCGCACCCGCTTCGCGGGTGCCCCTTCGCCCGTGTTGAGGAGAGGATCACACCTGACGTTCGCGAGGAGTATTGAGGAGCACTGAGGAGGAAAAGCGGCATCAGGCGTGTGGCTGCAGCGGGGCTGCGAGCGTGCGGGGACTTCAATTCCCAGAAGTCCCTGCTAGACCGACGGAGAGCTTCCGGTCCGCTCTCCCTGCTGGCCCGCCCCCCGCCCCCCGCCCTCCTGAGGCTTCAAAACACCAGTTTGCAGCTAAACGAGTGGGACACTTTGCTTAAATTGTTTGGACGCTAAACGGAGGAGCTTAGCACTGCCAACTGCCGGCTCACCTGTCTTTCACTCGGCGCCCTTCCACTTCTTGGCGCACCCGCTTCGCGGGTGCCCCTTCGCCCGTGTTGAGGAGAGGATCACACCTGACGTTCGCGAGGAGTATTGAGGAGCACTGAGGAGGAAAAGCGGCATCAGGCGTGTGGCTGCAGCGGGGCTGCGAGCGTGCGGGGACTTCAATTCCCAGAAGTCCCTGCTAGACCGACGGAGAGCTTCCGGTCCGCTCTCCCTGCTGGCCCGCCCCCCACCCTCCTGAGGCTTCAAAACACCAGTTTGCAGCTAAACGAGTGGGACACTTTGCTTAAATTGTTTGGACGCTAAACGGAGGAGCTTAGCACTGCCAACTACCGGCTCACCTGTCTTTCACTCGGCGCCCTTCCACTTCTTGGCGCACCCGCTTCGCGGGTGCCCCTTCGCCCGTGTTGAGGAGAGGATCACACCTGACGTTCGCGAGGAGTATTGAGGAGCACCGAGGAGGAAAAGCGGCATCAGGCGTGTGGCTGCAGCGGGGCTGCGAGCGTGCGGGGACTTCAATTCCCAGAAGTCCCTGCTAGACCGACGGAGAGCTTCCGGTCCGCTCTCCCTGCTGGCCCGCCCCCCGCCCTCCTGAGGCTTCAAAACACCAGTTTGCAGCTAAACGAGTGGGACACTTTGCTTAAATTGTTTGGACGCTAAACGGAGGAGCTTAGCACTGCCAACTGCCGGCTCACCTGTCTTTCACTCGGCGCCCTTCCACTTCTTGGCGCACCCGCTTCGCGGGTGCCCCTTCGCCCGTGTTGAGGAGAGGATCACACCTGACGTTCGCGAGGAGTATTGAGGAGCACTGAGGAGGAAAAGCGGCATCAGGCGTGTGGCTGCAGCGGGGCTGCGAGCGTGCGGGGACTTCAATTCCCAGAAGTCCCTGCTAGACCGACGGAGAGCTTCCGGTCCGCTCTCCCTGCTGGCCCGCCCCCCGCCCTCCTGAGGCTTCATAATAACATCCTACTCCCGCAGCGCGGGACGCAGCCCGGGCGAAGACGGGGCAAAGACAGGGCCGTTTTAGGCCGTTTTAGGCCGTTTTAGGCCGTTTTAGGCCGTGTAAGACCGGACCGGGCCATTCCTCTTGGCTTTTAATTTTTGTGTCACATTAGTTGACCTTCCTGCTCTACTCACACATAATCGTAAAATCCCTCTCACACAATGTTTTCGCGTGAAACTAGGAGTAAGGCTACTAAGATCTCCAAAAAGGCTACAGGCACCCTAGATGATTTTATCACCAGGACCAATCTCTCAATTGATAATCAAATAACTAAACTTCAGCACAAAGTCTCAGTAGAACTTGAGAGTGCTAGGAGGCTCTCATCTGTATTTGCACTTGGAAAAAAATCTTCTCTAGGCAGTATTGCAACCTCCAAAACGCCTGATCGCATTACTGGCACAAAACCAATTATAATTTCGGCTGAGGTTCACTCAACAGCAGATGAAACAACTCCTCTTAATTATCAGGAACCTCCTGGGCCTTCTGTTAGAGCCGAAACTGGAAGCCTATCACTGCTGAATTTTCCAAAGGAGAGTGCTGAGGATATCGTAAATGAGGAGACCTGTCAGCTACTAGCTGAGATAGAGTCTAATAAAGGCAAGTCATCTGCCAAGGTTGCACCAAAACACAAAAGAAAACGCAAACACCTAACCGCTTTCGCTAGGAAAAAAGCAAAAGTAGCTCTTAGCCATAATATCACGGGGGGAACTCCAAGTATGCCTATTGCAACAACTGACATTGTACACAATGTAGCCCCAGCAACTGTAGAAAATACTAATGCTATCACAGATGAACATATCTTTATCAGCATGTCTGATCACTCAGCTAGTGAGGGGCAAAGAGTCTCGTCTGATATGGCAGAACAAGATGGTGGAAGAGAAGAATTTTAAAAAATAGTTTGGGAGACCCTAAAGAGACTACTTAAACCACTAGAAGTCAGGCTTACTGACATTGAGAACCAACTACTTAAAGTTGAGAAAAGTGTTATCACTTTGTCAAGTCTAAGCCTTAACTGTACTGATGTGCCTAGAGCCATCCAACAAACTCCAGTTCCCGCCCCGGCCTTAACAATAAACACATATTCATCGACTGTGCAGCAAAAAAAGGAGGGGATAGTAGGGAATACTAATGCCAAACAACCAATTAGTAGTACTAAAGATAAACCTAATTCAACCCCCTCAACTTCTACTGCTGTAAATGCTACCAGTAAACCTTTTCAGAAAAAGCAGGTACATAGTAAGACTTCTCAAATGCCAATTGTTCCTTCTACCCACTCCTCCAACCAGAGCGTATTAGTCCCAAATAAATCTCGATCTAATCCGCCTGCATTTTCCCATATTACTTCTGTAAGCAATCAATCCCTGCCAGATAAATCTTCTATAAATACCACTTATAAGTCAAACTACCAGTCTAGCCATACGTATAGTAACTTTAGAGGAGGGTATATAGATCTGCCCCCAGACGCTAGTCCATTTGTAGTCGTCCTCACAGGGGTACCAGAATTGGATAGCCAATATGAAGAAAATTTCCAATCTTTAAAAAATAAAGTGATTTTTTGGCTAGACAAATATAAACCCATTCCTAACCAGATGAAAAGTAAGATTCTTATGGTTAGGAGGGTACCATGGGTAGGGCCAACGGCCAAATCAACCACGGGTGACTGTATTGTCATATCCTTCGAAGAACCCCAAAGTGCTGAACTAATATGCAATTGGAAATCGTACGGTGTGAATCCTTCCATCGAAGCTAGACCCCTACCATTTTTTTTACCCTTTACCTAGACCCATTCATCATGTCCCCAAGTGGAACTATGTCAACCATTATTATGGCAGTGCTCCCAATTTGGCTAGACATGGTGATTATAATATGTGGTCTGGCATTACCACCTCCAACAGATTCAGTTGCCTTGACGCTGTCGATTGACTTGCCACTATGCCTGACTGTATCTCTAATTTATATGACACCTTCTGTAGCATGGATAAAGGTAATACCAAACTAAAAAATGTACTACATTTGCATGATGAAGATCAGACCATTAAGGTTAGGATGCATAGGACGGTCTCAAATCCCCAGAACGTGGAACTATCTTACAAAGCCGGAAATGTATGTTATAGTAAAGCTAAGGGTGGCCCGGCTGGGGGATCTAATACCGTAGTGAAAGAAAGAGTCAGGGATGCAGAGAAAGACATGCTAAATCCACAGCTAGGCATTTTATCTAAACAGTGTGTAGTCAATCCCTCCAATGTCACCCAGAGTCTATCACCTCGTCTACTTATTCTATCTTGGAACATCGCAGGTGTTTGTAAGAACTTAAAAGACCCTGACTGGGCAGACTATATTGACATCTGTGATATTTGTCTGCTACAAGAAACTTGGGCGATAGAAGTTCCACATCGGGTAGGATATAAAACTTATGGTATTGAGGCAGTACAGTCCAATCGAGGAAGACCATCGGGGGGCCTATTAATTTGGCTAAAAATCACCTTGCTCATGCAGGTTGATCTTGTTGACACAGGCTCTCCGGATATCTTGGCCCTAAGGGTTACTCCACCCTGTGGAAACAAATGTTACATAATTAATGTTTATAACAGACCGATCGGCCACTCCAAGGTTTCACCAACATTTGAAGCCCTGGATCTCCTCTTGAAAAACGTAGTTGGAGACACCCCGGTTATCTTGGGAGGAGACTTAAATTGTAATTACGAACCTGTTCTGGGCATCTCTGATGTGTTTGAAGATGAGGACCAAGCGTATAATATCCCCCAGCTTGGTACCTCAAAATCTGTAAAATACTCCACATTGGCCAGCCAATTATTAAGACTCACCGCAGACCACGGCCTTAGAGCAGGAAATGGCCGTCTCCCATCGGACTTGCAAAAACAACCAACCTTCTCTAAAGCTAAAAGCAATCTAGATTTTGTTCTTGTTTCTCTTAGCATCTGGCATTTTTTGATCGATCTGAAAGTAGTAAGCAGGGGGGAAAGCGATCACTATCCTTTGGAACTTTACATCAATATGAATTTGGTTAGTGATACTACCACAACATCAACTGTAAGCACGTGTGAGGACGTCCATATAAACAACAACAGACGTGCAGTAAGATGGTCACGTGTTCTGGCGGATAGTAAGGCCTTAGCATTGGTATACTCTCTTTTTGAGCAAACGTTTGCACACACAGTTGACCATGCCTTCTTACCTGAACATTTTGATCATTTTGTTGATCTCCACAAAATCTTCTTTTCAGAACTAAAAACGTATCTATCAGATATGCCGAGAAAAAAACAACAAACTATAAGAGTGGCTAATCACGGAAAGTTATGGTATGACCACTCGTGTAGGATTGCTAAAAGAAACTTATTGCTTGCCATTAAAAACAAGGCAAAAGAAGAAGTTAATCTTGCAAGGGTTGAATACAAACGTATACTTAAAACATCTAAAAGACTATGGGAAGAATCAATTTGGGCTGAAATGTTAGCTGCAGCAAAAATTAATGATAATGTTGGCTTCTGGAGGCTGGTGGCTAATGGGGGGCATGCTGGGAGAGTTGTGAAAGATGTATTCCTGGATGAGATGACCTGGGTAACTCACTTTACAAATCTTTATAAACAATACGATGGCGACAGTAAAGGGAGTTTAGGGTGCCCCCCCTTTATTGATTCTCCCATTATTGAACCTCTCAATTTTACACTGGATGAGACAGTAAGGGCGATCAACGAACTTAAAAACACCAAAGCCCCTGGTCCTGATAAAATACCGGGGGATCTTTACAAACATGAAGTTGACGTCTGGGCCCCATATGTGAACCGCCTTTTTAATGCTTTATCATCAAACTGCAACTTTCCTGATAGTTGGCGTGCAGCGGAGATTGTGTTAATATTTAAAAAGGGGGATAGATTGACACCCTCTAACTACAGACCCATTAGTCTGATGGACACGCTCCAAAAATTATATGCTAAACACTTGCTATTCAGGATTAACGACTGGCTGGAAGACTCGAACATAATTTCCAAATTTCAAGCTGGTTTTAGGAGTAGGACCAGCACTATTGACCAAATTTTTCGATTTTGTTGTCTGATTTGGAAGTATGTGCACATTAAAAAAGGTCACCTGTATGTTGCCTTCGTTGACCTGAGGGCTGCATTCGATCTTGTCCCACGCAGTCTACTTTGGAAAACTCTAAGAGAAATGGGTCTACCGGGATGCCTCCTAGCCCAAATAGTTGAGCTACATGCTGATAACTTTGCAAACATCAGGTGGGGCCCTAATGGCGAGTTGACACGTAATATTCCCATTGAACGCGGGGTTCGCCAGGGATGTGTCCTGGCCCCTACCTTGTTTTCGCTGTTTATTAATGATGCTCCTGCTTATCTGAATGTCTGTGTTAACGATTCGCCGCGGCTCAATGGTGAAAGGGTGCCTGCGTTGCTCTTCGCAGATGATACATTACTTATATCTCAAACAAAAAAGGGCCTCCAGGCACTCCTTAATTCCTTCAGTCGCTATTGTCAGATAAAGGGCCTGGAAATCAATGCTGACAAAACAAAATGCATGTCATTAAATCCCAGTATGCCAGATAGAGGGTCTTTAACCCTGAATAGCAAAAAACTAGATACTGTGGAAAACTTTTCCTATCTAGGTGTTGTGCTTGATTCCAAACTAAGTTGGAAAGCCCAATTCGAGAAAAGCAAGATAACATATGCCCAAAATGCTAAGCCAATTTTATGTAAAATGAATACTAGCACGAGTAAAAGTGTAACCCCGGTTTTAGAACTTTTTAAATTCAAAATACAATCTGCTGTGCTATATGGAGCAGAGATATGGGGCGCATGGGCCAAGAATAGCTTTCAAAATCTGGACAACAAATTCATGCGTGCTTCTGTAAGGGTCCCTAATAGTACACCTCTTTTACCTCTCCAACTTGACCTGAACTTTAAGAGAACAGACCATCTAGCTATCTTAAGACCATTAATATTCTGGGTTAGGCTTTGGTCCACCCCGGAATTGATAGAATATAGAAATGGTCTACATGAACTGATGACCCTTGATTCCTTTAATTCCATCCAATGGCTAGTGCATATTAAAAAATGGTTTACACTCCTGGGCTTATATTTCATGTGGGAGGCTCCCGACAAATTGCCCACCTCTTCTAAACTAATAGTTAAGCGAGCTTTTTGGACCCACATGAACAGAAATTTAGTGGATGGAATTAGTGTAGGCTCCGCAGTCCAGTTCTTTTTGTCATTTAAGGATGAGTTTCGTTTTGAACCATTCCTGGACGAGATAGAGCCTCCTATTGCAAAAACCCTTTATTTAAAGTTCAGATATGGGATACTTATGCTTAATTACAACACCGAAAGATGGGCACAAAAAAGATTGGGAGAAGTGAATGTTAAAAAGGGGTGTTGCCCTATGTGTTCCAATGTCTGTTCTGAGAATGAGGCTCATATGTTTTTTGTTTGTAGCGCCTACATGAATGCTAGAAAGAAATGGCTAAAACCAATGTGTAACCTTTTGGGAACCAGGTCCTGCATTATAGCCTTTAGGATCATGAAAAGTAACTCAACCCAGTACATTGTATTTAGCATAAGTAAATTTCTATACTCTGCCTACATAACTCGTAAGAAACAAGGACAGGTACTTTGAGTTGGAAATGTGTATATGTTTACAAATCTCTTACATTTTTAATACTTTTATATATTTTTAAAAATTTGAAATGAGATGAATTGTAAAAGGTATTCATTTTTTGTGCACTATTCTCTTAAATTGCTGCTATGTTTACAGTTTGATTTTTTTAATGTATGTATGTGACTTTTATGGCCAAAATGGCCGAAATAAAGTAATAATAATAATAATAAAGCAGTGGACATTGCTGAAGACCCCTTAATATTAAAGAGTAAAAACAGCTTGAGATTCATTGATCAAGCTTCCTCTATCCTTGGATTGCATCATAGTGTGATACTCATCACAAGGCACTTCAACACCTCATCAGGGGTAGTAAGCGCTATATAAATAAAATTTATATAAAAGGGCTCGGAACCCTTACATGTAGGTGTATTCTTTATTTCTAGGTTTATTTATGGTATGCTTTGAGCTGATACTGCCCGTAGCCCGGTCCCTGCCCACCAGGAGTGCCTTGCTGCCCTTGACCCCCCAACTGCTAGTTCGTAATGCCTGGCAGAGCTGCATTTAGCAGTACACATGGGCATGCCTGCAAACTTCCTCCTTCATGTGGCTGGTAAAATACCCACCGCAGACCTGCCAACTCACATGGTGCCAATTCGTCACACAGTATTGACTACCTCAAACGTTCCTCGACGAGGAGCCGCTATCACACATTGTCAGGGAAACCGAGCTGTAAACCACGGCAAAGAGTAGACTTCAGTGGCGGCCCGTGCAGGTAAGCACGGTGGAGCGGTGAGTCGGGGGGGGGGGGGTGAAAGCGACATAGGACAGGATAAAGGATATAAAATAAATAAATAATTCAAATCACTTACCTTGCTCTTGCATGGTTTTTTGAAGAAGGGGTTTTGATGAGGGAGGCGAGGGGGGAGGGTCAAATATGCCTCTTCTTAGGTACTTCTCGGCATGAGTCCCCACCCGCTCCAAGGCCTCGCCCACTCCTCACGCATTGAAATTTATATTTTTTTAGTTGGCAGGTGTTCCACGTCATGTTGGTCCTGAAAAGCACTGCTGGCACATGGGCGACGATTCTTCTTCCGTGCCTAGCCAGCGATGGGAAATGAATCTGGATTTAATTCATCATCTTCTGTCATCGCTATTAATGCTGTCAAGCACCAAACACACGGAAAGTCCCCATCGTCAAGCTGTGTCTTCCTGCGACTCCTTTGGCGCCATTTACCGTTCTCAGTATCTGTGAGGCTGCAGCATGCTTGCTAAATCAAGCACGGACAAGCGCTTCCAGGAGTTGGTAGACAATCCCCACTACACTGTGTGATCGTAACATCTGAATACACAAAGGGGGATATTTACAATGAAGTGACGGAGTGGGGCATTATCCTTCCTGGCTTAACACAGCGCTCCGCCACTTCAGAAACGCTGGGCTGCAACATATTTACAACAATATGGTGCAGCCCTGCGTTTCCCCCTGCGCTGGTGCTAAACTGAGCAGCCTATCGCCAATGCAGGCACCCTTGCACCATGGTGCAAGGGTGTCTGCTTTGAGGGGAAGATTGTTTTTGTGCAGGAAGATCTTCCTTCTTGCACCTAAACAATCTTTTAATTACATTTTGTAACTTTATGTGTGCTGCTTTATGCAGCACTCATAGAAGTTTGCAAAACTATTTTTTTTTAATTATTTATGTTCAGGAAGGGTTGCCTTCCTGCACATAAACAATCAATGGCAATTTGCACAAAAATGAGGAGACATAAAGCATTTCTCCTTGTTTCGCCTGTTTAAGACCAGGTTTTCCCTGGTGTTAATTTTGGCGCTGTCTCCTATTTACGCCACCCTTGTAAATAGGGAGCAGCGTCTGAATCAATGGGTGTTTTGGTGGAACGCCCACTGCCCTCCCTTTTCACGCTCAATACAGGGTGAAAGGGGGCCTTATTTATAAGGCAGAGTTACACCAGGTTAAGTGGCTTAACGCTGCCATGTAAATAAGACGAAGCCCCTATCGCCACCACAATGTCACTGAAAGTGATGTTGTGGTGGCAATAGTGGCTTGTAAATATGCCCCAAAGAGGTTTCCAGCAGGAGAACCCTGGTTAAAGTGCTACAACAAGCATGTTTTTGTTTTACATTTGCATCTCAATATATTCTTTAAACTTATTCTATTAATTTGTTTGGCTATTTCAGAAAGAGGTTACCAATAAAATAAAACAATTCAGAAGAGAACAATTCAGAAACGCGTTTCAACACCCAAGCGTTTCATATTTATGATAAACATGTTATTAGTCATCTTTACAAATCTCCATTGTACGAATGCTTATGTAGTGTTACTGTTTCATAAAAGCACACTACCAGCTAGTGTGCAATCAAAACGAAGCTTCCCATGGCAGTGTAATTAGCGTTGATAATAAAATTCCAAACATTGACAAAGCCAATAGCCCTGGCTTACATTTTGAGCCCTAAGTTGAACTTTTAAAAAAACATAGATGCAATGAAAAACAAAGCGGCGAACACATTAACATTTGGCAATTCAGTGTGCGTCTGAGGTGTGGCCCATCCCGCAGGCATTACAATTCTAGTGCTCCAGGTGCAATGATACACTAAGCTGCCAATAGTATGAGGTGAGAGAGACACACTGGACCAGATGTACGACCCTAAATTGCATGCGCAATCCGGTAAACGACCCGTTTGCGCTTGCAAAAATGAATAGGGCCATGTACAATTCCTATTTAGTGAGTCACAATTTATTTGCGACTCACTAAATAGGAATTGTGACTCGCTATTAGGAAGGGGCGTTTCAAGGGTGTCCCTTCCTAATAGAGACTCATGTATGAATGTTTTGCGACGGCAATCGTGGTCGCCTAACACTCGCAATTCACTGCCCTCTTCAAGAGGGTGTTAATGCACTCGCAAATGTGAAGGGGTCCCCAGGAGACCCCTTCCCTTTTGCAAATGTAGGGGAACATATTTTTTTGGGGCAGGCAGTGGTACCAGGGACCACTACCTGCCCTTAAAAAATAAAATGAAAAAGTTTCATTTTTTTAAAAAATGCATCCCGTTTTCCTTTAAGGAAAACTGACTGCATTAAAAAAATACTGCTTTATTTAAAAGCAGTCCCAGCCATGGCGGTCTGCTGATCCCAGCAGGCCACCATCCCTGGGAGGGCCAGACATTCCCAATGGGGCCGCAAATTGCGAGTGGCTCATGAATATTCATGAGGCATTGTACACTCTTGTACATTGCATTTTGGGACTCCCAATCGAGCACAATTTGCGAGTCGTTAACTGTCATGGTCGTCCATCTGGCCCACTCTTCTGAAGGAGCCAAAAATCACCACACTTATTTTAAAGATGTGGTATCAATAAACCGGGCAGGCACATCTACAAAGGATCATTTTTCCAAAATCATCCATCTTGATTTTTCTCATCTTTCTTTGTCACAGGATGTGATCAACCACCAGGTCGCTTGGAAAAATAACACAACACCAGCATAACTCTTTGTTAAAACGAGTAACACGTAAAACCCAGGGAAAAAGTAATCCAACTGCTAAAGTTACAATAAAGTCATATTGTCTCACATTGCCTTTTTCTAGTTTTTACTTTATTTCATGTCTTTTTATTTCCACTTTCAACTCAATATGTTGCTCCTTTTTCACCTCTTTCTGTTATTAGTGGGTTTGCTCTAAATATACACCCCACGTTGAGGATATTTTACAGTCAACACACCCTGAGAAACAGTGAAATGAGGGGACAGATCCTCCACAGTACTAGTGGTGCACATGTGATGATAGCCTAGGGGATGAACTGGCATAGGGAAGAGGCTGGGCCTTAAAGTTTGCTGTATAGAGCTTGTAAGTCAAATCACCACACGGAGGATGAATGCCAAGATACACCAGTCCATCTGACGCAGACCTTTGACGGACGTGGATCAGTTTCCTGCTGTACCAGAGGGCAAAGGAAACTGTCATTTTAAAAACACAAATAAAGAAAAAAGTACAATCTTTAAATTTAAAATGCTATTGATTTTTTTTATAACAAAAAGTAAATTTTCGAGCCGTAGAGCTTTACAAACTCGTACACCTCTAATATTTCTTAATCCTTCACAGCCCCTCTTTGGACTTCCTTCTCCAATTCGGTGCTTCCTGCTGGTAAGTGATCTTGGTCATCAGGAGTTGGTGGGTCATTATGTCACAGTTCCTCCAGTTGTGTCTTCTGAGCTGACACGTTGTTTCATTCCCTGCTTTTTTTGCAAACTGAGGGGTATATTCTCAAGAACGTGTGACAACCATCGCAAAAGTTACTTAACGCAACTCTCAATATCGCAGTCCATCGGGGAAATTTACGCTGTGTTAACCAGTTATTCACAACAAGGCGGTAACATGCGATAGTTACCAGACAATGCGCCAAATGGCCACGTTACAATCAACGCCACGCCGCAAAAATGCGAAACACGAATGCAAAAAAAGCTGAGATGAGGCGAATCGCGATACAAAAGTCAGCGAAAACCAGCCACAGGCCTGCAATCCACACGCGTCATGCGGGAGTAATCACCATAAAAGGTGAAAAAAAACAGACAAACAAATGCCAAACTACAGCGAAGAACCATGGATGTTGCCGGAGCAAGTACGGAGGAGAACCAGAACCCCACAAGCCCCCCGGAGGACCTGCCTGGGACCTCGGGGTCAGGAAAGGCCAAGGAGAAGAAGAGTAGGATGAAGCGCTTTAGTCCACAGGAGAACAGGATCCTGATAACGGAGGTGGTCGAACACCATCAACAACTGTTCGTCACCTCCACTGTGTCATTGGCGACAAAAAATGGACTATGGCAGGCCATCGTGGACAAGGTGAATGCAGTTGGAGTGCTGAAGAGGGCAATGAACAAGGTCAAGAGGTGCTGGAATGACTTAAAGCGCAAAACCAAGCTGAAACTCGCCAACAACTGGAAGGCAGCAATGCAGACTGGAGGTGGCAGTCCTGCGCCACAGGAGGAGCTGGGCGACATGGAGGAAATGGTGTCCATACTCATCAGTGGGGAGACGGTGGCAGGAGTTGAGGGACCATACACTGCTCAACAGGACCGGACACAACAGCAAGAGGGTGAGTAACGACCAGGAACGGGGGGATGGGGGAGATGGGCACAATGGCACACATGCACAACTAAGTAGAGCATAGCTGCAGACAAATCATGCCCCAGACCCCAACTTCCACCAAGAGACCTATGTACCCAAGTATGCAACATTTCAGCACTGTATGAGCACAGAAGTCTGAGGCACACTGCATGTAAGGGATAAGGGGCAGCCAAATCAGAGCTGCAGGGGCGACTCCCCCAAAATGCGGTACACACACATCACGTGCACAGCACATCAACATTGACAACGAAGTGACACAAACCGCAACACGTTCACCACAGAACAGAGGACACAACTGGTGCCGACAGGGTGTAGACACTGGCCAATCACAAGTGGCATTGCAGGAAAATGTGAGCTGATAATGTACAAGTACAAACACACAGCCATGATGTTGTCGAAATGTCAACAGTCCCGCCGCAAATGGTCAGCCCCTCCGAAACAGCCACGATGTACACAGTCATGCAGTCTTGATGTAAACATGTGCAATGCGACAACACACATGTGAACACATTGTTAAACTGCATCGCTCCTTCACATTTCAGAGGGACTATCACCACCTCCTGCAGAGCGGTCTCAACCTCTCTTCTCTGATGACGAAGAGGACCACGACACCTTCGACTTCGACGCCCTCCGAGAGTTCATTGACAGTCTCTGCAGCACACCTCCATGAGCAGGGCAGCCCAGCTGCAACAAGGAGAACCCACCCCCTGCAAAGACCACACTGCAGGCAGCACCCACCACCACGGCTGCCTCCCAGGACCCCCGCGAAGAACACATGGCCTTCTAATGCCATGTGTTTGGATGCCAGAAGCAGCTGACTGAACAGGTGCGGGTGGGCTTTGACCGCATGGCAGACAAACTAGATGCCATACGTGGGTGTCTAAGTCCCATCAGGGACCACTCGCAGTCCCTAACGGACACCAATAGTTCGCTCCATGCTCTGCAATGAAACATGGCTGACATCGCAAGAGTCCTGAATGTGAGACTGTCTAGTCAGAGTGGCTCCAGCAAGCTCGCCCAGGAGTAGGGACTCATGCGGAGGCTCATGGAGAACATGGAGCGGACCAATGCGGAAGGAGCGGCTGCCATGGCTGCACAACAGCGAGAGGCAGCTGGGTTCCACAATGACCTCAAAACCATCCTCATGGCATTGCTGCCACAAGGCCTGGCGCTGATGCATGCTGCTGCTACCACTACATCCACATCTCCGCCCCCTGAAGTGTCAATGCCACACAGTGCGGCAGACATTCCACCTCTGGCCCCTGAGGTGTCACTGCCACACAGAGCTGGAGAAAGGCCAGCACCACCCACACGTGCGGCACATGTAACAGCAGAGGACGAAGATCAGGATGAATCTGCCCTCGTGGTCAGAAGGAAGCAGTAGCATCCATCTCCGAATTATGGCTGGTTTCAGGTTGGTTCTGCCCTCTTCATCATCACCTTCCACTGTCCCCCGAAACACTCTGCGACACTCACCTTGTACCTCGACATGGACTGCCATAACCTGTTTGATCGCCAATGGCACTGCTATCAGACTGCAGACTGAACTCTTCCACTTCCTTTGGACTGGTCATTCCCTGAATTACTCTGGCTGGCCCTCCACGGGCCAACATTTGAAAGTGGGGTTAGCATGGCCCTGTACTGCTCCAGATGCAATACTCCACTGAATAAGCATTCAACATTCCGAATCACACAGATGTCTCGTCTCTATGGTCTTTAAAGTGTGGTAGCATGGATGAATGTGGGGTCAGTGACTTCCTCTTTCGTCCATGTGGCTCATGTCATTGGACTTGGGTTACAGGGTGACACATTGTCGATTGTCATCCGGGTGGCGCCGACGCAACAACAGCGACACACACATTTGTTACTTCCTTGTCCAACGCCATACAGAACCATGCACAGACCCCCGGGGTCATTGTTCAAACCCTTATGCTGGAGTGGCATACGCCAGGTCAGCCCACTCCGCTTATGCTCCAGGGGGGAAACAATGCCACATGTGCCAGGACTCCACTGTATAGATCTGCTGCTCACAGGTCTAGTTGTCAGCATGCCACGGCCACTCCCTCATGGCTGCTTTACACCCACACCACACCCATCCAGCACATGCGTCACAGCACATGTGACCCTGCCAATAAAAAGGGCAGGGTGCACGTGCACAACGCCATTTCCAACCTCTCTCAGGGTGTATCCGTGTGGTGTGCATTTAGGTATGGAGGCTCAGGGGCCTGCAACATCCCATTTTGCAGGCCCGGAGGGGACATAATGGCGTTCGCACCATGATACCCAATCATAGAGGGTCAATGACTGTGGGGCACAGACTTGGTGGCACCGAATACACTGCTACCGGCACAGGCACACCGCCACAGGACGATGATTTTCGGTGCACTGAGGTAGGGGCACCTTCAGTGCTGAGCGGGTGTGCAGCCTGCGATGATGCCCCATCCCAGCGGTCCGAACGGCTCAGGTTTTTTGGGCCCTGCTGGACCGCAGTGTAGGCCTGAGCCAGTGGGCAGCGTGGGCCTACCGCCACGTGGCGTCACCTCCTGGATCACAGAGTTAGTGGGACCTATGAGGATGAGCGGGTGTGCAGCCTGCAATGAGGCCAGGTGCACTGGTATGTCCTCTGCCATGGAGTGATCAAGACCCAGCACCAAATGCGAGACTGGTGGCCTGTGGAGCAGGGCTGCATGATGTGGAGGGTGCCATGTCTGCAGGCCCCGGGCTTGTGGCTTGCAGCGGCACGTGGTGGGCCCTCTTTTCTACACGCCGGTGGCGGAAGGTGAGCAGTGAGGCCTAGGTGCGCAGGGGCGGTCATGCACCGCTGGACGGCGGGAGGGGCTGGGGTGCAGCTGCCTGGGTGCGCAGGGGCGGTCAGGCGATGATGTTGCGTGCAATTGTATGTACTTTGCCATTCAGGTATCTGGACTCTGTTTCAGATGGCGGGTCTGTCTCAGATGTGGGACCTGGTGAACTGCACTACATACCGGCACGTGGTTGGAAACACACCGGTGGCAGCAAGTGGGCAGTGTGGCACTCTCTCTCCCTGTCCCTCTCTTCTTTTCTCTAGCTCCCTCTCCCCCTAACTGTTCGTATATCCCTCTCTGTCCATCTATCTCTCTCTCGCCCTCTCTGTCTGTCTTTCTCTCGCTCCCCCTCTCTGTCCGTCTTTCTCACGCTCCCTCTCCTTCGCTCTCTCTCTCCTTCACTCTCTCTCTGTCCTTTATTGTGTGCAGGACACACCTTCTCATCATGATTTTTGTCTTGCAGGCTGTGACCTACGGATTGTCCCGAGGGGAGCCGCCATGTGTCTTCATTTCTGTTCTGTGTTTATTTTAATACATTTTAATTTGTTGCTTCGAAGGTGAATGTTTGATGCTCATTTTTGGGATGACACATGCATGTCACCAGATGTGATTGTGCGACATCATGCGGGTTATTTGATATGTGATTCTGTGTGGTTGATGTGACATATCTTTGTCCGAGGGTGGATGGGGGGTGCCCGAAGTGGTGCCCGGGGGGGGAGATGGGGTACTGGGGCTGATGGCGGTGGGTGTTGTTGCCCTCTTGAGGCTCCGGGATGCATGTTCTGTGGCTCCATGGCATCTGTTGTTCTTCAGGTGCGGCTCTGGGCTGGGCTCTCTTTTGTGGTGCAGGTTGTAGTCCGACTTTGCACCAGGTCAGAGCAGGTGTTAGTTTCCTGGTGCTAACGCGCCTTATCTCATGTTTTGTGATCTTATCTGAGATCAGGCTGGTCGTTGAGAATGTTGTGGTGTGGTGTTGTTGCGACTTTTTGCTCGGGAACGCTTACTCTGCATCTCACTAGCGATAGTTGCCGGCGTCATCCTTGGCGATGTTTTTTGCGGCTGCTATTGCCGGAAAATTGGTGATATGGGCTGTTTGCACCAGCTTGTGAATGGGGTGGTAAGTTTATTACAAATTTGGCTGCGTTAAGGTGCCGATAACTCGGCGATAGCTCCTTGAGAATATGACCCTGAATGTTTCTGCCTTACCCTACATCTCTAAATTTGTTCCCTTCTGAAGTTCCATTTCCGTGCAGACCTTGCAGGCTCAAGGGCAAATGCAAATACGATCCTGTACAGTGTGGCCCTCCTTACAATTTTTTTTAATAGGTTGAGGTATTGACCACACCTGGTAAATGCTATTACCCTGGGTAGATATTTACTCTACAAGGTAAAAACCTTGCGTTCTGTGTTGTCAACAATAATAGGAGTCATAACATTTGGTGTAGGTTTATAACACACAGGGGGGCATATTTACAAGCCCCTAGTGTCACTTTTTTTGGCACTCCAGTGGCGCTGTGTGCTGGCCCATACTTACAAGGTCACGAAAAGCCACTTTGCCTGGCTTTAAGCAGCCTTGTAAATATTGCCTTCTTTCAAGCAGTATTCTGTGTTAAAGGGACGTGTCATGGGTGTTGCTGTGGTGGTTCCCACCAACATCCATGGCTTTTTGACATTGCCCCAGATTTACAAGGATTGGTAAATCTGAGGTGGCGCCAAAAATTAACGCCTTTCAATGGGAGGCGTTAAAGTGGCACAACAAGGAGAAACACTTTTATTTCTCCTCGTTTTTTAGGTCTCGCCTGACCCAGCGCATGCGCTGGTCTGGCGAGACTTTTTGAGAGGGCTCCAAAAAGTGCTACCAGGCCAGCCTAGAGCTACAGTGCATATGCGCGGGCACGCGCTTGATGCGATTACTTTCACTTTCGCGGCCGCACGGCCGCTCTGATGTTTGATCGCGATTGCGATCACTTTCGCGGCCGTACGTTTTACATGTTGTACAGAAAAGCATGTACAAAAAGAACATTTTTAGAACATTCTAATTTCTACACCCCCGAATTCCCTTGAAATAAAATGCTTTCTGTGGATTTAAAATGCATCGATGAAGCTTGTTCTGTTTAAAAATAACAAACCTTAGCTTAACTTTGAAATGGATTGAACAAAGTTAGCACATAGAGGCCTTCGTTGAGAGTTGGTTGCAAAGTCCTTAATTGTATGCAGTAGTTTTTAGCTTCTGGTTTCCACTTTGCATCTATACAGGGGTATTTTTTATAGGCACTTTCCTCCGCATCCTCAATGATGGCAATTCTGAAGGCAAAACAGTGTCACAGAGACGCTTGCCGACCCTTATTCGCATTTTCATGCCACAAAATCTGTAACTGGTTGTAATAAGTAACCTAATGGCAGGCACAAATCATTTTACACTGGGCACTTTTTTGCACACAACGCTCCAGCGGCATTCGAATTGACGCAGTGAATTGGTGTTTTTTGTTATTGAAACTATAGGGCATGATTCACATACCGCTACCTGACTTTCCTAACAAGGTGATTTTATAGCAGTGGAAAAGTGTGCTGCCAGATTGGAAGCACATCAAAGCAACATGCATAAGGGTCATGCTGATTTGCAAACCTGTTATAAGCAAACCTTATGTAGTTTTTTTAAGCTTCGTGAATTTTTCCAAGATGTTGTCCCATTTTATGTACCCACAGAAAAAGATTTACAAAACTTGGCAGTAGAAATTTTGTACCATTGGCAAATGCTGCAAGCAAATGTCTTCCATTCACTGTAGCTGATTGATCTGTAACTCTTTCCCTGGTGTCATTGTCATTGAATCTAAGGGATAGCACTTGGATTACATCACCTACATTTGGATCCAGAAGACAGATAATTTAGATTTAACCATCTATTTTGAAAACTTGAGGCATGCTCATGAACAATGATTACTGACGAACACACACCTCATTCTTCTAAAACTAGCAGAAGCTTGAGTAATCTGGGGCCGTACATTATCAAATCAAAAATGATACACGATTCAGCCAACTTTAATCTGGGTTACTCTGATGTTGTTCTCCAGCTATAAATAGTGAAATGAGTAAGTCCAGAAATGAGTACCACAAAAGCTGCTGTTTTTAAATGTGTTGGCATAGCCAATAGGTCTTGCCTTTGGGACCTTATAAGTGTTTAACCATGCAACAGTTCATGTTGTTGCACCAAGGATATTGTGCTGCAGAACTAAACACTTATAAGGTCCCAAAAGCGAGACCTATTGGCTATGCCAATGCTTGTTGCTCTTGCTGCAGTACTCATTGAATTAGCAAAACACCATTAATGATTGTTTTTGTGCAGGAAGGTCATCCCTGCAATGCCATAGTGCCTGTGTTGACGCACGGCTGCTGTTTTCACGCAGGTGTGAGCATTGGGGTATACTATATTACTGCAATTAACGTTGCTCCATGCTGCAAAATTGCTTGCGGTGCAACTCTGCACCATTTCACTGTAAATATCCCCCACCGTTTCTCATGCTTTGCCTATTTTCTGGCCATTTTTCCCGATAAATCTCAGCAAGTTTGACCCGCCAGAATTTATGAAGGGGAAAACCGCGAGGGTGTGATGATTATCACACCACTCATATTTCCAATCCCTGCGCAAACAAATGTTTGCACGGGAATCAGAATTTAGTTCTGAAATGGTAATGAGGGCCCAAAGTTCAGGGCCTCATTTACGAGTTTTGGCACAGGGTAGCGCCACAAGGAATCTTGCTGCGCTGCCCTGTGTCAAAAGAAAAGGGCAGGAATGCACCTTATCTTTGAGATACAGTGCATTCCAATTCTTTTCCCCTGTGTTGGTGCACAATGGGCCACCATGCTCCAACGCAGGCACCCGTGCACCATGGTGCAAGGGTGTCTGTTTTGTAGGGGTGATTGTTTTTGTGCAGGAAAGGACACCTTTCTGCACAAAAACAATCACGAGAAAGGTTTTCTCTTTCTAGGTTGCATATTTACAATGCCCCTGCAAGAGTTTTACGCCGCCGGAGCGTCACTTTTGTGACACTCCGGAAGCGCAGTGTGCCAGCCCATGTTTACAAGGCCAAACGAAGCCACCCTGCGTGGCTTTTTATGGGCTTGTAAATAGGGAGAAAGCCAATGCCTTACTCTGCGTAGAAGGGGCATTCCATGGGTGTTGCTGTGGGTCTACCCACACAACGCTCATGGTTTTTGACACAGCCACAAATTTACAACATAGCGTAAATCTGGGGCAGCACCAAAACAAATGCCTTCCCAAAGCAGATGTAATGATGACAAATGTTTTCATTTCTCCTTGTATTTTCCTCTTACCACGTGTCATGCATTCTGTAGAGGATATGGAATGAGGAACCCGCCTCCTTTGAAAAGGAAAATGGAAAGGCTTAAAAATAAATGGACCCCTATGCACTGGCCTTGAAATTTTCATGGCCAAATACACTCCTAAAATGTTAAGTTCGGTGTGCAAAATATGCACGGTGTCTGTCACCTGTGCTCAAGCAATGCAGAGATGGTGATTGCCCCCCTAGGAGACATCCAGTGACCCCCACTAAACAAGCCCACATTTTTATTAGTGGATGACGGTATCTTCAGATCTGCACACTGACCCGTGAGTCTTACATCCTGATCAAAGTCCCTCGACACATGAGGGCCAATAATCCTCCCTTTTCAGCCCTGTTGAGTGGCTTGTGCCTGCACTTCATTGTAGGTATAGCTCATTGGAAAGAAAGGTCTGACTGAGCAACGCGATTCATTGGAAGGTGGTGAGCAACATGGGCTTCTCCGACCCAAGGCCGTCTTAACAGCATTATAGGCCCACGGGCAAAGCAGTCACTGCCTACACAACCACTCACAGGAATAAAAATGTTTAGCCCGAAATTAGTGTTAAATTCTGGTCTGCTTGAGGCCCCTATGCTTGAGGGCCCCCCAGGCAACTGATAAGTGTGCCCATGCGTTAAGACAGCTCTGCTCCAACCACACCTACAAGCACAATTCGAAAGACCCCGCATGGTGTCACTGAGTCAAGCAGGCACAGCAGACATCACAGTGCATCACACACATTCTACGCAGCTCCATGAGCAGTACTGCCTGCTGCATTGCACAAGCATCGGGCCATCACCCTTTATTAACACCCCACCGCTGGCATTTGCTTAATCTTTAGCCTGCTCTCTCATCAATCATGGGAGAGGATGTGGTCTAATGGCCAGAGCTGCCGACCTAGGAGCTGGAGAACCAGGTTTGAGCCTCAGCATTGGCTCAGCATCCTGTGATTCTGAGTAAATCACTTAATCTCCCCGTTTCTACCAAAAATGAATGTGTCCTTGTGTAACGTAACTGGTGCTCATGTAAAACGCTCCAATACCTTCAAGTCGAGTTCACGCTGTATAAATCTGCAAAGAAAACCAATAGCTAATCATCTGAAAACGAGGCAATCAGCATCATACTAATCTTTGACTAACGACAGCACCCTGAACACAGGTTGTCCACCAACAGCTTCTGTTTCAACCAATTATCACTTGTCATATGACTAGTGACTCTCAGGGTAAGGAATATTGACCAAGCCTGGCACCTTGGCCCTACGCCTCGTCGGGTATAGTTGCAGTCACTTCTTTTTATGCTCAAGTCTAATAAGCAACCTCAGTAACCATGGGAAACATTGACTGGTGTCTAGCGAGGGGTTGTGTGTCATTAAAGGTGCTATGTGCCTGAGCTGCTTCTTGCTGAACAGACACCTTAATATTTAACACAAAAACTAAAGATAATCCAAGCAAAGGCCAAACCATGCAGCTCGTCGGAGATCCCGAAGCAATGAGCCCTGTTATGATGTCAGAAAGTCGTAATGTACAGTGGCGTAACGAAAGTTGAGTGTGCCCCCTGCAAAGTATATATGGTGGGTGCCCCCTACGCTCTGGACCCAATCAGGAGCTTTGAGGCGAGGGGCATATGCACAGTGCTAAAGGGGGCCACCTGGAGCCTGGGCCCCCCCGCACCGCAGGGGCTGTGTGGGGTACCGTTACGACACTGATAATGTTGTGTCAAAGAGTCTGTATTTGGTATATATCGAGGACGGAATATTGAGTGGCCAGGATATCATTAGCAAAATATCAAGGGCCAAAATATCAACAGGTAAGTAAGTATGAATAGATTTTCTATACCTAACTCAATGCATGTGCATCTTGATGAAATCTATATATCTGCAAGGTACGTAGATGTAGAGCTAAGAATGGTAAATCTATAATTGCATATGTGCACTTACCTCCTTGATTTTTGAGTTATCGATATTTTGGTCGCAATACTGTTGCATGTTGTGTTCTGCCTGTGATTCATAATGTGGGAGTGGCCAGTTGGGGTGTCTGAGAGTTCTTTTGTCACGTCAGAGAACACTATTGTGGTGTGCCAATGAGCCATAATGTGGCTTTAGATAGCTCTGTTGTGCTGTCAAAGGGCCCTATTTTGGTGTATGAGAAATACAGTGTGATGTCCTGGAGCCTTGTTGTGGTGGCAGAGAGTTCCATTTTGATATCAGTGAACTCCATGATGTTACATCGTATAGAACTACCTTGATGTCAGTACCTAGAGACAGGTGTGAGCTGATAAAGTGAGGGTCTCAACTGCAGTAGCTACTCACTCTATTCGGATCCTAGGATATCCAATTACCTTATAGCGCACTGCAGAGGGCTGTATTTGTTGTTAAAGCCTGATTTACTGGCCCGAGCCGCTTGAGAGGGCCTATAACAATGTTCAAGGTCCTTTAACAACTAGCATATCCCGAGGCAGAAAGGCCATAATGCTAATAGAACATTCACCCACTGAAAGTAGACTGTTCTTTATTAAAAAAGGGAGAAAAAGAAGGACAAACATTGAAATGTTGGATCAGAATGCGTATACCAGCCATTGTTAGCCCTCAGCCACTTCATTGTCTTCAATGGAGCTCCCAAACTTCCAGTGTTCTAATATAATCTTTGGCCAGCTGCTGAGGGTTATACCAGCTGTTAAAGGCCCTGAACACGAGTTATATTCTTGAACTGCAGGCTAGGGACTATAACGCAAGTGAGGGCCTTTAACAACAGGTATAGCCCAAGGCAGAAGGGCTATATGACTATTATAACATTCCACCCACTGAGGGTAGAAGGTTCGACATTAAGAAAGGAGAATCAGAAAGACAAACATCGGAATGTTGCAGCAGAAAGTTTATACTAGACATTATAAGTCTTGAGCCACTCCATTGTCTTGAATGGAGCTCTAAACATTCCAATTTTCTGATATGACGCATTCTATTGTAATATCCTAAAGAATGCTTGTAATGTCCCACAGACCCAAGTTTTGTCATGAAGCCTGCTTGTAATTCCACTGTTGTCCCAGAACAACCTTGTGATGTCACAAAATCCAACAGAAATGTCACAGAGCCCTCATCGTGATGTCATACAGTTACTTGTGATGTTTTTGAACTCCCTCTGATATGTCACAGAGCTCAGTCCTGACGTCACAGAGCCCATCAGCCATGTCATAGAACTGCGTGTGGATCCATAAGCCAGGGAAGGATGTGGTCCTATCTCTATTCCAGATGTGATCACCCTCCGCGGTGGAGCGTTGTTGCCTCAGATGGTAACAGCACACCGGTGGTTCGTTATGTCTCTTTCGCAGAGATCCCGCGAGAGTGTCCGTTCAGGAAAGGGCTCTGTTTCTCTTCTGCATCAGTGAATCTGACGTCTTTTCAGACAACCTGGCACAGTCGTAATGAGACTTAATGCGACAGGAGGAAATGGCCGTCCTAAAAATAACCCAGTGGCGTCGAGAAATGACATTATTAGTGCAGTCCATTCTTGAGGGATTTTAAGCACTTTTGACTACACGTTTTATTCCAGTACAAGATGTCGTAAATTGATCCATTACACCTGCCATGGATTCACGGGGAGCGCCGCGCGACTTCAGCCAGGGGAGCAGCTGGGACTTCACGCTTCCAATTTTAATATAATCCGTGCAGGACCGGTGACCGCTTATCCATGCGAGATTAAAACCTGCAAGAGGAGCTCAACTGTAGCAAACAGAAGTGGGAAACGCATGTGACACCATCCACCCTAGCATGAATGTGACTGCTCATCGGAGCCTGGCTGCTACTGCATCCTCAAAGCATGTCTGTGACAGCATCTTCTAAACATGCCTGTACAGAATCTTCAGAACATGCCTATGAGAGCATGCTCAGAGCATGCCTCTGACTGCATCACTGAAGCCTGCCTGCTACTGCATCCTCAATGGATGTCTGTGAAAGCATCTTCTGAACATGGCTGCGACAGAATCTTCAGAACATGCCTATGAGAGCATGCCTCTGACTGCATCACTGAAGCCTGCCTGCTACTGCATCCTCAATGGATGTCTGTGAAAGCATCTCCTGAAAACGCCTGTACAGAATCTTCAGCACGACAGTGCCTGTGACAGAATCCTCAGAACATGCCTATGAAAGCATCCTCACAGCATGCTCTGGCTGCATCATCACAGCCTGCCTGCTACTGCATCCTCAAAGCATGTCTGTGAAAGCTTCTTCTGAACATGCCTGTTACAGAAACTTCAGAACATGCCTATGAGAGCATCCCTAGAGCTTGCCTCTGACTGCATCACTGCAGCCTGTCTGTTACTGCATCCCAAATGGATGTCTGTGAAATCCTCTTCTGAACATGCCTGTCACTGTGACTGAATCTTCAGATCATGCCTATGAGATTATCCTCAGAGCATGCCTCTGGCTGCATCACTCAAGCCAGCCTGTATTCACTTTTTATACAGAGAAATGTAAAGTTCCCCTACCTACATTTCCAGCCTTTAGACCTCCAGATTTCATCATACCTCCAGCAACAGGTCCATGTGTGTACCACCTGCCCCATTCTCCAGCAAATGTGACCTGTTTCTCGCATATGATGGTCTCAGCGCTTAATTTGTAAAATAATATGTGCGGGTCCCAGAGCTTTGCTTAAAGGCCCGCGGCCGTAGCAATTGAATGTCGGCGTACCAAATACCAAGGGCGCTAGTCTTGAACCCCCCTCGTCCTCCTGCACTTTAATCCACTACCAGACACTCCCTGCACATTCATCTCACTCTTGCAGGCTCCTGCTTTCCACCTTTGTGATGTTTTTTCCGTCATTTTCTTCCTCCTTCTTTCCTGTTTGCACTTTTCCCCCTCTTGCTCTCGATAAATGCCAAATGAGGACAAATAAATGCAGGTCCACAAAAACGAGTGTTAGTGGGAGCCCTGTCAACAACCTGCTCAAATTAAGCATGAGGTGGTCTGTGGAGTGAGGACGGGTTAGCCTGATCTAAGCTTCTATTTTACTATAAAGGACAGGGTACAATACTTCTGTTAAGATTACAGGAAGTCCACAGAAGCCCACTGCTTTGTATCTCTCCTCCCTCCATCAAGACGGGACTTGCAAGGTAATTTCATCTCGTGGCCATATTTTAGATACTGTTTTTATTAAAGAATATCAGAGAATGGAAAAATCCCTTACATGAGTCTTAAAAAATGCCTCAATTAAGCATAGAACTAATGTTAATGGATAGATAGCTAGGTCTCTGCTGTATGCGACATCATGCAACACATACAGGAACCATGCCACACATCAGTGTTTTTTAGCCTCAGCATACATGATCATCATGTGTGTTCACGGAGGAACTGAGTTGAAGATGCGACCAGAAGCCTGGTTCTGTGGTCCTGACGGGCGCGCCATGCATGCGTTGCTTGGCAACTGCGACCACTGTCCTCTCGTTGCTTCACATGAGTTTGGCAGTGGCGGAAGGAGTCTGCCAGTTATAATGGCACAGCAGGCCTCTTTGTACTCTCCATACTCGGTGGTCCACAGCACTTGCCTCTTTACAGGCCTGCCTAATCTTATGTGGTTGGGGCCACTGCTACTTCCTGTGCCTGCACGGTGCAGGTGTCTAGTAGAGACATCTATTTTTATGCGCCTGGACACGGTGCAGTCTGTGGATGTAGGTCCATTGGAATCCATCTTGGATTGCCACTGAAAGTATATTGTACAAGATGAAGGTTGGAAGTTGTCTGCTAAACTAGCATTGAACACTGGTAGCATGATATGCTTGAAGCTTTTGTGTAGAACCAGGGTCTGAAGTGTGGGCTGGATGGACACAGTGCTCCGTTTAGGAGTGCAGACGTGACCTTTTGCTGTTTCCTGCCTTTGCTGCCTGGTAAGAACACTCCCATTAGAGTAGATGGAGGGTGTGGGAATTCTCGCATTAACAGCCACTATTGATGGAGGCTTGTTCTTTTTTGTCAGGTGTGATGGCTTCTCTCAGTGCTCAGGTTGTGGGTTTCTCCCAGTTGGGTAAACTCCCAGAATCGCCCTCCGCTGCCTGTCCTTACTGGAAACTAGGGGCCAGAAGTACAAAGTTTTTTTTCAGCTCGTAAATGGCCCAATCCGGTCGTTTGTGACTTTAAAAAAGCATTTTTAAATGTACAAAGCCCTATTTGCGATTCAGTAATCCGCCAACATTTTTTAAAGAGCAGGCAATGGTTGCTCTTAAAAAATTAAAAGGAAACTTCATTTTTCTTTACAAATGCATCCCGTTTTCCATTAAGGAAAACAGGATACATTTCAAACTTTAAAAAACTGCTTTATTTAAAAAGTATGTATAAATCAAGGAGAGGGAGAAAGAAGGAGTTGCGACCCACTCAGCTTCTTATTCAAATGCTTAAATATCAGGTTGAGAGTGGATCACTGGTCCTGAAAGAACCAAAGTTAGCAACAGCAGTTCAGGGACTGTTAAGAAACCCTCAATCACGTTTATTGCAGGTGGTATTTCAGCGGTATGTTCGATTATCCGCTTGTGCTTAACAACGTGACAGCATCATCATTGGGTTACTGTGTGCTTCCTCCACCCGGAGGTTTTGCCTCTGGTTTTTTCAGTAGTGATCGTAGTAATGAAAAAATAACCGTGTGTGGTGAGGTGATCTGCGTGAGTGTAAGTTAAAAGTTAAAAAGCTCGTCAAACCAGTCAATAATTTTTAATAAAACTGGGTGCGAGTTTATTAAAAACGCTTTTCGTGCAGTAATAGACGCTTTAGGGTCTAGTGCACTATGTGAGAATGTCCAAAAAAAGAGGTCGACATGTTTCAGCCCTATTTCGTGCCCCTAAGGGTCAGGTGGGCTTTCATCAGGACCTAGTGCGAGTGTGGGGACCCTAATATTCAAGGGACTCCGAGGTAAGGATGGAATGATTTGTCCAACCGGTGATAAAAGGTTCAAATTGAACCTATTTGGAAATATGAGAAAAAGGGGGGAGAAAAGAAAATGATACAGACCCATATTTAGTCAAGATGTAAGCTGTTGTTGTGTTCAAAATTTAGAGCATCAGCCGTTGTTGCAACTACAAAATGACAATACTTTAGTAGTAACAATGACAATAGACACACAGGCTCATGTTGGCATTGAGTAACGGCAAAAAAAGCCCTCTTTTTGTATTTAAAAACAAGTTGCAAGAAGATAATGACACAAACCAATACCCAATTGTATCAGTAAACGCAAAACAAAACACAAATTTGTCCTTATGATGATTAAGAGGCCATTCGCAATCAGCGTATGGAGCACGCACGTTTTTGGTTGTGATTTGCTCAGTTAAGGAAGAATGATTGAGATGTGTCTAGATGAGACACAGTATGCTGCATTACCAGTGTTGCTGAATGAAAGCGCTCGCTTAGGGAACGCCTTTTTTACATTACAGTTAACAGCGGAGTGTTGTCAAAGTAGTATAGGATAATGGTACGCACAAATGTGAAGCTCAAAACAAAAAGCTAGCAGTTATATAAGTTTTAAGGGACTTTGACTGCGCACAAACGTATTCAGGCATTTCGACATGCATTTCTAAAGACATTATGGAAAACAATACCTTGTTTACTCAATTTGAGGAAACCCATCGGGTTCAGGAGGCTAAATCCCGCTCTTGAAAGAAGGAGGAAGAACAGATAAAGTATTAAAAGAGATATACATTACATCCCTTCGTCCCTCCGTCGGCGTCCTCGTGTCTATTCCGGCCGTTACCTTGTGCAGGGAGATTAGAGACTTGTTCTGCTGCCGCCTCTCTTTACCCGGATAGCAGTTCAGTACAGCCGGGTCAGATTTTAAAGAGGTAAAGCCATCAAAATAATCGACAGGGAGGACAGACTAAGTTTATCGTAAAATACGCTATGCTAAATAGAACTCATGTTTCATAAAGATCTTCCGCTGGAAATTAGAGATTCTTCTTGGTATGCATGAATTACAAGGTGATTGGACTCAGGTGACACAAGCGCATCAAGTCATCACTTAAAAACGGCATGTTCATCTTGCCCCGTGATCGTTTCAATAAAGTTTTGGTGTAATCTGAAGGTGCATTCTGAACGAGTTCACTGAATGTCATTGAGCCGTGCAGATATTAAGATTTTTACGTTTCTCTGCCTCTGATGTTGGTTGAGATCGTAAACAGAGGGATACCATATGTGTGACATGTAACGGATCTTGTATATAGTTCATATTCACAGATGACAGTCTCAGTAAAGAATTGACATAGTGTAGAGGATCATTCCGATTACCTTTTTCTCAGAGTCCTGCAATGTAGGAATTTACATTTCCTCGACTCATGTTGTTGCCAAAGTCTTTAAAGGGAGCGCTTTTATGTAGGTGATACTTTTCGTCACTGGAGGTTGTGGGTGGATAGTGAGGGATATTAAGAAGTTATAATGAGACCCAACACAAGTACATCCAACGTCTACGATGTTGATCATGGTCCACTTTTTTATTTGTTCACACTACGGTTGTCATTTATTAATGCTTAACCATGGGATATTATCGTTTAGTCCATGTACATGGGTACATAAACGGTGGACCCATCTTTGTTCTTTTTCGAACAAGGTTCTTTCTGCGTTATGATTTTTGGTAGTAAGGGTTTCCAAAATGAGCCACTGGAGGTGATTGATTGTGTGTCCTTTTTCCAGATAATGACTACTCATTTTAGTGGTACTCTTTTTACACTTAATATTGCTCCTTTGTTCACAGAGTCGTTGTTTAACTCTGCGACATGTCATCCCAATATAGCGTAGTTTGCAAGGGCATGTAATCATATAGATCACGTGGGTGGTATTACAATTGGTATGTGATCGTATTGTCCATAGTAAATCTGGCAGTAGTTGTAAGGTTTTTGTTGCTGTAGTAAGATGACACACGGAGCAAGTGCCACATGGGTAATGACCAGTTACTGGTGTTCTACTCCAGAGACTCAGGGTTGTATCCAAACTTGGTTTTGGAGGGGGTCTTGTGTGTACCAGTATGTCTCTTAGATTCCTGGTCCTCTTGTTTGAGAACCTAGGTTTGGGCCATTTCAAGGCACCTGACGTAAGGATCCTCCAATTCTTGTTGATTATTTTCTTGATGTCATTGGATACCGGACTGTAAGTGCTGACACATGTGTCCAGATCTTTTGTAGGTTCTTTCACAGTTGTTTCCATTAGGGCTTCTCTCTGTTGGTTTCTAGCGCTCTTTTGGCATTTTTTGATGGTGCGTAGAGGGTAGTCTCTGTTCTTCAGTTTCTCGCTAAGATCTTTCGCTTGTTCTTTGTAGTCCTGGATGTTGCTACAATTGCGTCTAAGACGGAGAAACTGACCATACGGAAGGTTCTCCCTCATTGGACGTGGATGGAAGCTTTTAAAGGAAAGTAAGCTGTTCTTAGCAGTGGGTTTAAAAAAGGTTTTCGTCTGGATGGTATTGTTGTCAATAAAGATGGTGACGTCCAGGAAGTCGAGTTTATTTGGGCTTGCTGAGTAGGTAAATTTTAGCCACTCATCTCTGGTGTTTAACCACTGATGAAAGTCGACGAGAGTTTCCATATCACCTTCCCAAATCAACAGGACATCATCGATGTACAGTTTCCAAAAGATGATCCGTTTGAGGAAAGGGTTGGTAGGGCTCTGTACGAAGTGTGCTTCGAAATCGCTCACGTATAATCCCGCCACGCTCGGCGCGAAGGTACTCCCCATGGAAGTACCATGGCACTGTCGATACATGGTGTGGTTATACTCAAAATGGTTCTCAGTAAGCGCCAGTCTGCAGCACTCTAGAATGAAATGTCTGGGTGTCTTATGGTTCCACTGTTGACTGAACAGTAACTCTTCAAGGGTGTCCAGTGTTTTCTTCTGTGGGAGACTGGTGTACAGACTTTCGACGTCTAAGCCAACTAGTAACATTCTTCCTTCTGTGAATTGTTGGTCTCTTAGGAGGTTAAGGAGATCTTTAGTATCCTTAAGGTAGGTGGGCGTCTGTTGTTCTAGTGGTTTTAGATAATGGTCCGCAAACTGTGACAGAGGTTCCAGGACAGATTCGATCCCAGAGACAATCGGTCTTCCCGGTGGTGGTCTTCGTTCCTTATGAATCTTGGGAAGGGAATAAAAATACGGCATTCTAGGTGTTCGAGCTACCAGGAACTCTGCTTCGCTCTTAGAGATCCAGTTGTTAATTTCCGCTTCTTCTACCATCAGTGTGATGGTTCTTTGTAGACGTTCCGTAGGATCTGTTGTGATAATCTCGTAGAATTTCCTGTCAGATAAGAGGTCTGTACATTGTTGATCATACCCTTCTCTACTGAGCAGCACAATGCCTCCACCTTTGTCGGCAGGTTTTATCACCAGGTCACCATTTTTCCGTAGTGTATCTAAGGCTAGTTGTTCAGCTCTAGATACATTCACAAATGGTCTCTTTGTATGGTCTTTGAGACTCTCTACTTCTCTCATGATGGCTTGTTCGAATGCCACAATCTCCACTGGGACCTGATGATTGAGTGGGCAAAACCTAGACTTACGGCGTAAGGTCGTATCGCCGTCTCTCATTGGTTCTTCTTGTTCCTTGAAAAAGGCTTTTAGCTTGATTATCCTGCAAAACTCCGCCATCTCGCATTGAAGTTTAAAGATATCTACGTGAGGAGTGGGGACATAGGTCAAGCCTTTGTTCAGAATACTTTCTTGTTCTGTTGTAAGGATAATGTCAGTTAAGTTAAAGACGAGGTTGTCGCGCTGGTTCCTGGTTTCGCATTGGTCATGCTCCTGGTGTGTACTTGGCGTTGTTGATCTTCCCAGGTTACTCCTTTTCTTCTTCCTCTGTTGTTGGTCTGGCCTCTCCCTAAAAAAGGCGGTCTATGTGTGTAATTCTGACTCATGTTCGGTGGTGGTGGAATTCCCATCTGTGGGGGGCCAGGGTAGAAGGGGGTGCCCCAGCCTTGAAAGTTCGGATTGAATGCCTGGAAAGGGGCTGGATGTGGTGGGGCACTAAAATATGGGTTATACCAATTGTTGGGCCTTCTTCTGTTCTGGCGCCTATATTGGCCTCTGTTTCTCCTGGGTGTATAGGTATCATCACCACTCCAGTCTGAGCCGTTGGACGAGGAACCTATACTCGAGTTACTCGAGATGTTATCATAGTTGTCTTCTGGGACTTTATAGTCATCAGCACTGTAAGGGTGCATTCTTTCCATGGAAAATTTCTTAAGGTCTTTTCCAAGTTTTTGGATTTTGTTTTGTGTGATATAGTCTCTGGTCTCGTTCATCTCTTTGTTAATCTCTTCAAGTCTTTTTTTATATACTGTTAGATGTACCGTGTTTTTGAGTTTGGTTTCGCTCACCTGGATCTTAATGGTGAGTTCGTCAGTCAATCTGGTGGCTGTTTTGATGATTAGCACAAGGCAGTCTCTCGTACACTTCCATGAGATTGATGACCAGTCTCTACGAAAAGTCAAGTCGTGGAGGAAGATGCGAGGAGCATTGTTCACCCAGAGTCCTCTTGGAGCTGCGTTAGCGCGGAGGTATTCAGTCATTATGATTCCATGAATGGCAGTGCGTACTTGTTCTTTTTTCAACTCAGACAGTTCTTCCCAATCTGTAGTTTGGGCTAAGGTTTGTGTTAAATCTTTATCTTGCAATAGCGAGGGAAGTGACAAAATTGCATTGATTTCGTCAGTGGAATAGGACAGGCCTAAATTCTCGGCCATGGTGATTCCAAAACAACCTTTTAATGTGGACTTTTATGTCCAGGGAGGAAAAAAGGTATGTGTGGTTGTAAGTAAATACTTACAAAAAACTCCCACAGCTGCACGCTGCTGAGAATGGATGTATGTCGTTACAACGCACACTTTTACAACGCATGCACTTACAACGCATTTTTTACAACGCAACATCCATTACAACGCATTCCATTACATAGCATGACACTACAACGCATTTTTAAAAACTACCTTTACAACGCATTCCATTACATCGCATACTACCTTTACAACGCATACCATTACAACGCATAATATTAAATTGCATTTAAGGTAAGTATTAGATAGTATAGGGGTAAAAATTACTTTTCTAACTCCAGGGGGTACAACAGTAGGGTAAGTGTTGGATAGTATAGGGGTAAAAATTACTATTCTAACTCCAGGGGTTGCAACAGTAGGGAAAGTGTTGGATACTATAGGGGTAAAAATTACTATTCTAACTCCAGGGGGTGCAACAGTAGGGTAAGTGTTGGATAGTATAGGGGTAAACATTACTATTCTATCTCCAGGGGGTGCAACAGTAGGGTAAGTGTTGGATAGTATAGGAGTAAAAATTGCTATTCTAACTCCAGGGGGTGCAACAGTAGGGTAAGTGTTGGATAGTATAGGGGTAAAAATTACTATTCTAACTCCAGGGGGTGCAACAGTAGGGAAAGTGTTGGATAGTATAGGGGTAAAAATTACTATTCTAACTCCAGGGGGTGCAACAGTAGGGTAAGTGTTGGATAGTATTGGGGTAAAAATTACTATTCTAACTCCAGGGGGTGCAACAGTAGGGAAAGTGTTGGATAGTATAGGGGTAAAAATTACTATTCTAACTCCAGGGGGTGCAACAGTAGGGTAAGTGTTGGATAGTATAGGGGTAAAAATTACTATTCTAACTCCAGGGGGTGCAACAGTAGGGTAAGTGTTGGATAGTATAGGGGTAAAAATTACTATTCTAACTCCAGGGTGTGCAACAGTAGGGTAAGTGTTGGATAGTATAGGGGTAAAAATTACTATTCTAACTCCAGGGGGTGCAACAGTAGGGTAAGTGTTGGATAGTGTAGTGTAATATTATGCGTTGTAATGGTATGCGTTGTAAAGGTAGTATGCGATGTAATGGAATGCGTTGTAAAGGTAGTTTTTAAAAATGCGTTGTAGTGTCATGCTATGTAATGGAATGCGTTGTAATGGATGTTGCGTTGTAAAAAATGCGTAGTAAGTGTAGTGCGTTGTAAAAGTTGCGTTGTAAATGTTGTTCCCCGCGGAGAATATGTATAAATCAAGGAGAAGGAGAAAGAAGGAGTTGCGACCCACTCAGCTTCTTATTCAAATGCTTAAATATCAGGTTGAGAGTGGATCACTGGTCCTGAAAGAACCAAAGTTAGCAACAGCAGTTCAGGGACTGTTAAGAAACCCTCAATCACGTTTATTGCAGGTGGTATTTCAGCGGTATGTTTGATTATCCGCTTGTGCTTAACAACGTGACAGCATCATCATTGGGTTACTGTGTGCTTCCTCCACCCGGAGGTTTTGCCTCTGGTTTTTTCAGTAGTGATCGTAGTAATGAAAAAATAACCGTGTGTGGTGAGGTGATCTGCGTGAGTGTAAGTTAAAAGTTAAAAAGCTCGTCAAACCAGTCAATAATTTTTAAAAAACTGGGTGCGAGTTTATTAAAAACGCTTTTCGTGCAGTAATAGACGCTTTAGGGTCTAGTGCACTATGTGAGAATGTCCAAAAAAAGAGGTCGACATGTTTCAGCCCTATTTCGTGCCCCTAAGGGTCAGGTGGGCTTTCATCAGGACCTAGTGCGAGTGTGGGGACCCTAATATTCAAGGGACTCCCAGGTAAGGATGGAATGATTTGTCCAACCGGTGATAAAAGTTCAAATTGAACCTATTTGGAAATATGAGAAAAAGGGGGGAGAAAAGAAAATGATACGGACCCATATTTAGTCAAGATGTAAGCTGTTGTGTTCAAAATTTAGAGCATCAGCCGTTGTTGCAACTACAAAATGACAATACTTTAGTAGTAACAATGACAATAGACACACAGGCTCATGTTGGCATTGAGTAACGGCAAAAAAAGCCCTCTTTTTGTATTTAAAAACAAGTTGCAAGAAGATAATGACACAAACCAATACCCAATTGTATCAGTAAACGCAAAACAAAACACAAATTTGTCCTTATGATGATTAAGAGGCCATTCGCATTCAGCGTATGGAGCACGCACGTTTTTGGTTGTGATTTGCTCAGTTAAGGAAGAATGATTGAGATGTGTCTAGATGAGACACAGTATGCTGCATTACCAGTGTTGCTGAATGAAAGCGCTCGCTTAGGGAACGCCTTTTTTACATTACAGTTAACAGCGGAGTGTTGTCAAAGTAGTATAGGATAATGGTACGCACAAATGTGAAGCTCAAAACAAAAAGCTAGCAGTTATATCAGTTTTAAGGGACTTTGACTGCGCACAAACGTATTCAGGCATTTCAACATGCATTTCTAAAGACATTATGGAAAACAATACCTTGTTTACTCAATTTGAGGAAACCCATTGGGTTCAGGAGGCTAAATCCCGCTCTTGAAAGAAGGAGGAAGAACAGATAAAGTATTAAAAGAGATATACATTACATCCCTTCGTCCCTCCGTCGGCGTCCTCGTGTCTATTCCGGCCGTTACCTTGTGCAGGGAGATTAGAGACTTGTTCTGCCGCCGCCTCTCTTTACCCGGATAGCAGTTCAGTACAGCCGGGTCAGATTTTAAAGAGGTAAAGCCATCAAAATAATCGACAGGGAGGACAGACTAAGTTTATCGTAAAATACGCTATGCTAAATAGAACTCATGTTTCATAAAGATCTTCCGCTGGAAATTAGAGATTCTTCTTGGTATGCATGAATTACAAGGTGATTGGACTCAGGTGACACAAGCGCATCAAGTCATCACTTAAAAACGGCATGTTCATCTTGCCCCGTGATCGTTTCAATAAAGTTTTGGTGTAATCTGAAGGTGCATTCTGAACGAGTTCACTGAATGTCATTGAGCCGTGCAGATATTAAGATTTTTACGTTTCTCTGCCTCTGATGTTGGTTGAGATCGTAAACAGAGGGATACCATATGTGTGACATGTAACGGATCTTGTATATAGTTCATATTCACAGATGACAGTCTCAGTAAAGAATTGACATAGTGTAGAGGATCATTCCGATTACCTTTTTCTCAGAGTCCTGCAATGTAGGAATTTACATTTCCTCGACTCATGTTGTTGCCAAAGTCTTTAAAGGGAGCGCTTTTATGTAGGTGATACTTTTCGTCACTGGAGGTTGTGGGTGGATAGTGAGGGATATTAAGAAGTTATAATGAGACCCAACACAAGTACATCCAACGTCTACGATGTTGATCATGGTCCACTTTTTTATTTGTTCATACTACGGTTGTCATTTATTAATGCTTAACCATGGGATATTATCGTTTAGTCCATGTACATGGGTACATAAACGGTGGACCCATCTTTGTTCTTTTTCGAACAAGGTTCTTTCTGCGTTTGGATTTTTGGTAGTAAGGGTTTCCAAAATGACCCACTGGAGGTGATTGATTGTGTGTCCTTTTTCCAGATAATGACTACTCATTTTAGTGGTACTCTTTTTACACTTAATATTGCTCCTATGTAGAAAGAACCTTGTTCGAAAAAGAACAAAGATGGGTCCACCGTTTATGTACCCATGTACATGGACTAAACGATAATATCCCATGGTTAAGCATTAATAAATGACAACCGTAGTATGAACAAATAAAAAAGTGGACCATGATCAACATCGTAGACGTTGGATGTACTTGTGTTGGGTCTCATTATAACTTCTTAATATCCCTCACTATCCACCCACAACCTCCAGTGACGAAAAGTATCACCTACATAAAAGCGCTCCCTTTAAAGACTTTGGCAACAACATGAGTCGAGGAAATGTAAATTCCTACATTGCAGGACTCTGAGAAAAAGGTAATCGGAATGATCCTCTACACTATGTCAATTCTTTACTGAGACTGTCATCTGTGAATATGAACTATATACAAGATCCGTTACATGTCACACATATGGTATCCCTCTGTTTACGATCTCAACCAACATCAGAGGCAGAGAAACGTAAAAATCTTAATATCTGCACGGCTCAATGACATTCAGTGAACTCGTTCAGAATGCACCTTCAGATTACACCAAAACTTTATTGAAACGATCACGGGGCAAGATGAACATGCCGTTTTTAAGTGATGACTTGATGCGCTTGTGTCACCTGAGTCCAATCACCTTGTAATTCATGTATACCAAGAAGAATCTCTAATTTCCAGCGGAAGATCTTTATGAAACATGAGTTCTATTTAGCATAGCGTATTTTACGATAAACTTAGTCTGTCCTCCCTGTCGATCATTTTGATGGCTTTACCTCTTTAAAATCTGACCCGGCTGTACTGAACTGCTATCCGGGTAAAGAGAGGCGGCGGCAGAACAAGTCTCTAATCTCCCTGCACAAGGTAACGGCCGGAATAGACACGAGGACGCCGACGGAGGGACGAAGGGATGTAATGTATATCTCTTTTAATACTTTATCTGTTCTTCCTCCTTCTTTCAAGAGCGGGATTTAGCCTCCTGAACCCGATGGGTTTCCTCAAATTGAGTAAACAAGGTATTGTTTTCCATAATGTCTTTAGAAATGCATGTTGAAATGCCTGAATACGTTTGTGCGCAGTCAAAGTCCCTTAAAACTTATATAACTGCTAGCTTTTTGTTTTGAGCTTCACATTTATGCGTACCATTATCCTATACTACTTTGACAACACTCCGCTGTTAACTGTAATGTAAAAAAGGCGTTCCCTAAGCGAGCGCTTTCATTCAGCAAAACTGGTAATGCAGCATACTGTGTCTCATCTAGACACATCTCAATCATTCTTCCTTAACTGAGCAAATCACAACCAAAAACGTGCGTGCTCCATACGCTGAATGCGAATGGCCTCTTAATCATCATAAGGACAAATTTGTGTTTTGTTTTGCGTTTACTGATACAATTGGGTATTGGTTTGTGTCATTATCTTCTTGCAACTTGTTTTTAAATACAAAAAGAGGGCTTTTTTTGCCGTTACTCAATGCCAACATGAGCCTGTGTGTCTATTGTCATTGTTACTACTAAAGTATTGTCATTTTGTAGTTGCAACAACGGCTGATGCTCTAAATTTTGAACACAACAACAGCTTACATCGTGACTAAATATGGGTCTGTATCATTTTCTTTTCTCCCCCCTTTTTCTCATATTTCCAAATAGGTTCAATTTGAACTTTTTATCACCGGTTGGACAAATCATTCCATCCTTACCTGGGAGTCCCTTGAATATTAGGGTCCCCACACTCGCACTAGGTCCTGATGAAAGCCCACCTGACCCTTAGGGGCACGAAATAGGGCTGAAACATGTCGACCTCTTTTTTTGGACATTCTCACATAGTGCACTAGACCCTAAAGCGTCTATTACTGCACGAAAAGCGTTTTTAATAAACTCGCACCCAGTTTTATTAAAAATTATTGACGAGCTTTTTAACTTTTAACTTACACTCACGCAGATCACCTCACCACACACGGTTATTTTTTCATTACTACGATCACTACTGAAAAAACCAGAGGCAAAACCTCCGGGTGGAGGAAGCACACAGTAACCCAATGATGATGCTGTCACGTTGTTAAGCACAAGCGGATAATCGAACATACCGCTGAAATACCACCTGCAATAAACGTGATTGAGGGTTTCTTAACAGTCCCTGAACTGCTGTTGCTAACTTTGGTTCTTTCAGGACCAGTGATCCACTCTCAACCTGATATTTAAGCATTTGAATAAGAAGCTGAGTGGGTCGCAACTCCTTCTTTCTCCTTCTCCTTGATTTATACATATTCTCCGCGGGGAACAACATTTACAACGCAACTTTTACAACGCACTACACTTACTACGCATTTTTTACAATGCAACATCCATTACAACGCATTCCATTACATAGCATGACACTACAACGCATTTTTAAAAACTACCTTTACAACGCATTCCATTACATCGCATACTACCTTTACAACGCATACCATTACAACGCATAATATTACACTACACTATCCAACACTTACCCTACTGTTGCACCCCCTGGAGTTAGAATAGTAATTTTTACCCCTATACTATCCAACACTTACCCTACTGTTGCACCCCCTGGAGTTAGAATAGTAATTTTTACCCCTATACTATCCAACACTTACCCTACTGTTGCACCCCCTGGAGTTAGAATAGTAATTTTTACCCCTATACTATCCAACACTTACCCTACTGTTGCACCCCCTGGAGTTAGAATAGTAATTTTTACCCCTATACTATCCAACACTTTCCCTACTGTTGCACCCCCTGGAGTTAGAATAGTAATTTTTACCCCAATACTATCCAACACTTACCCTACTGTTGCACCCCCTGGAGTTAGAATAGTAATTTTTACCCCTATACTATCCAACACTTTCCCTACTGTTGCACCCCCTGGAGTTAGAATAGTAATTTTTACCCCTATACTATCCAACACTTACCCTACTGTTGCACCCCCTGGAGTTAGAATAGCAATTTTTACCCCTATACTATCCAACACTTACCCTACTGTTGCACCCCCTGGAGATAGAATAGTAATTTTTACCCCTATACTATCCAACACTTACCCTACTGTTGCACCCCCTGGAGTTAGAATAGTAATTTTTACCCCTATACTATCCAACACTTTCCCTACTGTTGCAACCCCTGGAGTTAGAATAGTAATTTTTACCCCTATACTATCCAACACTTACCCTACTGTTGCACCCCCTGGAGTTAGAAAAGTAATTTTTACCCCTATACTATCTAATACTTACCTTAAATGCAATTTAATATTATGCGTTGTAATGGTATGCGTTGTAAAGGTAGTATGCGATGTAATGGAATGCGTTGTAAAGGTAGTTTTTAAAAATGCGTTGTAGTGTCATGCTATGTAATGGAATGCGTTGTAATGGATGTTGCGTTGTAAAAAATGCGTTGTAAGTGCATGCGTTGTAAAAGTGTGCGTTGTAACGACATACATCCATTCTCAGCAGCGTGCAGCTGTGGGAGTTTTTTGTAAGTATTTACTTACAACCACACATACCTTTTTTCCTCCCTGGACATAAAAGTCCACATTAAAAGGTTGTTTTGGAATCACCATGGCCGAGAATTTAGGCCTGTCCTATTCCACTGACGAAATCAATGCAATTTTGTCACTTCCCTAGCTATTGCAAGATAAAGATTTAACACAAACCTTAGCCCAAACTACAGATTGGGAAGAACTGTCTGAGTTGAAAAAAGAACAAGTACGCACTGCCATTCATGGAATCATAATGACTGAATACCTCCGCGCTAACGCAGCTCCAAGAGGACTCTGGGTGAACAATGCTCCTCGCATCTTCCTCCACGACTTGACTTTTCGTAGAGACTGGTCATCAATCTCATGGAAGTGTACGAGAGACTACCTTGTGCTAATCATCAAAACAGCCACCAGATTGACTGACGAACTCACCATTAAGATCCAGGTGAGCGAAACCAAACTCAAAAACACGGTACATCTAACAGTATATAAAAAAAGACTTGAAGAGATTAACAAAGAGATGAACGAGACCAGAGACTATATCACACAAAACAAAATCCAAAAACTTGGAAAAGACCTTAAGAAATTTTCCATGGAAAGAATGCACCCTTACAGTGCTGATGACTATAAAGTCCCAGAAGACAACTATGATAACATCTCGAGTAACTTGAGTATAGGTTCCTCGTCCAACGGCTCAGACTGGAGTGGTGATGATACCTATACACCCAGGAGAAACAGAGGCCAATATAGGCGCCAGAACAGAAGATGGCCCAACAATTGGTATAACCCATATTTTAGTGCCCCACCACATCCAGCCCCTTTCCAGGCATTCAATCCGAACTTTCAAGGCTGGGGCACCCCCTTCTACCCTGGCCCCCCACAGATGGGAATTCCACCACCACCGAACATGAGTCAGAATTACACACATAGACCGCCTTTTTTAGGGAGAGGCCAGACCAACAAAAGATGAAGAAGAAAAGGAGTAACCTAGGAAGATCAACAACGCCAAGTACACACCAGGAGCATGACCAATGCGAAACCAGGAACCAGCGCAACAACCTCGTCTTTAACTTAACTGACATTATCCTTACAACAGAACAAGAAAGTATTCTGAACAAAGGCTTGACCTATGTCCCCACTCCTCCCGTAGATATCTTTAAACTTCAATGCGAGATGGCGGAGTTTTGCAGGATAATCAAGCTAAAAGCCTTTTTCAAGAAACAAGAAGAACCAATGAGAGACGGAGATACGACCTTACGCCGTAAGTCTAGGTTTTGCCCACTCAACCATCAGGTCCCAGTGGAGATTGTGGCATTCGAACAAGCCATCATGTGAGAAGTAGAGAGTCTCAAAGACCATACAAAGAGACCATTTGTGAATGTTTCTAGAGCTGAACAACTAGCCTTAGATACACTACGGAAAAATGGTGACCTGGTGATAAAACCTGCCGACAAAGGTGGAGGCATTGTGCTGCTCAGTAGAGAAGGGTATGATCAACAATGTACAGACCTCTTATCTGACAGGAAATTCTACGAGATTATCACAACAGATCCTACGGAACGTCTACAAAGAACCATCACACTGATGGTAGAAGAAGCGGAAATTAACAACTGGATCTCTAAGAGCGAAGCAGAGTTCCTGGTAGCTCGAACACCTAGAATGCCGTATTTTTATTCCCTTCCCAAGATTCATAAGGAACGAAGACCACCACCGGGAAGACCGATTGTCTCTGGGATCGAATCTGTCCTGGAACCTCTGTCACAGTTTGCGGACCATTATCTAAAACCACTAGTACAACAGACGCCCACCTACCTTAAGGATACTAAAGATCTCCTTAACCTCCTAAGAGACCAGCAATTCACAGAAGGAAGAATGTTACTAGTTGGCTTAGACGTCGAAAGTCTGTACACCAGTCTCCCACAGAAGAAAACACTGGACACCCTTGAGGAGTTACTGTTCAGTCAACAGTGGAACCATAAGACACCCAGACATTTCATTCTAGAGTGCTGCAGACTGGCGCTTTCTGAGAACCATTTTGAGTATAACCACACCATGTATCGACAGTGCCATGGTACTTCCATGGGTAGTACCTTCGCGCCGAGCGTGGCGGGATTATACGTGAGCGATTTCGAAGCACACTTCGTACAGAGCCCTACCAACCCTTTCCTCAAACGGATCATCTTTTGGAAACGGTACATCGATGATGTCCTGTTGATTTGGGAAGGTGATATGGGAACTCTCGTCGACTTTCATCAGTGGTTAAACACCAGAGATGAGTGGCTAAAATGTACCTACTCAGCAAGCCCAAATAAACTCGACTTCCTGGACGTCACCATCTTTATTGACAACAATACCATCCAGACGAAAACCTTTTTTAAACCCACTGCTAAGAACAGCTTACTTTCCTTTAAAAGCTTCCATCCACGTCCAATGAGGGAGAACCTTCCGTATGGCCAGTTTCTCCGTCTTAGACGCAATTGTAGCAACATCCAGGACTACAAAGAACAAGCGAAAGATCTTAGCGAGAAACTGAAGAACAGAGACTACCCTCTACGCACCATCAAAAAATGCCAAAAGAGGGCTAGAAACCAACAGAGAGAAGCCCTAATGGAAACAACTGTGAAAGAACCTACAAAAGATCTGGACACATGTGTCAGCACTTACAGTCCGGTATCCAATGACGTCAAGAAAATAATCAACAAGAATTGGAGGATCCTTACGTCAGGTGCCTTGAAATGGCCCAAACCTAGGTTCTCAAACAAGAGGACCAGGAATCTAAGAGACATACTGTACACACAAGACCCCCTCCAAAACCAAGTTTGGATACGACCCTGAGTCTCTGGATTAGAACACCAGTAACTGGTCATTACCCATGTGGCACTTGCTCCGTGTTTCATCTTACTACAGCAACAAAAACCTTACAACTACTGCCAGATTTACTATGGACAATACGATCACATACCAATTGTAATACCACCCACGTGATCTATATGATTACATGCCCTTGCAAACTACGCTATATTGGGATGACATGTCGCAGAGTTAAACAACGACTCTGTGAACATAGGAGCAATATTAAGTGTAAAAAGAGTACCACTAAAATGAGTAGTCATTATCTGGAAAAAGGACACACAATCAATCACCTCCAGTGGGTCATTTTGGAAACCCTTACTACCAAAAATCAATACGCAGAAAGAACCTTGTTCGAAAAAGAACAAAGATGGGTCCACCGTTTATGTACCCATGTACATGGACTAAACGATAATATCCCATGGTTAAGCATTAATAAATGACAACCGTAGTATGAACAAATAAAAAAGTGGACCATGATCAACATCGTAGACGTTGGATGTACTTGTGTTGGGTCTCATTATAACTTCTTAATATCCCTCACTATCCACCCACAACCTCCAGTGACGAAAAGTATCACCTACATAAAAGCGCTCCCTTTAAAGACTTTGGCAACAACATGAGTCGAGGAAATGTAAATTCCTACATTGCAGGACTCTGAGAAAAAGGTAATCGGAATGATCCTCTACACTATGTCAATTCTTTACTGAGACTGTCATCTGTGAATATGAACTATATACAAGATCCGTTACATGTCACACATATGGTATCCCTCTGTTTACGATCTCAACCAACATCAGAGGCAGAGAAACGTAAAAATCTTAATATCTGCACGGCTCAATGACATTCAGTGAACTCGTTCAGAATGCACCTTCAGATTACACCAAAACTTTATTGAAACGATCACGGGGCAAGATGAACATTGTGGGCCCGATTCACAGAATTAACTTAAGACAAAATCCTAAACTTACTACTTTTGGTATTCACAGAAGTTAGGATTTTGTCTTAAGTTTGTCTTAAGACAAACTTAAGACAGACTTAAGACAGACTTAAGACAAACTTAAGACAAACTTAAGACAGACTTGAGACAGACTTAAGACAGACTTAAGACAGACTTAAGACAGACTTAAGACAGACTTAAGACAAACTTAAGACAAAATCCTAACTTCTGTGAATACCAAAAGTAGAAAGTTTAGGGTTTTGTCTTAAGTTAGTTCTGTGAATCGGGCCCGCCGTTTTTAAGTGATGACTTGATGCGCTTGTCTCACCTGAGTCCAATCACCTTGTAATTCATGCATACCAAGAAGAATCTCTAATTTCCAGCGGAAGATCCTTATGAAACATGAGTTCTATTTAGCATAGCGTATTTTACGATAAACTTAGTCTGTCCTCCCTGTCGATTATTTTGATGGCTTTACCTCTTTAAAATCTGACCCGGCAGTACTGAACTGCTATCCGGGTAAAGAGAGGCGGCGGCAGAACAAGTCTCTAATCTCCCTGCACAAGGTAACGGCCGGAATAGACACGAGGACGCCGACGGAGGGACAAAGGGATGTAATGTATATCTCTTTTAATACTTTATCTGTTCTTCCTCCTTCTTTCAAGAGCGGGATTTAGCCTCCTGAACCCGATGGGTTTCCTCAAATTGAGTAAACAAGGTATTGTTTTCCATAATGTCTTTAGAAATGCATGTTGAAATGCCTGAATACGTTTGTGCGCAGTCAAAGTCCCTTAAAACTTATATAACTGCTAGCTTTTTGTTTTGAGCTTCACATTTGTGCGTACCATTATCCTATACTACTTTGACAACACTCCGCTGTTAACTGTAATGTAAAAAAGGCGTTCCCTAAGCGAGCGCTTTCATTCAGCAACACTGGTAATGCAGCATACTGTGTCTCATCTAGACACATCTCAATCATTCTTCCTTAACTGAGCAAATCACAACCAAAAACGTGCGTGCTCCATACGCTGAATGCGAATGGCCTCTTAATCATCATAAGGACAAATTTGTGTTTTGTTTTGCGTTTACTGATACAATTGGGTATTGGTTTGTGTCATTATCTTCTTGCAACTTGTTTTTAAATACAAAAAGAGGGCTTTTTTTGCCGTTACTCAATGCCAACATGAGCCTGTGTGTCTATTGTCATTGTTACTACTAAAGTATTGTCATTTTGTAGTTGCAACAACGGCTGATGCTCTAAATTTTTAACACAACAACAGCTTACATCTTGACTAAATATGGGTCTGTATCATTTTCTTTTCTCCCCCCCTTTTTCTCATATTTCCAAATAGGTTTAATTTGAACTTTTTATCACCGGTTGGACAAATCATTCCATCCTTACCTGGGAGTCCCTTGAATATTAGGGTCCCCACACTCGCACTAGGTCCTGATGAAAGCCCACCTGACCCTTAGGGGCACGAAATAGGGCTGAAAATATGTCGACCTCTTTTTTTGGACATTCTCACATAGTGCACTAGACCCTAAAGCGTCTATTACTGCACGAAAAGCGTTTTTAATAAACTCGCACCCAGTTTTATTAAAAATGATTGACTGGTTTGACGAGCTTTTTAACTTTTAACTTACACTCACGCAGATCACCTCACCACACACGGTTATTTTTTCATTACTACGATCACTACTGAAAAAACCAGAGGCAAAACCTCCGGGTGGAGGAAGCACACAGTAACCCAATGATGATGCTGTCACGTTGTTAAGCACAAGCGGATAATCGAACATACCGCTGAAATACCACCTGCAATAAACGTGATTGAGGGTTTCTTAACAGTCCCTGAACTGCTGTTGCTAACTTTGGTTCTTTCAGGACCAGTGATCCACTCTCAACCTGATATTTAATTATTTAAAAAGTAATCACATACATGGTGGTCTGTTGACCCCAGCAGGCCACCATCCCTGCGAGTGCCGGCCATTCCAATGGGTTGCAAATTGTGACCTGCCTCATAAATATTAATGAAGCAGGTCCCTTGCAACCCAATGGGAATAGCAATACGTAAAACACACTGTTGTACATAGCTGTTTGCGATTTTCTGATAGTGAATCGCAAAAAATCACTATTAGGTAATTGCAAACGGAAATCTATGTACATCTGGCCCAAAGAATGCATATGATCTGGAGTAAGAGGGATATACAAAGTGAAGTACTCACACTGACATACTTTCCCAACAGCACATGTGGGATACACAAACCATGTCAGAGAAAGGAGAATAAGAGAAGGGCTGAAACGGATCAGTGAAGTAACACACCGCAGGCTACTGGGGAAACATTCTGAGATCCAGGGCTGGTGTCCTTGGCAGCCGGCTTTCCAGAGAAGATGGGACATCACCTTAAGGAAGTGTACAAATCAGCTGGAAGAGTGGTGAGACTGTTAGGAAGAAACTTGGTCTCATGAGCGAGGGGTACGAAAGGTGAGCTTGTGGAATGAAGTCTGTCTTGAACCCACCCATCAGCCTGGATTGGAGCTACTCTTGGGAAGCAGACGGATTGAATCATTTTAGGGGCATCACATCTAGTGTGATAGCAGTAATACCCAAAGTCTGTGTCTGGTTCAGCTGCCCTTGTGTGCACCAGCACCCTAACTCAGTATCGAGGATTACATTGTCAGCCTCCTTGACATGGGAGTGATCATGGGATTGACGGAGAATGGACAGATAGGTACCAAAGTCGATCCAGAAGCAGGTCCTATGGGCCCCAACAAGCTGAGTCCTTTTTAGGCCTCATCCACAGTCAAATCAAATCAAATCAAATGATCTTTATTCGGGTATTAAAAATATCCATAAAAGATACATGTTATAAACAGTCCCACTTCCATAAAAAATTCGGACCAATATGCACGTTACACATAAATACAATAGTAATAAAAACCCAGCACTATAAACAGTTTAAAAACGGGACAGTTATGTGCAATATTCAACTCGTTCAACCGTGTAGGGATTCCCCAATAGCATAGAGGGGGGGACCCTATAAAATACAAATGTCTCACAACTTAGATTACAAGACAAATCTGGCTAAAGGTCTTTAAGCCCTTAAGCCAGTGGTTGTGTGCTCGACACCCGGTATGCAGCATCAGAGAAAAGAAAAAACAAATCCCCCCTTTGAGAAGAACTTAGCTCTGTGTGTAGCATGAGTGCCCCAAGGGGCTGACTGATGGCTGAGCGCCTGGAAAACCTAGCACCCCCTGTCAGACTGCCAGAGAATTCTAAAGTGCTGGCTCTAGACTCAACCATTGTCCCCCTTTGAACTCTGATATGTGAGTAGTACACCTCGTTTGGGTGGGAACATTGCCTTGGACCTGGAAAGCATCTCAACCACTCACCTGTTCGATTGTGGCCCAAAAAAGGCCAGAAGCGTTCTGGATGAGGTGGGGCAGATTGCAAACTGAATTCATCCACTAATGTCTCATGTTTGCAGTTCCCACAGCAGAAAGTAGACCTTGCTTCCTCACAGTACAAACGTCTGCATGTTGCATAGAACTGCAACAGCCTAGGGTTGAGTGCATATTAACAATGCATCACTTTACACAGCCTGACCCTTGGATCTCTGAATTTGCAGAAAGCTACTCACATCGCATTTCGTCAGCAGCACTTGTCTAGATTTTCCCCTGTAGCTCATAGATCCTTAAATCCTAGATACAATTCAATCAGTGGTATTGTTGCATTCTGTATGTATTGGTATTTATATACCACAAACCTACCTTGGAAGCAATGGAAAATTGCACATTACATGTAATGCTTGGCAAGACTAATTTGTATATGGCTAGGTTCAAACTGGAATGGCACGGAGAGCAAAATACCGATGGGTTTAGGCCCAGATCTCTGTATTGGAGGTGATTGCTTGACAATGTTCAACAATCCATCCATCGTTTTTTTGTATTGATATAGACGCACAACCTGGGAAGGGTATGCTCAGAAGTGGATCCCATGTTCACTATGTCATTGGATTCAAGCTCGTCTGGCTGATGAGAAGTGATGCCCCGAAAATGGTCCCAGATTGCTTGCTTTCAGTCCAGGGAGGAACTGGTCTGACAGTTCGGGCTGGACTGCTGCAATGGGAGCAGGGTCAAGGCTGATTTGCAAATGGCGGGTCCAAACTGGAATGGCACGGTGAGCATAAAAATTATGGATTTAATCTCAGCTTTCTGTACTAAGGGCAAATGTTTGACAATGTTCAGCTTTCCGTCCATCATCTTTTTTTTGATAATCAACTTTATTGATATTTGGAAGAAACCACAAAGTGACATTGGCAGCAAAAACAAGCACATTATCTCGACGAAAGACTACAGTTAGGATAATGACAGAGACCCGTGTTTCAGGCTTCAAAATAAACGACCGTGCAAGATTAACATAGTACATATGAGCACACCCACCAATCAAGACATCAGATTGAAACATTTGCACCAAATCCTTTCAAATAGCTCGGGGCAGCCCCGGGCCTCGAAGAGGGGTTCTTCTTGGGTCCCGCACCAGTCCACCCCCCCGTCTCCACCTCCGCACAGTCGGGGGCTTGGCCTGAGACCAAAGTGCTGCCATGTCACGTTTCGCCACTGCCACTGCAGTCCCAAGAAAGCGCTTTTCGGCCCAAGAGCCATCCAGACCATCAAGCACACCCAGAATTAGACGTATTGGGTCGTGAGGGACCACCCACCCCAGGGTTTGTGTGAGTTCCAGCTCCACCCCCGCCCAGAATAACGCAATGATGGGGCATTACCAGACCATGTGGTAAAAGTCAGCTGGAGCTTGGGTGCATCGAGTGCAAGTCGGAGAAGGCCTCAATCGGGCTCTATACAAACACGCAGGGGTTAAATAAGCCATTTGTAAGTAGTAGAGTTGAATTTGGCGCAGTTTGGAGGAGGTCGTCAAGGTCTTGGGGGTCATGAGAGCGTCTCGCTAGTCTGCGTCCTCCAATGGACCCAGCCAAATCTCCCATCGGGCGCGCAGTGATTCTAGGGTCGCGGGGCCATTGTTAACTAGGGAACAGTAGATCCACGACACCCCTCCCTTACCTAGATTCCCCATCATCACCTGATTCTCGAGGGGACTGTATTCGGGGAGGGAGGGGGGAGATGTAATATGTGCACGGAAGGCATGCCGAAGCTACAGATACCAGTAAAGAGGATTTTTCATTACCATTCCAAAGATATAAAACATGACCTCTCCTTTCTAATAAAGACTTACAGCTTAAAAGTGTAATAAGGAATTTCCAATGTTAACCTACCTATGGGAAGAGCAATCCTTAACGTAGTGAAAAACAAATTTAGGTGTTTTTCACTATCAGGACATGCAAAGTATATGTCCTACCTTTTACTTACACAGCACCCTGCCCTATGAGCCTACCTTACACAGGGGTGAACTTTGTGTAATAAAAGAGGAGTTTAAGGCTTGGCAAAGATTTTTAAATGCCAAGTCGGATTGGCAGTGAACCTGTATACACAGGCTCTGCATTGGCAGGCCTGAGACATGTTCAAAGGTCAACTTGTGTGGATGGCACAATCAGTGCTGCAGGCCCACTAGTAGCATTTAATTTACTGACCCTGGGCACAGGTAGTGCACTCTACTAGGGACTAACAGATAAATAAATATCTCAGTTTTGGGCACACCAAAGGTAACCATGTTTAGGGGAGAAGTACATGCACTTAAGCACTGGTCAGCAGTGGTAAAGTGCTCAGAGTCCTAAGACCAGCAAAAAGAATCAGCAAAAAGAGGAGGCATGCAGGCAAAGAAAATTGGGAAAGATCACTCTAAGGTTGGCAGGTCTAACAGATGCTTGGGGTGTTGGCGTGTAGGTTAATTACAAAGCTGAACTTTGATTCCTTGTTGGATATTTTGTGGGTGACATACCTAGATTTTGGGTCTGTTGCCCAGAAGTTTGCAAGGCATACTTTCTTGCACCTTGAGCCAGGGAAGATGTCTTAAGACGGAAGTCATGTGCGCTAAAGTGGGAAATAAAACGGGGAGGAAAAAGTGGTGAGCTGGTATGAGAGATAGAAGAATTTGGAGGTTGAGATTTATCTGCTAATGATTCTGCCAATAACACTAGCCATTCCAGTGGACTCTGTGGTGCGAGGAGGCATCACCGCACCCGAGGCATCTCAGAAACGATGGACAAGCTTTTATAAATGCCAAGGCCTTGAAAAGTCATCAGATCTGATTTTGAGGCAGCCACACCTAGGCTCACTCCTCTAAGGCTGAAGTGACAGGGGCATAATCAGCCATATGACAATCTAACATTTCAGTGCTTACCAGTCGCGGCCGGCATGGCTCACGGGTGGGGGGTGGGCGCGGGGTGGGAGGACTGGCAAGGGGTGAGGGGGTTGCGCTGGGAGGGCGGTGGGGGTTCAATAATAAAAAATAAAAAAAACGTACCTGTCTGCTGGCCCAGGACTCGCGCCTTCACTGCTGGGTCTGCTCCTGCTTTCCTGCCTCCTGCGGGAACAGGAAGCAGGCAGCCTCCCTCCCCTCCCCTAAGCCAATCACAACGCTCCAGTGGGGCGTTGTGATTGGTTGGCATGCCACCCAGCCAGGGGTGTAATGGATTGCATTTTCTCCATGTAGGTTGCAATACAGCCTGCATGGAGAAGTGCAGAGTGCGCATGACTGGCTTGGGCGGCCCGAGAGGGCCGACCAAACCAGTCATGCGTACTCAGGGGTGGGCAAACCACTCCTGCGCTGCCCAGGCAGCTCTGCCCGTCGGCGAAGTGGAAAGAAACATAAAATGGTGATACCTAGAAGTTATTACCATTTTATGTTTTGGCTTTCTTGCATTGCGAGAAAGCAGTGGGGCGACGCTCCTCCTCCCTAGTGGAGGAGCCGCTTCTGGTGCTTACTCTGCTGCACCCATGCTGTTTTTTTCTAATAAGGCCATTCTGTTATGACGTCTGCAAATATCTCTCCAGTTATAGCCATTTGTGCACACAAAAAGATATGGGAGGGGGGCATATATATTTGGGAAATTTTACACTGACATTTGATCTAAACTGTTTTCACAAGTCATCAGTGCAGATGTTTTTGCAGTGGCCAGTTGGTGGAAAGCTTGGCATAAAACCTCTGCCTGCTGGTGTAAAGTAACACAAGTTGGCCCTTTGTGTCATGCCATCCCTTGAGAGCCCTCGCCCATCCTTACCATTTCCCATCTCTAACATGGGAAGCGTCTCTGGATGGAAACCAGCTCGGAATTGATTTTATTCTCGCACGGCAAGCATTGTGCTCACTCTACAGCACATCCTGTTTGCTTTTGGTGTTTCTTAAACATGTAAACCTTATTTTCCGCTTTTGGACATACAGATTAAGGTAGCTTATCTCACACTCTGGGGGAAATTGAATTCAATAGTAGCTGAAAGTCCCAGAGGGAGGAGAAGAGAAGGAAAATCCATTCCAAGAAAATTGTTAATTTTAGTTCAAGATTGTCTGTGTGCTAAGATTTCAGCACTGAACGCTGGAAAGTGCCAAAGCAGTGGTTCTGAGGCATGTGACAACACACTTTAGTGCAGGCTGATTCCATTAGGAAAATGAACACTGTCGCTAACACGGTAGTCTCAGGCATCATTATTTTTCTTCTGTTGTTAGATTATTGACTGATTGCCGGGCTCCTTCGTATCCAAGGATGGTGCAGTAGGTGCGGTAGCACCAGGGCCCAGGGAAGCCAGGGGTCTACTCCCCTGCATAATTGGTGGTTATCTGTCGTCCTGTGATTGGCGGTTATTTATGGGCTTACCGAGGGATGCGGTCACCATTTCCTGGCTTGCATCCGAACCCTTGTCTCTCTTGCTACATCACTGCTTGTGATCTAATGAAATAGAGTGCATTCCATCCTAGGTCCAGGTGGGTCAGAGCCAAGCCGTAGTTTTAGAATATCCACATGTAATAAATTTACCCACAACAATATTGAATTGGATTCATATACGTGATCAGTGATTATTTTCAATCAGTGGCATGGATCGATCCCTCTTGAAGTGGCATTGAGTATCAATGCTCTGATGTGTTACATTTTTACCCCCCGAGTGTTATATAGCGCGAACTTGACCCAAAGGTATCAGGTATCAAAGTGCATTACAGGGCACCAGTTGCGGTACATAAGGACATATTAATTTTTGTTAGGCACCAGTAGATTGAGTGATTTGCCCAGAATCACAGGACGTTGTGCGTCGTTGCAGAGACTTGAACTTGGTTCCCCAGATCCCCAGAGCCTTCAGGCCACAACCTGTTTTGTTGCATGCCCTTCAACTTATATAGGCTGCCTGAGGCACTGTTTAGATAAGGGAAGGGAAAAGACAAAATGCTGTTTGTTCTGGCATTCAAGATTTGTAGCAAATGGGTTCCACCCATTAAGTCCACCATTATTTTTCACTTTTGACTACATAGTTTTTCGGACTTTTCTGTGAGTCTCACTGATGGTAAATTCATGTGTGCGTATTAACCACCAGCTGCTTCCTTTTAAGCTAAAGCCGAGGGCATTGGGCTGGTTACACTTAAATTTATGTGCTCATGCTTGTGTGGGTGGGATGCTCCTGTTAGACTTTCATAGTGGGTAGCCCGGTGTCTGTGCACACCTACCCTGTCACAGTATAGGCTCTTTAATGATTGGTACTGACCTATGGTAGCCCTTGCAATACTCATAGGGGCAGATTTACAAGCCCCTTGCAACACTTTGTGCCTCCATTGCGTAACTTTTTGTGACCCAGCGGCATAAACAATGCGCCACATTACGGCCCATTTACAACGTGACACATCTAGGGAGATACGTCACCTTGTATAGCCCTACACGATGCAGGGTGGGCTTCCCATGCAGAAAAGCCTCATAGAAGTGACGCAGTGAAATCAAATCGACCATTTCTAGGACGCCACTGAGTCAAAACCATACGCCTGCTTGGAGCTGGCATAAGAAGTGAAGCAGTGTATTGGGAATAGGCCTTCCTGTGCATTGCTGGAGTTGCATTGTGCGTGCGACATGACTCCAGCAATGCGTGACTTTTGCGCATCAGTCAATCCTTGCGCCATGGTTCGCCATATTGTAAATACGGTGCATCCATGGTGGCGCAAGTATTTCGCATGGAGGCTCAGGGAAACTGAGGCATCTGTGCAGATGCGTCAGTTTCTTGTAAATCTGCCCCATAGTGTCTACTTGCAAATATGTGATGATGCATTCAATGTATTATGCGAAAAGGCAAAATCTTCTCTAAAGTACAGTTTCACTCCAGTTGGCCTTACAGGGTCCAGTAAGGTACCAAACAGAGGTAACATTTACACACCGAGTTTGAATTTGCAGAATAACCCACATTCACATCTTGAGGGATTTCAGAATTTGTCCTATTTCTCTTGCTCTGTTCATAATCAGACTGCAGGCCTTTGTCTCCCCTACTGTGTCAGGTTAATTCCTCTTCTCCCCTGCATGGATCAACGGCCTGCCCGCACAACAGGGCGATCAATAGTGATTGACTCTGTTCCTAGGCAAGGAAAGACATCTGCATCTGATAATTAAATTGTCACAGCGCACCTGGACTTGAACAGCCAAAGCCCACTGGGACAAAGGAGGAAGCCGAGACCTCTGGAGTCATCAAAGGAGTGGCTTGTCTTGAAAGTTTTGCTGGAAAGGGATCAGGCAGCCATGCAATGAAGGGTCAGAGCTGAGGTTTTCAAGGGAGCTCTTTCCAGAGATAATTTGAATTCACCAGTTTGGATTGTGCCAGAATGTTGTGGAGGAGGGTTGGGAAAGAGATGCAGGGATGAAGCAGCATCCTAGGATGGGCCAGGGGAGCCTGGGACCTAAAACATTTCATCCCTACCTAAAAACCCCTGCACAAGGGAGAGACAGTTGAGAAGACCCTGGACGTGAGAGCGGTGACTCTGAAAATATGCATAGCTGGAAGGAGAAGTCACCTGATGCCCTACAAGGATGGATTTCATGACTTTGACTCCAGATGGCCTCCAGGACTAAGGTAGGTCTCCACAGGGCCAGAAGCGCTGGCCCTCTTATACCCCATGGTGACCAGTTGGGGTAAAGGACCTGGACTCCACTGCCATCAGTGTGCCATTCAATAAGCCAGTAGACTCTGGAGCCTACAGATAGGGGTAACGGGGTGCTCTGCTGGCTGGTTGTATGTGGAGGGGCTTTGCAAGATGGCTCCATCCACAAGCGAGGAGAACCAGGACCCAGGCAGGAGACAAGGCTGATGCAGAGAGCCAGAAAATCCATCTCTCCATGAAAAGCGCCCTCTTTGAAGACCAATTAGTCTTAAGGAAACGCTCCTGGCGGGTAGGCCTGTCAACCAAGAACAAAATGATCCATCTAAACGAGAAAATCAGTTCAACCGGACCAGAGATCTTCTTCCCTAAAAATTTGCTTATTGAAAATAAAAAACACAAGAACATAGCGGTCTGCACATATTTCTAAGATTTCCCCCAGGGGAGGGCCAAGTCATGGCGGGGGGGGTTCAACACAATGACATTCATTTCTCCCTTATAGAGGGTGTGTGCCTGAGGTGCCCTCCCCAGATTCAGGACGCCCCAGTCAGCCTGGGGGCTTGTGCAAGTATTGTTCTTCTGGCTCGAGGACCCCATTCTTGAGGCAAGGACTTCCCCACTGGGCATGTTGCATCCCCAGTGTGTGGGAGAGGCAGGTGTGCCCAGCACCTCACGGTCACTCCCGCCACTGCTGGAGCAATAAGCAGAGTGACTCCCACTGCAGGAGCGTGGAGGAGTTGCTCCCATATGGCGGGAGCAGTAAAGAAGATGCTGTGTATGGGAGTCAGAAGAAAAGAAAAGCAACACAGGGCCACTGTCTCACAAGTGGGCCCGCTCATTCCCTATTCACTGCTCCTGACTTGGAGCTCCCAATAATGCCCTGCATGGGCTTAATTTTTGCATATTCTCTCTGCGGTGCCCCCAGGAGTGCAGGGCTACCACCATTGAACTTCACAGGTGCTGTGGAGGGCTGCATAAGTTGCAGTACCCTCTTCCCCACAGAACGTATTAACAAATACTGACCCTAAGTCTCCTGTGGCCTTGGAAGGATGATCAAAGGTGACGTTTCTTTTCAAGTGCTCCTGGGGCTTTTGCCCATTGGCTCTGGAGTACAGCCTCTCCTCTTGGATGGTTCTATGGCTGCAGTATGTGGCCTGGATAATGGAAAGAAATGCCCTAACACACATGTTTATAGGAATTTTGAATGGTATCGCTTTATTATCAGTATTGGTGATGAATAATGCAAAGTTGGTATTTTTAATGAATGCTTTTGACAACCCCTTGCTTTGTGATGTTGTATATTGTATAGGTGGGTGTATTGCGACAATGGGGCAGGACAAGATATGGGTGGAAAGTGATATGAGAGTGTCACCAAAGGTATTTTTATCTACCTTAATGTGTATATTTGCAATTTAATGTGTAGTATCTATTAGTGTGTGTATAACAGATGTGTTTTCCCTTTTTAAAAGAAAAAGTACTGCCTGGAGAAAAATTTATTGGGTGTTGTTTTTGTGTGCTAGTGAATTGGGCGTGTTAGCCCACTCCACCTCCCGTAAGAAGGCCCTGGACTGTTCTGCTTTGCTACCCTGAGAGAGACAGATACTACAATGGTGTATTTGAGTCTCAGTAAAGAGATTATTGTGGACCTATTAGTTATGAAGGACTCACATACTTCACAATTAATAACCCAATTTCTTATGGGATTTATCTGCCCAGTCCCAAATATGGCTGCACTTTGAGTATCTACTGAATGGAGAATTGTTACAGGACTCAGACAAATCGATCATCTGGACAATCAGAGTAACAAGCATGTCAGTCACATCTGGCAAGATTTTTTGGGGTGAGAAGCATCAGCAGGATGATTTCAGTATTTTGGCTATTGATTATCAACAACAACAAAACAGTTTAGGAAAGGGTCTGAGGGATCACACAACCGACCTGGACAAGTCCCCCTACTGACAATGTCTCAACACGAAAGTCCAGAGGTAAAAAGCTACAAAAACACAAAACACATGGGCTCCAAGTGCCTAAATGCAACTAAACTACGGCCAAGCTAACTGCCTCGGGCCTGCTTCCTGAATGAGTGGCCACCACTAGCAATTAGGAAGGAGGCCCGGGGCAGCGCCGGAAAGAGCGTTGTCTCACGCCCTGAGTTGTTACCAGGAGCGGTAGGCGAAGTCCCGATTTAATTACGGGTATTCACCATGTGACTGGCAGGATACTTTAAACTATTGCATTTGATCCTGCGGTACAAGGTTGGTGTATCGGCCTGTTTTCACCTAAACACTAGTACAAGTCGCTGCTTTTTGCACTTCGCTGTAGGTGCAGTAGTTTTTGTTATAATGGTCCTGATGAAAGTCTTGATCTTTGAAAATTTTGGATCGTTATAGGGTGAAACATGTAGACCGTCCTTTTGGGATTCAGTTAGTGCGTTCGGTTATTAGGCCAGTCCGCGCTACTATCTTGCTTTTAATGTTGGCACAGGGATATTCCTTATTAAAGTTCTTTGTGTTCCTGTAGTCAATTTTAATTCACTTTTTTTACACTGCACTGCTTATATTCACCCTACTCAGGTTAGCTTCATCGATCTTTAGGAGATCACGTTCCATCAGCGTAGAATAAAACATCCGCGAGCTCCTCCCGTAGCTGCACATTGGGAGTAGTAGCTCCTCAGCCAAACCAGGTTTGGTTGAGAGGAGATCCCATATGAGGAAGCATGCCACCACGGTGGGTGATGGGATTACGTCCTCCTTTTGAGGACTCTGTTAGCGTGGCCGTAGTTTAGTTGCATTTAGGCACTTGGAGCCCATGTGTTTTGTGTTTTTGTAGCTTTTTACCTCTGGACTTTCGTGTTGAGATATTGATTATAAACACCTGATCCTAAACCATTGAGCATGAGTGGACTTAACAAACATGGGAACTCTCAGGACCTCGTTACTAGTGGTCTGGAACAGTGTACCCAGGGATCAGGGGAGTGGATACAACTCTGAGCCATACTGAGTAGCCTTGTGTTTCTGGGCCCGAGGTTCCTCTGTCCAGAAGTACTCAATCTGAGAATCCTGGGGCCAGAGACTCCTGTCTTGGAGACTTGTGACCTGATGAAATGCTGTGAGCAGCTGATGCACCACTGCTCACCCTCCTCGTGCATATAGGATTTTTTGTGCAAATTATCTCACTGCTCTTCCCTCACCTAGTGTGACCTCCTCAACCCCACCACTCACACCACATCCATCAAAATAGCCTCACATTAATTTACCGTTTTCTTCAAACAGGTGGTAACTAGGTGTGGATTTGAGCATGTTTTCCCTTAGAAGGAGGAAATCCATACAGAATAGGACCCAATATTCCATTCAGTGTGAGTGGACTTACTGTTATGTTTTGTAATGTAGTCCAATATAGGCCTGGGTAGTCCCCTAACCTTTTCCCCTACATTTACCCTGCCATTGTACTACAGAAAGGGTTTGGTGCTGACCTTTTACCTAGTTAGGAGCTGAATAAATGTTGTGTGGTTTTCTCTGAAAAACTAGCCTCATATGATACGCATGAGGATTCTCAGAAACACAGCAGGATTACCATCTTCTGCATAAGAACTATGTATAAGGTTCATCACTATCGTCATCCTCGGCCAACATGACACAGCAAGGTAGAACCCCTGGGGATACCTCTTGGGTATATAAACACTGTATCTTTGCTGGGGTAGGAGAGGAGAAAAAGACTTCCATGCTGTCACACTGACACGAGACGCTGAGGTTCCTGCACACAGACACTCCAGCACGTCGTGGTCTGACATCCCTTCCGGGGTGACCATCTCAAGACCAAGACGGCGTTCATTGTTCTCTCACACCAGATAATGGGGTTTGCTTTATCCTCGGGGGATTCTTGAATTTGCTCCTACATACATGTGAGGTACATATAGGTACATCGTTAGGTTAGCATCGTAGGGGTACTGTTGGACCTGGCTTTTACAGTGGGGTTATCCCCAGATTTTTGCTTTGTGGCCTTCTGTTTCTGACCTGTTTTTGTTGGTTTTATGACCCTGGGCACTTTGCCACTGCTGATCAGTGCTAAAGTGCATATGCTCTCCCTGTAAATTGTATGTCTGGATTGGTGTTTCCATAATTGGCTGATTTGATTTACTAGTCAGTCCCTAGTACAGTGCACTGTGTGTGCCCAGGGCCTGCAAATCAAAGGCTGTTAGTGGGCCTGCAGCACTGATTGTGCCACTCACATAAGTAGCCTGTAAATGTGACTTAGATCTGCCAATGCAGTATTTGTGAGCAGGCTAGTTCTGCCATGTTGACTTGGCAAGTGCACCCACTTGCCAGGCCCTAACCTTCACCTTTGCTACATGTTAGTCACCCCTAAGGTAGGCCCAAGGTACCCCTGTGGCCAGGGTGCAGTGTATGTGAAAGGTAGAACATGTCCTAATAGTGAAATACTGCCAATTTCCTTTTTCACTCTTGCAAGGCTACCTGTTCCCATAGGATTGAATGAGGAGTTTGCCTATAACATCTTATAAGCCTAATTACACCATGGGAACAAGATAGGAAATTAACATTTAGTATGCCTGAACTAAGAATGTTAAAATGCATCTTTTAGTGAGGGTGATTTTACATTCTATGTTTGAAAATACCAATTTTAGAAAGTATGTATTTTCTTGCTGAGCTATCCAGTGTGCCGTTGCTGGGATGTGGACTGACTGTCTGGATTTGGAGTGTCAGGGGCTGGGGTTAGGGAGGTGCAGTGGCTCCAGAGAGTCTGATTAGTCAGGGCTAGGCTGAATAGTCTTGGGCTGCAGTTAGAGTAGGGGGAGGAGATTTTCTTTCACCTGAATGGGCCTGGTCTGCATTCCTCAATGCTGTCTCCACCTCCTGCCAAGAAGCTGCACCAGACAAGACAGAACTGGTTTTGACTGAGCACCGGGCTTTCCTGCCAACAGAGAACATAGCATTTTGTAGTATAAATTTTGAGGCCCAGACCCCAGAACTTTAGATCACTTCTGCGAATAAAGAGGAACCTTTGCAGAGGAGAAGAGCCGGAGAAGCTGAGGAGGAATACTTCCCCTTTGCTGTTTTGCTGTCTGGGGTTGGCCTGCAGTGGTTACTTGCTGCCAAGGAAAGGAGAAGTACTTTGCTGTGTCTCCTGCTTGAGGAAGATCTCCAAGGGCTTAACCCCTTCTGTGCCACGCCCTTTCCCCCTCCTGTGCCGGGCGTTACATTAGTGGGCGGGTTTCATGACGAGATAGTCTCGTCATGGGCACAGCGCGACCGTGCTCCATGACGAGACTATCTCGTCATGGGCACTGAAGAGGTTAAAATAGAGCTTGCCTCCTGTTCTGAAGTGTCAGGGACACAAAGACTTCATTTCTTCTGTCTTTTCTGCACCTGGAACTGCTGTTTCAGCTGCCACAGAAGGAAATTGCAACACCCTCGCCAGTAAGCAACACCGTAACCTGCACCAAAGGTGTGGGCGCCGCTCGTGAAGAGCACGACGCACCGCCCTAACTTGCATCGTAGGCACAACGCCTGCTGATGCCGTGCCGCACCGACTGCAAAGACGTCACCGAGGCTGCTGCCTGCACTGGAATCGAGGACACCGCTCGTGACGTCCACAATGCACCATGTAGACTCGCACCGCGGCCTAACTTCACAGATGCCGGTGCTTCATCAACGCAGAGCCGATACTCGACATGGGTGACTCCTGAATCTATCGACACCGCACCATCGTAAGGAACCAACACCTCGCCACCACCATGACATCACCTCTCCGACACAGTAAGGAACAAATGTCTCACCTCCCCTGTATCGCTGTAAGGAACCGAGGCTTCACATCCCCCGGGGTCGTTAGGAACCGATGCTGCCCAGAGCCAATGAAGCATCACATCCCCGACGCCGTGCACTGTCTTTGCTTTCATCGTTTCAAAGGTACTGTTCCTTGGGGGTCTGCTTGACTCCGCACCTGACACCGCGCACTTCGTGGTCGGTGCCGTACTTTGGGGTTTTCATCTGTCACAACATCGTAAAAACTCCAGGTGGAGTTATTTGTGGCTTTATTTGAGTGAATAACCTTTTTTAAGGATATCTTGATAACTGTATTGTGGATTGTTTGTCGTTTTGGTCTTGTTTGGCTTAGATAAAGATTACTTATTTTACTAAACTGGTGTGGTTCCTTTTGTAGTGTTTTCACTGTATTACTCTACGTGTTCACAAATGCTTTACACATTGCCTCTGAGATAAGCCTGTCTGCTCATGCCAAACAACCAAGGGGCTGAGCAGGGGTTATTTTAGAAGTGTATCCCCCTTACCCTGACTAGAAGCAAGGGTCCCTATTTGGACAAAGGTACCTACCTCTGCCAACTAGAGACCCCCATTTCTAACAAGTGCGCATTGCTATTGTCATGTATCTATGCACCTGTATACATCCATTGTTTTAGCACTATGGTAGAATTCTCCCATCTATCTACTCTATCTATCTACAACCATTTATATCTGTTTCTGTCTTATGGTTGATCCAGCACACATATTTTACACTAGAATAACGCTAATTCAATAAATGCTTATTGAAAACGTCCCTATCGTGCATTCTGTGTATTTCTCTGAGACAAAGTGAGCACGAGTGACTAAGCGAAAAGTACTGTACTGTTTCCATGATCCCTGAGGGGACAGGGTTGTCCTGTTCGATAGTTGCCAGAAACTATTTGCTCCTTGGTAAGTGGTACTGTGAGCTAGCTGGTATACAGGCAAACGTATCCTGTGGGGGTGTCTGGAATCAGTTTGGACACCAATCCCACAGTTTATGTTGCTTAAAAATAGGAACTACAAGAAATGACCTATGATGGAATACTTAGGGGCATATTCTAAGCCTGGGCGTAGTTCACGGAGTTCCGCTATGCGGAACTCCACAAAGTGCAACAAAAAAAAAACTCTGCTGCACTACGCGAAGCTCCGCAAGCAGCGGAGTGCTTTCGATAAATGCCAGTTCACGGTGATTTTTAGTGCCAGGTGCTTATCCGTACTGTGCAATCATCGCAAACGGCACCATGCACATTGCAAGGGGGCTCTACTTCCTTTCTTCCATTCGAGTAGATTTTTACTCGAGCGGCAGATTTTCTCAACGCGTACGGACGGTTTCGCAACAAAAGCGGTTGCGAGGATACGCGACCACTCGCAATGAAAAAACTGACCGCCCGCGTTGAAAAATCTCGCCAGGAGGTTGATTTTCCAAGCTTGCACTCGCCAACTTGATGTTGCCGACCGCGAACAAGGAAAAATCTTGCCGGGAGGTGGATTTTCCTCGCTTGCACTCGCCAACTTGACGTTGACAAATTCGAGCAAGGAATAAAACTCCGCTACGCAACACGAAGCGGAGTTTTTGGGAACTCCGTGATCTTTGCGTAACGTTTGGAAAACTCTGCAAACTCGGCGAGCAGAGCGGAGTTCACCGCCCAGACCTAGAATATTCACAAGGGAATAAAAAAGCGTGGCATTAAGAAAACATTGCTAAGGCCATGCCTCGCCATTCTGAAAACACAGGGATGCACCTTATTCACAAGAATGAGACGCACCCCTGCATTTCCCCTAGCGCTGATGCTAAATCTAGCTGCCTAGGGCCAATGCAGGCACGCTTGCAATATAGTGCAAGGGTGTCTGCGTTGGGGGAATGATTGTTTATGTGCAGGAAGGTGTCCCTTCCTGCACATAAACAATCCAGAATTTCGGATTGTAACTTTTATGTGTGCTGCATTGTGCAGTACACATAGAAGTTGCAAATCGTTGTTTTTTAAATGATTGTTTATGTGCAGGAAGGGACACCTTCCTGCCTATGAACAATTATTCATGGCAATTTGCTATTTCTATGTGTGCAAGGAGAAATTAAGCATTTCTCCTCTTTTTGACATGTTAAGACCAGGTTTTCACTGATGGGAAATGTAGTGATGGTACTTCATGTGCATATGGATGATGGGTAATGTCTCTTCCTGCAAAGATGGGTGATGTTAAATGAAGTCCTGTTGCTTAGCTTCTTCTTTTAGAGACATCTTTTGCGAAAAACCAGAGATGTCACTTCCTGTGCAGATTCATGATGGGAAATCCAGGTATGTTCCTTCCTGAGCAAAAGGATGATGGGAAATTCATTGCGGTCACTTCCTGTGAAAATGGGTGATGGGAAATGAAGTCCTCTTGCTTTGCTTTTTCTGTTAGAGATGGGTTTGATCCATTATGTAGCTACCTGTGCAAATAGCTAATGGAAAAAAGTTACCATATTGGCAATGCTTGCCCCTTGTACAAACAGTGGGTGGGCAGAATTTGCATTGTCGCGCTACGCAAAGCTCCCCGAAATGGTAAAAAATATCCGCGAGCACGCAGAAATTCCGCGAATACGCGGCATTGCTTGTTCGCGATGCTTTTTCCTGTTTGCGAACGCTGTTTGCATGCTCGGGGGGAAATATCCTGCGAACACGCATTTTAGGAACGCAAACAAGCAAAAAATCCAGCAAAGCCGCGGAACACAGAATTTGGGACAATTCCGCGTTCTCCGCGGAACGCGAAATTACCCAAATTCCGCAAGTGGAACGGAATTTACCACCCAGGCCTAAAATGCACCATTCATCCTTTTGAGTTCACTTTTTCTGAAGGCTCCTAATACTTCATAATCTGAGTGCTAAATCTTTGGATTAAGGAAGGTTATTTACAGTACCATGGGTGGCCCATGATGTTACCTGATTGACAGAGGTTATAGATTCTGCCTTTCTGGTAGACGAGCATCAGCCTTACTTGGAGATCCCCATCAGGAAGGTGGGAATCTCTGCCTTCAGAGGCTACACAACAGACGGTCAGCCCATCAGGTCAGAGTTTTCTGACTGCTGAACTAGCTGGGGCTCCACCATCAGAAAAACAGAAAATCCCCCAACTCTAAATGTAGTGGGAGAACTGCAAGTTTGGGGCCCATCAATTTACTTCGGTCCTGCCACTCCACCAAACTCTAAAGTTAAGTTAAACAGTTAAACATTTACTTCTGTCACACAAATTGTCATATTATGTTGACACATACCTGATTGACTGAAATCTTGTAATTTGATTTAGATGGATGACTTTTTACAAAAATGTCAGGGTGATGAAATCATGAACATATATAAAATAATCGGCAAATACAAGGAGGTTAGTCCCTGAATTAGTTCCCTAACAGATCCGGAAACTGGTTAATGATTAATTGTGTTGGTTCTCCCTCGCCACAGTCCTGCGCATCCGAAGAACAACCACTGGCGGCAGATCCTTCTCCCACCTCGCTGCCAAGACCTGGAACACCCTCCCACTCAGCCTACGACAGACCCAAGACCTGCTGACCTTCAGGTGGCTACTCAAGACCTGGCTATTATATATGATTGATTGATTGATTGATTGTTTCTTCTTTACAGAATAAAATGGCTGAATGAGACAGATTTGCCTGCTCAATGGAGGTTAAAAAAACTACCATGTACTGGGGTGGTAACTCACTTTGGGGCATATCAGCAAGGGCCGGCGATAATTATCGCTAAGCGCTCTTAGCGCTAGGATAATTATCACCGGCTATAGTGGAATTTTATTGCTGAGATAGCGTGCTAACAGCAACGCTTATCTCAAAAGCGATAAAATTCCTCGCGCTACCAGCCAAAAGTGAGATTATCACTGGAAATCCAGCGATAATCTCACACATTTTGGAGTTAGCTTGCTGATAAGGCAGGGCATACTTAGCCATTATATCCACCTTACATAGGGTATAATGGCTAAGTCAGGGTGAAAGCAGGCGTAAAGAAAGTAGCGTTAACTGTGGTTAGCGCTACTTTTCTTATCGCTATGCCTGTTAGCGATTTCCTTGATAATTGGAGAAATGTCGGTTAGCGACATTTCTCCAGTTATTTTGGGACGGAAAGCCCTCTTTGCATCTCATTAGAGATGCAAAGGTGGGCGTTATGGGAAAGGGAGCTAAAACACGGAATCACGCGTTAGCATGACCTTGCTGAGTAAGCAATAAAATTATCACCGCTTTTTGTCCGAAAACGGATGCTAAAGCGGCGATAATTTTTTATCGCCAGCTTGCTGATATGCCCCTTTGGTATGTGTGACTGGGGGCGTGGCCAGCAGCCCAACATAGCGTCACAAGCTAGCGAGATCCCCTAGCCTGCACCGTCTTTCCTGTAAATCCGCCACCATCCGGGCACATCCTGCACGTTGACAGCCCTCCCCAGTCCTAGCAGGGGGGACCGACCGGTGGAAGCTCCTGTGATGCAGACAGAGGAGCTGTGTGGCGGGCCACCACCCGATTGACGCTGAGGCCGGTGAGAGACTCCTAGCCCTACCCAGCTTCCGATCCAGGCCTGCAGCAGTGGTTGTGAGTGAAGGAGCTGGGACACATCAAGGCTAGGGAGCCTGCCGGGTGCTCCCACCTAAGGAGGGCAGAGTGGTGAGCACCTGTGGTCGCCCATCCATCTGCGGGCGGACCGTGAGTAGCTCCCTGGTAAAACGGTGTGGCCCGTCTTGGAGAAGGGCCCAGAATCCTGAGGTGGCCGCGGCGGTGACGATAGGCCTGGAAGAGAACCCGCGGATGACCTAACTGGAGTGGGCCCAGCTGCGGAGAGGGGTAGTGATGGGCCCACCGGCCAGCCCGACGTGCGTCTGGAGAGATGTGAGACAAGCTCACAAGGTGAGGAGCTGGTGGAGGGTGCCCTCATTGGATTGCGTGCTGGTTGAGAGGGGGATCTGTTGATCTCCTCTCCCCCACCGGTTTGGACTTGATTTTAGAGACTTGAACCCGGAGGACCCCTGGATGTTTCCTCGATATCCATACCTGGCCCTTAAGGAGACTGGGGGTGACCCCTACTGCTCCAAAAGGGAGAAGACTCCTAGTGCCCATCTCCTTGAGACCCTCATGGGTGAGTTGTTACACTTCACCAATCCTGATTGAGTGCTGTGCAAGTGGGCAGGACCGTGGGAGGCAGGAGATTGCGAGAGCACAGAGCGGGAACAGGACAGTTGGACTGAATGGCGAAGGAGGGGGAGACATGCGCTCCGACAGGCTGCAGGCTTGGTGCAGTATTTAAGGGTAGCCCCCCCACTTCTCAGCCCCAGCGGGTGGTGGTGGGTAATACTCAGACTATCAAGAAAGAAAAGGGTCCCCTGGGGATACGGAGGGGTGGACCCAAGAACGGTACCTCACGGTGGTTGGCAGCAAAGAAGGGAAGAAAATGCAGCAGAGCAAAATGGACTGATATGTGGCCCCGACGGGTGCCCAGAAAGAGGGCGAGGCTCTCCAAGTGGAAAGCCGGGCGGACGCTAGTGGAGATTCTCCTGAACCAACCCTAAGAGAAATTATGGCCGCCATCCAGAGCACAAAAGGCACTTGAACCCAAACTTGACTCAGTGGTGGCAGAAATGTCGCTTTTACGGGCTGAGGTCAATGAAGAAAATGACCATCTACGAGAAACTAAAAAACAGGCCCAATGGGTCCGATGTGATCCCACTCAAGCCACCTTCATCTCAGGATGGGGCTCTCTGACATTTGGCGCTTCAGACACCTGCTGGAGCTCCAATATTGATACATGTCTTGGGCACACCACTGCTTCTCGAGATTGGACTATATATACACATTCAGATGGCCAATATGACCCAGATGGCCGACAAAAACTATTTAGCTAGGGGAATACCAAACCTCTCCCCGGTGTGGCTGGAATTGTGGGGACAGTCCTCTAGACCCTGGGGACCAAGAACCATCAACGCCTGGCACCTCACTGACAAAACACTAATGCACAACTTAAAGCAGGCACCACTCTCCTATTTCGATACAGTCTACTCACAACTCCTGCTGTGGGGAGCATAGAAAACAGTGGTGCGGGGACAAGCTTACTCCCTAATTGCAGCGAAAAAGAAACAATAGCAAGCAGAACTCCAGTCCTTAGAAGCTGATATAATAGCGATGGAACGGTTGGGGATACAAGTGGGGGGATGCAGTCATATCTACACTCTTAGACTTAAAGAACGGGAATACTGAGGCTGAAGAGACCGTGAGAGCATTCTATATATTGACCCAGAGATGTCTACACGATGTGGGTAGCAAACAAGACGATTATTGGCCTGGCTGGAAAAGCGAGATCAGACGCGTGTCTGGGTCTTGCAACTAACCGCTGAGAAGGGAGAGATTAGATCAGACCCAGAGGGGATAGCTGACACGTTTGCTGAATATTATGAAGGTCTCTACTCCACAAAAACTCACTGCCCCCTCTCAGAGGTGAAAACCTGTTTAGAGTACATAAAACTCCTCCAACTTTCAGCAGACCACAAACACCTTCTTGAGGCTGACATACACCCCAGTGAGATATGTCAGGCCCCACGCGCCCTTAACTGAGGGAAAGCACTGGGCCCCAACGGCTTGCCCATCGAGCTCTATAAAGGTTTTGAGTGTGAGAAGTTGACCTGGTATATGCTGTCCACTAGTTATAGTGGGCATCTTGCACCAGTCCAAACTAACCTTATTGATGATTAGGTTAAATACAACCTGTATTGAAAGCTATCCTAGTGGTAGCTATGGAGAGCAGCCTTCAGGCTAAGTCTAGAAGGAATGTAAAGCAGCTTGGTTTACCAGATTATAACCTCCTGAATGACCAAATCAAATGAGAACCACACAAGGAATATATAAAATATATGTATTTATTACTAAACACTCTCTACTAACCTCTTTATGAAATTGGAGAACAAGGCACACAGTATTAAAGCACTAGAACAACAGTAAATAGCACAATACACAGTGGGCTCCAGGGGGAGACCAAACCATATACTAAGAAAGTAGTATAACAACCAAGACTTGACTAGTCACAGTGCTCACGTAGAATCGCTGGGACCCCAAGGAACCACCCAAGGTAGTGACACAGGGGACCAACTGGGGACGCGTGCAGTGTGAGAACACAGGCGCAAGCTCCGTCCAACTCTATGGAAGAGTCGCATTTGGCATTTTAAAGATTAAGGACACTTAGGAGAGGACTTCAGGCAAACTCTTTAGAACATGGAAGGTTCTAAGGCAAGCACCCTTGAGAGTTCCGAGGTACACGTGTTACCTATCTCAGGAGAGCCGGTGGATAGGGGTCAAGTGGTGTCGGAAACGCTCATTGATTTCAATGGCGTGATGCAAAGAAGTGCTGCTGCCGGGAAGATGAGAAGTGTCCAGCACGATCCAAGCCTGGATCAGAGCTGAGAAGAACCAGAAAGCAGAGTGGACAGAGTCTGGGTCACTTCACAGTGACCAGGGGCACGACAGACGAATGCCAACCGATGTCGGATGTTTCAGATGAGAAGAGGTGAAGCTTGACTCTGCAGCCACGGGGACCAGGAGACGTCGACGATGACCAAAGTCTGCAGGTGAGCTGTCCCATGAAGGATGTTTGAGTGCTGGGGTGTCAGTGTCCAGATTGACCACCAACAAGCCTTGGCAACTGCAACCCATGCAGTCAGAGAAAAGATGCTTTGCTGAGAACCAGCAAGGTCCTGGGGACTCCCCAAGCAGTGGAGAGTCAGGGCACATCTGGAGCATCCAAGAAAGCCCACTGAAAGTTAAAGTTCCCTTCTCAGGGACCCACAGGGTGACAGACCGGGGATTGCAAAGGGACCTTGAGCTGAATCACAAAATACCAGCCCACGGAACACTCGTGGAGGGGAAACATCGTTTACAACGCGGGGATTACATCGCGATGCCATTACATCGTGGTTTTTACAACGCAAGTCGTTACAACGACTTGCGCCAGATGGCGCTCTAGGACAAGGAATAGTATAATTTACTATCCAACACCTTCCCTACTGTACGTAGACTGGAGTTGGAATAGAAAATTATACTACTCCTAAGTCCAGCGCCCTCCAACGCAAGTCGTTGTAACGACTTGCGTTGTAAAAGCCGCGATGTAATGTACCGCGATGTAAATGTATGCGTTGTAACGTCATACATCCCTCGTGGAGTGTAGGCCGGAAATCTTCAGTGGAAATACTGCTCTGGGTCTGGACTACAAGTAGGCCAAAGCACAGCCTCAGGGGTCTTCAAAAACCATATGTTGCTGCAAAAGTACACGGTGCCCAGGGGTTCGGGTTGCACGGTCCCCACGAGGGATGTGGGTCTCAGAATTGTTGAGAGCACAGATGAACCTCAGAGACCACGGGAACCCACCTCCTGTGTTGCAGAAATCTTCAGAGTTCTTCAGGAGCTGCGTAGATGCAAACCGGTCAGATGCGTTTAAGGTGCCTGCCTTGCAGGGAAGTAACTCCTTTAATCCAAGGGAGATTCTTCAGTCATCCAGCGTAGTGTAGATAGTCGAAGTACTTGGTTTCTGTAGCAGAGTTTCGTCCAGGTAAATCCAAAGTCCTGTAGTCAGGGGTTCCCACTTTATACCCAAAGAAAGGGTGGGACAAACTCTGGGGACCCACCTATGGGAGGGTCAGGACAGAGGGGTGGCTACACCCATGTTCTTTGTCCAGTTTCGCACCAGAGCAGGAGCAAATGGCTCCTGCAACTGGTTTGAGCTGGACTATGCACAGGGACACCAAATGTGGCCCCCGTGCAGATATCAAAGCACTGTCAGAGTGCACCCACCCAGCCCCAATACAATAAAGCCTGTCTGGGAGGTGGTCACACCTCCCTGTGACAGGAAACCTATTGTCCAGCCTTCCCCTGTCGGAGTTTCGTCCAGCAGCAGGAGGGCAGACCCGTGTCTGTGGCTGGCAGCATCCATTTTGTGATGCCAGGGTCAAGAAAGCTGGTACCGGGTGTACCGGTGTGTCGCATATGTTCCTTTAGGAGGATGGAATCATACCTCCCACAAAAGTTACTGGTGTGGAGGTATGATTCCAAGGTGTTTGACACCAAAAACAATGGGCCCGATTCACAGAACAAACTTAAGACAAAATCCTAAACTTAGTACCATTTTGGTATTCACAGAATGCACTTACTACTTCTGGTATTCACAGAATGAACTTACTACTTTTGCGATTCACAGAATAAACTTACTACTTTTGCTATTCACAGAATGGATTTACGACTCCTAACTTTACGTCCGCACTCGGGCCGGAAATTCCGGCCCAGAGGCGGAGCTTCCGGCCCGGAGGCGGGGCTTCCGGCCCGGAGGCGGGGCTTCCGGCCCGGAGGCGGAGCTTCCGGGCCAGAGGCAGAGCTTCCGGGCCGGAGGTGGGGATTCCGGCCCGGAAGCTCCGCCTCCGGGCCAGAAGCCCCGCCTCCGGGCCGGAAGCTCCACCTCCGGGCCGGAAGCTCCGCCTCCGGGCCGGAATTTCCGGCCCGAGTGCAGATGTAAAGTTAGGAGTCGTAAATCCATTCTGTGAATAGCAAAAGTAGTATGTTTATTCTGTGAATCGCAAAAGTAGTAAGTTCATTCTGTGAATTCCAGAAGTAGTAAGTGCATTCTGTGAATACCAAAATGGTACTAAGTTTAGGATTTTGTCTTAAGTTTGTTCTGTGAATCGGGCCCAACATGTTTCCAATCAGCAATTTAAAAGTTAGCATTTACCGCGAGGTTATAATGCACTTAAGTGTATATGGTTGGCTGCATCACAAACAACCCCGGAATATAGGTTCCGAAGGCTGAAGAGTGGCACTGCTCGTGCAGGAGCACCCTCTCACATAAAACCCAGCACCCTGCCTTCAGGATTGATAAAGCCTGCCATTGGGGTGACTGATAGGTTTATATGTGCAGTGATTTAGAGTAGATATAGTGAACCTTTATCTAAGTAAGGGGTGCATGCACCACCTTACACAGGCTGCTGTAGCAGACCTGTGGTGTCATTTTGAATGGTCTCCCAGGGGTGGCATAATATTTGCTGCAGCCCCTGAGAGGCTTCTGGGGTACCTATGCCCTGGGTACATAGTATACCATGTACTAGGGACTGATAAGGGTACCCCAGGATCCAATCTGGAGTGTACCTAAAGTATATGAACGACCAATTTAGGGAGAAAGCAGATAGACTGGGGCCCTGATTAGCAGGATGCCAGTCAAACTAAGTTGAAAGCCAGCAAAACACCAGGAAGAAAGTGGGGGTAACCATGCAGTTAGATTCCACCTTCCTACATTGACATCAAGTTAGAGCCTCATATACTGAAGATGTGGACTGAGGCGCTATCCGTGGGCCAGCTACTTGAAGACCAAAGGTTGGCAAAAATAGTAGTGATTCATAAGATAGGTAAACCCCCAGATAAATGTAATTTGTACCTCCCCATCTCTCTTCTCAACGCTGAGATAAAAATCTTTGCTAAACTCCTGTTCAGTCATCTCCGTCAAGTAATCACATTCCTGATCCACCCACATCAGTCCAACTTCATGCCAAACAGGCGGACCAGGATGAATCTCTGTGCCCGAAGAAGGTTTTGGAAAAGTGAGTCCTTACTCCACTTACTCCTCTGGGGCACGGGCTCCCCTCATAAAGTCCTCCAAAAGTTGACTCATGGGGTGTACAATGGGGGAATTGGTCTACCGGACTTCAGGAAATATTATTGTGTCACTTACCTGGCAGTGGTCAATGACTGTGAATTTTACGTCTGGGAAGTCCCGTCGCTCAGATTGGAGAGTTTATCATGAGGGTACACAGGCTATCTTGGAATGTTCTATAGTCCCAATCTGTGGCTTAAATGCCCTGGGATGGAAAGGAAGACTGATGGAAATGGCCCCTTTGTAGAACAGTGATATCCTAGTAGAAGTAGGGAAGCTTTGAGGATTCGAAAAATGGAATCTTATTGGTATCTCAACTCTGGGGAGGGTTTAGAGGGGGGGACTCCATGCTTAGTTTGTCTGACATGCAGGTTGAATTTGAGTTATCACCTGGGGAAACTTTCAAATACCTCCAGTCCTGGCATGCGCTACATGAGCATATTCCCCAACATATCCCAATCACATTAGAGGACCATGTCTATACAGAACCACTACCCAGAAAGGCCATATCACTCATTTAGAGAAAAAAGGTTTACAACTCCCTAGAAATCCTTTTGGCCCTTTTAAAAGGGAGACGGACATTGGACCCTTTGAGGAGGGTGAGTGGGAGGAAGCCACTGGGGCAATCATGGTGGTGGCCATTAAATATGGGTTTCACCTCATGCAGTTGTGAATACTACACCGCTCATATTACACCAATATCACAATACATGCAATGAGTCATAGCATCTGAGATGTATGTCTCCAGGACTGTGGAGAGAGGGGGACTTATTGGTTGGCACTGCAGAAGCTCACGGACAGGTATTAGGATTTTAGGTGCAGACTCAGCCAAGTCATACCTATTACACATTTGGGGGGATGATCCATCACCCCACTATATCAAATAGTGGTTATCTCTGGGTCTGTCAGTGGGCAAAATAAATTTAGCACAGATGTGGGGCTCACGTGACACACCACTGCTGGCGGGATGGAAAAAAGATATGGATGTGTGTGTGTTAAGTAAAAGATCTATATACCCAAGCCAAGAATGCCCCCGAAAATGGAAAAAGATTGGGTCTCCCTGGAGATCATATGGTGGATTAGGGGAAGACACCCTGGAGAATCCTGGTGCACGGGGGTGCGGAGCCCTGATGGGTGGACTGCAGCATGTGATTGAGGGTGGTGACTCTACTTTGCTTGATTCTTTTATCAATTACATAATGGTCCCATGACTACACTACCCCCTTAGAGGCTCATGTCTATGGTACACTGCTTGTGACAGTGGTATTGTTCAAAATTCAATAAAAAGATCTATTTTTAAAAAATCATAGTGAAATAAAGACAATGGACAACTCAGGAGAGTCTCCCAAGCTGCAGCAAGATGTGGGAGAACATTTGAGGTTGATAAAGATTACCTCTTACCAAATAAATCAGTGGTGCTAAATATATATATATTCAATGAAAAAACCACAGGTTTCAGGGACCTCATAGTTAGTTGGACATTTCACTCGTACAAAACCAGTGAAATTTGGACATTATAGTTAGTTCAGCTAACTATAACTCGCGCCCCGCAATGCACTGCTGATCACGTCACATATTACATCACTGATGACATCAATGATGATATCTCATATGACATCACCGATGACATCATCCAGTGAACGTGTGTTTCTTGAAAGTTTAAATACGTTTTATGTAAATATATGTCAAGGTGTATTGAAGAATAAGTGGGTGTATAAGTGTCTGAATGGATGATTTACTTGGTGCGTAACTGTCTCTATAAGTGAGTGATTAAACGTGTCTTACTGAATGCATGGGTTAGTGACTAAACTGTATACATGTCTGTGTCAGTCTGTCAGTTGGTGTGTAAACGGTTGCATGAGTTGATGAGTAGCTAAATGAGTGTCTATACGAGTTATTGATTGGTTGTATGACTATCTGAATGGCTGCCTGACTGTCTGTGTGGGTGGGTGGGGGGTGTGTGACTCTGTGCATAGATGTGTGAGTGCATGGTTTGCTGGGTGTATGGGTTCAAGAATGCATCTGTGATAGACTGTATGGGTGGGTGAGTGTGTGTATGGGTGTGTTGGGTATTGAATGGATGTCTAAATTGTACATGTGTGAGTAACAACATATGTGAATGGCAGTATATGTGAGTGTTGTGGTATATAAATGACTATATGTGAGTGTGAGTGATTGTGAGTGTGGCTGTATGGATGAGTTTGTGCTTGTATCAGTGATTGAATAAGAGCGTAAGTATGTGTTAGTATCTATATGAGTAAGTGAGGTGGTATGTGTATCACTGTATAGGTGAGTAAATGGGAGTCTGATTAATTATTTGCATGAATGACTAGGTGTGTGAGTAGCTCTATGGATGATTGGCGGTGTGTGAGTGTCTATATAGGTGTATGAGTGCATATGAGAGACCTGTACTGATTAGTGGCCGAAAGTATGACTGACTGTATTGGTGAGTGAGTGGATGTGTGTGTAGACCTAAGAATCAGTGAGTGGGTATGTAGTTATTGGTGTTGGAGTGTCTATGGTTTTTAGAATTCCAGTCTATAATTAAGAGTGGATATATCAAAGGTTTTATTAGGGTGTGAGAAGATGCATCAGATTATCACGTGGATGATGTCATCAGTGATGTCAGCAGTGTTGTCATTTGAAATGTCATCAGTAATGTCATCAGTGATGTCACTGACCAAGTCATGAGTGACGTAATATGTGACGTCATCTGCAGTGCATTGTGGGGGAGCAAGTTATAGTTAGCTGAACTAACTATAACATCCGAATTTCACTGGTTTTGTACGAGGGTAATGTCCAACTAACTATAACGTCCCTGAGACCTATGGATTTTTCAGTGAATTTCTAAGGTTTTTTAAATGCTAATTTCTAACTATAAAGTCCCTGAAAGCTGTGTTTTTTTCAGTGAATTTCAAAGGTGTTTTAAATGTTAGTTTCTAGCTAGAACATCCCTGAAACCTGTGATTTTTTCAATGAATTTCAAAAGTTTTTTAAATGCTAATTTCTAACTATAACGTCTCTGAAACCTGTGATTTTTTCAGTGAATTTCAAGGGTTTTTTAAATGCTAATTTCTAACTATGCCTACAGAGTTAGGACATGTGCAGAAAGAGGAAGAAAGGCGCAGAAAGAAGCAACAAAAATGCAGAAAGAGGCAACAAAAGTTCAGAACTACAAAGAAAGGTGCAGAAAGAAGCAAGAGATGTGCACAAAGAACTGACAGAGGAGCAGAAAGAGGCCTTGTTGCAAAGTCATCCTGTGCTCCCAACCTTTTGCTGACGGGTACTGGTGGTAACTGACTCTGACTAACCAGGCCTAGAGCCAGCGCTATACTAAAAAGACACTTAGAATACAGTGAAAACACCTACATACACTAGGGAACACTATGCGTTGGGGTACCCCTGTGATTGGCATGACCTCCTCTGTAAGGCCCTAGTACATAATAGGGCAGGGGGATTAAAACTACCTCTAAGTGAGAGGTGCAGAAAGCCACTTCTTTAAGTAGTAGTCACATTTGCAGAGTGGTGGAGAAAGGGTGCTGGGCCTCCGACCAGACCTCAGGAATTCCGCTGCATAGGACTTAGACAAGGTACCAAGAGGGCTTCTTGGCTCCCAAAGTCCCTCTGGAGTAAATTGGACTTCATCCCCCATCCCGTAGTCTGCCAGGAGGCGTGTTTGCAGAGTGTTGGAGAAAGGGGGGCATGTCCTCTTTAGATGTCTTAGCAATCCCACTGTGTGGGACTTTCTGCAGGTAACAAGAGGGGTAGTTGGCCACCAACGACAGCCTTTGGGGCCAACTACCCCTCCTATTACCTCCAGTAAGTCCCACACAGCAGGATTGCTAAGTTCTCATAGCAGGCTACGCCCCCTTTGCCCACCACTCTGCAAACGCGCTCCCTGGCACACTCTTGGATGGGGATTAAAGTCCCCTTCGATGCTGGGGGTCTTTTAGGGGCCTACCAGCCTATGTCTTACCACCAGTAAGCCCCACACAGTGGGATTGCTGAGAGGTAGACAAAGGCCACACCCCCTTTCCCCACCACTCTGCAAACGCACCCCCTGGCACGTTGTTAGTTGGGAAATTAATTCCCCTTGAATACTGAGGGTCCCTGGAGGCCAACTAGCCCACCAGGTACCTCCAATATGCGCCACAGAGCTGGATTGCAGAGAGGTGGTCCGAGGCCACATCCCCTTTTTACACCACTCTGAAAACGCGCTTCTTGGTTCTTGGCGCACTGTTGGTGGGGTGATGAAGTCCACTTGTGTCCTGAGGTCCCCCGGGGCCGGCCTTTTCCTTTTTTCTTTTTCATCAGAGGGTTGGGGGGCCGCGTGGCTCCCCTTTCTGGGCCACTTTTGGCCCCGGGGACTCCATCCCCTGGGCCCTGGCCTCTGTGATTGGGATCGTGGGGGAAGCCCCAATGCCTCCACGGTCTCTCCGGCTCCCTGCCTCCTGCGGGAGCCGGAATTGCTTTTGAGCAAGAGGAGCTGCCGACATGCAGCTCGCCTTGCTCAAAAGCAATTCTGCTTTGCTTCATTGAAGTGAGAGCAGGTTTCCCTGCTCTCGCTTCAATGAAGCAAAGCAGAGTTTGCTATGACAGGGCGGGACCGCATGGCTCCCGCCCTGCCAGAGCAAATGGCAATATCCCGGGGTGTGCACCCGGGGACATTGCAGGAGCCGGCCCTGGGGGGTGGCGGTCGCCAGGGCCATCAAGGGCTCCTCCCTTCATTTTGAAAGCCCAGGGGAGATGGTGGTCCCCAGGGCTTGGGGGGTCTGTAATGGACCACTCAATTTCCATATTTAGTGCCCTGGGGAGGTAGTGGTCTCCGGGGCATGTGGGGGGCTCTTCCCCACCACACATAATTTATTATGGAAATCAGAGCCCCGAGGAGGTGGCGGTCCCTGGGGCAGATTGGGGGGACTGGGACCCCCCATGCGCCCAAGGGATGTGGCGGTCCCTGGGGCTGCCGGGGCCCCCGCAGTCCCCTGCAAATTATTTGGTGAATGCCCCCGGGACCTGGTCCACCCTGGGGCTTAACAAGAACGAACGCAGGAGCCCGCGCTTTGTTGTTTTTTTATTTTCACAGCCGGATTCGCGACCCCAGTGCGAATTCGGCCATTTGTTTTTTTAAATGCTTCTTTTTGGCCTGGGAGTCTTTGTGGGACCCCATGAGCAGGCCTAGGGGGTCAGGGTGTTTCTACCGTGCCCCTTTTCCTTAATTTTTCACTTTGTTTCACCCTTTCTCTTGTGACTCAGTTACCGAGTCACAAGATGGCTGCCAACAGTTCCTGGTTTGGAGTGTTGGCAGTCAATCAGAGTGAAGCTGGTGCTCAGGAGGGTTTGCGAACCCTCCTCGGTGCTCAGATATCGATATTTTTCTTTTTTAAATTTCTCAGGAACTACTGAACGGATTTATACCATTTATCAAAAAGGGCGCAGTCTAAACCAAGACCTACCTTTTTGCCAAATTTGGTGTAATTCCGTTCAGCAGTTCGGGCTGTAGCCTGTAATAGAGTTCCTATGGAAATAAACATTGAGAAAATGTGCTTTAGGACCCCCCTTTTATCTCGGCCCCTGTTGTTCAAATCACCCCGAAACTTTCAAAACACAAACTGAGCGGTCCAACCCTGTTTTATGGAAAATTTCATGAGGATTCGTCAAACTGCGCCAAAGATATTGGCAAATCAAAAAAACGCTTTTCCTATGGTAACTCGGTCCTAACTATAACTCGCCAGTAGGTAATATATATGTTGGAGGGCATGCTGTAATTTTCATATATATTTTACAGCTCGACAAGGACAGAACTGTGCTAGTCCTATGCTTTAAGACCTTGTTGCGGAAATGGCAAAATACTTTGTCCCTTTCTATCTCGGCGTGGATGGCACTGTGCTAATCCAATGCTTAAAGACTTTGATAGAAAAGCAGACATTTGAGTTGAGCAGATCTAGACTGTCGCTGGTGTTGAGAGTGCTCTATACAGGAGCTGCTTTCCACCTAAACTAGAGAACTACCCAGAGTTCTCTACCCAGAGTTCACTGCTTCTTTTTTGCATATCTATCTATCTATCTATCTATCTATCTATCTATCTATCTATCTATCTATCTATCTATCTATCTATCTTTCTATCTATCTATCTATCTATCTATCTATCTATCTATCTATCTATCTATCTATCTATCTATCTATCTATCTATCTATCTATCTATCTATCTATCTATCTATCTATCTATCTATCTATCTATCTATCTATCTATCTATCTATCTATCTATCTATCTACCTATCTATCTATCTATCTATCTATCTATCTATCTATCTATCTATCTATCTATCTATCTATCTATCTATCTATCTATCTATCTATCTATCTATCTATCTATCTATCTATCTATCTATCTATCTATCTATCTATCTATCTATCTATCTATCTATCTATCTATCTATCTATCTATCTATCTATATATTTTTTTTCACTGAAAAAACCATAGGTTTCAGGCATGTTAGAGTTAGAAATTACCATTTAAAAAACCTTCGAAATTCACTGTAAAAACCATAGGTTTCAGTGACGTTATAGTTAGTTGGAGATTTCACTCATATAAAACTATAGAAATTCGTCTGTTATAGTTAGTAGACCTAACTATAACTCACGTCTCCGCAATGCACTGCTGATGATGTCACATATTACATCACTCATGACATGCTCAGTGACATCACTGATGACATCTCAAATGACATCACTGATGACATGATCCACTGAATGTGTGTTTCTATAAAGTATAAAAATATGTTTTATATATATATATATATGCCAAGGTGTATTGAAGTATGAGTGGCTGTATGAGTGTCTGAATGGATGATTTAGTAGGTGTGTGACTGAATGTATAAGTGAGTGGTTAAATGTGTCTTACTGAATGCATGGGTTAGAAACTAAACTCTGTGAATGTCTTTATTAGTCAGTTAGTGTGTACGCGGCTGCATGGCTTGGTGAGTAGCTACATGAGTGTCTGTATGGGTTATTTATTGGTTGTCTAAGTATGGGTGCCTTAGTGTCTTTGTGGGTGGGTGGGGGGGCCACTCTGTGCATAGATATGTGAGTGGTTGTTTCACTGGGTGTATAGGTTCAAGAGTGCATATGGAAACACCTGAATGGGTGGGTGAGTGTGCGTATGGGTCTGTTGGTGAGTAAATGGATGTCTCAGTGGTGCATATTTGAGTAACTACATATGTTTTAAAGCAGTATATGTGAGTGTTGGAGTTTATAAATGACTATATGTGAGAGTGAGTGATTGCAAGAGTATCTGTATGGATGAGTGTGTGTTTCTATGAGTGATTGTTAAGTTTGTGTTAGTATCTCTATAAATAAGTGTGGTGGTGTGTGTATAAGCAATGGGTGTGTGATAGTTTCTTTGCATGACTGACCAGGTGTATGAGTAACTCTTTGGGTGAGTGAGTGTCTATACGGGTTTATGAGTGGATATATCATTGGCTGTATAGATGAATGACTGTGTGTATGAGTGACTGTCTGGGTTAGTTGGTGGATGTGTGTGAATCATTGAGCAGGTATGTACTAACTGCTATTGGTCTGTCTATGGTTTCGATATTAGTGGTCTGTATTTTAGAGTGGGTGTATGAAAGGTTTTATTAGGGTGTGAGGAGGTGTATCAGATGATCATGTGGATGATGTCATCAGTGATCTCATCAGTGATGTCATTTGAGATGTCATCAGTTATGTCATGAGTGATGTCACTGAGCATGTCATGAGTGATGTGATATGTGACGTCATCAGCAGTGCATTGCGGGGCCGCGAGTTATAGTTAGGTCTACTAACTATAACGGACGAATTTCAATGGTTTTATACGAGTGAGGTCTCCAACTAACTATAACGTCCCTGAAACCTATGGTTTTTTCAGTGAATTTCTAAAGTTTTTAAATGCTAATTTCTAACTATAATGTGCCTGAAACCTATGCATTGCTAGCATGAATCACACAGAAATTCCTGCACCTGTGAAACCCACGCATACGAAATTACGCATTGACGTTGGTATATAAAAATAAGTCATAGAGAAAAGTGTGAATGCACACTGCACCATGTAAGTGCTCATTTTGCAGCTTGGAATCGCAAGGAGACAAATACAACCCCAACCACCCACCCTCCCCCACCATCAAAAAGGCAGTGCAGAAGAAGGGAGCATGGTTATTTCCAGCAGACTACCCTAATTGATCTCAGGAAGGATGAGGTCATCACTTGCTACTGGCTCAGGAGGGAGTGCATCGTCCAACTGCTACACCAGATAGTGCTCCAGTCATGAACTCCCAGGGCCACCGACATCCCTCCTCAGGTGAAGCTCATGGCTGTTCTCCACATGTTGGTCTCAGGCTCATTCCAGATCACAACAGGCAGAGTGGCCGGAATTTCCCAGCTTTTCTACCCTCCGTCCTGGGTGGCACCATCCACCTAACACCACAGTACCTCCTCTTACCAAACACACAACAGCAGCTGTAGATCAAGCAAGGCTTCTATGTCATCACCGGTTCCCCACATGTGTTGGGTGCCCTGGACTGCGCACATGTGCAACTAGTTCCCCCTGCAGCAACATCCCATCTCTACAGAAACCGGAAGCACACTCACTCCATCAATGTCCAGGCCATCATCGACCACCAGGTGATGTTCACCAACATGCTGACCAAATATCCAGGGAGTGTGCATGATGCATACATCTTTAGGCACTCCATCATAAATGAATGCTTCCAGAATGGTGAATATGGGAATGGCATCCTTGTAGGTAAGCAAAAACTAAGTACCTAACAGATCCACTAGCAGTCAGAAATGGATTACATAATACCCATTTCTGTGTCTGTCGGAGCAGATTGGCCCACAAGTATGAAGTGTGTGCCAGATACATGCACCATGCGTTATGGCACATGTGTCAAGCAAACCCACACCTCACACATGTCAACATACCTAAAGTCATCAACATAGAATAATATTCAACCTGGACAAGGCACCACAGTGTACTCAGGAAACCAATCTCAACATGGACCTCCCACAGTTATCTTAATAAATATAAGGAACACACTTACACAATTCCCTACAACTTCTACTCCTACACACACATGTGAATGAAAAACGTATTGTGGCTACTCATGTAGTGCACAGCTCCACATGGTAACATCAGTCTGCCCAACATGAGCATGGCCCACATTGCAATACATATATATGAAGCTAAGTGCACCATGATAACTATTATGTCCAAAAATAGAGTGGAATCCAGATAATGAATCGCATAACAATCCATTTAACATATGTGAACTGCACCACATGTATAACCCAATATCACATGGGCAAGTAAGTGTACCAGGAACGGCCTATGCCAATGTCATGTAGGCCACAAACAACATCTGTGTCTATTACCATAGATATATGCCTTTGTCAGTGTAAATCATGTTAGTCATTTCACAACCTACCTAGGGAGAATCAACTAGGCAATAATCAGATGTACAATTGGTCACTTCACACATGTAGTGGGAGCAAATACAATAGAGTGGCCAGGACCATCTCCAAATAGCCATCACAGAAAGTTGCAGGATCAACACGTTAGTCAGGATGTAAAAATATACTATGTCTCAACCCATGCTCAGCATTTGCTATTACAAAGAGTAATAGAGGAGACATGTGTACACATTTGACCAACTCCAGGAGTAACAGATATTGTGAAAAAACATTAAAAATGTGTATGACCTTTTAACTGCAGATTACACACATGGACCAGAATGTATCTGTAACAGTGACCCAAAGCCTTGACCATAGCTGCCAAGGTTTCAGATTGCTTTGTGTGACATTTTCATAATTTCAGTGTAATTATGAGTGACATTTCAGTGACTATGAGTGACACTTTCTTGCGAGCACAATCAAGCAATGAATACGAGGGTAACAGATGAATTTCATAAATGACACTCATTTGAGCAACAAGAAACTCTAAGAAGATCTTAAAACTGCTGCACAGCACCAGAAATAAACGGTCACTAACCAGAGACAGACTGCGTTACTGCCGTGTCAGTCACAGATGAGAGGGAGGTACTGCAGCTGCTCAGAAGATAACCATTGTTCTGATCATCTGTCATGACCGTGCACTAGCCGAAAAAGCAAATTTTATAGCATAGTAATTCAAGTGCAATTAGGAGATTTGGGTCTCTGTCCACTTTAACGAGATCACCCATTTAAATGACTCCGTTCACCCACATATTTGAAACAACAGTTCACCCAGATCTTTAAACTAACAGTTCACCCACATGTTTGAACTAAGAGGTTGGCACCTATGCGGACTATCTTGCACAGATATCAGGGCAACCTGCCATGAATCACTGGGGATCTGAGGAGACCACGCCCTCTGCAACCTCCTTTCAACTTTCAGGGAAAATATGTTTTTTGTGCATGTTCATGTTTCACAGCTCAGATTGGAAGCCTGCATTGCAAGGTACCCCACGAATTTCAGTTGATCTGCTGCGGTTTCAGCACAAGCCTGTCTAATTCCCAGCAGGTGCACCTCTGTGCCTTGCAACTTCCATTTAAATCTTCATTAACATTACAGACACAAGATGGGTATTAGAGAAACAATATCACCAGTGTCTTCTGCTGAGAACGAAAAGAATCTGAAATTACTGTAGAGGAACTAGAAATACCAAGTGAGGGCCGCTGGAAGCCTCTCTGGGTTGGGATCTTCAGAAAGAGATTGATTCCTTTCTGTAATGTTGTTGGGTGCCAGGCTGATGTTACTTTCCCCCACAGACTCTCATGAAACGTTCTGCTGCAAAAAGGAACCTTTATTACACTATATAAGTCACCTACAAAGAGAGCGCCGGGCAACACGCTCCGATCGCGTCTCTCGCTCGCGCGCTATCCTTCGCGCATGCGCAGTAGCGTCCAAACGATCGCTACGCACATCTACATCATTACGTAGTGCGCGCGTCCACTAGACCGCGACACTACATATCTCCCCCTTTTCATATCACACACCCAAAGTCCTCGACCCGGAGGTCAGTCCATTTCAAAGTCTCTGAACCTGGACGGTCTCACCACTGCTCTTCCCCCCCGGGTGTGTCTTACCGGAGTGGAATGTCCTTCTCGGCTTCCCTCTGCGACCGGGCCTCCGTCGGTACCTTTCGGAGAGCCCTGGCTCTCCCTCTCTTTTACCTCGCCCTCTTCTCTAGTGGTCTCCCCCAAGGGTCTTCTCCCTGAGTTGTCTCTCTCTCTCTCTTGCTCACCGCTCGTGTCCTCTCCATGGCCTCCCTCGGATGACTCTGTGTCCATTATCGGCCCTTCTGCCGGGGTTTCCCCTTCCATGCACTCTCGGGGCCACTGTAAGATCTTATTGCATTTGGCCATGCGCTCGTGTGACCACACGTTACCGTCACTGAGTAGTGCCGCCCGGTCATACACTTCTTCTACTCTGAGGGGTGGGGAGTACTTGCTTTCACCTTTCCGCTTAAGGACTGCCAGCTTCACTCTGACCCACTCCCCTTTTTCCAACGCTGTTTCTTTTGTCCTCTTGTGGCTGTTGTAGTGTTCCGTATAGATGCGCTGTGCCTTCTGCAGGTTGTGCTGCACCACCGCTGGAGACCATTTGCTGGTGATGGTTTTCTCCTGCCACGCCACATTGTCTCTGGTAAAGGGTTGTCGTCCCCGTAAGATCTGGAAGGGACTATACCCCGTACCGGTGGGGGTGATGCGGTACGCCCATATCGTGCTGAGCACCTCTTTCTCCCAGTCTTTGCCTCTTGTGATGGCCGCCTGTATGGAGCCCATCAGCACCCTGTTGAACCTCTCTACTTGTCCATTGCTGGATGGGTGGTATATTGAGGTGTGTTTGAGTATTATGCCGTTCCTGTTCGCAAACGTGACCCACTTGTCGGAGATGAACTGGGGGCCATTGTCGCTGATAACACTCCTGGGTATGCCTTCCCGGAGGAACAACGCCTTGAGGAAGCGTAGTATCTCGTCCGTGTCCATGATCTCGTTGATGTGCACTTCTGGCCATTTCGAGTATTTATCCACTAGTACACATAGATATTTGGGGATCCCCTGGTCGTCCAGTATCGGTCCCAGGATGTCCACTGCTACCTCTTCCCACGGGTTTCTGGGGTTTGTGAATTTCCCTAAGGGTGGTCTCATTGGTTTGAGTGTCTTGTCCGCCCCTAGGCACTGCGCACAGTCCTTCACGTGCCTCTCTACATGCGTGTCCATCCCTGGCCACCAGTAAGTTTGTTTTGTCCTGGCCTTTGTCTTCACGATTCCCAGGTGGCCTTCGTGAAGTATGGCTAGCAGGGTGGTTACGATGTTCTCCGATGGCACCACCCTGTCACCCCTGTAGACAAACACTCCGTCGTTGCCCACCGACAGCTCTTCTCTGACTTCGTAAAACTGCCTGATTTTTGATCTTTGTCTCCTTCTGTCCGGCCATCCCCGCACGATGTACGTCTTGACGTCCTCCATGTCCTCATCCGCCTCATACGCGTTCTTCCAGTCCTGCCTGCTGATGGCTTTCTCCGGATCGTCCGTCAGAGCCACCATCTCGTCGTCGTCTTCCCTGTCGTCGGAGGCGCTGTCCATCGCGGATGCCCTGCTGAGGTAGTCCGCTATTTTGTTTCTGGAGCCCGGGATGTACTCCACGTCGTACCTGTACTCCAGGAGTTTCAGTGTCATTTTCGCAATCCGGGGCGTGGCACTGGCATGGCCGTCTGATGTCAGTACTTTCACGAGAGGTTTGTGATCTGTCTTCACCTGGAATCTGGTTCCCCACAGGAACTGACGATACTTCGCCATGGCCCACACTACCGCTAGCATCTCTTTCTCTATCACGCTGAACTTTTGTTCCGATGCTGTCAGCGTCCGGGACGCGAAGCTGATCGTCTCCGTGCCGCCTTCTGGTCTCTCCTGCATGAGCACCGCTCCCAGCCCCTTTTCACTCGCGTCCGTCATCAATATTGACCGCCCCTGGGGATCGAATCCTTGCAACGGGATCGCTCCGCCGATTTCCCGTTTCACTGTGTCGAACTCCTCTTGCGTCTCCTCCGTCCATATGAACGCCGTCTTGTCCCTCGTGAGTTGCCTCATGTGGTGGGTTTTTGTGGCAAAGTGGTGGACGAATTTACTGTAGTACTCTGCCATCCCTAGAACGACCGTACTTCTTCCTTGGAGGTGGGCGGCGGTGCTTCGCAGATGGCTTTTACGTTCCCTCTCTTCGGCGTTATTCCTTGCGCCCCGATCTCGTGTCCCAGGTAGGTGACTGATGTCATTCCAAAATGACACTTCTCCCACTCTGCTGTTAGGCCCTTCTCTTCCAGGATCTTCAATACTGCCGACAGTTTCCTGTCATGGTCCTCCAGCTCCGTCCCCATCACTAGGATGTCGTCCTGAAAGTATTGCACTCCCTCAATGTCTTTGAATAGGCGGGCCATTAGCTTCTGGAACACCGCCGCTGCCGAGGCGAGACCAAAGGGCATGCGGCAGAATTGGTAGCAGCCGAACGGCGTGATGAACGATGTCAATTTTTTGCTTGTCGGATGTAGTGCTACCTGGTGGTATGCCGATTGCAAGTCTATGGTGGAGAACCATTTCACTCCTTTCGTGCGGGCCAACATTTCCTCTATGCGTGGCAAGGGGAACCTTTCCACCACTATGCACTTGTTCAACTCCCTGAGGTCCACACAGAGGCGCACTTTGCCTGACGGTTTCATGGCCACCACCAATGGTGCCAACCACTCCGCGCTGTCAATGGGCTCAATGATTCCCCCTTCTTCCAGTCGGAGGAGCTCCTGTTGCCCCGCCTCCCTTACCGCAATCGGGATGTTCCGTACCTTGTGCGCTACCGGCCGGGCGTTTTCTTTGAGGACGATTTTGTGGGAGAACTTCTCCAGTCTCCCGATTTTCCCGCCGAAGACCTTCGGGTGCCCGCTCCGCCATTTTTCTGCCGTCGACTCCTCTCCGTCCAGAGTCACCATCACCTGGGTGTCCCCTCCTGGGTTCAGCTGTATTCCCAACACTCCTTGGTCCATCCAGCCCAGGACTGACGGTCCCTTCTCCGCGACGTACAGCTTGCAGAGCGCACTCCGCTCCTTGAACTGGAACTTCATAGTCTTGAACCCTACCATCGGGATTGGGTCCCCTGTGTAAGTAACAGGTCGAATGTCGGGGGGTTCTAGTCGCGCGCCCCACGTGGGTCTGAACCTCTCGTTCCATACTGAACGTTGAATGATCGTGTAAGGAGATCCTGAGTCCGCCACGATGGTGATGGGTATGCCTCCTATGATCATGTCGCACTGGGGTTTGCGCGTTCTTCTCCCCTCTATGCCCAGTACCTGGTCTTCAATACACAGGACTTCTTCGTCTTCTTCTCGGTCTTCTGCGTCTTCCCCCTCGTCCTGTGCCACGAACTTCACCGCCTGCTGTCTTCCTTTTCTGCGGCATACCTTTTCGTAATGGCCAACTAGGCCGCAGAACGCACACTTGGCTCTGAACGCGGGGCACCGTTTGTCGTGCGCTGCATGGTTCGAGCTGCCGCACCTGTAGCATTTCATGGCATCGCCTTTCCCTTGTTTCCATGTCGGTCCGGGTCTTGGTTTCCCTGTGGCCGCTCCTCTGTACTCCCCCGTCGTTTGTTTCCCCCGCGTCTGGTGGTCCGCGTCGTCTACCTTGTTGACTGCGAGTCTGGGGGCCGGTTCTCTCTTGGCTGCTTCCGCACATCGTTTTGTTAGCTCCGCTCTCTTCACTATGGCGATCACTTCGTTCAGCGTCGCATCGCCATTCGCCCATAGTTTGTCCTGTACTGACTTGCTTGTCGTGTGCATGACGATCTGGTCCTTGATGAATTCGTCCTGCAGTCCGCCATACCTGCACGTCATCGCCAGCTTCCGCAGCGCCGCCACGTAGTCATCTACGGATTCCCCCGCTTCTTGCTTCCTCTGCTGGAAGTTATAGCGGTCGATGGAGGTGCACACTGCCGGTCGATAGTGGTTGTCCAAATCTTCTATGGCATGGGTGAACACGTCTGTATCCCCTACAGGTCTGGTGGTTGGTGTGAGATTTTGAAACACTCGTATCCCTTCTGGTCCTAGGTTGTGTAGGAGTATCCTCTTCCTCCTGGCACTAGAGAACGCCTCCTCGTTCTCATCTTCTAGCGCTTCCAGGTAGTTTTTGAAGTACTCCCTCCAGTCTTCCCACTTCATTATGGGTTCTCCCGGGCGTGGTAGGAAAGGTATCGGCGTCGTCAGAGTCGATGACTGTGCACTCATTTTGGCGTCCACTTGCTTCCTTGGGCTACCTGGTGCGTCCGTCCCCGCTCCCCTGCTTCGGGTACCTGGGACTGCGTTCGAGCTGGCTGCTCCGTCGTCCCCTGACTCCGCCAGGATCTCTTCTGCGGTTCCGCTGTCCGCCTGCGATATCCTCTACCTCGTGGCTGGCTCCTCCGTTGCCCACGTGCCACTCCCCGGCTTCTATCTGCCTCTGCCGCGCTCTCCCGGTTTGTAGGTGTCTGCCCTTGGTCCTTCCGGTCTTCTTACCGCGTAGGGTGGTATCTTCCCTGGTGGGCTTCTTCTCTGCTGCAGGTTGGGGGCACCTTCCACCTGTTGCACCTAGGGTTCTTCTTGTCCCAGTCTCGTCGCCACTGTAATGTTGTTGGGTGCCAGGCTGATGTTACTTTCCCCCACAGACTCTCATGAAACGTTCTGCTGCAAAAAGGAACCTTTATTACACTATATAAGTCACCTACAAAGAGAGCGCCGGGCAACACGCTCCGATCGCGTCTCTCGCTCGCGCGCTATCCTTCGCGCATGCGCAGTAGCGTCCAAACGATCGCTACGCACATCTACATCATTACGTAGTGCGCGCGTCCACTAGACCGCGACACTACACTTTCTTCAGGTGGTTTGCGGGAAAACTGCCCCTGGAAAGAAAATGAAACCGAAAGTAACTTCGGGATGGTTACAGCTCTGCAGCTGGCCCAGAGATCGATGCCAGCCTGTCACTTAGGAGGCAGTTACAAGCGGCCTGCTCCTCACACATGAAAGGGTGCTCCTGACTTATTGAAAGAACTAAAAGTCCGATTTTCGTAGCATGCAGCAAAGTAAAATCGTGATTTGTATTGCGTGTCTTTACTAAACTATCAGCAGCAAAGGAATGCAATGATGACGAGGGTGACCAGAAACTCCACATCACTGGAACGCAACTGTTCCAGTTCTGTGTTTTCATCTAACATGTCAGTGCATCTGGGAGGTGATGTCTCGATTCATTTTAATTGAGCCGGTCCATCTCACCTGATAACAGTGACTGACAAGAGCATAGTCCAGGAACGGAAGAGTACTGATATCCAGGTAACATGCAGCCAGCACCTAATCAGTGGGCCTCTCTCTGACGTCATCAGAGAGACCCGGTCCAACAGGGAACTGAAGTCAGAGAGGCCCTGACAAAAGGAAACACTCCGGTACACACCTCGCTCTGCCAGACACAGGCTGGCAACTTTAAAATACGTGGCCGGCGGCCGCAGATTGGAGTCAGTTCGGACTGCGGTGGTGGTGCCGCTCCATTGGAGGCAGGGATACAGACTCTGCCAAGGCTGGCCAGGAGGCTGCAGGTACTGGCAGGCTCAGCCGCGAGCCACTGTGGGCCTCGGCATTTCGGGTTTACTGCCGGGCCCCAGCCTGCATTCAGTGTCGTCCAGGATGGACAGCGAGTCCCCCAACTCACAGGGAGCTACAGCCATGCCGCGATCATCATCACCAACCAAGCCAGGAACCATTGGGCATATCAACAACAACCGGCGATAATTATCGCTGAGCGCACTTAGCGCTCGGATAATTATCGCCGGCTAGCGCCAATTTTTATCGCTGAGATAGCGTGCTATTAGCAACGCTTATCTCAATAGAGATAAAAACCCTGGTGCTAAGTGGCTAACGGAAACCCAGCGATAATCTCACGTTAGCTTGTTGATAGGGACAGACAAACTTAGCCATGATATCCTCCTTCCTTAGGATATCATGGCTAAGTCAGAAAAATACCAGACGTAAAAAAGCAGTGTTAACCGAGGTTAGCGCTGCTTATTTTGTCTCTAACAGGGTTAGCGATATTCTTGATAATAGGAGAAATGTCGCTTAGCGACATTTCTCCTATTATTTTACTCTGGAACGCCCCCTTTGCATCTCATTAGAGATGCAAGGGGAAGCGTAGAGTAAAAGGGTGCTAACATGCGAATTTGCATGATAGCACCCTGTTGTTGATAGGGTGCTTGTTTTATCTCTGCTTTTTTGGCTTTTAAAGCCAAAAAAGCAGAGATAAAGCCCTTGTTGATATGCCCCCATGTCACTGAGCAATTAGCCGCGAGACACGTTGCAGTTCCGCAATGCGTGTGTTAAAGTCTGATTTGCACACCAGCTTGAATACACACCTCAGACCCGCCCAGAACCCGCAATGAGCACCAGACTGGCAAGCTCCTGAAGTAAGGGTGCATGCACAGTGACATGGAATTAGAGAAGTGTATGATGTACCTCAGCCAGTTGGGCACTCAGCTGCTCCTCCCACTGTGCAGTATATGGGCATATCAACAACAACCGGCGATAATTATCGCTGAGCGCACTTAGCGCTCGGATAATTATCGCCTGCTAGCGCCGATTTTTATCGCTGAGATAGTGTGCTATTAGCAACGCTTATCTCAATAGTGATAAAAATCCTGGTGCTAAGTGGCTAACGTGAGATTATCGCTGGAAACCCAGCGATAATCTCACGTTAGCTTGTTGATAGGGACTCACAAACTTAGCCATGATATCCTCCTTCCTTAGGATATCATGGCTAAGTCAGGAAAATACCAGACATAAAAAAGCAGCGTTAACCGAGGTTAGCGCTGCTTTTTTTGTCTCTAACAGGGTTAGCGATATTCTTGATAATAGGAGAAATGTCGCTTAGCGACATTTGTCCTATTATGTTACTCTGGAATGCCCCCTTTGCATCTCATTAGAGATGCAAGGGGAAGCGTAGAGTAAAAGGGTGCTAACATGCGAATTTGCATGAAAGCACCCTGTTGTTGATAGGGTGCTAGTTTTATCTCTGCTTTTTTGGCTTTTAAAGCCAAAAAAGCAGAGATAAAGCCCTGGTTGATATGCCCCTTGGTCTCCTTTACCTCCTGCATAGGCGACTCGAGATGAGCACTGCCGACCGACGACGTGGAACGTATCAGGACTAAAGTGGGCTGCTCAGCGGGGCCGTCCAGTAACAGCCTGTCCAGGCAGTGGCTGCACCCCAGCGCAAAGATTAATTGAGTTTGGCGGCGGAGGGCAGGCAGCTAACAGCACTGGGGCCGTAGCAAGCTGCAGCAGGCAGCACGATGGTGCGAGCGCCGGATTAAATTTGGCGCCGCTTGCATACCCAGCCCATTAGAACAAACTGAACTGCTCGCTGGCAGCAGGATGTGACGTTCTCCTTGCGGCGCCAGCACCCAGTATAACAAACATTGTCAGCCTCGAGGTTCACCCCAGGCCTGCTAGCGCACGCCACGGGCAGCGCGCTGCCACACTATTAGGCAGTGCGATTTGGTACAGTCACAGCTGCCGAGATGGTGACTATGCATTTGCGTGACAATGCATTTCAGTGCGGTAATGCAGAGTACCACACTGAAATGCGTTAGTCTAATGCCTGATGCGTGCTCCTTGGCAGGACTGATTGACAGTTGTCCTAACTTTTCTATTTCAGTTGACCAAGGATATGGTCTCCAGCCGTGGCTCATGACCTCATGCGCACACCCTCAGACCAAGCCAGATAGGAACTACAATCAGGCACTATGCAAGACCCTCATTATTGTCGAGCAAACCTTTGGTCTGCTGAAAGCACAGGTTCCGGTGTCTCAACATTTCAGGGGGGGGGGGGAGATTGCTGTACTCACCCCCAGTGGTGTGCAAGGTCATACTTGTCTGTGCCATCCTACACAATATATGTGTGCAGATGAATGTTCCATGGGATGAGTACCAGCAACAGCAGGACTCAATGGAGGAGGAAGAGGATGGTGGAGACAGCCAAAACACAGTGGCTTGCAATAGGCGACGCACACACGCTGCGCAGCAGTTCTGAATCGCATGTACAGTGATGGAGATATAACTACCATATCATGAATGTTCAACCGGCAAATAAGTGTATGTATATAATCTTGATCTTTGTGTTCATGTCACAGTCCCAGTAGACATGTATACAACACCCACATCTTGTCAACTAGAAGTAGGCATCAAAAGTTTACAATGATGTAATCAAACATGTTGACCAATATAGGCCCATGCCACACATCTATCAATTGCACGCATACTGAAATGCTATGTGAAACTGTGTACTGTGCAATGAACGCAAGGAGTCACACATATGCGCACTGTTAACATACACATGTGACACATCCCAAGTCTTCAAGCATACCTGTAAAACAAGTTTTAGCAGGAAAAGTGGCCGCCTGGGAGTTTTCACATGCATTGCAATAATTTATACACTGTAACACACAAAGGGCTAGTTGTGTAAATGAAAACAAATGCATTGCACATCTCACTAGCAAGATGTCAGTCAAAATATGATGGTTTCGTCGGAAAGAAGAAGTTTTAGTCGGAAAAGTGACACTCAAGGAGAAAAGACCACTGGTGATGTGCCTTTCTGACTGCATTCCACATTCTAGATTCCTTCTCTTAGGAATGTGGAATGAAGTGTGAAAGGCTAGCCAGTGAATATTCTGCATCTGGCAGGTGCTGCCTGAGGCTGTGATGACTGTGCCCAATAAACCTGCAACTTTATGATCAACCTTCTGCGTTGTGGCATCTTTATTTATTCAACATCACAAACTAAAATGATGAATGGAGTGACGTTGAGAGCAAGATAACGATTGATTAATCCCCGATCTGTGACTGGAGGAGAGTGTTTGAAAAGTTTCAACACTCTGCCTATCATTTTCTTTTGTGATGTTTCAATGTGTGCCCTAATTGGCTATGGGGATGCCCTGACATCGGGTAATACCCCAAAAGCAGTCTCAGGATACTTGTTTCCTGTCCAGGGAGGATCTAGCTGGCAGTTCAGGCTGGACTGTTCCCATGGGGAGCAGGGTCAAGACGGATTTGTATATGGTGTCACGTGGCCCACATAGGCATTGTCGTCTTTCCTATGTTAGCATGAGCACCTTGCAGACTGTCCGCTGCTTTGTGCAGGTTACTACACAAGTTTTTTTTGCTTGTGCCATATTGCAACTTTCACATAAGAACTTACTGTTGTTTTTACACTTTGCTCATTCCTGGGATTTAGTCTGAACATTGTGAACAAGGTTGAACAACAATGCCCCTTTTTATTCTGTTCTGGTCAGGCCCTAGCACCTAGACAAAACATGCAGATGCAACTGTTGTTTGACAACACGTACTTTGGTCACATGAGGGTACACGGATAGGGGGCATACAATTGGAGAGAAACCTTTCCAGGGAGAAGAGCATCACAGCACTTTTGATGTAGATTTACCATCTATAGACTGACGTACGTGGTCTGCTGATAACATCCAGAGGTCTTCCAATATATAATCATCTTGCTTCTATACAAGGGAAGGGAGGTTAGGCTACTCTGTCATTCATTATGACAGCTCCTTTTATGATTTACGGGCTACTTACTATGCAGACCGTATTTGTGTGCTGATTGTGGAACATATACTGCATACTAGAGCACGTTAGTTAAAATAAATATTTTAAACTTCTCGTGTCTCTGTCAGATCTCATTGTGGATGAGTACAAGAGTGTGAGCGGAAGAGTGTGTCCTGCAACTGTGATTCCTGAGAGAGGCAGGAGTATTGTGTTCTGGGGTGTCTAATCACTTGGGCAGGCGAGACACTATAGCTAGTAGGTCCCGGGCTCATGGGTACTAAGGTGGTAGGATAACTCAGTCCCTGCATACTGAGGTCCAAAATCCCAAGCATAGTTCTGTGTTTGAGCAGCATCCCTGCAACATGGTACTTATGAGCGAGACCCCCGAGTAGCGCTTGTGCTCATCCACGATAACCTCTCACCGGTTACCGGAGATGTCCATGGTGGGAGAGCTTCGCCTCCTCCGGTTGTAGGATTCACCTACTGCTGTAGGTTTTTCAAGCTGGAAATTTAAAAGGCTTTTGACCCGTTTTGCACTACTGTTCAGTACTATTTTTCCTATATATAACGGCACAAAAGATCGCAATTCTGGCACATTGCCGTGCGGCGGACCCACATCATTTGATGCAACATGGGGTCCCTAATATGGGGTCTCCACTTGATTTTGTAGTTGAGGCAGATCCAGCATACCGCTTTGTGATCTTTTACTCCTGGGATACATTTCCCACTGTGAATCCATTTTTTTTTTTTTTAAATATGTTTATGGAAAAAGTTTTTTCCCCCATTTTTTTACAGAGCACAGCATCATATACATAAAATATACAGAATACAACATGAAATCAAAAAACCCCTATTGAGTTAAAATCAAAACCAATGATACACCAAGATTTTGTCTAGATAGACAACTATCCATAATGAATCATTGTACACACAATACAATATAGAGAGAAAGTAGTAACTAGCCACATGTTTCCTGAGTTTCCTTCCAGTTATTAATAGGCTCCCATATTTGTAGTCCTAACCTTCTTCCCCTTTTACCCTTCCTTGCATATATCCCTTTCTCAAGGTTATAAACCGACAACAGTCTAGCCAACCATTGATGAAACGTAGGTGGGGTTCGATTAAGCCAGGCCGAAGCGATACAAATTCGCAAAACAGCCATAGCCAAAAACATAAAGAAACATGCTGGGTCATCTGTGCCATCGCCATCTATCCCGAGCAGAATTTTTGATGGAGTGAGGGTAACCTCGATCCCCAGTAATCTCCCTAAGAATGATTCTATGGCTCTATGGAGTGGATATAGGTGTGGGCAGGTAGCAAAGACATGAACTAACTCAGCGTCTAAACTATCACATCTAGGACAGGTGGTGCCCGCTGTTCCTCCCCACTGCGCGATACTAGTAGGTGTATAATACAGTGAATAAATTGTTTTATAATGCTGGGCCTGAAGTGCAGCAGAGCAAAACATTTTACGCCCTAATTCTAATGAGATATGGAAGCACTCATGTCCTATCCCATGTTTTTCGGCCCACTTACTTTGGTATTTCGCAAGGTCGTCTTCTTTACCCGCAATCAATTCAGCATAAAGTCTTTTGATCGTACAGCTGGCCCTCCCCTCAATAATTTCCATAATTGCATTTTTCCCAAACCCAGCAAACCCACCCTTTTTGGTTATTAGAAAGCTCCTGACTTGCAAATACTTTAAAAAGTTTCTAGTCTCAACCCCATAGACCGACTGGATATCAGCAAACTGGCATATTCCATTCATACCCATTAAGTCCCCCACCTTCGTTACCCCTCTGCGCCCCCAGTCTGTAAAAAACGAATCTGCAAATATTTCCCCTGGAACGGTATGATTCCTATACAATCAGGTATATGCATTAAACCTCCCTAATCCACGTATTTTCCTAAAGGATATCCATATCTTGTGTGCAGCGATCAGCGTCTTAAACTTTGTTCTTTTAAAATAACTTGGATCTGTGTATTTCAAAAAGGCGTTCTCTGCCTCCGATTCCAAGTAGTAACGAGTAGATAGCTATAGAGCCTAAAGTATCCTCCGGTTCGGGGCCTCCACCCCCTAAAAGTCCAGACATATACTGCAAGGCTGCGGCCCAGTAGTACATTTGCAGATCAGGAACAGCCCATCCTACCCTATCCCTAGGGAGTGCCATATATCGTAAAGCCCTTCTAGTCTTGCCCTGTGTCAATAAAAATCTGTTTGTCACCTGTTCTAATATGACGAACCATTTTGCCTCGAATGTAAGTGGGATTGCTCTAAAGAGGTAAAGAAACTTTGGCAAGAGGATCATTTTGATGATATTTGTACGACCGACTATAGAGAGGTGGAGATTATGCAATCTGTCCAGATCTTTTTTTGCTTTATTTATTATTGGTTCTTTGTTCCTAACCACCACTTTATCCAGGTCCGCCGAGATGTTAACACCAAGATAAACTCCAAATTCCACTACTCGACTATCCGAGCATTCTGTCTTCTCATTCTTAATTGTCTGCGTCTTGGGTCCATTCAGGGCATATCCAGAAACTCGGCCAAAGCATAAGGCTTCCCTCTCAACCTCACTTATGGCCTCAGTGGGTGCTGGAGTGAGAATTGCTACATCGTCGGCGTATGCCAGGATTTTACAATCCACACCTTGGGTCTTTATAGAGGGAATCCTGTTATTCGCCTCTAATTTGCGCAATAGAGTGTCTATATACAGCGCAAAAAGGAGTGGCGAACAAGGGCAGCCCTGTCTCGTGCCCCGTCTAATCTGTAGGAGCCTTGTATGTCCAGCATTCACACGAGTTGGGGCTGTAGGAGCTAAGTATAAGGCCTGAATAGCTTTTATAAAACCCTATCCACATCCAGACCATCTCAATGTTGACCAGAGATAGTCCCAGGAGACCCGATCAAATGCTTTTTCAGCATCCAGTAACATAACTGCCATCGGGTCTCCTGTAACCTCTGTGGCATCAAATAAAGTATGACTCGGCAGATATGCTGCGTCGTGCCTCTTCCTGGGATAAATCCATGCTGAGTTGTACTAACCAGGGTATCTATAACCTTTGATAGCCTGGCTGCCAAAGCCTTAGAAAAGATTTTGACATCAGTATTCATTAGCGTAATCGGCCCGTAAGACCCTGGTTCTGTGGATGGCTTCCCCTTTTTTAAAATGACTACAATATCTGCTCCTGCCCAAGTGTTCGGAACGGATACCCCTTGCTGAGCCTGTTGTAATGTGGTAACCAAGTCAGCGGAGATTACATCCTGAAAAGTCTTATAAAATTCTATCGGGATTTGGTCGGGCCCGGCTGCCTTCCCTGGCGATAAACTCGCTAAAGCAGTAAATATCTCTACTGCCTCCAGGGGTGCGTCTAGGATTTCTATATTCTCCTGAGAGAGATATGGAGCAGGAATATCGGTAAGATAAGATCGAATTTCTGAAGGATCTTTTGAGTGTTCTTCATCATATAGTGCTGCATAAAACTGTCTGAAAACCTTGCGGATTCCATCCGAATCCGTGTGCAATTGCCCAGAGCCATCAGAGATCCCTTAGACTTCACCTAGAGCTGCTTTTTGCCTTGCACGAACTGCTAAAGTGTGGCCCACCCATTTGCCAAATTCGTAACACTGTTCCCTTCTTGCTAAATATGTGGCAGCCACCTTACTAGATATGTTCTCCTCTGCCTCAGCTTTTGTCCTAGCGACTTTAATAAGTGCCTGATCCAGAGGTGCACCTACTGCCGAGAGCGAAGCCAGATTATCTTCGTCTTCTACAAGAGCCTTGGTCAGTTCTGTAGCTCTTAATCGCTCCTGCCTTTCTCTAAACAAACTGAAGCTTAGTGTTTCACCCCGAATACCTGCCTTAAAGGAGTCCCAAGAGATTCCTGAGGACATACTACCTCTATTAATTTCCCAGTATTGTTTAATCCAGTCCTTCAGATGATGCACATAGTCCTCATTCTTTAGTAACCCCGTTCGAAAGTCCATATCCGTTCATTCCTAATTTGTCTTGCGGTGTCTAGGGAGAAGACTAGAGGATTGTGATCGGAGATAACGCAATGCAGTTTTTCAATCTGAGAATTTGGCAGCAAACAGCTAGAAACTAAGAAATAGTCCAATCTAACACTAACCTTATGAGGGGCAGAGTAGTAAGTAATCCCAGAGTCACAGGGTTTCAGCTTTGCCCAAACGTCTACTAATGCATTATTCCTTGCTAGACTTAGGATTGCACGACACACTCGCATCTTTCGACCCTGATATCTCTCAATAGGGTCCAAACCCAAACCTCCTACTCCAGTGTTTCCCAAACTGTGGTCCGCGGGCCCCCAGGGGTCCCTGACACATTCCTAGGGGGTCCGCAGGCAGCAGTTTTGAAAGCACTGCAAAGTATCTTGTTTAATTAGAAGTTTTCAAAGAACAATAAAAGTGTCAAGATAACACCAGTGATTAATGTCCCTGCTGGACAGAGATGAGAGTTTTGTCCAGTGGCAGCTTTGACTTATCTAATGTAGCACAGAGGGTTAATATGCCTACTGCAAAGAACGTGTACCATACATTTTAAAAAACAGTATTTTCTATGCATAGGTCAGTGGGTTACTGCTTTTGTCAGAGATTCTTTTGTTATTGTGCAGTTCATAAGTGACAATCGTAATCTAGCACAGTGACCTATAAACTGCCATCAAACAGCTGCTTGCAAACTGCATGGTACAAGTGAGTGACTTATGTTTTTTCCCAGTCTTTCATTATCCTGATGCTGCTAAAAAGTTTTATTTGGGTGGAAATACACTTTTATTGTTAAAGTCAATGCTAACCACTGTGTTATGTTCTGAATCCTGAGTTTGTGCTTCTCCAGGCCAAGCACTCTTTAAAAATGCCTACCAGTATGAATGACATGTGAATTGTACACCTTGTAGTCCCCTTTGCCTTATGTAACATTTTCTATACACTGATTTACACGTATGATTCACTGTCTCTAAATGTGTGTGATGTAAAGTGCTCTAACATCCTACAATGGTATGAGAGATGCTATAAAAAATGAAATACAGGTGACAGAGTGGCTATGGGGAGATGAGAAGCACTGTTGGAGGGTGAGAGTGGGGGAATCATTGAAGACCCCCCAGAAAGATTGTCGTATTCTGGTGCATAGTCAGGTGTTCATTTACTATTCTTTAAAAGCTAATACAATTCAATATATAATGATACATGTGTTGTAGACTGCACCATTGTTTCCTAAATGTTTTGGGGGAGAGCCTCCCAAAGCCCCCTTTGTAGTGGTCAGGCTCACTCACTGCACTTGGTGTGCACCGTATGGGGACTGGTCTGAAATCATTTGCCAGGGCTGCTTTGAATTTCCAGTCTGGCCCTGGCAGGAGCAGGAGCCTCGTACTGCGAAATCCATTGAAAGGTTAGTCACGGAGATGCAGCACCAACCTTCCCATTAACTTTTTTCGTTTTCTTGCAAATTCTTTCAATATAAAATACAACAGAAGTGGCGGAGAGTGTCATTTGCCTCATTGGCTTAACAACACACTCCACCACTTCAGAAATGCTGGACTGCATCATATTTACAAGAACATGGTGCAGCCCTGCGTTTCCCCTGCGCTGGCGCTACACTTAACAGGGGAAGATTGTTTATGTACTGGAAGTTCCCCCTTCCTGCACATAAAAAATCTTGAAATGTTGTTTTGTCACTTCTATGTGTGCTGCTTAATGCAGCACATATGTAAGTTGCAAAATGTCTTTTTTTTGTTGTTTTTAAGATTGTTGATGTGCAGTAAGGGTCACCTTGCTGAATATAAACAATCCAAGGAGTTTTGCAAAAACGAGGAGAAATTAAGGATTTCACCTTGTTTCGCCAAGTTAAGACCAGGTTTTCCCTGGTCTTAATTTTTGCGCTGCCTCCCATTTACGCTGCTCTTGTAAATAGGGGGCAGCGTCAAAATCAATGGGTGTTGCAGGGGAAACACCCACCGCAACACCCACTGCCCACCCCTTTCACGCTGAGCATTGGGTGAAAGGGGGTCTTATTTACAAGGCAGCATTAAGCCACATTAAGTGGCTTAACGCTGCCTTGTAAATAAGGCGAAGCCCCTATCACCACGGGAACGTCTCAAAAAGTGATGTTCCCATGGTGATAGGGGCTTGTAAATATGCACCTAAAATCATTAGTAATTTGAGTATTTGTTTTGTGTGCACACATGTGCAAATTCTTTTCGAATTACTGTTTTAATGTTTGAAATTTAAATCCTACAAATTGCTTGGGGGTCCTTGGCTTCCAGTGGTGACTCAATGGGGGTCCTCAGGAGTCAAAAGTTTGGGAACCACTGTCATACTCCATTGATATTAAAGTCCCCACAGAGGATTACATGTGAAGCCCATGTAGCCAGTTCCAGATCTAAAAAAGCGAATATCTCCGGGTCATCTTCAGTTGATCCATATATTGACCCCAAAGTAACCCAGTCTCCAGCTATAGAGCATTCTATTAGAGCCTATCTACCCCACTGATCCTCAAGTTTTTTCCTGACTACCACATCTTTTAATCTGGACAATATAGCCACCCCTCTAGTTTTAGCCCCCTGTTTTGAATGGGCAAGCAGATGAAACCCCAATTGTTCCAATAGGTAACCTTTGGTCCCTTCAATAAGTGTCTCCTGCAAACAGATGAAGTCTGCCCGCGTTGCTCTGAACAATGTTGCTACTCGTTGTCTCTTAAGGTGATCATTCAAGCCACACACATTGAGTGTAACTATTCGTGTGCACATTAAAATACATCTCGTGCCTGTCCTAGCCAATTATCCAGCAATCATAGCTATATTATTGTCTTCTAGTCCTTCAGTATCCATCTCCTCCACCTTTTTATTTTGTATAAACCAATATGTAAAATCTCTGTAACTCCTCAAGTACCTAACTGTGGTGTGCCCTATGACCGTACCCGTCCCCCCCCCACTCCCCCTCCCTCTGAGTTCTCCCATCCCCCTTGCAGGCAAATAGGTCAAGCATGACCTATGTGTGACAGCTGTGAGCACGTAGGAAGTTGCTATCCCCCCACTTTATATCCCTACCTAGTGTACTTTATGCTGTTACTACGCTGTGCCCCCTAATTATCAACACTAAACCCAACCCTACATCAGCTTAGAAACCATCCTAAATATGCATGCTATACTATCCCAATACAACCCTGGTACTCCTGTGATCCTGTGATCCTTTTTTTCCCCTTAACTCTGTCAAATATGCTTGGGCCTTAATTTCAGAAAAGAACATCCTGACTAGTCCATTGACCAGTACTTTAAGACGAGACGGAAATAATAAGAAAGCCTCGCAGCCCAAGCTCTGTAAGGCTGGAATCAGCTGTCTCAACCGCCATCTCCTCTCGACAGTAGCGTGACAAAAGTCTGGACGGGCAAAGAATGTTGTGCCCTCAAACGTATGCCTGGCCTCGGGTTTTGCCTTGGCCATAACTTCCTGTCTGAGAAGGTAATTCCCCACATAGACCAGAATAGCTCTGGGTCTATCACCCTGAGATGGCACATACCCTTTCCTTGAAGTCAGAGGAAACCGATGTGCCCGCTGCACTTCAGTTTCCCAGTTCCATGCTGTCATTTCCGGGAAAGCCCCCCTCAGTAAGGTGATGACAAATGCCCGGACATCCTGCCCCTCTGCCCCTTCTGCCACTCCCAGCAGCCGGATATTGTTCCGCCTTTGACGATTCTCAAAATCTTCGATCTTCCACTGCACATCCTCCGTCACTTTCTCTTGCGCTTCCTTAAATACCTCCAATTTGCTGAGATCATCCTCGAGTTTCCCCGTCTTTTCCTCCACCTGGGAAACTCTACCTGCAATGTCGGCATTTAGCTTATTCAATTTCCTTAGTGACCCCAGTAATTTTTTAGTCTCCTGTTTGGCCCTCCGACTATCTGACCTGGCCTCCCCCTGCATCTGCTTCAGGGTAGTATACAACAAATCCATCGTTGGGGTCTGTAATGGGGTATCAGTGTGCTGTTGTACATCCGCACCCCCATCTTCCTGATACAACTGAGATGTGGCGGAATAGTCCCAGTCAAGTTTTTTGACAACCTGTGATGAGCTTTAGACTGGGATCTATCTTTCTGTTTCTGTAACTTTATCCTCTGATTAGCTGATGCCCTCTGTACCAAAATACCTTCTACAGCGGAGTACTCCGAATCTGAATCCCCCGTGAAGCTTTCCCCACTTGATAATGATGACCCTGAATCATCATTAAGGGAGAAGAAGCAGTCATCATTAGGGGGGCCGGGAACTGGGCCCGGGACACCCACCTTCTTTAGCTGTTTAGGAGCGGTAATTACTCGTGAGGATGGCATTAATTGTGGCCCTGCAGGAAGAGACTCTTGCCCAGTAACAGTGCTCGAGCCAGCCTGAGCAACTACTCCAGCATCAGAGTTAAGAGAGGCACACTGTCTCCCTAAACCATGCTCCATTGTTACTCGTACCTGCGCCTGTGCCTCCGGGATTGCTTTGAAAACTCTGAACTGCGCCTCCGGTGCTGGTATTCCGCCTCAGTCTCAGTCTCAGGGAGAGCAGTGGGGGCAGCTAACTCGTGCTGGGTCCCCAATCGTTTATCCGCAATCACTCGTGCCTGGTCCTCCACCTCCAAAGCATCCAGCCTGTCACTCGTATGCTCACCACTCAAATCGCTTTGTCTCTCCGGCGGCCCAAGAATGCATTGGATCTAAATCTCATCCGATACACTGTATCCATCCTCGCTCGCTCGCCTGAAGGTTCCCTGAAGCCTCCAACCTGTCATCAGTGTGCTCATCGATCTGCTTACTTTGTCTTTGTCGTTCCGCCAGCCCGGGAACGCGCTGAATCTGTGTCTCATCCGGAGCTACAATGTATCCATCGTAGCCCGCCTCGAGGTTCCGTGAAACATCCTTCGCTGCCATAGGGAAAGACTCACACAAGGTAGGCTGTCGGAGTGCATTCTCTTTAACTTTAGCACCATCGTTTTGCCGATTCTTAACCCCCTTTCGAGCGGCGATGATTTCTTTTTCCCCCACAGCAATGCGATCACCGCCTTCAACCTCCGGGGCCTCTGTGTTCTTAGTGCCCATCCTTCGTGCCTGTACTGTGCCTCTCAGGCTCGGGGCCAGGGTGGGAGTCCGTGCTGCCGCCGCCGCAGCCGTATCTTTTTGAGCGTCTTTAGGCATCGCGGATTCCTTCCGCTCTTTCAGGGGTTTGGGACCTCTTGGCGCCATTCTAGTCTCTGGCCCCCTTAGACTCTGGAGAAAGTGAGCCTTCAGCGACTTTACCACGGACAGGATAAGGCGTAGTGGAAGCTTGCCCTCTTGAGTCTCGAACCCCGGTAAGCTATCCAATATGCGCCCTAACCAAACAGAAGCGCTCAGCATACTACAGCATCTTGTGACTTAGGGAGAGGGGAAAAGTGCGACCGTTCCCTATGGCTGGTCAGCGGCCATCTAGCCCGCCGTCAGCGGCCATCTTGCCCCTTCCCACTGTGAATCCAAATGATAATTTTTTTCATGCTTACACAGTCGCAGCTGCACCGGCGGTGTATTGTCCTTCTGCTGTGATTGAAGTTCCTCTTATGTCCTGGGAGCACCAGATTTGGTTTAATGGCACCCTTCCTCACCCTATCTTATGTATTCCTATGGGCCCCTTAATCATTGATGGGGCCTCGTGGCCAGTATTGGCTGGTTTTACGCCACATCCAAATGATCTCAATGCTAATTTGGGGGATCTACATTTGCTATACACTCAAGTGGTTCTTCTCTATAGAAGGGTGATTCAATTAATTTCTCATGCTTTTTTGGTTGCTTTGCGTGGAGTTGCACCCCCAGTACTGATACAGGGCAAAGGCCTTGTAATAAGTCCCATCTTGATTAATTCAGTGATGGGCAAACGTCATCAGAATCGTGAGGACCTTCCTTTTTGGATAGCTCAGAAGATTGAACAGCTTTATGCTGTATTCCCACACACTAGTCCTGTGGAGAAGCACAGGATCCTTACTATATGCTCACAAGTGGTCTAATTCACCCTTTGCCTTTGGTGGACTGCAACACGTGGGAGACTGGGTTCGCCTCAGTGTATACGCTGTGTTTTGGCACGCCCTCAATGAGCTTTCTACCGAACGTTCTGCCGAGCGTTCTTAAACGTGTACAAGATGAACACGGGGCAGGTCCAGCCCTGGATTTTGCGATGAAATTAGTTTTCCCATAGTCTCCAATATGATTTGTGCTAACATTAAAGGTTTAGCAGTTTGCTTACAAGTTCACCAACACCTAGCGGCGGTTGCGAACATGGATCGAGAGCTTCAGTTGCGGATTATTATTGCTGATGTTTATACATCTTTGGGATGCAATTTTTTGGGAATGAGACCATCCTCTCAATCTCAGAGTAAATCCCCCCCGACAAGGAGGGTCATCCCATCTTTCCAAAGAAGACATGGGACAGAAATCAGCAGCAACAGAAGCCAAAGTCTTGTGCTGGTTCTCCTCCATCTGTCACTTCTGAACATAGATATGATTTACCTGATCGCTCTAAAATTAAGACACCTGAGAGGTTCCTGGTTCCTGATACCTGTTCACCTTGTTCTTTTCAGGAATCGTTCGATCAACAATTTGGTGGAGGAGTACGTCAGGATTACAAACAGGGCAAGTCCACGCAACAAAGGCGAGACCCGCAGCACCAGTTTGACGCGAAAGTCAAATGGGAGGAACTACCTTAATATCAAGCCCCATTTCAGAAGAAAAAGGTTGCCGCCTTGACAGCAAAATATGCTGCAGATGCTGAGAACCCTCCTCCTGGACAGGAGTTGGGGGGTGACTCTTCTCGACAGCGCGGAGGAAGTTACCATAGTTCGCCGGACACTCCTCCAGTTTCTGGAGGCGAAAGCAACTGACACTTTTATAACTGTTGAAACCGCGGACACCTGCGCAGCTCCCCCTGACAGACTTTATCACGTAGACCTTCAAATGGAGGGTGATGTTATACGCACAATAGATGCTGTTTTTGGGACAACTTGACGTCCTGCTATGACATTTTACTGGCGGAGGTTGATTGGCCTCACCCTTTTATCCTTGCTTCTTCTCGGGCGAGGAAGTAATTCTTCCTTCTTTTTTGCAGTATATCCCCACTGAGACTCAGCACGCTTATGCTTCGGAGTCAGATTTAGCCATACCCCTGGTTTGTATCGCAATCAGGCTGGGTAGGATAAGGATTTTCCTTTGCATGTTGTTCCTCCACGCTCTACTCCGAAGCCCCAACCTCACTATACCATTAAATGTGATGCTAAAGAATCTGTTAGTGACATTCTTACTCAATTGAAATATCAGGGTGTTATTGAATCCTGTGTCTCTTCAAAGAATAACCCTCTTTTTCCCATATTGAAATGGGATTGTTCATATCGTATTGTTTTGGACTATAGAAATTTGAATAGTCATGTCTGTACCTTTGCAGTAGAGAACACACCTAGTACAGCATTAGTAAATAATGTTATACGTAAGAAATTTAAAACGACTTTAGACATTTCTATTGTTTTTTTCAGTTACACTTTGGCTCCGGAGAGCCGTGACTTGACCACATTCAGTGCTCTCTGCAGTCATAGACGCTATGCGAGATTGCCTATGGGATATAAGAATAGCCCCAGAGTTTTTGCAGCATGTAGAGTGTCACTTTTGAATGAAATTGACCCTGATGCATTTTCATACGTCGATGACCTTTACCTGACAGATGATGAGTTAAATCCTCATCTGGCGTGTGGTTACGCCACTTTAGGTTACAAATTCAATTTTGGAAAATCGCATATTGCATCTTTAACCATTCTTTTTCATGGTTATGAGTTGATCAACGAGGGTAGGAGGTTGGCACTCTACTCTTTGGAGAATTGTGCTCAATTGCAACCTCCAACTACCCTAAAAAAATTACTATCATTGCTGGGTTTCTTGAATTTTGGCAGGACCTACATTCCAGATTATGCTCAACGTATCAAACCGCTATATGCTTTGATACATCCTACTTTTTTGTTTTCCAGTTGGCTCACGGAACACACCACAGTTCGGTGCTCTTTGCAGTCTGATTTGCTTGCAACGCAATACTTACAACTTAAGGTAACCCTACGATGCACATACTGTGATACGCAAACACTTTTCCTAAGAATATAAAGTGTACTCACCACAAGGCATAGCATCCATTTCGATGTTTTTTTCAGGAGTGTTATTCAGGGCACGCTATAGTCTGTGACACACACCCAAACGAACTGGTGTAATAATTAACATTTTATTATAGACTTGATGAAAGTACTTTATATCGCTCTGTAATACAATTATGTGGTTAGGTAATTTATCGCCTTTTATTATTATGACAGTGTGTAAATATGAAAAATGTGAATGCACCTCTATTTTTTGCAGATACCAGGTGATCTACCCATTTCTTAGTATAATTGGTATAGGGCTTTCACGAAATATCATGGAGCAATTGGCTGTAACAGATACTGTCCAGAACGTAAAAGATTTTTGCTGGAACACAATTTAGGGTTTGAAGGTCCATATATGAACACCTCCCACCTTATGAATTACCTGAGGGTGAAGAAAAGACCATTGATGAATATCAATTGGCATCAAGAAAATCTGAAAAACTGTTTGATGTCCAACCAAGTATGATTGTGAATAGACATACGTTTTTTTGGCGGGAGCAATGTCAAAATGCATCAATCGACAGAGTGTGAGTTCGAGAATTTCACTTTCCAACTTATTCTAGACCCTTTAGCTGTACCCTGTCAGGACAAAAAAGTCCAGGGAAAATACTGACTTTAAAAATCCCAACTCTAATCAAAAGATTAAATATTGTGAAAAGTATGGAGATTTCTCATAAATCTTGTAAAGAGTTGGTGCAAAAAGAGCAGTGTGGTATGGGAGTAGCAAGAGAAAGTTCCAACAGTAATCTGAAAGAACAAACCAAAAGATGTATAAGAAAGAAGGAGGGAAAGGAAGGTGTGGTTAACCTAGGACTGGTTCTAATGATCGCCCTTGTCCTGCCAAGAATGAAAAATCCAGCACTTGTGGTAAGCTTGGACACATTGCTGAACTCTGCCAAGCTGTTAAGAATAAGGAAAAAGTCAATGCAGTCCACGTCAAAGAGTATAGTGAATCAGAATCATCTTTATTCAGCTGTCAACAGCCATAAAAGTAATATAAGACATGTGCAAAATAGCAATACAGGGCCTCATTTATGAAAAGTGTTGCATCCCTGTGGTAAAACAGTGATGCAACACTTTTCAGTTCACCCTCCTTGTGACACCATGGATGCGCCGTATTTACTGTATGGCGCTCCATGTCGCAAGGATTGACCGATATGCCAGGAATCCTGTAGGTGCAAAAATGGCGCATTGCTGCAGCATGTTAGGAAACAGATGCAACTCCAGCAATGTAGCATTTCACCTGGGCATAGATTTCACTGCAACACTTCTACGAGCCTTTTCTGGGCCGGAACGCCCACCCTGCATACATTATACCTGTTGCAGGTATAATGTAGCGCAGGGGGTTATATAGTGGCGCATCCCCCTTGATGTTTCATTTTGTAAATATGGCACAGTGTGGCACATTTTTGACCCCAATGCAGAATCACAAAAAGTTACGCAACAGCAGCATAAGGGCCTCATAAATAAGACCCAAAATGGTCTATAAAATATATAAAATCATGCATAATACATCGATCTGCTGGTAGAACAAATCAATTAGTCTAAAAGCATCAATCTCCTATATCGGACTGCCTCTTGAAGAAAATGGGTCTCATAACAGCATGTTTCATTGTCTGACATGGCTAATAAACAGTGATAGGCTTGTAGCCAAAATCTGAAATTCCTAGACCTCAAACACCGTACAAGCATTTTTTGGGTGTATATAGTATAATATTCACCAAAAAAGGAAAAGTGTAACATTGTTTGTTATGCAGTTTGCCACATGGACATACTCTAGTGTTAAGTGTGGGTTGATATCCAACCTGGAAACATAGTGAATATTTCACAATGCCAGCTGGTATGTGAAACAATATAGATCTGTCCCAATTTTTACTGGTATTCCGTAGATAATCAATGGAGACGCTCCCAGGATTAAGATGTAAATAAAACTTGAAACTTGGTTTCTGATTCTCAACCGTCAATCTTTCTTTTTTAGCTCATTCTAACAATAAGACTTCACTTGCTTTCTGCCAACGCTCAAACGCAGCATTCTCTTCAAGAAAATATCCGCTAGGCCGATCGATTTCAAGGCTTTTTTAACATAGTTATCTATGGGATGCAAAGACTCCTGTCACAAGCAAGCAATCTAAGATTATCTCCCTTGTTAGTTCTACTTTATCAGAACTACAAATCGACAGCCACAAATGAGCCGGCCGAGTACATATAAAGTCACTCACAATTCTAGACCTAATTCTTTGTGACAGATAAAGTTGGTTGTAGAGACAAGAGCCATCAGTATTTTTCGACAAAAATTAGTCTCTTCTCTTTGAAGGGTTATCAGGTTGCCCACACCCCATATTCCTGCCCCATAAGAAGCTATTGGCAAACACTGGGCAGAATATATTTGTAGAAAGGGTGTAAGGGACCTCTCTACCATAGGTGATGGGAGACCAAGCAAATATCCAGCAGCTCTGGAGAACTTAATGCTGTTGTGTGCGCAATGCGCTGACCATGACCCAGATGAACTAAAAGTGAGCCCTATATAAGAAAAAGTACTAGTGCTTAATAAAACGTTATTGCCCACAACAACAGAGAATGGTCATATGCGCGTAGAGCCACAGGACATTATAAAAGACTTGTGTTAAAATTAATTGGTAAGTCAAGATTAGCCATAAAATTACCAATAGAATGCACTAAAAGATGCAGGGCTTTTGGGCAATTAACACTGCATCATCTGGTATAACAATGCGGGAAAGCGGGCACCTTTCACCATGGGCACATCTGGTGTGCACTTGCTGAGCTCTTTGCTAAGATCGTTAATATATAGAAAAATAAAGGAAGTGGAGCTAAAACGCACCACTGGTGCACCCCCCAACTGATGCAGATTCATCAGTGGCTTCACCTTTGTTCCCAAACCTCACTCACGCCTTGGTACCCATGTACAGGGAAGCCAACAAATGTACTAGGGAGGGATCCATTTGTAAGTCGATGAGTAAATGCCACAACTTAGCCTGATCAACACATTCAAAGGCCATTGACAAACCCATAATATCCAAGTGTAATGTGGACTGTTTGACCACTGTGTATTTTCCTATGATCAGACTTAAGTTAAGACATTGATCGACGGCCCCTGTACCGCTTCGAAAGCTGTATTGACACTTGTTAAGCACATTATTATCATTGATCCATTCTATTATTCTCTTGTACAAAACTCTACCCAGAATTTTTGCTGGGAAATCTATCACGGAGCTAGGGCAGTAACACTTAGGTACCCTTTTTGAAGATCTGGACAATGACTGATGAGGCCCAAGAAGGAGGGATCTAAGAGGGGCTCATGCTGTTGTAAACATTGGTCAATAACGGCGCCCAAAGATTTATGTTACACACGATAACTATAATCTATTGAGATGCCATCAGGACCAGGCACTCTCCCTCATGAGCTCTCCTGGTTGGCAATCTTATCTCCCTGTAGAACAATAGATGGAAATGAGGGAGCTCCCCAGACCATGGATCTAAGCAAGTTGCATTATCATCGAAATAGAATTTTGCAAAGTGTGCTACCCAAACCTCCCCATTTATATGGCAGCTGACTGAAGATCCACCTTGAACAATTGAAGGCATTTGTGAAACGGCCTTCCAGAATGACTTACTGTCCTTAGTGCAAGCGGTCTCAATTAATAAAGACCACTGCTGGGAGATAACCTCATTCCTTCTCTTGTTTATAGATGATTTCAAAAGCTCGTGCTGGATGGCTGCTAAAGAGTGGTCACAAAGTTGTACACTTAAAGCCCTACAGAGAGATCGGTTAGCCCTGAATCATTCATGATCGAACCATTGATGGCACCTTGATTCAGGTTTGTAGGATTTAGAAAGAGAAGATCTAATCCTCTCACATAGGGCAACAAAAGAGGTAACAATTATACCACTTACATTATTGTCCTGTAGACAATCCATGACTGTCTGCAGATTTCCAGCGTCCAACTTTTTGAAAAATTTGGACGGATTGGGCAGTTTTCAACATAGTCTTAAATTTTCGGTAGTTACTGTTAGATTGTCAAAAACAGCCACTTGTTCATGGACTCCCCTGGAAGGTGCCTTCAAAATCATTTGAATCGGGTTGTGATCCCCATAATCAGTCATGACAATTGTACCATGCAACAACATTTCCTGCAAATTATGGGAAATAAAAATATTATCGATTATTGAAGAACTTTTCCTTCCTCTGAAAGTAGCTAAGCCCTGCATGTCATTACCACTATCTTACAAAACATTAGACAGATCGGCAGAGGCAACATAAGCCAGCAATTCTTTACTACGCTTGTCGTCATTGTTTTAAATTTTTTTTTCTTTATTGTCATTAATAAGAACAAAAAAATGTCGAGCCATACATCATCATGATTAATACAGTTGTTGGTTAACATCACATACCTCGCGCTATCCATTTACATTCCAAGGTATAAATTAAATTATATTTAGATCAGATATCTTACAATACCATTCGCATATCGCCACCTTCCTCCCCCCAATGGGTAGCACAGCATCAACATTTAGTCACTCAAGTCCGGTTCTGAGTCTTCAGGTGGTGGGGCACATATGTTTCCCCGAAAGGTATTCCAGTTGCCCCAGACGCGTGTCCATTTTCGTGGGCATCCTCTATTAATAAAAACTGCCTTTTCTGCCACCATGGTGCTATCGAGGTCTTGGCACCATTGCTGATGAGTGGGGGCCATTGGTGCCCCCCAGTGTTGTGCAATGTTCCGCTTGGCCAACGCGACGGTCAGTGTCACCCATTCCTGCTCTGCGCGGCCGAGATCTGTTGGCTCCCACACATTAAGTATACATCTACGTGGCTCAGGGGGGACATCAACTCCGCAGACTTGGGTCACCATGGCCAACACCGCCCTCCAATAGTGTTGAATGCTGGGAAAGTCCCAGATGGTGTGATAGAATGTGCCTATAGATCCACAGCCCCTAAGGCAAAGTGGTGTATCTGCCTTCCCTATTTTGTGAAGTGTCGATCTCGTGAAGTATGTTCTGTGCAGTATTTTCAGCTGCACGAGTTTCAGTCTGGAGGGGGTCGCAACCTCTCGCGGGGACGCAAGCGCCTCCTGCCAATCTTGCTCGTCCATCTCACCTATCTCTGCCTGCCATCTCTCCCTAAGGATCTGTGTAGAGTCTTTCTGGTTGTTAATCAGTTTTCGATATGTGAATGAGATCGCTTTTTTGGTTAGAGAGTCAGTTAGCAAACGGTCCTCCAGAGGTGAGGACGGGGGCAGATCGCTTCCCGGAGGTATGGCCCTTGTAAGGGTGTGTTTTATTTGCAAGTACCTATATTGCTCTGTCTCTGCCATTTGGTACGTTGATTGGAGTTGCTCAAACGTGACCACCTCCCCCTTTTTCCACAGGTTGTCCACCCTGGAAATGCCTATCAGATCCCACTGTTTAAAAGCCTTGCTCTTACGTAGCTTACCAAACCGGCGAGAGTCCCACAGTGGTGTGTGTTGAGTTATCACCCCCTCCATCCCAGTGCTCGCTGTGCCCTAAACCAAACCTGCACCGTATGGGCCGTAGGGCCGATCAATTTGCTTATTTTGGATTTACCATATAGGGCGCCCATTATTCCATCCGAGCCCATCATGTGTCTATCCATACGTAAAGCTGGTTCATCCTGGGGGGCGTGCAGCCATTGATTGATCACTATAAGTTGGGAGGCCCAGTAATATAGATTGATGTTTGGCAGCGCAATGCCACCATCGTACCAGTTCCGCATTAGCTTACGCACAGCTATATGATGAGGTTTCCCCCCCCATAGCAGGTGACCCACCTCCGCCGCGATGGCTTTGAAATACGAGTCGGGTATTGGCATGGGCGTATTCTGAATTGCGTAAAGAAACCGGGGGTGGGCCATCATTTTAAACAACGCAGCCCACCCCAACATTGTCAGTGGAAGGGAATGCCAATTCCTAACGTTACTCTTTAGCCTCTGCAGCGGCGGAAGCAAGTTACGCTCTGTAAAGTGTGTGTGGTTTGGCGTGATGTGGATGCCAAGATATCTGAAACCATCAGATGCTATCTGTATCTCAGCCCCTCTGGGCAGGTGTGGGGGAGGGCCATTGAGTGTATCAAGTACAGATTTGTTCCAGTTAATGGAATAACCAGAGACTCTGCCGTATGAGGCGCAAATGTCTAACAGGCAATTGAGGGAGCGTTCTGGTTGTGTCAAATATAGTAAAATGTCATCTGCATAGAGGGAGATACGGTCCTCCCAGTCCTCTGTCCATTTCAATCCTTTTACCACCGGGTCTGTCCGGATCCACGGCGCGAGCAGCTCCAGCACTAACAACAATGGGGAGAGGGGCCAGCCCTGTCTGGTCCCTCGCCCCAGCAGAAAGTCTTCCGACAGTCGCCCATTGACTGCTACCTGCGCCAGTGGCTGAGAATACAGCAGCCTTATCCATTCACAGATTTTGGGTCCAAACCCCAAGCACTGCAGTACCGCAAAAAGAAATTGCCACTCTACCTGATCAAAGGCCATACTGGCATCTAGTGAGAGGATGACCGCCTCTTCTTGTATACCGGGCGCACTAGCTAGTATACCGTGTAGGCGTCTGAGGTTCAGCGCTGTGTTTCTGCCCGGCATAAATCCGAATTGGTCCGGATGTATGAGCGTCATTAAATGGGGTTGCAGTCTAGTCCCAAACGCTTTTGCCAGTATTTTCGCTTCGGAATTGAGAAGTGAGATCGGCCGGTAGGAGGAACACTCCTGAGGGGGTTTTCCGGGTTTGTGTATCGCTATGAGGGTAGCCACCCTCTGATCTCTCGGGAGCATCCCCTCCCCCAAACTGGCCTGGTTCATTCTTAATAAGTGTGGTATCAGTGTGTCTGTTTCTCTTCTGTACCATTCCACTGGGATCCCATTGGGTCCCAGCGCCTTCCCTGTTTGAAGGCCCTTGATGGCCGCAGCTATTTCCTCAGTGGTGAGGTCCACTTCTAGTAGTTGTGCGTCCTGCGGGGTTAATCGTGGGAACTGAATGTCATGGAGGAATTCTAGATTCTCCTCGACTGTCGCCGTTGCCATAGGAGTGCATACTGTTTCGAAATGATGTGCAAATGCCATTGCAATAGCATTTGGGTCTGTTATTGTCTCTCCGTTAGATAACCGAAGGTGTGCCACCCAACGACTGGCCCTCTCCTTTTTGTCTAGCCACGCCAGTAACTTGCCAGCCTTGTCCCCCACTTCGTATATCGTATGGCGTGTTTTTGTGATCCGAGTCTTGGCTACCTCCCATATGTGGTCCCTGTATGCCTGTCGAGCTAAGTGTAGAGCATGGGTGTTGATGTCATTGGGATCTGCTGCATGGTCACTCTCCGCACAGTCTACCGCTCGTTCCAATTCTAATACTTGTTTTGCGAGTGCTTGTTTATGTGCAGTGATCGTTGAGATGGCCTGTCCACGTATAACTACCTTATATGCCTCCCAGAGGATAATTGGAGACTCAACTGTATGCATGTTATCCTGAAAGTAGTGCTTCGTGGTCTTGTGCATGGCTTTTCTAATCTGTGGAACTTTGAGGTATCCTGGGTAGATGGGAAAAATACGTCTTCGACCGATGAGCTGTGAGGAGTATGTTAATAGTAGGGGTGAATGATCAGAGATGCCTCTCAGGAGATGTTTAACCTCTTGTATGTTGTCTAACCCTGTTTGGGCGGTTAGAAAATAGTCTATCCGGGAAAGACTATTGTGCGCGCCCGAGTGGTGTGTATATTGATGCTCTGAAGGATGACGCACGTGCCAGACATCCACCAGGCCAAGTGCGTCGGTGAAATCTTGTAGGGGCGCCGTTCCTTGACCCCTGGGGGGACATCTATCGCGTGCGGCGTCCATTATGGTGTTAAAATCACCTCCCACTATGAGCTCCCCGGGGGACAGGTCTAGCAGGAACTTACCAAGGGCCTTGAACGCTATCGTGTGTAACGCTGGAGGAATGTACACCGAGACAAAGTTAAAAACCCGGCCATCCCAATCGCCCTTGATCATCAGTCCAGGTTGCGGTCAGGATCAGAGGGCAGTTCTTACGGAGCAGGATCCCGACCCCCATGGAACCTGATGTGAATTCAGAGTGGGTCACCATTTTAAAGCCCCAGCTGTCCAATGCCTTGACTGCCGTACCAACCAAGTGCGTTTCTTGTATCAGGGTGACCGACGGGGCGTGTCTTTTGAGATATTGCAACACCAGGCCTCTCTTTATCTTATTACCAAGGCTGTTGACATTCCAGGAGACTACTGTTAGGGGCGACCCTGGTGTATTCGTGTTGTTCGCCTGTGAACTAAGAGTAGTGTCTGTCATAACCTTATGGGTTTGGGGACGAGGACATGAAGGCGAGTCCTGGGAAGCGCTGTATCTGGCGTGTGTTGTGACTGTTATCTGAATAATTTCACTAGATGTGTATATGCTCGTATGTGTAATGCAAAATAAACAACTAAAAACATGAAACAAACTTCACTTGGTGAAAAAAGAACAAACCCCCTCTCCTTCCTCCTCCCTGCTTCCCTGCCAGACGGATTCCCAACTACCTGCCTCCCCAACAGTGCAGAGTGCTTCGATCCCATTAAACAGTACTTGCGTGTGGGGGAGGAAGTCCGAGAAGCGCCTTGGTGTCCCCTTGCTCAAAGACGAGTAACAGGCGGTTAGTCTTATCATGTGTGAGCATCACTAAAGTTCCAGTGCGTCGTGCCATTTACATTCCGGTTGTGCCGCACGGATCTCGGCAACGCTGGTCAATCTCCACAGTCACTTTATCTCTCTTATTTCGGTTCTCTCTTTGTTTATTGTTTGTCTTGTACTTGTTACTGATTACGGGCCGGTCCACGCAACGGGATGTTACTCAACAGTTTAAGGGCAAGGGACATCGCAGCCCAGCCTACGGTGCGGGGAGGCCTCCTTGTTGTTCTCGACAGTATGATCCCCCGCTTCGTTCCCCTCTGGGAGTCGTTGCGTTTGTCTTCCTACCCATCGGGGTCCTCCTGCTTGTCGCCAGCCCTCCGTCCAATCCCATGCCTCCTCCGGTGTGTCGAAGAACCACGTTTTCCCTTCCGCCACTACTCTCAGCCTGGCAGAGAATAGCATGGAGCATGATAACTCTCTGCTTCTGAGTTCTTTTTTGACCTCCATGAAGCTTCGTCTTCGCTTTGTGACCACCGCGGTGTAATCAGGAAAAAATGCAGTCTTTAGTATGATGCCCCGATCTTGAAAATTGAAAATACGGGCTAGGATAGGTCTGGGGGGTGCCCCTGGTTTAGGCTTGCCTCCCGGGACCCGATGCGCTCTTTCCACTGAAAAAAAGGTGGAAAGCCCCCTGGGCTGAAGCCGGGTTTTGATTAGGTCTTCGACGTAGAGATCCATGTCTTGACTTCCTTAGTTCTCCGGGACTCCCATAATTCTCACATTGTTGCGTCTAGTGCGCCCTTCCTGGTCATCCAGTTTGACCGCTATGACCTTGTTGTCTGCTTCTAATTGACGGACCTTCCGTTGCAACTCGCCTGTGTCTGTCGCGAGGGCGGTCGCCATCTTCTCCACCTCAGTGACTCTAGTGGCCATTTTCTGAAAGCCGGCTCTCAGAAATGAGATATCTGAGGAGATCGATCCTACTGTGGTTTGCACGTTAGTAAGGGCAGACATTATATCTTCAAGCGTGACTTTGGGCGACCCTTCAGATGTGTGGCCCGATTCCGTTGGGGCCCGTCGTTCATGCAATGCTGAAGAGTCCTTGAAATACGCATATTTCTCCAGCTTGAGCTGAGAAGTCGTGCAAGGCCCTCTGCACCGCATCTCTGGCTGGTCTCCAAGGTCTTTATGTGCCTATATCCCACCACAGGACAGTAGTTGCCGCCGCCTGCCGTGCGCTGACTAGACACCCGCGGCCTGTCGATTTTCCCGTAAGACGGGGGTTGGGCAGGTAAATAGCCACCGCAGCCAACACAGGCAGGTCTCCTCCGTGCGTATCCAGGCAGAGTGGGCCCGTTCCAGGGTGATATTAGGACCGGCGTCGCTTACACCCGCCTCCGGACGTTCAGTGTCCTTTGAAATCGATTCCTCCCAGGCTGAGGGTCTCCACTTCGTGCCGCGTGTCACTCCGTTCGGCCACTACTCCGGGGCTCGGTCATATTGGATATATTGTAGAATATGCCAGATGAGCCCTCTCGTCACCTCCCACCGGCTGGCTCTCATGCCCACCGGGCCCTCACTGCGCCACTCACTCCCTGCACGTCCAGCGGGTTATCCAGCCCAGGTGGGCACCCACACTTCTAGCGCTCTCAAAGGCCCCAGTCGACGCCGCCACGTCTATCTGGCCGCACTCCTTCCTGGCCCCCGCACTGAGGCCTAGACTTCTAGCATGGACGGAGGCCACCGCGAACCCATCCTCTCCAGCGCCTCAATCAGCGTGGTCACAGAGCGCATAACGCGGAAATCAAGGAAGTTCCCTGCACTCTGCCAATCAGTGATATCTTTCAGGGTGTATTTCTGTAAGCGCATATCATCTGTGTGGGCCCCCAGCTTGCCACCATCCCGTTATTTCAGCCGCACCGGCCAGTACTTTGCCTCTCACCTCACCCCTAGGATTGAGGGACCGTGTCACTGCCTGTGGTCATTTCTTCTGTGGCTTCCCCAAGAGGGCAGGGTCGCGGAGGCCGAATCAGTGCCGTAGTGTCTGGGGCACCCGAGCGTTTGTTGATGCTGCAAGTCCTGCGCGCTCCCCCCGGGCCCTGCATAAATCGAGGCCGCGGCGTCTCCCTGGTTGATAGGCCGCTACACGCAAGCGGCTCCGGTTCCTCGTGCGATGCGACTGCCGAGCCGCAGACAGGATCGGAAGATGCCCCGTGCCTTTCGCTGCTCATAGATGTCTTTGAGGGCGGATTTCTTGCAGGATATGGTGCCGGATTATACGGGGAACGTGCGCTGATCCCGGAGCTCCTCTACGCCGCAGCCATTTCTCTCGGCTGCCAGCCACGCCCCCCCCTTGTCGGCATTGTTAATTGGAACTGGTCCCCCCCGACCCCCGCATTGTAATCTGGCATTAAAATCCCCTCCTAAACAGAAGAACAACTGCTGACCCTGCTGGTATCTGTCATCCATGAGGGAGAAAATGAATGTAAACAAGCCAGGAAATGTTTGATTGGGCCCATTCACAAAATCATTATTATGAAAATTTACAAAAAATAGAGTTAGAGCCCCCCCTATAAACAACAGGTTGAAAGTCAGAGTCGGGGGGACTCACTAACTCTACACGACCACCACTCAGAAATAGATAAACCCCCTGAAGCCCTCCAGAACGGGAGGATCTATCAAGGAGACTACAACACCTGCAGCCTTCACAATTTATCAAATTAGTTTCCCACGACTTCTGTAATAAGCCAATATCATACAATCTTGCAAACCTTTGCAAATCCGGCAAGAACAATTTAGTACAGAGACCTGCAATATTCCAACTTAGTATTTTTAACCCACAATTCTTGACACTCAAAACGGAAGCCGCGGGAGTTGAGGCGCAACATTCAATCACTTGACTAAGGGGGCTAAGCGAAACATTATCTAGATATTGTATTTCATTGGCTATGTCAGTGCCATCAGAATTATCAACAGAACCTGTTGTTTTTACCCCCAAAGTCTGAGGGGTACTAATTATAATGCAAACACAAGGAGACGATGGTGGAGCGCTGAACCTTTTCAGACACTTATCCCGAGTCACAGATCTGGGTTGAATCCATCATCATTCTTTAGCTCACTTCTCCAACCCAGTTCAGACCCAGCCATATGCAAATCAGTCATGACCCTGTTTCTCATGGGAACAGTCCAGCCTGAACTGCCAAGCCAGGTCTTCCTTGGACTGGAAACAAGCAACCTGGGACCGGTTTCAGGGTAGCACCCCTTATCAGCCAGGCTAGCTTGAAACCAGCGGCAAAGTGATCAAGGGACCCACGTTGGGCATACCCTGCCAACTTAGGGTGAACAAAGCAAACTCAAGCAGATGATGGACGGACTGCTGAAACTTTTCAGACATTCACTCCTAGTTACAGATCTGGGTTGAATCCATTATCTTTCTTTAGCTCACTTCGCCACCCCAGTTCAGACCCAGCCATGGGAACCCAGGCGTGGGTCCCTTGCTCACTTTTCCACTGGATTCAAGCTAGCCTGGCTAGTCCAAGGGTGCCTGCTTATTTTTGTGTAGGAAGGGAAACCTTCGTGCACAAAAACAATCACAAGAGGCTTTTTCCTCTTTCTATGTGTGCTGCAGAATGCAACACACATAGATAAAGGAAAAACAAGGGGAAACAAAAGTATTTCTTCTTGTGGTGCTTTCCTAACACTTCCCCTCTGGAGGCATGCGTTTTTGGCACTGCCTCAGATTTGCGATTCCTGGTAAATCTGGGGAAGTGCCAAAATGCCAGGGATGTTGCTGGGATCGCCCCCAGGAACACCCATTGCATGCCCCTTTAACACAGAAAACTGCGTTAAAGGGAGCAATATTTACAAGGCAGCATTAAGCCAAAAAAAATGCCTTAGTGCTGCCTGGTAAATATGGAGCAGGCTCCTGAGCCACTGGAGCGTCACAAAATGTGATGTACCGGCGATGCAAGGACTTATAAATAAGCCCCTGAGGATCTTATTTATGAGGCCCTTACACGATCATTGCATCACTTTTTGTGACGTTGTGGCAGCGTAGAAAATGCACCACACTACACTATATTTACAATGTGACGCATCTTGGCAGATGCATCACTTTGTAAACCTCTGCGCTACATTATACCTGCAACAAGTATAATGTATAGAGGGTGGGCGTTCCAGTGCAGTAAAGGCTCATAGAAGTATTGCGGTGAAATCTATGAGATTTCACTGCAACACTTCTACTAACTCACTGCGTCAAATCCTTACGCCTGCTTGAAGAAGGCGCAAGGGTTGACGCGCACCTTTTCACATGTGGCTTGCCCCATGTGAAATGATACATTGCTGTAGTTGCATCTGTTTCCAGACACACTCCAGTAATGCGCCATTTTTGTGCCGACAGATCCGTCAAGATTCCTGACATATCTGTCAATCCTCGTGACATGGATAACTGTACAGTAAATACAGCGCATCCATGGTGTTGCAAGGAGGGCGCACTGAAAAGTTTTACATCGCTGTTTTACCGCAGTGATGCAACACTTTTCATGAATGAGGCCCTAAGATTTTTCTTATGGTGTGTTAGAGAAATATGCTTTTGCACTTTCACAACTGCTTACTTCTTAACTGTGTGGCAGTTGTCACATCTGTATATGTTGGGGTAAGCACACGCTATAGGATTTCCTGACAGTGTTTGTATACATTTCTAACTAGGTGCAGCACCTAATGAGTAGATCATGTAAAGTGTGCAGTGTGGTCACTAAAGGGATCTTCAAACGTGATTGTGCACTGTAAGTGGCACCCTTGCTGTGAGGGGTCACACAGGCTTAAACAGTTATTATCCTACTGTTAAACCGTGTATGTACACAATGATGAATGTTTTGTATGGATTAATAAGTCAAACAATTGTGACTAATCTAGGATGTGTTTGGTGCCACACTGATGGCAGCCACTTACACACGCTCCCTAGCACCATTTCATTTTGTGTCACATCACTGTTGTTTTCTGGATAGTATGCATGGAAATATCCCCCATCTGGGCAGAAATGACATTCAGTCTTACCATTGACTGATTGCTAACTGTAGCACTTCATGCATGGGACCTTGGGAAAACGTGCTAGTTTAGATGCGCATTGGAATCACATAAACTATTTTGCATGGACTGTGCAGATTTATCCCTGGTACTATTAAACATAACTCCCTTTAAATAGTAGGTAGTGTCTTCAGGGTCAGCACATCCTCCGTGGTCTACTTATTCCATTCATGACCAGAAATACAACATACCGGTTCCGGTAAGTGGTTTTATTGACAAGTGATCCAAGGAGCAAGTGGCAGTACTTGGGGCAACAACCCCAGCATAGTTTGTGAGCCATTTGATGTCCAGACATAGTCCATGGGGGATACATGTCATAGGAAAAGTGGTGTAGGGTAGGGTTCCAGTGAGGAGAAGGACCAAAATGTCATTAGGGCTAATAGGCCACATAGACATTCCACAAATGGGTGAGGTCAACAGACGGGAAAGCAAAGGGAGGACAGTACCAGCTGAGGAGTACACTGGCAGGTAACTTGGGAAACTGGCCATGTGGCACAGAGAAATGCTACCAGACAGTTTTTCGGGTGGAAAGCGGGAAAGTCCACATCTTCATCCTCTGATGTGTGTGGTGCCTTCAATGAGGGGGATATTGTTGGTGCTAGTGGCGATGGAGGCACACACATATCAGAGGCTGAACATATGGATCCTCTGTCTCCAGTAGCATTTCTCTGCACCAACAAGTAAGGCAGCACAACACTAAGACGGGCCTGCTGGTTTCCTAGCCCAGAAACAATGTTGTGGTGTAAGGTAGCCAATGCTGCTATGTAGGAATCCTGCTTCCATTCCATGGACGCCAGGATGTTGTGGAATGCCACCTGCTGACTGGCGACTTCACTGGTGCCACTGTGGTTGGGCAGTTGTTCGTGCCTCTACCTCATGACACCAGCAATGTCAGCCAGGGACTGTTCCAAGCCATGGAGCAGAGGGCATGTGCCTCTTATGGCCTCCAAGGTGTCCTTACTGGGACTGAGGAACCTACTGACTCCCTCTAGGGTGATCACTATGGTCTCAATCCCCGTCCTCATGCATCTACCAGCTCCTGCTGGACTCCTACCTCACAATGTTGGAATTCAAATTGTGGGTACTCAGAGTCCAGGGCTGTGGGTGGGCTGGCTGGTGGTGTTTGTTGGGTGATAGGCAGGTGTTCTGGAGACGGTTCGACGCTGTCGGCCCTTTGTGCTGCCCTTCATGATGTCCGAATGGAGTACACCATGAAGGTGTACTCCAGGGTTGGCAGACTATCATTGTCAGCAGGATCCTCATCTAGGACAGGTAATGGGTTAGGAGTTTTTGGCATATCCTCTGTAATAAAATATTGAATATATGTTAGATGGAAAAGTGAGTAATCTGGTTGCCTTTCAGACTTCCTACTAGTTCCCTGCCAGGCAAACATTAATGCTTATGACATCTGGTCCTCATAGTTTTAGAGGTCAATTGCAGAGTAGCTGCCTTTCAGATGGCATCATCTCTGCATTGTTCCCACAACCACTGAGTGGCAGGGCTGACCTGTCATGTCATGACACCTATTGCAACACAGTTACACAGCTCGCTGGAACAACCATTCCTGCACATGTGATATCAGGTTCAGTCTACCTCTGCCTTGGTGATTAGTTTACTTTTTCATGATGTTTGTACTGATAGTGTTTTGATGTATTGACACCCCTACTTTGCACATTGCACCTAGTCTCCAGGGTGCCTGTGTTCCCTGTGACCAGTACTCAGGCCACAGCTCCTGTGAAGGTGATGTGGGTTTGGTCATGAATTACTTACGATCCTGCAGTCTGCCTTTGACACAGTACACCACGGCACTCTGCCTTGTAGTGCTGTCTTGCATCCGCATTGTACATTGATTTGGTCAAGGATTGAGTTTTTCACACATATCCTGCACACCTTTACACAGCTCCCAACCTTGATACATTACAGGAATGTGTGAGGGCATGTACTTACCATGGGTTTTCTATTTGTGTATAGTCATGTGATTAACCCTGGGTGTAGTTCGCGTAGCAGCACTACGCGTAGCTACGTGAAGTGCACTTCGCACTACACGAGCTACACGAACTGCGTAGTGCACTGTGCAAAATGCTGTTCGCACTGATTGCACAGTGCCGGATGCTTGTCTGCACTGTGCAATCAGTGCAAACCGCATCTTGCACAGTGCAAGCGGTCGTTTTCTGCCGCTCGAGTAGATTTCAACTCGAGCGGCAGCTTGCTCAACGAGGACTGGTAGTTTCTCATCACTCGTGGTTGCGAGCATACGCGACCACTCGCAATGAGAAACCTGACCTCCCCACGTTGAGAATCTCACCAGGAGGTTTATTTTCCACGCTCGCGATCGGCAACTTGATGTTGCTGATCGCGAACGAGGAAAAAGTCTCGCCGGGATGTCATTATGCTTGCTCGCGGTTGCCAACTTGATGTTGAGGACAGCGGGCAAGCAAAAAATGACCGCTATGCTACGCGTGTTTGTACTGTGCTGCGTGCAATTAGCGTAGTGCGTAGTAGCGCAAACTTCGCAAACTACGCAGGCGTAGCATAGTACTTCGCCCAGGGTTACATGTGATTTCATTGCACACACAGTTAAACTAGGTAGATTGCTGGCACTGACGCTCACCCCATTTCATCATTGCCAGAGGTGGTTATCTGCAGAGTATCACACATCGTTTGACTCAGGCCCCATCAGTTGCACGTTTACATGCTTCCTCTGGCAATATTCATTTTGGGCCAGGGACTCAACTTACTGCCACACACTGATGGAACCCAGATCATACAATGACCCTCATGAGCCTACAACACCAACAATATGCATGACCATATCCAATGGACTGACATGGCTGGCTGTTTTTGAAGGCTGTGGGTCAAGCTGTACCCCACATGGTAGATGGTAGTAGTGCTGAAATTGGTGACATGTACCTACCCAGGATTGCCACACAACTGGCCCATCCACCTTAGCCTCCAACCATCCCTGACTCCTGCCCTTTGTGGTGGTAAACTAGTTTATCCTATACCTTGACAGATCCCTATTTCACATCTTATGACTTTCAACATCTGTGCATGGTGAGCCCACTTGCCTTCAGACTCCCTCCTGCCACGTGCTACATTTTCACTCAGGGCCACATCGCATGTAGGGTGTAGTACCCCAAAGGGATCTTCTAAGTCATCCCTTCCCAGCTGCGGCACAAGTGTGACACTGTCAGACACAGCAGTGCACATGTCTTGGTCAGGCTACCTTGCAGTACATATATCCCCTTACATCCCTTGCTATGCAATGTCTTCCCATTCAGATACAGTGACCTCAGCGTGAAATATGACACGCATTGTCACAGTCAGGTTGGGCAGAGTTCATGTGTCAAGGCATGATCTGTTGTTCCAATCCATGTTTTTGGCTTTGTACTGTGGGACTTGTAGTTCTGGTGACTCATGCTATACTTTCCCTGGCTAGTGCCAGAATACAAAGGTTAAGCTTTACCGGTGCTGCACTTCACACATGAAAGGGAGAACCGTGAACAAGTCGGGCTGAGCTCTGCGACACGTAATTGGGCAGTGTGATTTACATTTATGTGATGGTTAATGGTACATGACCCAGATTCCAGCCCTTTTCCCTGCACACAGCTCAGTGGAGCGTGGGGATATAGCTAGCCACACTGCACAACATGACATTTTGTCCACATAATCCCTTGTTTCGACTTACCCTGTAGATCTTGTTGTTCCTCATAGCCATCACTGTCCTGTCCCGGAACTTCTGCCACCAGCTCCTCTAGGATGACTGCTGTCACCCCGCTTCTCAAAGGCATCCAGCGCCTCCAGAGGCACCGGGCTTCCTCTTCCGATCTGCATGGCTGCCTTCAAGTTGTTGGCCAGTTTCTCCTTCGTCCTCCTATCTGTTAATCATTCTCATGCCCCTCACCTGACCCTCCTCTCGGGTTTGCGGTTTCTCCTGACAAGCCCATTCCATTTCTTAAGCGTCCATATGTGTGTGCATGGACCCAAGTTATACACGGTGGCCTCATGGTACAAAGTAGTCTGCATCGTAACAGGTTGAGCAGGGTTAATGTGTTCATGCATGACAGCTTGGGACATATGTACAAGCCCATATCACCACCACAATGTCACATTGTTCGACGTTGTGGTGGCGATAGGGGCTTTGCCTTATTTACAAGGCAACGTTAAGCCACTTAACATGGCTTAACGCTGCCTTGTCAATAAGGCCCCCTTTCACGCCATGCTTAGCATGAAAGGAGTGGGCGGTGGGCAATCCACCGCAACACCCATTGATTTTGACGCTGCCCCCTATTTACAAGGGCAGCGTAAATAGGAGGCAGCGCCAAAATTAAGACTAGAGAAAACCTGGTGTAAACTTGGCGACACGAGGACAAGTGCAATATTTCTCCTCGTTTTTGCTTTTTCCATGTGTGCTGCCTTGTGCAGCACACATGGAAAAAGCTAAATGCCTTGGATTGTTTATGTACAGGAAGGTCCCCTTCCTCTACATAAACAATCTTTAGAAAAAATTTAATTTTGTAACTTCCATGTGTGCTGCATTAAGCAGCACACATAGAAGTGACAAAATGGTATTTCAAGATTGTTTATGTATAGTAAGGGGGACCTTCCTGTACATAAACAATCCTTCCCCTACACGCAGACACCCTTGCACTTTGGTGCAAGGGTGCTTGCATTGGAGCTACACTGCTAAGTGTAGCACCAGCGCAGCGGGAAACGCAAGGCTGCACCAAATCCTTCTAAATATGGTGCAGCCTTGTGTTTCTGAATTGGTGGAGTGAGGCTTTAAGCCATGACGGCTATCACCTCACTCTGCCACTTCCTTGAACATATGCCCCCTTGTTCCATTCCATGCTTTTTGCTTTGTATTCTGGGACTTGTAGTTCTGGTGACTCATGTTATACATTCCACTAGAAGTGCCTGCATACAAAAGTGAATCTGGACTGGTGCTGTACTTCACAGATGGAAGGGAGAAACATGAGGGAGCTGGAATGAGCTGTGTCACATATAACTGGACAGTGTGACTTACACTTATGTGATGGTTAGAGGTACATGAACCAGATTTGTGCCCTTTGCCCTGCACACAGTGCAGTGGAGCACTGGTACATAGCTAGCTGTGCTGCACAACATGACCTTATTGCCCGCATTGCCCTTTGTATCGACTTACCCTGTAGGTCTTGTTCCTCATGTGCTGCACTGTCTCCTGCCATCAACTTTTCTAGGATGACAGCTGCCACCCGTTCCTCCAAGGCATCCAGCTCCTCCTGTGGCAGAGGACTTCCACCTCCAGTCTGCATGTTTGCCTTCAGGTTGTTGGGCAGTTTCTCCTTAGTCCTGAGTTTGAAGTCATACCAATGTTTTTTGCAGCCAGTGACTGTCCTCTTTTGAGGTGGCAGAGAGCTGATGTTGGTGCTCTGTCACTTCAGTGATCAAGATTACATTCTCCTCCTCACTGAAGTTGCACTTCCTCTTCCTCTTCTCCTGGTAGTCTGTCTGAACATTCTGGCTGGTGCTGGGGGTTGTTGGGGTTGTTGTACTGGCTGCTGCTCTGTTCTCCCCATTCCATGGCTGCCTTCTGTGAAGTGTGCCAATGTTTTTATTTTTCCAAAGCATCATTTTTTACATGTCTTTTGACACATGAAGCACTGATGCCGCTTAAATGCCGCTAACCAGCCTTATGGGAGTTTTGCTCCTGATGCCTCAGTTTCCGCGGCGAAAACACGCCCGCTGCAGCATAATTTTTTTTTTTGCTTTGCTTAATCCTTACATCATGGTGCGCCATAGTTTAAATCTGGTGCATCTATGGCATTTTAAACTGATGTAGAGAATCGCAAATCATTTTAATTCATCGCTGACTCAACGTAGCAATGCATCAGTTCTTGTAAATGAGGCCCTAAATTTATAAAACAAGATCAGAGTCCGATTTGGATGCAATTATGTATCATATAAAATAAAAGTTTTCTTCACATTATTTTTTTCAATTGGCCCGTGCTTTTATTTCCACACTATTTTATAAACAGGCAATAAAGAAATACTGTATGATTATTGCTATGTTAGATATGCTTTGAACACTCATACATATAATATTTGGCAAAAAGTCTTTACAACGCTGGCCTAAGCATGCGGGGAAGTTTTAGGAAAGGGGGCTGAGATTTAGGGTTCAGGGCAGGGGTTCAGGGTAGTTAATAGGGCTGGGACACGTAGATTTTAAAGCAGGAGGGCCACATTTAAGGACTCAGGGCAGGGGAGGGCTGGGTTGGGATCTTTACCACACATATACTTTTAGCAAACCTGCCTTTACAAAGAAATTCATTGTAAAGGCATGTGTGGCAAAGACACTGTCGCTGTAAAGACGCATGGTTAAGGCATGCGTGGTTTAGGCATACAAACGTAATATTTAACGGAAGCTTTTGTAACAGCAATATAGCTCTGCACTGTGTAGGATGAAAGGGTGCCATGATTTTAGCTTTCTGAACGTCACCTTGCCATGCTTTCACCAGTATCATGCAACATGGATGTGGAACCACTGTTTTCATGTACCTTCAAGGAAGGAATATTGTCATTCGTCGGCAGATGTCATCTCAACTCTAGGTGACCACGGATGTTGGGGAATGGTCTCTTATCTCCATCTTATTGAAGATTGCAATGGAGGCAGCTGGTCTTAGCTTCATGCCTCTAAAGCAAGCCACCATTTCTGTACACATAAAAACATTGGGGCAGATTTATGAGCCCCTTGCGCCACTTTTGCGTCACTTTTAACATGGGAAAAGTGACGCAAAAGTGGCGCAAGGGGCTCATAAATCTGCCCCATTGTTTTTCATGGCTGCCAGAATCCAGCATGACGTCATAGCGTGACCCTGATTTGTACCTTCGTTGCCGTGTAAATTCGACAAAAATCAATAAGTCCTACAGCGTCAAATAACAAATGTCCTTTCTCTCCAGCTCGGCGGTAGGTACAGTAAAGCTGTTCACAAATTCTGTTATTGAATATTGTAAAATGCTACTCGCTGTTTTGCAAACAACAGAACGCCGGGGGGCTGATCTGCCCGCACATTTCTCTGCTGGCTCCCAGTTTCACAAATTGCAGTACTTGTATTTGCCTTTCTAGTCCATAAACTACAAACTGCCACTATTGCTGGTAGAGTTACAAGATTAATTGCAAAATCGGTACTACGGCTGTCCACTTAGAGGAAAATCAGGGACAGTTAAATACAATCTCCATAGCTGGCCCCAACAACAAAACCTGAGATAAAACATGGCCACAATCAGGGACCAGAGTCAGATTGGGACAAAAAAACAGTCCAACGCAGCAAAATAATTGTGGCCCCCACTATTGAGCCAGATCGCTAAAAAAGTGGCCCACATGTGCAAATCAAGCCAGTTTTGAACTTGTAAAGACATGCTGCATGTGTGCTTTGCAAGCAATGGGAGACTACATGCATTTGTGCTTTCTGTAGGCAATGTTTGTGGTAATATCAGGGGAATCAATAATAAAGACTGGACCACCTGGCCATGAAACAGGCCGACAAACTGTTAAAAAACCAGGTCCATATACTGATCTGTTAGACCAGCTCACCGGGCTGTGTCTGCCTGCCCCATGGACCAGTCCGACCCTATGAGGGACAACAGCATCAAAGACATTGCGAGTGACCAGCGTAAAGTCTCAAGCTCTTCTGGGCTCTTGAATCAGTTCATACAGTCCTGCCAAGGATCACGCATCAGGCGTTAGACTAACGCATTTCAGTGTGATACTCCGCATTACCGCAATGAAATGCATTGACACGCATATGCATAGTCACCGTTTCTGCAGCTGTGACTGTACCAAAGCGCACTGCCTAAAAGTGTGGCAGCGCGCTGTCCGTAGCGTGCACTAACAGGCCTGGGGTGTACCTCGAGGCTCACACTCACTGCTACAATATAGCATAAATCGTTAGTTATACTGGGTGCTGGCGCCGCAAGGAGGACGTCACATCCAGCTGCCAGTGAGCAGTTCAGTTTGTTCTAATGGGCTGGCTATGCGGGCGGCGTCAAATTCAATCCGGCGCTCGCACCATCGCGCTGCCTGCTGCAGCTTGCTATGGCCCCTGTGCTGTCAGCTGCCTGCCCTCCACCGCCGAACTCAATTAATCTTTGAGCCGGGGTGCAGCCACTGCCTGGACAGGTTGTTACTGGACGGCCCCGCTGAGCAGCCCCCTTTAGTCCTGATACATTCCACATCGTCGGTCGGCAGTGCTCATCTCAAGTCGCCTGTGCAGGAGGTGAAGGAGACCAAATACTGCACAGCGGGAGGAGCAGCTGGGTGCCCAGCTGGCTGAGGTACATCAAACACTTCTCTAATGCCATGTCACTGTGCAGGCACACTTACTTCAGGCGCTTGCCAGTCTGGCGCTCAAGGCGGGTTCTGGGCGGGTCTGAGGTGTGTATTCAAGCTGGTGTGCAAATCAGACTTTAACACACGCATTGCGGGACTGCAACGTGTCTCGCGGCTAATTGCTCAGTGACATGGTTCCTGGCTTGGTTGGTGATGATGATCGCGGCATGGCTGTAGCTCCCTGTGAGTTGGGGGACTCACTGTCCATCCTGGACGACACTGAATGCAAGCTGGGGCCCGGCAGTAAACCCGAAATGCCCACAGTGGCTTGCGGCTGAGCCTGCCAGTGCCTGCAGCCTCCTGGCCAGCCTTGGCAGAGTCTGTATCCCTGCCTCCAATGGAGCGGCACCACCACCGCAGTCCGAACTGACTCCAATCTGCGGCCGCCGCCCAAGTATTTTAAAGTTGCCAGCCCGTGTCTGGCAGCACGAGGTGTGTAACGGAGTGTTTCTTTTTGTTAGGGCCTCTCTGACTTCAGTTCCCTGTTGGACCGGGTCTCTCTGATGACGTCAGAGAGAGGCCCACTGATTAGGTGCTGGCTGCATGGTACCTGGATATCAGTGCTCTTCCGTTCCTGGACTATGCTCTCGTCAGTCACTGTTATCAGGTGAGATGGACCGGCTCAATTAAAATGAATCGAGACATCACCTCCCAGATGCACTGACATGTTAGATGAAAACACAGAACTGGAACAGTTGCGTTCCAGTGATGTGGAGTTTCTGGTCACCCTCGTCATCATTGCACTCCTTTGCTGCTGATAGTTTAGTAAAGACACGAAATACAAATCACGATTTCTTTTTTTGTCAGTCAAAAAGTCTTTATTCGATTGTCATCATAAAAGACATACTATACATATTTAAAAAAGATTCATATAGCGTACAATATCATATAGCAATACAAGATAAAAATATTAAGATCATATAGAATGTTTCATAGTAATCAAATTATTAAAACATGATGACTAAACATAATAAAAATGTATAAGACACACACCAATCTATCCTAAAACCATAGTGATAACACTAATTTAAAAACAACTAAATCCAAGTGGGACACATATCAAGGATTGAGTTTCCGTAACCTAAGAATCCAAGCCCAGCTGATAAATTTGGCAACACCTATTACAACAGGTTTAGATGTATCCGTTTTCAAAATTCTACTGGCAACCTGTGCAGAACGGGTACTCATCAATCTGCATACGGGACGAAGCCATATACGTCGTGGAAGAAGGTATGTTGGACAACAAAAAAGAAAGTGATCCATAGATTCGATCTTATCCACACAAAAGGGGCACTTATCACTACCAAGAGGGCTCCAGCTTTTAGTGAGCCCTCGCATTGGTAGGGCACCCACTCTAAACTGATGATACAGTTTACGATCAAGATGTTTCATAATGGTGTCCCAGTAACCTTCGTAAGCGGACTCGTCCTTAAGAGCAAAAAATGTAGCTGTCATGGAGCTACCCGAGAGGGAGGCAAATCTCCTGTTCTTAATCATACACCAATAGGCGTCCCTTAGAACAATTTTCGTCGGGAAAACAGCAGTGTCTGGGTTGGCCCAGAGGTCACCCATCCCAAGATCAGTCAGCAGGGTTTTAACACCCGACAGCCATGATATCCTGTGTGAACCCTCGAGCCCTTTAACTTCCAAAAGGGCGTTTAGCATAAATAGATAATTCGGGTGTGGTCCACAGGCGTCGCCAAAACGCCAGGGGTCTATGCCCTGCCATATCCTCTAGAGGCTGGATTCCCAAGTCGTATAATAATGGAATGCACGGTGTTGATTGTGGAAGCCCTATTGCTGACCTGAGAAATTTGTTCTGGGCAGTCATCAGTTTGGACAAATTACTAAAGCCCCAAATTTCAGCACCATATAAAATGGCAGGAAGGATCTTGGAGCCATAAATCTTCATTAGGGGAGCTATTGGTTTTGTTAAAGAATGATTATGCTCTTTCAACAGAGCTCCACCTAGTTGGGCGTGTTTAAGAGCGAGGAGGTCCAGCTGATGTGACCAGCTACAGGTCTCGCTAAAGGTAACCCCTAAATAAGTAAACACAGCCGTTTGATCCAAACTGACGCCACCCAAACATACCCGCGCATTAACGCGCCTAGGGCCTCGAAAAACCATAAACTTCGTCTTTCCTACGTTTATTTCCAACTCATATTCACGACAAAATAACTCAAAACGAGACAGGGCTAGCTGCAAGTCCTATCTTGTCTTTGAAATCAAAAGAGTATCATCTGCGAACATTAGAAGGGGAATCTTCATTCCAGCCAAGGAGGGAGCATCAGTTGGGTGGTTGGAGAAATAACTTATGACCCTGTTAATAAATAATGAAAACAGGGTGGGGGCGAGCACGCACCCTTGACGAACACCTTTGGATACTTTAAATCTGTCCGTCACCTCCCCTGGTTTGCCCCAACGAACACGGGCATACGTATTGTCGTGAATAGTAACCAGGAAATACACCAATTCTTTGGGCATGCCCATCTCCAGAAGTGCTTCCCATAACTTGGCCCTCAGCACGAGTTCAAACGCGGACCGTAGGTCCACAAAGGCCGCATAGAGCTTACCACCCCCCAAAAAAACCTCCTTCCAATATAAGAGTACAACCCTAAATGCTTGATCCAGGGTCCCAATGTGTGAACGAAACCCCGCCTGGAGAGGGGTCAGCACATTAGAATCAATCATCCAGTTTTGTATACGTCCCAGTACAAGGCGGGCTATAATTTTTTGTACTGCGTCAATAAGACTAATCGATCGATAGTTGGCCGGGGCAGAGTGATCGCCTTTCTTATAGATCGGCAGTATCTCTGCCCCAAGCCACGAGTCGGGGACAGCAGCACCACCCGCAAGGCCATTTTCTAGCATAGTCAGGTACGGGACCCATACATCTTGCTCTTGGATGAATAAATCAGCAGTTATACAATCGGGACCCGGGGCTTTGCCACTCCTAATACTTTTTAAAACAGACTTGACCTCACAGGGGGAGAATTCCAAGGGGGTTTCAGGATCAGATAGAGGAATATTGAAAACCGCCCTATCACTAACCATAAACTGTTCCTCAAAATACGCATCCCACTGCTGTGGCTCAACATAGGTAGTGGGCCGAATATCCGAGGGGCAATTGCCCCATTTGAGAAGATGCCAAAATTGGACCATATTACGGTCTTGACAAGCCTGATACAGCTCCCTCCAGCGGTCCTCATCCCAGTTTTGCTTAGCCTTTAGTTGGGCGGATTTGTATGCAGCCCTACATTTTTGGATGGTGGTAGGTAATCTAGATTTAATGGCCTGTATCAGGGCACTTTGGGCCAGTCTGCAGTCCTTGTTGAACCATGTACAAGTTCTCAACTCTTTGCCTTTACCGATAGGAGGTGTAGTTCTAACAAAAAAAGATTTAAGTTCGGTAAAGAGCACATTGTGAATTTCCCGTATATTATCCTTAATCAAGTGTTGGGACTTCAGCCGGTTGAGTGTTACCATGGTATTACTGACCAGATTCCTGATGGCCACCCGAGAAGCCTTGCTAGTGGCGAATTTCGGCCATCTCACCCTTCTTTGATCGTTCGTGAGAATAACATCCACAGAGGCACGGGCATCATGAATAGTAAGAGAGCCAGTAAAGCTATTATCATTGATAGAGAGGACAAGTGGGTTATGGTCACTCTCTACTCTGCTTGTTACCACCATGTCATCAATAAGCGACCACAACTCCAAATTGACTAAAATATAGTCAATTCGACTCCCAGTTCTACCATTGTCAAAGGTCACCCTCCCTGACCTATCAGATTTGGTTCGCCCATTAACGGCTCTCATTCCCTGATTTAAACATAAACCCTTCATGAACAGGGCCGCTTGTGTCCATTTCCTTACAGGATCCAACTCCAGCTGGGGAACACCCCAGAGAGAGTCTTCAACCTCTGTTAGGTCCCCGCTGTCAACACCCAAGGGCTCAAAACAAATATTGAAGTCTCCAGCCACTATCTAATTAATGGACTTCAATTCAAACCCTAAAAAGTTCTCCAAAAGGAGATAAGTGGGTGAGCATTTACCACCCGGGAGGCCCCTCACATAAATGTTTATAATAAGGAGATTAAGGCCATTAAGAGATTGAACCCTAATAATCAGAATGTCTGGACTATCGATTGGGACCTCTACCACAGAAACACCCTCACATTGACGAACCCACGTGGTTAGACCGCCCATCGGTTTACCCCTATGGCCCTTAACAGCAGGTTTAAAAAAAATCAAAAAACCTATACGAAAAAGGGGGACCGTTGCCCAGGTCTCTTGAAACGACCATATCTCAAAGTCGTCAATAAAAGTGGCCCAATCAGGAATATCTAGCCTGGATCCCAAGCCTGCAATATTCCATGAACCAAACTTCAAGGGCGGTCTTACAGGGCCGGTTACCACCACCTGACCTGGCACAACCAATGGGTCATCCAAACTAACAAAAGAAGACTGTATGGAAACAGAGGGGTTAGGCATGCAAGAAGTAACTCTAGGAAGCGATAACATGGCAATATACGGGCTCAGTTGACATGAGGGAGCCGAGACCCCAGGTTCTATCGATAGATGACAAGCAGAACTAGCCCTACATCAATCATTATCCTCCAGTGTTGAAAGGATATCAAAGCGATTAGAAGTCAAAATGGGCTGGTTAAACCTTGCTGGGAAACTTGAGAAAGCACGACTATCCCCCGTAAATTGGATACACCCTGGCTTATAAAAGAAGCCTAGTGGGAGAATTTTAATCGAGTTGGACACTGAAGGTTGGTGGGAGGCAACATCTAATATGTATTCGACCAATGACGGGGACCTAAAGCTCAACACCACACAGTCACCTGGTAGGGTCTTGTAAGACTGGCCAATCCAGTTAATACGCCTCACCATTTTAAAATCATCGAACAAGGCCTTGCTATTCCCTACTTTAGTACCCAAATAATGCAGGGATTTGTTCTTGAGGTTTGACCAATGTTCATAGGTCCCATCTATAAGAGGTGGGACATTAACCAAGACTATGGAGTAGGGAGTGGCTTGGGGTGGGAGGTGTAAATTGGGAAGAGTATTAAGAACCCCAGCTCCCACCTCCTCATTACCAACCCTATTACCCATAAGGGGGCGACTTTGCTTGTCGCGATAATTGGTACCCCTAACTGAAACCACTTCCGAACCAGGGTTATGATCCTTCGCGTCCCCTATAGGAGGGATAACTGGCAAGACCCCCGAAGGCTTGGACGGTCTAACATTACAGACCTCATTGGTCAGACCGACGGACATCACCCCATTTGACTGTAAGGGAGGCCCTATGGCAGAAATCTTGTCACCAATAAGTCTAGCTTCTAACGTATCCAACCTTCCGGCCACTAAATCCAATCTATGTAAGACAGGTTCTAAAAGGCTAGCTAAATGGTCCTTAAGACTAGCAATTAAGGAATCCAAGAGAGGCTGGATCGTAACCTGAGTCAAAATATTCGTCTTAAGATCAAGACTCTTCCCTTTTGCGGATGTCCCTCTAGGCTCAGGTTGGGGCAGCATGACAGATTGCTTACTAATACCTTGGCCTTTCCTTTTTTTGCTGGGAGCCTCTTTCTTTTTCCCTTTATGGGCCAACCTCCCTCTTGTTGTAACCCTGGGAGAGCTCAAGATACTATCACAACCCTGGGGCGTATCCAACGTTCCCGAGATAGGAGAAATAAGCATGGGAGGGTGGTGGTGCTAACAACAGTACAAGGATTGCTAGAAAGGAGTGGGTCTTCCTGTATCTGGGCACAGGGTAATGAAGAAGCGGGATCTAAAGAGAGTCTACGTTCCACAGCTTGGATCTCAAGATTCAATGCAGACTCTGCCCTGATTAAGTAATCATCTAGTGTCCCCCCCACCTTATCGACAGCCCTCCTCTTGGTCATGTTATAGCAAATCCAAAGCCCACCCCACACAAAAGCAGCCCACCTTCCCCAAGTGCCAACTCAGCAACCTATAACGATGAACAGCAAACAAATACTCCGATAAAAGGTAATAAATGAGCTCATCAAAGGTGCCTTTGCTACACCGCCCACCTTATCATAGATCACAACCCTCAGCCACACCCGACAGCTTAGCGGACAGGCCCTGCCCTGCCTCTTCCTGGCACTGAGGGGTTAGGACTGGCCCGCCCTTGGCCCGGGCTTTGCCCGGGCGAGCACGCGCATCCCGCGCTGCGGGAGGCTCTCCCGAAATTTATACACCTTTGCGCCTTCTAGTGACGCTCAGCGTCGATTCGCTAAGCCCCCTGGTTGTTGTAGGCAAAGTTCAGCCGTTTCCCTCACGGCGGGACAAGGAGGCAAGCAGCGGCACTGGTGGTGAGTTCGTAGCAGCAGAGAGCCCTTCGGCCGTTCCCCACTCACTGTTGGCAGAGAAAAAACAAAGTTTGGCACGTCCCACGCTGCGGGAGGCTCTCCCAAAATTTATACACCTCTGCGCCCTCTAGTGATGCTCAGCGTCGATTCGCTAAGCCCCCTGGTTGTTGTAGGCAAAGTTCAGCCGTTTCCCTCACGGCGGGACAAGGAGGCAAGCAGCGGCACTGGTGGTGAGTTCGTAGCAGCAGAGAGCCCTTCGGCCGTTCCCCACTCACTGTTGGCAGAGAAAAAACAAAGTTTGGCGCGTCCCGCGCTGCGGGAGGCTCTCCCGAAATTTATACTCCTCTGCGCCCTCTAGTGACACTCAGCGTCGATTCGCTAAGCCCCCTGGTTGTTGTAGGCAAAGTTCAGCCGTTTCCCTCACGGCGGGACAAGGAGGCAAGCAGCGGCACTGGTGGTGAGTTCGTAGCAGCAGAGAGCCCTTCGGCCGTTCCCCACTCGCTGTTGGTAGAGGAAAAACAAAGTTTGGTGCGTCATGATTTTACTCTGCTGCATGCTACGAAAATCGGACTTTTAGTCCCTTTCAATAAGTCAGGAGCACCCTTTCATGTGTGAGGAGCAGGCCCCTTGTAAGTGCCTCCTAAGTGACAGGCTGGCATCGATCTCTGGGCCAGCTGCAGAGCTGTAACCATACCGAAGTTACTTTCGCTTTCATTTTCCTTCCAGGGACAGTTTTCCCGCAAACCACGTAAAGAAAGGAATCAATCTCTTTCTGAACATCCCAACCCAGAGAGGCTTCCAGCGGTCCTCACTTGGTATTTCTAGTTCCTCTACAGTAATTTAAGATTCTTTTCATGCTCAGCAGAAGACACGGGTGATATTGTTTCGCTAATACCCATCTTGTGTCTGTAATGTTAGTGAAGATTTAAATGGAAGTTGCAAGGCACAGAGGTGCACCTGCTGGGAATTAGACGTGAAAAGTGAATAATTAAATACGGCTTGTGCTGAAACCGCAGCAGATCAACTAAAATCCGTGGGGTACCTTGGAAGGCAGGCTTCCAATCTGAGGTGTGAAACATGAACATGCACAAAAAACATATTTTCCCTGAAAGTTGAAATGAGGTTGCAGAGGGCGTGGTCTCCTCAGATCCCCAGTGATTCAGGCCAGGGTGCCCTGATATCTGTGACAGTTAGTCCGCATACGTGCCAACCTCTTGGTTCAAAGATGCGGGTGAACTATTGGTTCAAAGATGTGGGTGAAATGTTGGTTCAAATATGTGGGTGAACTGAGTCATTTAAATGGGGGATCTCGTTAAAGTGGACAGAGAATTAACAATTTCTTGGAGAGTGATTGATATGGGTTTGAAAAGGAAAAGTGGGTGATCCTGTCACAGTATGTGTAGACATGTACTGGCACATGCATCAATAAAGACTTTTGCGATTCCTTAATTGCGATTTTCAAGGAATCGCAATTAAGGAATTGCAAAAGCCTATGCATGTAGGAATCGCTATAAAAATAGCGATTCCTACAAATTCCTTAATTGCGGCTCGCAAATTGCGAGTCGCAATTAAGGAATGCCGTCCCATTCATTCCTATGGGCCTCCAGGCCCATAGGAATGAATTGTAGATTGCATGAGCAATTTGCGAGTACCAGTAGGTACTCGCAAATTGCTCATGCAATTTCAAGGGTGCAAGAGTGTCACAATGACACCCTATTGCACCCCTGAAATTGATCTGTGCACATATGTTGCACACACACATGCTCTAAGGGCATGTGTGTGCGCAACATGAAACTTTGAAAAATGCACAAAAGTGCATTTTTCAAAGTTTTTGCAAATTACCATGAAGTTCAACTTCATGGTAATTTGCTCCCCCTATTAGCGAAATCGCTAATTTTTTCACGTTCATTCATTGCATTTAAGGAATCTCAATTTGGGATTCCTTAAATGCAATCGCAATTTAAGGAATCACAATTTAGAGATTCCTTAAATTGCGATTTTTGCATTTGGGATGAGGCATCCCAAATGCAAAAATACCGGTCGCAAAGGGGCAGATTCTGAGAATCTGCCCGTTTGAGACCGGTTTTTACATTGATGCATGTGCCTGGTAGTTTGTTAGGCTGGCGAATAGAAGTGAAAAGAGGGTGACTCCCATCTGTGTGCGAGTTGACAGGTCGTGTGGTTCCCACCATGTTTGTGCAGAAATCACCATCGTTTTAGAGAGGTCTCAAGCGCATCAGAGCTTTAAGTGGGCTGGGTCGCCGAGTCTCAGACCCAAATCTCCTAGTTGCACTTGAATTACTATGCTATAAAATTTGCTTTTTCGGCTTGTGCACGGTCATGACAGACGATCAGAACAATGATCATCTTCTGAGCAGCTGTAGTACCTCCCTCTCATCTGTGACTGAGCACTGCAGTCACGCAGTCTGTCTCTGGTTAGTGACCTTTTATTTCTGGTGCTTTGCAGCAGTTTTAAGATCTTCTTAGAGTTTCTCGTTGCTCAAATGAGTGTCATTTGTGATATTCATCTGTTACCCTCGTATTCATTGCTTGATTTTGCTCGCAAGAAAGTGTCACTCATAGTCGTTGAAATGTCACTCATAATTACACTGAAATTATGAAAATGTCACACAAAGCAATCTGAAACCTTAGGAGCTATGTGCATAGGCAGTGAGCATGCACTTCTAGATGGATCCTGGAAGCCTTGAGATCAGGTGAAGCCCCCCCACCCATCACCCCCTCCCCGCCTCTTGCATCAATAGCACAGACACACATTACACACTGGAAACAGGATTCACAAACCCTTGGAGTTGGGTGAAATGTTGCAAAAATAGAATAATGAACAGCCGGAGAGACAAAGGGACGGGATCTGGAGGGAAGGCAAACAGGAGTGAGCCTTCGCCTCTTCCTACCCAATTATGCAGCTGCCTCCCTAGCCGCAACATCTTGACCCGGCTGATATCAAACAGCATCTGAGCCTCCCGCCGTCTTCCCCTGCCACGGATCAAACCCTGGAAGGGCCGCGTTCCTGCAGCACCGTCACTCTTTGATAAGGTTGTTATGAATGCCATGCGAATCTGGGCTTGAAGGATGCTTTTCTTAGAACATCATTACAAATTTATGAAGCTACCCAATAAAGTAACCGAGGAAGCTGGGCAGAGCAGTGGGAGTGAGTGAGCTGGGCCCCGATATGAGAAAACACAGTTTCACCACTGCACATAGAACAGGGCCTCATCTTCTTGCACTGGTTCTGCTCAGGTTAGAGTTAGAGATGTGTAGGCTCCGCCTTCAGTCTGAGAGGTTCGCTGCCTTTGGCAGCCACCTCCAAATGTTGTCTTTTTGAGCAATACAGAGCTTTCAGCTTCAAAGAAAACTCTCTGGTGCAAAGAACGCTACCCCAGTGCTTCCCACACCTTTTAGAACCACAATCCAATTTTCAGAACAACACATTTTCACAGCCCCACCTTTATGGGACATGAGGTGGGGCAATTTTTGAATGTTAACCAAAGCATCGAGTGGTAGGGCATTGTCATGTACAGACAGCACATTTTCCCTTGAAAAAGCCATACATTTTCTGCAGACATATAGTTTTATTGATCTAACTATATAGTACACAAATGATAATGTGTGGAAATTGGGTTTCAGTGAATATTTTTAATTCCTGCATGATTTGTTGTGATACTATTAAAAGAACACTTTGACTTTACAAAATGTGGTGCTTCATTTTTGCTTAACTAACTGCTGGACACATACAGTTCATTTAGAGGAAGTTATAAAGTTCAGTTACAGGTGTTTACATGATGTTGTGTGTAGCAAATACAACATCCTGCAGCCCTTCCCGTCACACTCGCTGTACTCAATTTTACTACAATATTGTTACATAATTCACTTGAAAAACTCCTCCCACTTTGCCAAAGAAAAGTAAACACCAATCCCTATGTTTAAAGAATAAGCAGCTATTTGTCAGAAGACATAGCCTGACTTTTGCCCTCAGTCTTTGAAGTATGGCAAATATGACAAGACAAACACAAAATTTAACGGCATCTTCATTTATTGTTCTGACTTTCCCAACCCAATAAAAATTGTCTCAGTTTGGGAAACCTTGTCCCACTTTGTGTTTGTCACTTTACCATACTGATCTTCTTCCTTCCCATCATGTTGGAAAATGTTCTTTACAAGAGTATTTGTGTTGGAGGGCTGGGTGGGGATCCCTGCATTGCTCCTATCACCATGCACCCAGACCCACCTATTGGTGTGTTCCTCCTGCATATGTTATATCTTGCACATTTGTAGAGGGCACTATCATCCGAGAGGGTATGGAACTGAGCAGGTGTGAACCTAGGCGCATCTAGGGTCTAGTGGACCACTTGAAAAGTCATGTCTTTAGCTTCTTGTGGAATTCAAAAAGTGTGGAGATGGCTCTTATGTGTAGCGGCAGGTCATTCCACGCTTTAGGAGCGATGTAGGAGAAGGCTCGACCACCGGACCTGTTTTAACGTATGCATGGGGTTTGTGCACATAGGAGTTCGCATGAGCAGAGGTGTCTGAAAGGTGTGTGAAAGAAGATGCGATTGTTGAGGTATGCTCGGCAGTGTTATGTAGTGCATTGAAAGTGTTTGTGAGGAGTTTGAATTGTGCTCGCCTGTGAATGCGGTGTCAGTGGCGCTTCTCCAGGTGTGGTGTGATGTGAGTGCTGCATGGGAGGTTGAGAGTGATTCTGTCCACTGAGTTCTAAATGGCCTGCAGCTTTCTGGTGAGTTTTTTGTTTATCCCAGGGTGTTCCTGTAGTCCAGCTTGCTTGTGACCAAGATTTGTATGACAATTTTCCCGGTGCTTATTGTGAACCATTTGAAAATCACCTTAGCATCTTAATTGTACGTAAACATGAGGTGGTGACAGCATTGACTCAGGCGGTCATACTGAGTTTGCTGTCAATGATGACCCTGAGGTACTTGGCATGGGAAGTTTGAGTTAATGTTGGTTCCAAGTCTGTTGGCCACCAGGTAGAGTCCCACGGTAATGTGCTCTTTACGAAGATCACAATTATGGTCGTGTTGGTGTTCAGCTTTAGACAGTTAGGGCCACATTTATATTTTGGTGGAGGGCCTGCCCTTCTACTATGGGGATGGAGTAAATACCTCAGTCCCCATGACAAAGGGACTACCCACAAATTTAATAAATGACTGCCAAGCATTTACAAAGCACTGGCAGGAACCACCATCATGGTGGTTCCTGTCAATGCAATCCACTGTTTGGTGCAGGCTGCACCAGCATGCTGCAACCCTGCACCAAACAGAATTGTTTTTTAATTTTCAAAAAGAAAATTCTGAAGCTGGATTTTTTTTTTCAAGCTAAAAAAGGAATGCTCCCTTTGCATCTCATGGTAGGGGGAGCATTATTTTATTTTTACTGTGCCTCACCGTCAGGCATATAACCACCTATGCTTAATTTGATTCACGAATTGTCGCAAGCAAAAACGTTAGTGCTTTTAGATTGGGATTTAACGCATTGTCGTACCATTCCTAGCCTCTTGATGTTCCATCGAATTGTGTTTATTTTATAGACACATTGGACCCATTACCTTGGATTCAACCATCTATACGGACTCACTCATTTTGGCTGGTATTCCATCTTTATTAGGCCCCATGGACCCCTGAAACGAATGTGCTATATAACACCGAAATGCGCGTCGGCGTGTCTCTCCTTTCTTGCCCCTTAGATTTGTTAAATACATTTGTGTCAATTTAGCCCATGTTTTCAAATTAGTTTCACTAAGATATATTACTTTTGCTCTGATATTCAATCCACCAAATAGTGGACCGGACATGACTAATTAGATTGCCGCTTTAAGAGACTTTAGCTTTGATATTGTATTTGTTTTTGGGACGAATTCTTTGACCCAGACAGAACTTTTGGTGATGAATGTTTAGTGTGGATTCACGGTTTGAATGGGTATCTGAATGTTTGATTGTATGAATGTGGTATGTTAGGTTGTCCATGGAAAGTGTTGCTATCCAGGGCCAATATTGATGTTGTATATATTTTATTATGTAATAAGAACTGACTTTGGTACAGATTTACTGTTTCTGAATATCAAAAAGACAAGAATAAAATGTTGTCGTAATAATTGATCTATTCATTCTTTTTTGTAAATACATGGTCTAACCTGAGTGATTTATTGATGTAACGACTAAATAGCGTTCACATAACTCAAATAGGTAGAGCAGCATGTTCGATTTTTTGATATCTTGATATTCCCCTATTGCTCTACCTCTATCTCTCTAGGGGTTCCCCTCTTACTTAGTGGTTATATAATGGCTACAACCAAACTGAAGGTCTGCCTGCATTTAAATCGACTTTCATGCTGGCGGCATTTATATTCCATCGCTGTAGCAATGTATTATACGTACCACTCACATATAAATGAGGCCCTTGATCTTCATCCAGTGGGGGATTTCAGTCATGCAGGTATTGAACTTGATTGAGGGAACATGGCTACTTCTTCGTAAAGGCGAGAATGAGTTGTGTGTCATTCGCATAGGAGGGGACGATGATACCATGAGAGCAGATGATACTGGCTAGAGGGATCCTATATAGGTGGAAGAGGATCGAGATGAAGGAGGATCCTTGTGGAACTCCATAGGTGTGGTCACGGGTGTTCGAGGTGTACAGTGCCAAGCTGCTTGACTGGGTCCTTCCTATCAGGAAGGAGCAGATCCAGAGGAGTGCATGTCCTTGGATTCCAATGCATGTAGGTGTTGGATGTGGATGGGGGAGGAGACTGTGTGGAAAGCTGCAGAGAGGTCCACGAAGATGAGGGTAACTGTGTCTCCTCTGTCCAGAGTCATGTCGATGTCATACATGGCAGCGATGAGGGCAGTTTCCGAGCTGTGATTGTGTTGAGGAGTTGGTGGTTGTTGAGGTATTCGGTAAAGTGTCTGTTGATGATTTGTACCAAGACCTTGGTCAGAAATGGTGGCAGGGAGCTCAGTCTGTAGCTGCTGAGCATTGAAGGGTCCACAGCGGCTTCTTCAGCAGTGAGAGAACAGTTGCATGTTCCAAGCACCTGGGAAGGTCGTGAAAGAGGTGGAGGCATTCAGAATGGCTGTGGGCATGGCAGTGATGGGTTGTAGTCCTCTGGAGTAAGTCTGGTGGGGGCAGGGTTCAGATGGGGCTCCTAAGTGAATGGATTCAAATGGTTTTGGCAGTTTCTTCTGGGTGGATGATAGGCCATGTTGTTAGCATTAGTTCTTCAGATAAGATTGGAAGGCATTTGGCGAGGTCTGATATTTCCAGTTGTGTGCTACAGGTGCTGTAAACGGTGGTGATTTTGCTGCTGAAGAACTGGGAGCTATTGTTGCAGAGGTCCTGCAGGGGAGTGAAGGAGTTGGAGGCAGTTGATGGTGAGGTGAAATCTTTCACACTGACAAAGATTCCTTTGCTTCTGTTGGTGCTGGCATCATTATGGTTTGCCAGATGATCACATTTGGTGGTCCAGATCATTTTGTGGTAGAGTCTTAGGGTGCTGGTTCTTTCTTGGCAAAAATTTGAAAGAGGACTGTTTTGGTTTGTCTGTATTATCTTTTTCAAGGATACATGTTCGTTTTATTGTCATTGATTATCAAAGGAAACTTGAATCTGTGGACATTTGAAAAATGGCACATAGAGCAATTGCATTCATGGATGTCCAGGAGAAATGTGAACCCACTAATGCACAAACTCTGATAGTTGTGAATTTGTACACAGAAGGGAATTACAACAGGATTGGAGCTAAAGCAGGGGTCTCCAACCTTTTCCACTATTAGAGCTACTCATGATTAATGAAAATCATCCCGAGCTACTAATATCATTAATGTTGTAATAGTAACCACATCAGCAAAAGATTATGCCAGCGGCCACCCTATGCATAAGTAGCTGAAGACATCACCTCAGCGCATCAGGCAGGATTCCCAGCAGTAATGAAAAAAAGCCTTTGTTAATTTGAAATGCTTTAACATGGGTAATACATAACAAAAATAGCTTAAATGCCTCTGGCATCAAGGTAAGAATATTAGTGATACACTTCCCCAATGTCAGATTTATCATACAAATATCAGATTTAAATATATTCTAGAAATTCAAACACCAGCTTATCAGTTCTGAAAATACACACATTTTCGTCTCAAATGAACACTTTTCAATTTTGGTATACTTACATTAAGTCAGTTGCGCAAAAGTTTCTAATTTAGAAGGCTGGTCTTGGCACAGGGGATCAACTTACAGGTAGCTGGAGAGCTATCACTATCTCATTAGCTACTCGTTGGAGAAGCCTGATCTAAAGGTTGTGTTTTAGCCAGATATAATTTGATCCTCCAACATTATTCAAGTAAAATGAACTGGTACTAAGCAGGCATTTCATGCCCAGTATCCCTCACTGACAACAATGCTGAGAGTATAACTCCATTTGATGCTTTTTAAATCTTTGTGACCATGAGATTTAAACATTATTTCTAACAGTGCATCAATTCCTCAGATATAACAGATTTCATGACAAGCTGTTTAAAGTCATCATTAGAAACTGCACTATAAATTAATAATCTGTAACAGATGGGAGTGTACATTTTTTTGTAAAAAAAAAACATACACTAGAACGTATTTTAAAATAAAACAGATAATACATATGTTTAAAGGAGCCAGCAGCATGCAGGGCCGGACTGGGAACCAAAACTGGCCCTGGCAAAGAGCTCGGCCGCCCCCCTGGGAGAAGCCGAGCTGTTTGCCAGGGCCTGTTTCGGACGATTTTGTTACAGGGGCCAATTTTGCAGCTATGCTGCAAAAACGGCCCTGTAACAAAAACTGCCTCCATGGGGCCAAAATCGGGGCCCACCGGGGAAACGCCCGGTACCCGCTATGGCCAGACTGGCCCTGGCAGCATGCAGCACACAGCACACAGAGCACCTTTATGGCAAGCTTATCAAAAGCTGCAGTCAATAGTTGCTGCTTACCCATGTTTTTTAGGTCAAGGCTACCAGGGAGCATAGGCTGACTGGAGGTGAAAACTCTATTTTAAGCTTACAATGAGTGTAGACCTGACCCTTTTTTCAAAGTTATCCACAAACTTTTTACCTTCTTCCTCTATTTTTTTCTGATCTGTTTTAGTTGGCTGTAGGACTCTGGGCACTTTACCACTGCTGACCATTGCTAAAGTGCATATGCTCTGTGTCTAAATTGTAATGGTGATTGGTTTATCCATGATTGGCATATTTGATTTAAAAGTAAGTCCCTAGTAAAGTGCACCAGGTGTTTGCAGGGCCTGTAAATCAAATGCTACTAGTGGGCGTGCAGCACTGATTGTGCCATCCACATGAGTAGCCCTGCAAACATGTCTCAGACCAGCCACTTCAGTGTCTGTGTGTACAGTTTAAATTGCCATATCGACCTGTCAAGTGCACCCACTTGCCAAGCGCCAAACCTTCCCTTTTACTTCATGTAAGTCACACCTAAGGTAGGCCCAAGGCAGCCCCATGGGCAGGGTGCAGTGTATTTAAAAGGAAGGACATGTGTTGGTGTGTTTTACATGTCCTAATAGTAAAATACTGCTAATCTAGTTTTTCACTATTGCAAGGACTATCTCTCACATAGGATAACATGGGGACTGTCTGAAATATCTTTAAGTGTAATTGCCCATTGGGAGCTGATAGAGACTTGGTGTTTGGGGTCTCTGAACTCCACAATTTAAAAGTACATGTTTTGTTGAAGTTGGTATTTAAATTGCGTGTTAGAAAGTGGACATTTTCTTGCTTAACCATTCTGTATCCCTGCCTGTCTGTAGAATCCAGGTCTGGGTTAGTATGACAGTTGGGCCCTTGTGCATTTACTCTAGCCAGTCACACAAAGGGAGCTGAGGTGTGCCTTGCATATCCTGATGGGTCATCACTAGGCTGATGGGCCTTCCTCAGCTAGACTGGTGGGAGGAATTGTCACTGACACCTGAATAGCACTGTGCCTGTCCTCACACAACGCTGTCTCCACCCCCCTGTAGTATGTTTTGAGCCAGGTCAGAGAAAAGCAGGGTCTTGTGCACTACAAAGACTTTCCTTTGATGTATGCCTACTTCAAAGGCAGAAAGGTGACACCCCAAAATCTGGACTAAAGGACATTCTGCCAGGAAGAAGAGCTGGGTGCTGTAGGAGGGACTGCCATTCTGCCTGTTGCTTTGCTGTGTTGGCCTGCTACTTGCTGCTGCTGTCCTGGGAGTGAAAGGACCGGACTTTGATTTCTGTGTCCTGCTTCCAAGGTTCTCCAAGGGCTTGTGCATGCTTGGCTCTTGTTGAGAAGTCTCAGGGCCACCAAAGATTTCAGCTAGCAGTGGCCGGGCTCTTCTGCTGAGAGGTCTGACTTGCCAAGCGGTGCCAAATCCAGTTCCTGGGCCCTTAGAAGTAGAATCTAGTGATATGAAGAGAAAATCCACACATCGACTCTCAGAGCCTGTTTTCTTGATGCAGCACCGCCGTGGGGATAAAGAATCGATGCATCACCTGCTTTGTGGCTGAAAAATCGCCACAGCTCAAGTCCTGAGCATTGTGTCACCGACATCCATTGCACCCGCCCAGACGCCAATGCAGTACTGCTTCGCCGCTGAAGGATCGGTACTTCACCTGCTTCACGGCTGTGAAATCGACGTAGCACCTGCTCTGCTGCTGCATCGACACAGCGTTTCCAGATTTTCGATGCATTGTCCCTCGATGCGGTCTCTTCATCGACGTTACCCAGCAGTAAGAACCCGGGCCGCATGTTCAGAGATCGAGGCATAACCTCTCCTTCCAGTAAGGAACCGACGCATCACCTAACCTGACAGTAAGAAAAAGATACATCACCTCTCCTGTCTGGCAGTAAGGAACTGACGCATCATCTCCCCTGGCAGTAAGGAACCAATACATCACCTCCCCTGGCAGCAAGATACCAACGCATTGCTTTGCTTTTCCGGAGACTCACCTCTCCTGTGCTTGTTTCGTCTTTGGATTTTGACGCATGGAAGGTAATTTTTGCTAAAAGAAACACAGCCATAGATTTCTATGGGCTGAATTTATTTAATCTTCGAAAAGGGATATTTTGACTTATGTATGTTGGATTTTTCTCATTTCGGTCTTATATTATTCAGATAAATATTGCCTATTTTGAAAAACTGGTGTGGTGTCCTTTTGTAGTATTTTCACTGTGTTACTGTGTGTGTGGGTACAAATACTTTACACATTGCCTCTGAGATAAACATGACTGCTCGTGCCAAGCTACCAAGTGGGTGAGCAGGAGCTATCTTAGCTGTGTGACTCCCTTATCTTGACAAGAGTGAGAGTCCTTACTTGAACAGGGTGCAAACAGCTGCCAACTAGAGATTCCATTTCTAAGCCTAGAGACTAACTATTGCTTACCATTGGCAGCTTTATTGTTATCCTCATTTGCTTGCTTCTTATTTTGTGGCTTGCCTTGCTCTTGTGTTTTCCCTCCTCTGAAGCATAGCCTATTTACAATCCTTTGGTTGGCTGACTTGTATCCCCCCACTCCTCACACTTGAGCAACTACTTTTTTCTTTTTATTTCAGCACTCCATGAGCATGTGCCTACTAGCTCTCTCCCTCTTGTGCTGCTTCAGTCTTCAGATAGGACCCCACACTGTGTTGCTCCCCACACCTTTCAGCTTGTCTGTAAATGCACAGCAACTGGGATATTTTAGTTGGAGTATGGCCAAAAAGCAGACTAAGGTTTGTTAATTGTATCTTGTGCATTCCGCATCCGCATAATGGGTGAAAGCACAGACTTTGACACACAAAGGCACACAAAGACCTTTATCACGTTGGGGCAAGGACCATCTGCTGCACCTACTCATCTGGAGGCCAAGAAATCTGCTCTCCGGGCTAGTGCAGAGGAGCAAATGGCAGTTTCCTGTGGAAAGTACATTAGGCCTAGGGCATCGTTTCCCTTTACATTCTAACACATCCCTTTTTTTTCTTAATTCTGTTAGGAGGATTGTGAAACCTGACAGCCTTAGGATAGTGTTCCCCAAAACCTTTTGCCTGCTTTCCTCCAATTTTTGTTGGCCTTAGGACTCTTAGCACTTTACCACTGCCAACCAGTGCTAAAGTGCATGTGCCTCTCCATCCCCTAAAACATGGTTTGATTGACTTATCCAAAATTGGCATATTTAATTTACCTATAAGTACCTCGTAGAGTGCACTACATGTATGTGAAATAAATCATACTAGTGGATCTGCACCACTGATTGTGCCACCCACACAAGTAGTCCTCTAATCCTATTTCAGGCCGGCCACTGCAGTACCTGTGTGGGCTTGTTTTTTTAGATCTAAGATAAGGGTAATTTCTATCATTAGTAATTTTCCAGCCAGTGAGGGATAACACAAAGCAGTGGAGTATCTCTAAGAAAGGGTCACGGATACAGGAGGAAAAAGCAAATGACAGTGGAAAAAAATCCAAAAGATGACATTTTGCTGTAGAAGTGTTGCAGTCAAACACTACTTGAATTTACTTGAAACACATAAACGATGATGGGTGGCTGCTTGCAATAAGTCTAACCACTGGCAACAGATCAGGGTAGCACTTCAACCCATCGTTCTTTTGCTCACCATGCCACCTGTTTGGATACAGCCATATGTAAATCAGTCTTGACCTTTTCCTCATGGGAACAGTTCAGCCGAAATTGCCAACCCAGGTCCTCCATGATCCGGAACACATGCAACCCAATACCAGTTTTGCCATAGTTATGGGCTCATCAGCCGGGTACAGCTTGGTTCCATTGACACAGTGAGCATGGGACCCATGTCTGGGTATACTCATGCAACTGAGGGTAGTACATGAAACACACAAAGGTGATGGGTGGCTGCTTGAAATAAGTCTAACCGCTGGTAATAGATCGGGTAGCACTCTAACCCATTTTTCTTTGGCTCACCATGCCTCCTCAGTTTTTACCCAGCCATATGCAAATCAGTCTTGCCAGTGGTTAGACTTATTGCAAGCATCCTCTCATCACCTTTGTAACTGGAGAAAAGCAGGAGGACAGCTGAAGCTGGCACCGGGCGGTAATTGTGCACCGTATAGGAAAGGGGCTTCAGCCAGCAAAATATTACTACACTGCTGTTGTATCATTTTGGGTGTTATTCTAGTCACTCATCTGAGCCACCATGCTGACATTGCCACTGTTGGTGATTATTACTTAGGAATGTGGCCACTTACAGGACAAGAAACTTCGGACTACCCACCTCAGCTGCAGATGTTTAATATGCTGGCCAATGGGCTCCTATAGGAGGTGTTGGGACAGAGAAATCTTCTTTCTGGTGATGAACATGAATGCCTGCCCTGAGTGCCCAACTGCACTGATGTCTGAATCCGTAATGCTAATTTTGTTGGTCATGAGTGTGCACCATGACATAGGCCTGTCTCACTGATTGTGATCTTGATGGAACAGGAGGTGTGCCCAATACATTAAGGGTGCCGTGTGTGCATGTTAAATACAAATGCTGGATGTATGTGTGCCTGTGAGTGGTACAGTACATGGAAGATACAGTACAGTACTGTACACTGCTTGTATGCTGTTTGCGTGCACTGGGTGTATGTTTGCCTGTGGATGGTACAATACATGGAGGGCCATGGATTCCATTTTGCGAGACCCAAGTTTGAATAGTGCAACACTGAGTGGAGGTAGAGAGATCTCCCTAGACAGATTTGTGTATTACTGCATTCCTATAAGCTGGGTAGGACACACACTATAGAGGGGAGGACCAGGCCTCCCCTATACACTTCAAATGGTGCTCTTTGATTCAGTGAGAAGTCACAAAGAAAGGGGGCTGGGCATATCTTAAGCAGTAGATGGGGCTGATAAGAGAATCATGAGAGTAGGGCTGAGATCCGTGGGCTAACCGTTTGAGACACTTATCCCCGTGGCTGACATCCAGGTGTGAACTCTAGTCACTCCCGTGGCCTGTGTTGTGGGACTATCAGCTTCATAGACATCCCTACTGTGACAGATGGAAGAGGGAACAAAGAAGTAGATGATGCATAAGAAGCAGAACCCCAACATAAAACATCAAGGACTCAGACCCTAATCACATTTGGTGTCTGGAAATAGAGTATAAGAAGGGGAGTTTTAGACCCCAGAAATAGTCACCTGCCAAGCAGCAGGACAGGCTGTGTGAGGGGGAGACATTTTGAAAGAATTCGGCCTCTGCCCAGGACTGGGGTCCAAGGTCTGCAAGTCTCCCTGCTGGGTGAGGGGACATCACCCAGGAAATACAAGATCATCCGCCCTGGAGCCTGGAGCACCAGCCTGCCTGCGTTGCCAAAACCAGTGTGCCCTGTGAGGAAGAAGAGTGCGATGGAGGGAGCTAGGTCCAGTGAGCAGCCCTGTACAGTGGACTCCCTGTATGAGGTGTGAGCAAATTGCTGCTGCACCAACCAGGTCATTCTCCATGTGCAGGACCTGGTTGGCAACACCTGTTATACCAGGAGAGCACTGCTGTGAAGATAGTTGTGGAAACAACAGCTGTAAGGGTCGTAGCCTGTGCTGTAATATTGTGGCGGCCCCATATGCCAGCACGGGCTGCAGTGGTAAAGACTGCCATGCAGTAAGGGTTGAAGCCTTGATTGGCAGCTGTGTGGCAACCCCGTATGCCAGGAAGCGCTGCCGGGATTGTGCCATGTTGATCGAGCCAGAGCCCGCAGAATGCAAGCGGTTGTGACCCATAGGTCACAGGGAGCAATGAGGACTACTACTGGTCCAACACCACTACGCAAGTGAGCACGCCATGGGAGCAACATCACTTAACTTCAGAATGAAGGATTGGAGCATCGGAATCACCCCCACACACACATCTGGAGCGTGGAGACACTTACCTCACAAGAGGAGGGCAAGTAACCTCCGACTGCTGTCAGAGCATGACCACGCAGGAGAGAGAGCCTGACCCTGCAGAGTGCAGCCGCTGAGTCTGTATGAAGGGCAGACCCTTACAGGACAAGTACTCTGAATGACAGACACAATGGTCTAGTAGGTGATCATTAGTCAGAGATTGGACTGTTACAGGAGATATAGTGCAAAAGACCCACTGCCGCTGTGAATCAGTATAACTCATAACATTGCACTTCCATAGGAGAGTGACACAGTACCAAAGTGGTTAATATTATCAGTTAGGAGAGTAGATATATACAGCAGACGAACCTTGAGTTATGCACCTCTACTGTCGGTAATTCTTCATCTGGGCAATGGACTCTTATAGGAGAACTTCACATGACACAGAGCCAATGAGTGTGATTATTACTCCTCAGAGTGGACACTTACAGGAGAACAACTCTGAATGACTCATTGCCACTTTGGGTGCATTACTTTCAAAAGTGGAATCTTACAGGAGAAGAGTTCTGAATAACTGATTTCTTTTGTTGGCATTTATGACTCAGGAATGAGGTCTCTTACAAGATATGATGGACAAAAGACACATTAACGCTGCAGCTGATCACTACTCAGGAGAGTTGATATTTATAGCATACGCTACCCAAATTACACAAAGCCTCTGTCTGTGATTATTCTTCACACTTACAGAAGTGTTTTGAATAACACATTTCCTTTGTGGGCTTTCATGACTCAAGATAGTGGAAGCTTGCAGGAGATGATGATGGAGAGATATGTTCCCACTGCTGAAATTGTAAGAAATTGGGTTATTTGTTGACAGGGGTGGAAGCCTCCCTCAAGTAATAAACACAGTCCTTGTCAGGGAGAACCACAAAAGTCACTAAAGAAACCTGTGCTTATCTCTCTGGTAGCTTGGCCCAAATGTAGTAAGGTGTAATCTGGAAGCAAAGTGCAAAACATGTATCCAGTTCTCTAAACAGTAATAAAGTGAAAACATCACACAAGGCAAATCCCAAACTAAATCAGAAAAAGAGAGAACATTTCAAAAATAAATTGATAACAATATGACAAACCTCCAATCAGTAGAACTGTGGGTTATGAGTCTTTAAAGTGAAAATAGCGTCAAAAAGGTAGAAAGTGTAAACTGTGGGTATCTTGTCATGCCGAACCAGGGCAAAGCCAAAAGTGCATGCTGACTGCAATGAAGCACCAGCCAGGTACAATACTAGGTGTGGCCTGCTGAGATCTGTACCTCTTGACCTTGGTGCCGTGATATGAGGCCGCGCTGCGTCGCATCTGGAGATGCTGCTGATCATGAGCTGCACGGTGTTGCAGCTCAAAGATGTGCATCGTCTTGTGCTATTCTGCATCAAGTTCAGTGAAGCCTCTGAACAGGAGCAGGAAGGTGCTTCTGTGTGAGGCCAAGAGTTGTTCTGCACCACACTGTGTTGTATCCAGTTAAGCCGTCAATCAAGAGCTGTGAGGTGATGCGGGTCGAAGGCCCTGCTTCATTTTGCACAAGTCTGTGTCAGATCAGTTGAAACCTTCAGTTGAGCAGCCAAGGATCCAGGGCATTGAGGACAGCACTTGTGATTCAGGACTCACTTCTAAGAGGCCAGCAGAGTTGCCAGGACAGGGCGATTTAATTCTGGTCAGCTGGAAAGCAGGGGAGGCCTCTGGGAGCTTGTTGTGTCCCTGAAGCTCAAACAGGAGGTCAGCCAACTGACCCCCAGAGTCACCTCTGGGGTTCTGGGTTCTAGGCAAGCAGGCCCAGTCTTTCTTCTTCAGACAGCAGGACAGTCCTTCCTCCAAAGCTTCTCAGAGTCCGGAGTGTTGTCATTACTGGTTCTCAGGGTGCCACTTTCATACATAGGGTCCGCCTGTAGGTGGGGGACACACCTTTGTTTAATCCTAAAACCAGTTCTGGTCAGTTCATCCCTTTCCTCTGGGATTGGCTTTAGTCCGACTAGTAAAGCAAACGGGAGGCAGGGCCCAGTTTTTAGCTGCATTTGCCAGTGATAGGGTAGGCCTCTTCTGAAGTCAGGAAGGGGCTGGGCATACCCTTAAGGCTACCCTTTGAAGCTCAGGAATGGGCGGGTACAACCCTCCAGGCAATCCTTCTCAGGAGAGGAACACCCTTCCTGGTAGAAATAGGGGTCTCTATTTGAGAGAGGTAGAGGGTCCCTTGCTTCTAGTCAGGGTAAGGGGGGTACCCACGCTAGATAACCCCTGCTCACCCCCTTTGTAGCTTGGCACGAGCAGGCAGGCTTATCCCAAAGGCAATGTGTAAAGTATTTGTAGCAACACTCCCAGTAACACAGTGATAACACCACAAATGGACACTACACCGGTTTAGAAAAAAACAAGTATTTTTATCTAAATTTAACAAGACCAAAACGAAAAATTCAACATACAAATATTAAGAAAAATTACTTTCAAAAGGTTTTAGGAACTGAGTCCATAGAAAACTATGTATGCGTGATTTCTGCAAAGTACCTGTCGTTGCGACAAAATTCACCAAGCCAAACACCCACATTGATGGGAAGCATTGAAAAACAAAGAGATGAGTCGATTCCTGGGACTTTCGTGGATGAGATGCGACAGTTCTGCTGGACACAGGGGAGAGGTGTGTCAGGTCCTGTCTGAAGGGGGAAGCGATGCCTCAATTCTGAGACGACTCCGATCTGCAGGTGATGCGTCGGGGAAAACTTGCAGCACAGGGATGATACATGGAAATCCGGGATGCGTCGGCAAACGATGCATCGGCGTCGAGTGGCGCTGCATCGATTTCTTCAGCCACGATCCTTCGATGCGTCGATTCTTGCAGCGGTGGCAGGTGCTGTGTTGGTTTCAGTAGCAGCACGGCGGTGCGGGGAGAGTCTTCTCGCACCACGGCTTTGCGTCGGAAAAGCTGTCGCAAGAAGAGCAATGAGTCAATTTTCTGGTTGTTGCATTGCTTTCCAGCTCCCAGCAGTAGAAACAACCTCCAGAGGCCACACACAGTCACAGGCACTCCTGGCAGGTCAGAACTCCCAGCAAGGAAGTTCAGGGGAACTGGGGGTGAAGTCTTTGGGTTCCTGAGACTTCAGAACAGGATGCAAGCTCTACTCAAACCCTTGGAGACTTTCCTCAAGCAGGGGACACAGCACACACCAACGTCCTTCTCCTTTCCTTGGTAGAAACAGCAACTGCTGGCCAACCCCAGACACACAGCAAGGGCAGTACTTCTCAGTTTCTCCAGCTCTTCTCCTTGGCAAAGGTTCCTCTTGATTTCAGAAGTAGTCTAAAGTTCAGGGGTTTTAGGTCTAATACTTATTCCCCAAAATGTCTTTGTTCTCTTTGTGCAAGGGTCTCTGAGCCCAGTCCAAACCAGTTCTGTCCTCTCTTGTGCAGCTGCCCGGCAGGAGATGGAGACAGCATTGTGTAAGGGAGACAGGCCCTATTCAGGTGCAAGGGAAATCTCATTCGACTCTAAATGCGGGCCTATTTAGCTGCTAGTGAGAACTCCTCCCCCTACTCTGAATGCAGCCCACGTCTATTCAGCCCAGCTCTGACTCATTCAGGAAAGGCAGGACACATATCAACCCCCCCCCGGTGGCTGTCTGAGAGAATGCACCTCCTCAGCCCCTGTCACTCTAAAACCAGATAGTCAATATACAAACAGGCAGAGAGGCACACATAATGGTTAAACAAGAAAATGCCTACTTTCTAAAAGTAGCGTAAGAGACTAGAGCGAGATGCACTAGACAGGGACTGCACTACTCTTGAGACTCAAAGCTGAGTAAGGAACAAGTTAAGCGTCATTTATCTATTTAACAAAGCAGTAAATTGTGTTCATCATCAAACCATCAAAAATCATTTATAAATGGAAGTAACAAATCGTCATTTCTTCTTGTCAAAGTGTTATTTTATTCACACTTCTACCAAGATCAAAGCAAACCAAAAATTCATGTTTACAAAGTCCTATAGTACATATAATATAGCTTGGTCTTCCCAATGCATTTCGGGCGCAGTGTTCGCCCTTCTTCAGGGGATATCTGGAAGTGAAACATCAATCAGTCATATGCAAAATCATTAAAAGATTCACAACGAAAAAGATTTAAGGAAGGCAATTCTGGCGTCACACGGGTATTAAGACAAGATGAAAAGTTAAGAATTGAGGCCACTGAGTTACGTCACCAACGAGTTGGTGAGGATTCTAATAAGTATATACAGAAAGGAGGGGTGGTCCCAAGCAAAAGAGCAACACGAATAGAGGCGGAGGGGTAAGTGAAGCACCATGTGCGAGTGAAAATAGTCACACGTAAAAAACGTGAAAGAATTAGACCGTCACCAAACCAGGAGAGCGGATAGTTACCTGGAAAAGCTAATGTAACTGGAAGCTGTCCAGAATTGTGAACATTACAGGAAACAATCTAAAGAAAGTGAAACCTGTGTCTTAAAAAATAGTCAAAATGAAATATGAGGCTATTTGAGTCATGAAACAAACTTGAGAGGGCTTACCGAGAGTTCTATCACCCCTAGCGAACACTAGATAACAGTCGATGACTGTGTTTACAGACGCGAAGATACGGCGCTGTGGTGGAGAAGACAAGAGCCTGCGGGTAATGGATACGGGGGGTTAAACACAACACTGTGTGCATTAAACGGAAAAGTTAAATGCTTTTAAGAGAGTCGACCATGGTACCTGGGGGTTTCTGTCGGTGTCTGCAAAGGTGGTCCGTGGGTTCGTGGAGCAGCGAGTAGTCCCGCACGTGGATTCCGGTGAAATACGGGTGCACGAGTGGGAATCACAGTATGAGAAAGTGAAGAGGGGCTTATGACGCGCGGGACCGGAAGAGGCCATATTGGATTGGGATGTGTGTTCAGTCAGACAGAGAACGGATCGGAAAGTGAAAGGGTCCAGTGTTGAAAAAGCGTAAAAGGACAAGATGTGGAAACAGAGTGAAAAAACGCACCTGTGATTTAAAATATCGACATAAGAAGTGCATGCACAAGTTTTGAGTAAAATAAACGGAATCCTACCTATTTACAATCTAATAAGAAATAATATTCCCTAAAGTAACATACTACCTATTTACAATATGAATCGACGAGAGATGCTAACAATATCTCTGACAGTAAGAGCATTTCTATTGGCATCCTGCCTATTTACAATCTAGATGAAAATGGGGATTCTAACAATATATCTAACGAATGACACCATCGCACATGTAAAGTGTAGTAAATACATGGGTGAATACAAATATCTATATTGGTAAGTAAAGAGGTGATGTTAACAAGTCTCCGAGTATAACGTGATATGTCCTGACTGTTACAGATATGCGTGTAAGTGTTTAGAGACAAAAAAGGTGGGATATACTGTGTGTGGCAAAGAGCCCACGAATATATGAGGGGAAAGTGGGGTGAAACAGTGATGGAACATACCAAACTCCATAATGAAGCAAAATAAGAATATATTAGTGCTCTAATGCAAAGTAGGGACTACTATGTCCCCCCCTTTTTTTTCTTTGAAAGTGCAAACGAAGGTGCTTACAGGAAGCATGCGAATTCAATTTTATCATTGAGACCCTTGGGACTCAAGGTATTAAGATACCGAATCCAGAAGGACTCCCTTTGAACAATGAATTTGCTCATGTCACGATCATTACAATATTTAATGACTTCGATCACACTGAATTTGAGTTGAGCAATCGTGTGATGTGAATTGCACCAATGACTAGCCAATGGTGAAGATGTGGATCTAGTGCGAATGCGGCTTTTGTGCTCCGTAATGCGAGTACGTAAAGATCTCTCAGTTTTGCCTACATAATATAGGCCACAAGGGCATCGAATGATGTATATGACATTTGAAGTGTTACAATTGGCAGTGAAGTTAAATTTGACCGGCTTACCCGACCAGGGGTGAGCCAGAGACACACCTGTAATAACATTATTACAGTGTGAGCAATTGTAACATCTAGTCATCCCTTTAGGTGCCGCATCATTGATGGGTTCTCGTTTTTTGAGAAGTTCCTTCAGGTTATTAGAGCGTTTGTATGCAAAAAGCGGTGGATTTGTGAACAGGTTCCCAAAGTCTGGTTCAGTCTGCAATATATCCCATCTGGTGAGGATCGTTCTTTTGATAGCAGGAGAGAGGGTCGAGAACTTGGACACGTAAACTTCCCTAGTTTAAGTGGGTTTGATACGTTTCTCAAGGAGTGTTAGTCGAGACACCTGATTCAGGCGTTGAACTGAAGATTCAATGAGTTTTTTGGGGTAACCACGTGCCAAAAACTGAGTTTTAGTCTCTTCAAGGGTGGTGTGAAATTGTGCGTCATCAGAGGTGATGCGTTTAATTCTCAAAAATTGAGAATAAGGAAGATGTCTTTTCAGAGATTGCGGGTGAAAACTGTGATAAAGTAGCGTGTTGTTGCGGTCTGTGGGTTTTTTGAACAAAGAGGTAACCAAATGGTTGGATGATAGTTCTATGTGTACATCAAGGTACGAAATTGAATGTTTGTCCAGTGTGTGTGTGAACTGGATTCTAGGATTGAGATCATTTAGAGCTGCAAGTTTAGATTCCAATATCTGTCTGTTGCCTTGCCACATAATAAAAATATCGTCAATATATCTACGATATATGACAAGATTGTCTGTCCATTCACTATCATTAAGGATGTTCTCCTGTTCAAATTTCATCATGTAGATGTTTGCGTAGCTGGGAGCTCCCGCAAAACCCATAGATGTTCCGTGAGTTTGGAGGAAAAATTTATTTTTCCATTTAAAGTAACTGTGAAATAAACAAAAGTGTAAGAGTTCCAAAAGAAAAAAAATTTTGCTGGCATGAACAGTGTCCATTTGGAGAAGTGCCCATTCAATAGCTTCAATGCCCTCAGAGTGTGGGATCGAGGTGTATAAGGCGACGACATCAACTGTAAGTAACCATATGTCATCAAAACTCTGAAGATTGAGGTTATTGAGTATTTTCAGAAAGTGTGTAGTGTCTTGTACATATGTTGAACCAGCCTGAACAAATGGTTGCAAGAAGTAATCCAAGTATCGACCAATGGGGTCGTGGATAGAATCACACCCTGATACTATTGGTCGAAACGGTGGATTAATAAGACGTTTGTGTATCTTAGGGAGTGCGTAGATGACTGGTCTACGCGGATGTTTGTTGTACAGGAAATCGTATGTTTTGGTATTAATCCACTCCATATCTTTAGCATGTTTAAGAATGGTGGTCAAGATGTCCTGAAATTCAACTGTAGGGTCCGATTCTAATGGAACGTAAGTGGACTCATCAGACAGCATTTCATTGATTGCGGATTCATAAAAACTTGTGTCCATTATGACCAATGCGCCACCTTTATCGGCCGCTTGGAATGTGAGGGAGGAGTTGTTCCTCAAGCTTTTCAATACTGTTTTATCCTGTGGTGTCAAATTCTGATGTTTTTTCGAAGGTGTACTGAGATGTACTAGATCATGTTTAACCAGTGATTCAAAAGTATCTAACACTTTATGCGAAACAGGGGATACAAAGGTGCTCTTAGGTTTAAACTCCTTGTATTCCATCTCACTAGTTATCGGGGCGGAGACAATTTGGGTGGAAAAGAAGTATCGCAATCTTAGTTTTCTCATAAATTTGTAGAATTCAACCTCCGATTGAAATGGAGTGGTGTGATAAGTGGGAACAAAGGATGTTCCCTTATTAAGAAAAGCGATTTGGGAATCTGACAAGCTGGAGGAAGAGATGTTCACAACTAATGTTTTTTCTGTCTCCTGCCTGTGCTTTGTGTTTTTGTGCTTTCCGCTACCTCTGCGGGTTTTGGTGGAATTGAGTCGAGGGAAGATTGATTCGTCGGTGGACTGTTGGCTGCTGGGCTTGTTTCTAAAAAAGAAACCTTAGTACTAGAGGTTGATGGAACTGCTGAAGTCCCTGACTCACTTGCAGAAGGTACTGGAGGTCTGGTTAAGCGGGTGTCACTTACCGAAACTACGCTTTCCTCAGATGAAGCGTCTCCTGATTTAGCAAATGTACGTTTCTGGGCGTAGACTTCCGCCCAGGAATAAACTTCATCGAGTTTATAGTCAATAGTATCCCGCCTAAACTTGCGGACTTTGCGTTCGTGAATTTCCTTGGCGTAACCATCCAGCTTATTGTTAATCATTTCAAGGGAGTGTGACCAGTCTTCTCCAGTCATGTGTTTTTTTAAAGAGTCTTGTAATTCAGAAATTTCTGTTTCAAGATCAGCCAAGACTTTAGAAAGTTCTTCCACAATCAATAAAATTAAGTCTAATGAGCATTTATTGAGTATTGAATACCACTTTTCCATGAATTTCTTATTCATCTTAAACATCATGGGCCTTAGTGGAAGTCTCAGCCCTCTCGGGATCCTGCTGGCTTTGTGGTACTGTACTAGAGTCGTGGCATGCAGTCGCTGATTGATTTCGCGGCGCATCAAGTATTCCAATTGTCGTAATTGTTGCATGGTTGAGCCCTGTGTGGCGTCAAATGTGCGAGCCTCCCGAATAAGTCCGTTTATTTCTTGTGCTTCAGTGTCAGTGTATGCCTTGGTGTCCGCCTTGTTGGCGGTGAGGTTGAGAATGTCCTCAAATGACATGTTGAGTGTGGTGCTACAGTTAGCTGTTGGAGGTGGAAGTTAATGCACTAAATGTGGGAAAGAAACAAACAGCTGGCGTGCACTCGAATTTTTTGAAATAATACCAAATTTAAGACATTGTTCAAAAACTTAAATTAAGCTTGGTGTGCTGACCCTGAGGTGGTTCCACCCGCCACCTAAATTCAAAATAGCGTAAGAGACTAGAGCGAGATGCACTAGACAGGGACTGCACTACACTTGAGACTCAAAGCTGAGTAAGGAACAAGTTAAGCGTCATTTATCTATTTAACAAAGCAGTAAATTGTGTTCATCATCAAACCATCAAAAATCATTTATAAATGGAAGTAACAAATCGTCATTTCTTCTTGTCAAAGTGTTATTTTATTCACACTTCTACCAAGATCAAAGCAAACCAAAAAATCATGTTTACAAAGTCCTATAGTACATATAATATAGCTTGGTCTTCCCAATGCATTTCGGGCGCAGTGTTCGCCCTTCTTCAGGGGCTATCTGGAAGTGAAACATCAATCAGTCATATGCAAAATCATTAAAAGATTCACAACGAAAAAGATTTACGGAAGGCAATTCTGGCGTCACACGGGTATTAAGACAAGATAAAAAGTTAAGAATTGAGGCCACTGAGTTACGTCACCAACGAGTTGGTGAGGATTCTAATAAGTATATACAGAAAGGAGGGGTGGTCCCAAGCAAAAGAGCAACACGAATAGAGGCGGAGGGGTAAGTGAAGCACCATGTGCGAGTGAAAATAGTCACACGTAAAAAACGTGAAAGAATTAGACCGTCACCAAACCAGGAGAGCGGATAGTTACCTGGAAAAGCTAATGTAACTGGAAGCTGTCCAGAATTGTGAACATTACAGGAAACAATCTAAAGAAAGTGAAACCTGTGTCTTAAAAAATAGTCAAAATGAAATATGAGGCTATTTGAGTCATGAAACAAACTTGAGAGGGCTTACCGAGAGTTCTATCAGCCCTAGCGAACACTAGATAACAGTCGATGACTGTGTTTACAGACGCGAAGATACGGCGCTGTGGTGGAGAAGACAAGAGCCTGCGGGTAATGGATACGGGGGGTTAAACACAACACTGTGTGCATTAAACGGAAAAGTTAAATGCTTTTAAGAGAGTCGACCATGGTACCTGGGGGTTTCTGTCGGTGTCTGCAAAGGTGGTCCGTGGGTTAGTGGAGCAGTGAGTAGTCCCGCACGTGGATTCCGGTGAAATACGGGTGCACGAGTGGGAATCACAGTATGAGAAAGTGAAGAGGGGCTTATGACGCGCGGGACCGGAAGAGGCCATATTGGATTGGCATGTGTGTGTTCAGTCAGACAGAGAACGAATCGGAAAGTGAAAGGGTCCAGTGTTGAAAAAGCGTAAAAGGACAAGATGTGGAAACAGAGTGAAAAAACGCACCTGTGATTTAAAATATCGACATAAGAAGTGCATGCACAAGTTTTGAGTAAAATAAACGGAATCCTACCTATTTACAATTAAATAAGAAATAATATTCCCTAAAGTAACATACTACCTATTTACAATATGAATCGACGAGAGATGCTAACAATATCTCTGACAGTAAGAGCATTTCTATTGGCATCCTGCCTATTTACAATCTAGATGAAAATGGGGATTCTAACAATATATCTAACGAATGACACCATCGCACATGTAAAGTGTAGTAAATACATGGGTGAATACAAATATCTATATTGGTAAGTAAAGAGGTGATGTTAACAAGTCTCCGAGTATAACGTGATATGTCCTGACTGTTACAGATATCATATTGTCGATTCATATTGTAAATAGGTAGTATGTTACTTTAGGGAATATTATTTCTTATTAGATTGTAAATAGGTAGGATTCCGTTTATTTTACTCAAAACTTGTGCATGCACTTCTTATGTCGATATTTTAAATCACAGGTGCGTTTTTTCACTCTGTTTCCACATCTTGTCCTTTTACGCTTTTTCAACACTGGACCCTTTCACTTTCCGATCCGTTCTCTGTCTGACTGAACACACATCCCAATCCAATATGGCCTCTTCCGGTCCCGCGCGTCATAAGCCCCTCTTCACTTTCTCATACTGTGATTCCCACTCGTGCACCCGTATTTCACCGGAATCCACGTGCGGGACTACTCGCTGCTCCACGAACCCACGGACCACCTTTGCAGACACCGACAGAAACCCCCAGGTACCATGGTCGATTCTCTTAAAAGCATTTAACTTTTCCGTTTAATGCACACAGTGTTGTGTTTAACCCCCCGTATCCATTACCCGCAGGCTCTTGTCTTCTCCACCACAGCGCCGTATCTTCGCGTCTGTAAACACAGTCATCGACTGTTATCTAGTGTTCGCTAGGGCTGATAGAACTCTCGGTAAGCCCTCTCAAGTTTGTTTCATGACTCAAATAGCCTCATATTTCATTTTGACTATTTTTTAAGACACAGGTTTCACTTTCTTTAGATTGTTTCCTGTAATGTTCACAATTCTGGACAGCTTCCAGTTACATTAGCTTTTCCAGGTAACTATCCGCTCTCCTGGTTGGGTGACGGTCTAATTCTTTCACGTTTTTTACGTGTGACTATTTTCACTCGCACATGGTGCTTCACTTACCCCTCCGCCTCTATTTGTGTTGCTCTTTTGCTTGGGACCACCCCTCCTTTCTGTATATACTTATTAGAATCCTCACCAACTCGTTGGTGACGTAACTCAGTGGCCTCAATTCTTAACTTTTCATCTTGTCTTAATACCCGTGTGACGCCAGAATTGCCTTCCGTAAATCTTTTTCGTTGTGAATCTTTTAATGATTTTGCATATGACTGATTGATGTTTCACTTCCAGATAGCCCCTGAAGAAGGGCGAACACTGCGCCCGAAATGCATTGGGAAGACCAAGCTATATTATATGTACTATAGGACTTTGTAAACATGAATTTTTGGTTTGCTTTGATCTTGGTAGAAGTGTGAATAAAATAACACTTTGACAAGAAGAAATGACGATTTGTTACTTCCATTTATAAATGATTTTTGATGGTTTGATGATGAACACAATTTACTGCTTTGTTAAATAGATAAATGACGCTTAACTTGTTCCTTACTCAGCTTTGAGTCTCAAGAGTAGTGCAGTCCCTGTCTAGTGCATCTCGCTCTAGTCTCTTACGCTATTTTGAATTTAGGTGGCGGGTGGAACCACCTCAGGGTCAGCACACCAAGCTTAATTTAAGTTTTTGAACAATGTCTTAAATTTGGTATTATTTCAAAAAATTCGAGTGCACGCCAGCTGTTTGTTTCTTTCCCACATTTAGTGCATTAACTTCCACCTCCAACAGCTAACTGTAGCACCACACTCAGCATGTCATTTGAGGACATTCTCAACCTCACCGCCAACAAGGCGGACACCAAGGCATACACTGACACTGAAGCACAAGAAATATACGGACTTATTCGGGAGGCTCGCACATTTGACGCCACACAGGGCTCAACCATGCAACAATTACGACAATTGGAATACTTGATGCGCCGCAAAATCAATCAGCGACTGCATGCCACGACTCTAGTACAGTACCACAAAGCCAGCAGGATCCCGAGAGGGCTGAGACTTCCACTAAGGCCCATGATGTTTAAGATGAATAAGAAATTCATGGAAAAGTGGTATTCAATACTCAATAAATGCTCATTAGACTTAATTTTATTGATTGTGGAAGAACTTTCTAAAGTCTTGGCTGATCTTGAAACAGAAATTTCTGAATTACAAGACTCTTTAAAAAAACACATGACTGGAGAAGACTGGTCACACTCCCTTGAAATGATTAACAATAAGCTGGATGGTTACGCCAAGGAAATTCACGAACGCAAAGTCCGCAAGTTTAGGCGGGATACTATTGACTATAAACTCGATGAAGTTTATTCCTGGGCGGAAGTCTACGCCCAGAAACGTACATTTGCTAAATCAGGAGACGCTTCATCTGAGGAAAGCGTAGTTTCGGTAAGTGACACCCGCTTAACCAGACCTCCAGTACCTTCTGCAAGTGAGTCAGGGACTTCAGCAGTTCCATCAACCTCTAGTACTAAGGTTTCTTTTTTAGAAACAAGCCCAGCAGCCAACAGTCCACCGACGAATCAATCTTCCCTCGACTCAATTCCACCAAAACCCGCAGAGGTAGCGGAAAGCACAAAAACACAAAGCACAGGCAGGAGACAGAAAAAACATTAGTTGTGAACATCTCTTCCTCCAGCTTGTCAGATTCCCAAATCGCTTTTCTTAATAAGGGAACATCCTTTGTTCCCACTTATCACACCACTCCATTTCAATCGGAGGTTGAATTCTACAAATTTATGAGAAAACTAAGATTGCGATACTTCTTTTCCACCCAAATTGTCTCCGCCCCGATAACTAGTGAGATGGAATACAAGGAGTTTAAACCTAAGAGCACCTTTGTATCCCCTGTTTCGCATAAAGTGTTAGATACTTTTGAATCACTGGTTAAACATGATCTAGTACATCTCAGTACACCTTCGAAAAAACATCAGAATTTGACACCACAGGATAAAACAGTATTGAAAAGCTTGAGGAACAACTCCTCCCTCACATTCCAAGCGGCCGATAAAGGTGGCGCATTGGTCATAATGGACACAAGTTTTTATGAATCCGCAATCAATGAAATGCTGTCTGATGAGTCCACTTACGTTCCATTAGAATCGGACCCTACAGTTGAATTTCAGGACATCTTGACCACCATTCTTAAACATGCTAAAGATATGGAGTGGATTAATACCAAAACATACGATTTCCTGTACAACAAACATCCGCGTAGACCAGTCATCTACGCACTCCCTAAGATACACAAACGTCTTATCAATCCACCGTTTCGACCAATAGTATCAGGGTGTGATTCTATCCACGACCCCATTGGTCGATACTTGGATTACTTCTTGCAACCATTTGTTCAGGCTGGTTCAACATATGTACAAGACACTACACACTTTCTGAAAATACTCAATAACCTCAATCTTCAGAGTTTTGATGACATATGGTTACTTACAGTTGATGTCGTCGCCTTATACACCTCGATCCCACACTCTGAGGGCATTGAAGCTATTGAATGGGCACTTCTCCAAATGGACACTGTTCATGCCAACAAAAAAAATTTTCTTTTGGAACTCTTACACTTTTGTTTATTTCATAGTTACTTTAAATGGAAAAATAAATTTTTCCTCCAAACTCACGGAACATCTATGGGTTTTGCGGGAGCTCCCAGCTACGCAAACATCTACATGATGAAATTTGAACAGGAGAACATCCTTAATGATAGTGAATGGACAGACAATCTTGTCATATATCGTAGATATATTGACGATATTTTTATTATGTGGCAAGGCAACAGACAGATATTGGAATCTAAACTTGCAGCTCTAAATGATCTCAATCCTAGAATCCAGTTCACACACACACTGGACAAACATTCAATTTCGTACCTTGATGTACACATAGAACTATCCTCCAACCATTTGGTTACCTCTTTGTTCAAAAAACCCACAGACCGCAACAACACGCTACTTTATCACAGTTTTCACCCGCAATCTCTGAAAAGACATCTTCCTTATTCTCAATTTTTGAGAATTAAACGCATCACCTCTGATGACGCACAATTTCACACCACCCTTGAAGAGACTAAAACTCAGTTCTTGGCACGTGGTTACCCCAAAAAACTCATTGAATCTTCAGTTCAACGCCTGAATCAGGTGTCTCGACTAACACTCCTTGAGAAACGTATCAAACCCACTCAAACTAGGGAAGTTTACGTGTCCAAGTTCTCGACCCTCTCTCCTGCTATCAAAAGAACGATCCTCACCAGATGGGATATATTGCAGACTGAACCAGACTTTGGGAACCTGTTCACAAATCCACCGCTTTTTGCATACAAACGCTCTAATAACCTGAAGGAACTTCTCAAAAAACGAGAACCCATCACTGATGCGGCACCTAAAGGGATGACTAGAAGTTACAATTGCTCACACTGTAATAATGTTATTACAGGTGTGTCTCTGGCTCACCCCTGGTCGGGTAAGCCGGTCAAATTTAACTTCACTGCCAATTGTAACACTTCAAATGTCATATACATCATTCGATGCCCTTGTGGCCTATATTATGTAAGCAAAACTGAGAGATCTTTACGTACTCGCATTACGGAGCACAAAAGCCGCATTCGCACTAGATCCACATCTTCAACATTGGCTAGTCATTGGTGCGATTCACATCACACGATTGCTCAACTCAAATTCAGTGTGATCGAAGTCATTAAATATTGTAATGATCGTGACATGAGCAAATTCATTGTTCAAAGGGAGTCCTTCTGGATTCGGTATCTTAATACCTTGAGTCCCAAGGGTCTCAATGATAAAATTGAATTCGCATGCTTCCTGTAAGCACCTTCGTTTGCACTTTCAAAGAAAAAAAAGGGGGGGACATAGTAGTCCCTACTTTGCATTAGAGCACTAATATATTCTTATTTTGCTTCATTATGGAGTTTGGTATGTTCCATCACTGTTTCACCCCACTGTCCCCTCATATATTCGTGGGCTCTTTGCCACACACAGTATATCCCACCTTTTTTGTCTCTAAACACTTACACGCATATCTGTAACAGTCAGGACATATCACGTTATACTCGGAGACTTGTTAACATCACCTCTTTACTTACCAATATAGATATTTGTATTCACCCATGTATTTACTACACTTTACATGTGCGATGGTGTCATTCGTTAGATATATTGTTAGAATCCCCATTTTCATCTAGATTGTAAATAGGCAGGATGCCAATAGAAATGCTCTTACTGTCAGAGATATTGTTAGCATCTCTCGTCGATTCATATTGTAAATAGGTAGTATGTTACTTTAGGGAATATTATTTCTTATTAGATTGTAAATAGGTAGGATTCCGTTTATTTTACTCAAAACTTGTGCATGCACTTCTTATGTCGATATTTTAAATCACAGGTGCGTTTTTTCACTCTGTTTCCACATCTTGTCCTTTTACGCTTTTTCAACACTGGACCCTTTCACTTTCCGATCCGTTCTCTGTCTGACTGAACACACATCCCAATCCAATATGGCCTCTTCCGGTCCCGCGCGTCATAAGCCCCTCTTCACTTTCTCATACTGTGATTCCCACTCGTGCACCCGTATTTCACCGGAATCCACGTGCGGGACTACTCGCTGCTCCACGAACCCACGGACCACCTTTGCAGACACCGACAGAAACCCCCAGGTACCATGGTCGACTCTCTTAAAAGCATTTAACTTTTCCGTTTAATGCACACAGTGTTGTGTTTAACCCCCCGTATCCATTACCCGCAGGCTCTTGTCTTCTCCACCACAGCGCCGTATCTTCGCGTCTGTAAACACAGTCATCGACTGTTATCTAGTGTTCGCTAGGGCTGATAGAACTCTCGGTAAGCCCTCTCAAGTTTGTTTCATGACTCAAATAGCCTCATATTTCATTTTGACTATTTTTTAAGACACAGGTTTCACTTTCTTTAGATTGTTTCCTGTAATGTTCACAATTCTGGACAGCTTCCAGTTACATTAGCTTTTCCAGGTAACTATCCGCTCTCCTGGTTTGGTGACGGTCTAATTCTTTCACGTTTTTTACGTGTGACTATTTTCACTCGCACATGGTGCTTCACTTACCCCTCCGCCTCTATTCGTGTTGCTCTTTTGCTTGGGACCACCCCTCCTTTCTGTATATACTTATTAGAATCCTCACCAACTCGTTGGTGACGTAACTCAGTGGCCTCAATTCTTAACTTTTCATCTTGTCTTAATACCCGTGTGACGCCAGAATTGCCTTCCGTAAATCTTTTTCGTTGTGAATCTTTTAATGATTTTGCATATGACTGATTGATGTTTCACTTCCAGATAGCCCCTGAAGAAGGGCGAACACTGCGCCCGAAATGCATTGGGAAGACCAAGCTATATTATATGTACTATAGGACTTTGTAAACATGAATTTTTGGTTTGCTTTGATCTTGGTAGAAGTGTGAATAAAATAACACTTTGACAAGAAGAAATGACGATTTGTTACTTCCATTTATAAATGATTTTTGATGGTTTGATGATGAACACAATTTACTGCTTTGTTAAATAGATAAATGACGCTTAACTTGTTCCTTACTCAGCTTTGAGTCTCAAGAGTAGTGCAGTCCCTGTCTAGTGCATCTCGCTCTAGTCTCTTACGCTATTTTGAATTTAGGTGGCGGGTGGAACCACCTCAGGGTCAGCACACCAAGCTTAATTTAAGTTTTTGAACAATGTCTTAAATTTGGTATTATTTCAAAAAATTCGAGTGCACGCCAGCTGTTTGTTTCTTTCCCACATTTAGTACTTTCTAAAAGTGGCATTCTCAAACACACAATTTAAAAAGCATCTTTAGTAAATGATGTGTTATTAAATTCTAAGTTCAGAGAGCCTAGACTTTATTTTTATCTTATCCCTATGGGAAGATATGGTTGTAAAATGTCACAAAGCCTTCCCCATTCTGTCTTATGGGGCAAGATAGCCTTTCGATATTGAAAAACGAAATTGGCCGCATTTCACCACGAGGATATGTTGCACACATCTGCACATGTCCTACCTTTCACATACACTGCACCCTGCCCAGGGGGGTACCTTGGTCCTACTATAGGGGGGTGTCCTAAATGTAAGAAAAGGGAAGGTTAGGGCCTGGCAAGTGGGTGCACTTGCCAAGTCGACATGGCAGTTAGCAAACTGTGCACAGGCACTGTGGTGGCTGGCCTGAGACATCTTTTCTTGGTGAATTTTGTTGCATCTCATGTGGGTGGTGCAATCAGTGCTACAGGCCCACTAGTAGTATTTGATTTACTAACCCTGTCGCACCCAGTGCACTTTACGAGGGGCTTGTCAGTAAATCAAAAATGCCAATCATGGATAACCAATCATAATAACAATTTAGACAGAGAGCATATGCACTTTAGCACTGATTAGCAGTGGTTAAGTGCCCGGAGTCCTAAAACCTACAACAACAGGTCAGGAAAAATAGGAGGAATAAGCAACAGGTTTGCAAAAAGAGCCAAGTCCAACACTTCCCAACTCCCAAGGCCCTGTTGGCCACTGTTTGGAAGGAATACACATCACGCCACAGGAGAGCCATCAACCGTTATGTGGCCTTGTACACTGGTATATATACAAATTTGGCTTAGGCAGGAAAAAGCCAACTTTCCAGAAGTGGCATTTAAGAGGATTTTAAATGACAATTCAAATGAATACTATCAGGGACATAACGCAGGCCTCTGCAGCCCCTGTGGGGTCCTTCAGGTGCCCACCATTCATCCCAAGATCAATGAATAGCTGTGAGATATGCAAGACCCGGTTGTCCCTTATCACATTGTGCTGGAGGGCCCCATCATTTTGCATTATGCCACTGACTATTACTCATGAGACTCGACTCATCGCACAAGTCACACAAATTGCACATTGACTTTGTTGGTAATTATTACTTTAGCGAGGGAACAGTTACAGGAGGACCCTTCCTAATTAGCTATTACTTTTGTGAGTGATTATTACACAGAATAGTGGATCATAGAGGAGAAAGGGTACAAATGACACACTGCTGCTGTGGATGAATATTACTCAAAAGAGTGAATTGTTACAGTACAAGACTTCTGAATGACACTTTGCCTAGCCAAACGTGGAACACAAGGCCAAAGTCCCATCCTGTGGTTTTCTGGATCAGATTATCTTAGCTCTGCATCCAGTTCTGAATAGGTCTGTGGTTGTTTTTCGAACATCTTGGGGAACGTGTCCAGAATAAGTTTTAAAAGATTGAAATTTGTAGGAGAAAAGAAACGTTTTCCCGATCATTAGGTAGTCACCATTCAGATGCATCACTTTTGCGATAGGATGACAGCCCATGCATGGGTGTTGGCATGAATCAGCCACCTTCTGTGTCACCAGGCCTCTCTTCCAAAATTACAGAGGTTTTAGCTTTTTTCCCAACCATGCGAGTCTCTTATCCTTGTTCTAAAAGGTGCATCTTTTGTGTGAGTAGGAGGGAGGCTGTATGAGGCAGGTACAGCAGGTGTGTGTGCGTGGGTTGTCCCGTTTCGAGGAGGCAGCGATCAGCTTAAATCTGTCAGAGTGAGTATATTGTATTCAGACTCGTGTATCTCCAGCTCGCAGCTTAAGCGATTTTAAGGTGCTGGTGATTCATAGAGCATTAGAGCCCCCCCCCCCATTCTCTTTCATAATGGTACATCCTCCTTCATGCCTGCCTGTCACTCTCAGCAGAGACCGTTTGCACTACAGTAAGAGCACAAAAAGCCCTGCTCCCCCCAAAAATCCATTTTTAAAATTTTTTACAGTGAACATGAGTGGGTAGGGAGACCTGCCTCGGATCTCTCCCCTGGGAGAGATAAAGGAAATACATAGTCCTTGATTTGAGAAAACAGGCACAACTTCACCAAAAGTAAATCCCATTTTTTCAAGTTCACCCAGCATTTTGGTGTCTCTACAAGCACTGTCATTACCAGTTGCCTGGAAAATGAGTGCAGTAATACTGTACATTGCTTTTTAATACTGCACTGTAAATCTCAGCAGTACAACTTCATATATATTTTTTATTTTATTGGACAACAGGACCATTACCACATGAAGGGCTAGATTTATCAAATTGGCACGCAATGCAGGGCAGCAGTCAAAAATGCTGCGCTGCGTTGCGTGAGAAGGAGGGAGCAGGAGAGCGCCATATCGACAGAGATACGGCTCTCTCCTCCACTTTCCCTAGCGCTGGCACAGATTTTTGCTGCAGATCACCATGCACACGCTTTTGCGCCATAGTGCAAGGGTGTGTGAGTGAGTCTAGCATAGGTTCTCCTCCAGTGCAAAATACTATGCCTAGACAACTTTTAACACTTTTCCTGCTTTGTAAGTGTGCTGTGCAGTGCAGAACACATGCAAAGTTGGAAAAGAAAAGAGAAATGAAAACATTTTTCCTTTTAAGGCCTGGTTTCAAAAGGCGCTATTTTCTGACTCATAACCCTGTCTCACATTTTTGGTTGTTGGGTTTTGCGTAAAAAACCAGGGGTGGTTGCATGGGAATGCCCATGTACCACCCACGGAACGCCCCCGTAGCACTAAGTAACGCAAACCAGTGCCTTGCGCTGCTTTGCATCACTTTTAGGCAACTTTCCAGTGCAAAACAAGCTGGAATGTAAAGAACAAAAACAACATTTTGTGCTGGTTTGCACCAATTTTATGACACAAACCCAATGCAAAATGTTAGTAAATCTACCAAGAAGAGTTGCCCGGTCTGGAGTTTGCTAATTATTTTACTGGGTAGTGATACTCCACCAGTACTACCCTACACGTACTGCAACCACACAAAAAAACAAGAAATGAACTATAAAAGGTACACAGCTTTCCTTGTTAAGTCTGCCATCTACACTCCAGGGTAATCTCACCCTGTAAGGATGGCCTTCACTAAGGCTCACTATTTCTGACAGCCATGTTAGATAACCCAGTCCATTCCAGTACACCATGCCTAACAACCATCCCATGAGAAAATCCATCCAAATACAAATTATTACCTCTGAATGGCGTATGAAACTTAGATTTAATGCAGAAGAGGAGGATGAAGCGGAACCAGGGTCCTAGGCCCACTGCTGCACAAAGCAAGCGTGAAGAACAGAGGGGAAAAGTGACAGATCCCACACGAAAGGTGTATGAAGTCCCCTTAGATCCTCAGTGATGTTATAATGCCAATTGCCAGAGCTGTCCTCCTTCCAAGAATACGCCTGGTAAAGTGAAATTCTTGCCATTATAACAGGTGTCCATGAAAACTGGCTTCTTTTAATAATTTGACAGCTGAGCCTGCTTAACAGAAACAGCATGCATGGTCTAAACAGCAGTAACCCTTGCACCTTTATGCAGTTGGTGCAATTAAAGTGAAAAACAATCTTTTAGGGGCAGATTTACATGAAAGTGACGCATCTGTAGAGATGCATCACTTTCCCTGCGTCAACATTCAATACCCTTGTGTCACCATGGATGCGCCGTATTTACAATACGGCGCACCATGGCGCAAGGATTGACAGATGCGTCAGAATTCTGACGCATCTGTTGATGGAAAAGTCACGCAGTGCTGGAGTCGTGTCGCAAGCACGACGCAACTCCAGCAATGCTCAGGGGCGCCCTATGCCTAACATGCTGCGTCACTCCTTACGCCTGCTTCAAGCAGGCGCAGGGTTTTGACGCAGCATGGATGTAAAAGTGACTCAGTGAAATCTTGTAGATTTCACTGTGTCACTTTTACGGGGCTTCCTGCAACGGAACGCCCACTCTGCATACATTAAACCTGACGCAGGTTTAATGTGGCGCAGGGCGTCACAACGTGACGCATCTCCCTAGATGCGTCACGTTGTAAATGGGCCGCCACTTTTAAGCTGCAGCTGCGTCACAAAAGTGACGCAACAACGGAGCAAAAGTGACGCAAGCGGCTTGTAAATCTGCCCCTTAGTGTCATTTCGTTCACCTTAAAACATCTCACATCTTCTACCTATATCGCTGTGTGCCTACGTCCTCTCCACATATCTCAGCTATCTCTACCTCATCTTTGTCTATCTAACCTCTCTATCAATATATCTCACTCAACTTTATCTCTTTTTGCCTCACTCTCATGACCATGGCTCTCTCTTAATCACTCTCTGGGTCAGATGTACAAGGGTTTTTTCAGCTCGCAAACGACCCGAATCGCAGACCTGAAAAAAGCATTTTTAAATATAAAAAGCCCTATTTGCGATTCAGTAAGCTATTACCGAATCACAAATTAGGTTTGTGAGTCGATATTAGGAAGGGGCATGCCAAGGGCGTCCCTTCCTAACAGTGAGTCGCACTGGTGTGTAGGAATGTTTTGCGACCAGGAATGTGGTCGCAAAATGTTTGTAATTACCACAAACTTCAAGTTGGTTGTAACCCCTTTGCAAACGGGAAGGGGTACCCAAGAGACCCCTTTCGCTTTGCGAAAGTGGACGCCAACATTTTTTAAGAGCAGGCAGTGGTCCAGCGGAAATGTTCATTTTTCTTTTTTAAATGCAACACGTTTTCCTTTAAGGAAAAAAAACTGCTTTATTTAAAAACAGTCACAGACATTGTGGTCTGCTGAGTCCAGCAAGTCACCTTCCCTGTGGGTGACGGCCATTTTAGTTCTCAATTACTGCAATTTCCAATCCAACTCTACCAGGAACAACATAAGTGGAATTTTATTGAACGTCTGTTCAGAATAAAGGCTTCATGTGCAGCAAATCAACCAACATGTTTGGTTATAATTCCGGACCTTCTTCAAGGCTATCAAAATACACTGAGGAGATATTGGAAAAATCAACAGCAGAAATCCAAAATATAAATGACAAATACCTGATCATATCAAAGGACTCAGAGTTATAAATCCAGAACAATCTTAAAGGCTAAAGTGTAAGCACTATGCAAGTATTTAAATTAAATTACCACGCCTAAAATAATCTCATACTTTCATATTGAAATTATCATATGCTTTAGTACACAGTTTTTTTCTACAAAACCATACGGTTATTTTCTAATCACATCATTTTTCTGCATGAGTAATCCGGATCATGCTGTTATGGCAGAGGATAAATTCATGGGGAGGTGAAATCCAAATACACAAGTTAAACAATTGCTAATTCGGTTCATATACCATAAACACCTGAAGAGTTCATTTTACAGACATAAACACTATTGCTATGATCCAAGTTTGTCTGAACAAAAGGGATATTGATTTATCACACCTCATAAGTAACAATACCAGAGGGATGGGATGAATAGCACCTATACCGGACACATGCACCCTGTTACATTTTTTCAAGTTGGATCTGTTGAGGTTTAATGAAGGGTGAGTTATTATTACACCCAGTGATTATGGGAGACATTAAATAGCACCCAACTCGGAATTACGGCCCCTGAACAAACAGGACTGTGCTCAGGGGTTGGAAAACACTGACCATCTCAGATTTACGGCCATAGTATTAGCTGTGATAAACTAACCAGTAATTGATAAGATATAGAAAAATTCCCTAGAGGTGGTTCTAAATATAATCACTGGGATGTCAGTAGTCTGTCCACCGTATGGAAATACAAGCTACATTCAAATGGGTAGGCTCATGTTGTGACGTGCCCACCACATCCGCTGGTTCAAACCACGCGTTTGTACAAATGGGTCTTGATCCCCATATCTGTTCACTACTAAAACTAATCTAATAATACATTTCCAGCCCACACTGATTTCATATAATAGTCCCATCACAAAAAAACCTACATCTAAAATTTAGCAACAACAGTTGGTGGAGTTAGTGGGTAAGCACCATGCGTTAGGTTGGATATAACCATCAACAATGCTTGAAATCTTTGTGTATTTCTACTAAAGAACTCTAGACAGCAGGGTGATATACAATAGAGCTATCTTTCCCTAGCCATGGTACGATTGATGTATACCATGCTACATGCCCACTTTATTTTGTGTCTTTAAAAAAAGTGCAAATCAAAGTTACGCAAGCAGAACGTTATTGTTTTGTGTTTGTTGGAAATTGCCCTTTTTGCATGGTTATCCCCAAACTTTTTACTTCTTCCTCCTTTGTTTTTCCTGACCTCTGGTTGTTGGCTATAGGACTCTGGGCACTTTACCACTGCTGATCAGTGCTAAAGTGCATATGCTCTCTGTGTAAATTGTTATTGTGATTGGGTATCCATGATTGGCATATTTGTTTTAGCAGTAGGTCCCTAGTAAAGTGCACTAAGTGTGCCAGGGCTGGTAATTCAAATGCTACTAGTGGGCTTGCAGCACTGATTGTGTCACCCACATAAGTAGCCCTGAAAAGAGGTCTCAGGCCTGCCACTGCAGTGCCTGTGCACAGTTTGTTAACTGCCATGTTGACCTGGCCAGTGTACCCACTTGCCAGGCCTTACCCTTACTTTTCTTTCACATTAGACACCCCTATGGTAGGGCCAAGGTACCCCCCTGGGCAGGGTACAGTGTATGTGACAGGTAGGACATGTACTAGTGTGGGTAACATGTCCTGATAGTGAAATACTGTCAATTTCGTTTTTCACTATTGAAAGACTATCTTGCCCATAGGACAGAATGGGGAATCATGTGTAACATGTTTACCTGCATATCTTCCCATAGGAGCAAGATGGAAAATTAGAGTCTGGTATCCCTGAACTCAGAATTTAATAACACAACTTTTAGTAAAGATGGTTTTTAAATACTGTGTTTGAAAACAGCACATTTAGAAAGCGGATATTTTCTTGTTCAACCTTTCCGTGTGCCTTTGCCTGTTTGTGGATTGAGTGTCTGGTTTGAGAGTGACAGGGGCTGGAGTGGCTCCAGAAGTCTGGGCGAGTCAGCACTAGGTTGAATATACCTATCTGCATTTGGACTGGTGGGAAGAGTAGCACCTGGGCCTGAATAGGGCTGTGCCTGCCTTCCACAATTCTGGCTCCCCCTCCTGCGAAATGTCTGATCACCCTGGCCCACACTCACAAAGGAAGAAGATGTGCACTGGCAGAGTGCCCCCAGAACTGCTTTGGACTGGGTCCAGGACCCCTCACATATAGAGAACAAAGATGTTTGGGGTATAAATATGAGAGGTGAAATCCCTGAAAGTTAGACTACTTCGTAATCAAGAGGAATCCCTGCCAAGGAAGTTCACCTGAAGAGACTGAGTAGGAGTACTGCCCTTGCTGTGTGTCTGGGGTTGGCCTGAAGTTTGCTGTTCCTATGGAGGAGAGGACTAAGGGACTTTGCTGTGTGCTGTGTCCCCTGCTTGAAGAAGGACTTTGCGGTGTGCTGTGTCCATCTGAAGAAAAGTCTCCAAGGGCCTGAGAAGAGCTGGCCTCCTGTTTCTGAAGTCCCAGGCACAAAAGGACTTTACCCCCAGCTTCCCTGAACTTCTGTGCTGGGATTTCCAGTCTGCCAGGAGGGCCTGTAACTGTGTGTGAGGCCTTTTTGCTGTTGGGAGCTGGAAGCGCGACGCAATGAGAGAGAAACGTGACGACCCCACAGCAGCCGCTGTCACATCATTGAGGAAGCGTGTCGCCGCTGATCGCTGTCGCATCACCGGAGAAGTGTCTCGCAGGGCCTGCTGTGGCTCAGGAAACCACCGAGTTCGCCGCACGGCCATTGGGCGTGCACGCATCGCCTCCATGTTGTCGCATCGCAACAGAGATGCCATTTTGTCGCATCGCACGGATCATCGCAACGCATCGAGGCACCATCCTTTTGCATCGGAACCGGAGCGCAGGAAGAATCGACGTATCACCTTCTCTGCGCCGCCTTTGTTTGCTTTGCTTTACGCATCCCAGGTACTTTGAGACTAAGGTGTCGCATTTATCATCTACAAGTTTATTTTTGCAACAACACTTTTTAAAGACATTCTACTGAGTTTCTGTATGTTGGATTTTTGTTGTTTTGGTCTTGTTTAGTTTAGATAAAGATATTTTATTTTTTTTAACTGGTGTGGTGTCCATTTGTGGTGTTTCCACTGTGTTACTGTGAGTGTTGGTACAAATAATTTGCACATTGCATTTGGGATAAGCCTGTCTGCTCGTGCCAAGCTACCAAGTGGGTGAGCAGGGGCTATCTAAAGTGTGTATCCCCCTTACCCTGACTAGAAACAAGGGTCCCTATTTGGTCAAAGGTACCTACCTCTGCCTACCTGAGACCCCCAGTACTAACACTGTTAATATAATTTGAATTTCAAATTCTGTTTATATATAATCAATCCTAAAAGTGTCATTGCTATTAGCCCTGTTAGTGAGCCAGTTACTATAGAATATTAGTTACATTCAACAAGACTTCAACACAATTAAGAGTAAAAAATAAGGAACTACAGCCACCATTGTTATTAGAAACCTCAATGTTTCTTTCACATAGTTTCACAATTGTCCCAAAATGATAAGGGAACATAAACAATAAAAGCGTTGTCTACCAAGGGTAGGGCTATATTACGCATGTGTTGAGATGGAATTGTGCATGGTCACCATCTTGGGTACCATAATTATACATGGTACCTAGAAATAAGTGTAAAGAACAGGACCAGAGCACTGCAGGTCTTTGATGTAAAAGTAAAAAGATGGCATTGTGTTTGGACACCATTTTGAAATATCACATTCATATATGTTGCCCAAAAATTGCAATATCATTAAGAAGGTGGAGTTGATGAGAATATGGTAAGATACTGTAGTATGTACGCACCATCTTTTAGTATTGTATATATTGGTTGGCACCACAAAATTGAGGAACTCGGAAGGAAACAATGGAAGGCTTTATGTCAAATTTAAGACAAAATCCTAACTTTACTACTACTAAATGCCTTCTGTGAATACCAAAAGTAGTAAGTTTAGGATTTTGTCTCAGATTAGATCTGTGAATCGGCCCCTGGGGGTTTCATATTGATTTTAAATCATATTTTAAATGTGCTTTTTGCGCTTCTTAAAAATATATTTATTGCTATTTATAACTGTGTTTTATGTATATGTATGATGTTTGATTGTTTTGTCCACACTTATATGATCTAAAGTGATCAAAATAAATGTCTGTGCTGATGATATTCGTTTTTAACCATTCTTGATTGTATTTCTACTATTAGGGCAGGATGAATGAAGAGGGCAGTGTTAGCCGTCAAAGATCCCCTGGTAGCAACTGTACAGCCCTCACCCTTCCAGCCGCCCGGTTAAACTATTATTTTATTAAATGTTGACAGCAATCTCATGAAATGTGTGTGCAAGTTCTTCAGGCCTGGATTACTAGAATCTTTGCACATTGTGATTCAGTAGAATAACAAATTGTGTGTTCTTGTGATGCATGAACGGATTGCTTACATGTCCTATGCTGTAGAGTCAACTCATTGTCTGGTCATTCCTCTAGGTGTGATTGGATAGTGCCTTGCAGTCTGCAGAAGTCACACCTAGACCCTGAAGAGAGCCTAAAACACCTTGGGGCATATGTACAAGAAACTGACAGAGCACAGTGTTACACCAAAATTGGTAACAAAGCGCTACAACAGTTTCAAATGCAGGGGTGCACCGTATTCAGAAGAATCTGGTGCACCCATGCATTACCCCTAGAGCTGGTGCTATAAATGCTGTCTAGCGCTAGCACAGGCATCCCAGCGCCATTTTGCTAGGGTGCCTGCACTGCAATGGCAATTGTTTATGTGCAGGAAGGGACACCTTCCTGCCCATAAGCAATCTTTACAGGCGTTTTGCTCTATCGATGTGTGCTGCAGAATACAGCACACGTGGAAAGAGCAAAAAACAAGGAGAAATAAAAAAAGAAATCCTCATCTTGCCTGCTTAAGACCAGGTATTCCCTGGTTGTATTTTTGGTGCTGCCCCATACCTTGTAAATAGGGGGCAGTGTCAAAAAGCAATGAGTGCTGCGGCAGAACACCCACTACAACACCCATTGCATGCCCCTTTCACGCTAAGTGCTACGTGAATTGGGGCATTATTTACAAGATAGCGTTATATGGTGTTTTTAGTGGCTTAGCGCTGCTTTGTAACTAAGGCAAAGGTTTTAACGCCGCCAGAACGTCAGAAAAAGTGACTTTCCAGTGGTGTTAACTCCTTGTAAATATGCCCTTGACCCCTCTCTTACCGCTCAAGTAAATTTTGGCAATGGGGATATTCCAAATGTTGGATGTGGAACTCACAATAAATCCCTCATCTGCATGTCATAATCCCGGTGGAACGTTCTTTTGGGCACGTATAAAGGGGTTATCCTGTTTCCAGCTATCACACATGGGTGTATAATTCTTGGACTGTTTGGATCCAGCAAAAATAATGATGTGAACTTTTGTTTTTTAAAGAAATACCAGCTGGAATTCACGGACACGGCAAGATGCAAAAACTAGCTCTAAAATACAACTACTATGAACCGAGCTATCTTCATAACAGTTCAGTGGATGTCCAAACACTGGGTCAGCAACTTTCTTTTCTCCTGGCAAAGTTCAGACAATTTACTGATTTCTTTGGCTTTGATGAAGACTGAAACATTTGTAAAGTTCCCTGTTTAACTTCGCCCATGCAAAGTGTTTCTGTGCACAGCACGATTATTTTCACAGCTTGCAAGGTAATTTTCAAGCTCATCAAACAAAGCCAAGATGTAAAATGCATGCATACTTCTTTATGCAGAGCTTTTCTATGCACAATTGAAATGTATGCAAATGTTGTCACTACAAGTTAAGCTTTGATGACACAAATATTCTCCAATGTTATGATCATAATGCCAATGTAGAAGACCATAATAATTTGCAACCTTCATATAGTTATGGGCAAGTCACGCTGTGCAGCGCAGCAAGTCACGTGTGACATGGAAAAGGCAGAAATGCTCTGTATTTAAGTCAATATGGTGTTTTCCTGCCTCTTCCCCTGTGCTGGTGCCCTTTTGTCTGCCTAGTGTCAAAAGCAGGCACCCTTGCACCATGGTGCAAGGGTGCCTGCGTTGCAAGAAGGATTGCCTTTGTGCAGGAAGGGGCAGCTTCCTGCGCAAAAACAATCCCCTGAGGCATTTTCCTTTTTTTATGTGTGCTGCAGAATGCAGAACACATAGAAAGAGCAAGTAACAAGGGGAAATAAACATATTTCTCCTCATTACATCTCACCTGGGGATGCATAGGTTTTGGGTCATTGCCAGGTCTACGTCTTCTGGTAAATCTGGAAATGCATCAAATTCCATGGATGTTGCATGGGAACACCCATGCAACACCCATTGAAACGCCTCCCTGGCACAGAGTAATGCAATGTAGTGATTTGCGTTGTGTTGCTTTACTCGATATGTATGAAGCCACTCAGGGCTGCGCAAGGTGGCCTTTCGTGGCTTCATACATCTAATTTTTTAGTTCTGTCACTCCTGCACCACTTTGTGTGGTGCAAGAGCTGCACAAAGGGCTCATATATATGCCCCTAAGGGCCATTTATATGGCCAAGTCAGGCAGTGCAGCGCAGAAAGTCACCTTGCTGCACTGCACTGCGTGACAGGGGAAAGGGCAGGAATGCACTGTATTTAAGGCAATACAGCGCATTCTGTCATTTTTCCTTGCGCTGGAGCCCTTTTGGTTGCCTAGCGACAACACAGGCCCACTTGCACCCTGATGCAAGGGTGCCTGCGTTGTAAGGAAGATTTGTTTTGTGCAGGAAGGGGCATTTTTCTGCAAAAAAACAATCCTGAGGCATGTTCCCCTTTCTATGTGTGCTCACATAGAAAGAGGAAAAAACAAGGAGAAATTAACATATATCTCCTGGTTATGCCTCACTGGGGAGGCAAAGGGTTTTGGTGCATTTCCAGGTCTAGCACGTCTGCTAAATATGGTAATGTGTCGAAATCCAAGGATGTTGCGTGGGCGCGCCTACCTGGTGCAGAGTAATGCAATGAAATGATTTGCGATTTATGAAGCCACTCAAAGCCATGCATGGTGGCCTTGCATGGCTTCATAAATCTCATTTTACAGTTGTGTTGCTCCTGCACCACGTTGCATGGTGCAAGAGCGACGCAAAGCCCCTTAGCCACTTCGCACACTCTCCCCGAAAATCTGTATGATAGCATTGTGATGCAGCACAAGCCATTAAAATATGGTAAACTGGAATTTTCACCAGATTTTACCATGCAGAGGAATAGAACAGGGCAAATGTCTCTTGCACGTTTCGTGAAAGGGAACATTAAAAGGTGCAGAGTGCAATTATCCTTATATCTGTGCTTTTGGTCAATTTCCATTTCTGATAAACAGTCGGTGTGCTGCTTGCACCTTTAGTAACAAATGAGTGAGGAGTAACGTACTTCTCAATGTGTAAGACGAAACTACAATATAAAATCTGCCTAATTGCTCCAACAAGGGCATGTCAGGCAAAAATGATAAAAACAAGTGCCAAATCCATACATAAAAGTCACAACTCAGAAGTTCTTCCAGTCAGATAAGAAATAATCAGATAATAATTAATTAAGTAAAGTACTGCATTTGTAATGGGGAAAGAAAACCTATAAGTTTTAGAATGCTACATACTGAGCAGTAATAGATCGAACTGTAGTAGCTGACAAAATGGGCCCCTATATACACCCTTCATATCCCCTTGAAAGTAATTTACCACAGTGCACGCGTTCATCTCAGCCACTTCTGATGCACTATTGACTGATGTCTTTTGCAATGCAGCCAACCGGCATCCAGTTTACAGAACCGGGGCAGCACTTGTGCAGTACAAGCCTTTGGCTGAGTTGTGTTTTAGAACACTGTGGGACTCATTTATGGGGAATTGGGGTGAGGCCGCGCCGCAAGTCTATTTGCTGCGCTGCCCTACGCCAATATGAAAGGGCAGGAATACACTGCATTAATATAAATCCTGTGAACGAGAACTGGATTCACTGAGCCTTATATTGTTTTAAGTTTGCTTTTAACAATTTATCTGTGTGTTTTTAACAGTTCATCTGCACTGTGTTATGGGCCGGGAAGAGCTGTGTTAAAGCTCGGGTGGGGGGATATATATTACCCACAAGTTAGCGTTCTAGTCTTTTACGCTAACGCGCTTCATACTCGTCTCGATAAATTGCCCGATGACGCGCCCGCGCTTCAGCGCCTTTTGTAAATCTTGTGAGCGAGAACTGGATTCACTGAGCTTCATATTGTGTTAAGTTTGCTTTTAACAATTTATCTGTGTTTTTTTAACTGTTCATCTGCACTGTTTTATGGGCCGGGAAGAGCTGTGTAAAAGCTCGGGGGGGAGATATTTTACCCACAAGTTAGCGTTCTAGTCTTTTACGCTAACGCGCTTCATACTCGTCTCGATAAATTGGCTGATGATGTGACCGCGCTTCGGCGCCTTTTGTAAATCTTGTGAGCGATAACTGGATTCACTGCGCCTCATATTGTTTTAAGTTTGCTTTTAACAATTTATCTGTGTGTTTTTAACTGTTCATCTGCACTGTGCTATGGGCCAGGAAGAGCTGTGTTAAAGCTCGGGGGGGAGATATTTTACCCACAAGTTAGCATTCTAGTCTTTTACGCTAACGCGCTTCATACTCGTCCCGATAAATAGGCCGATGACGCGACCGCGCTTCGGCACCTTTTGTAATTCTTGTGAGCGAGAATGGGAGTCACTGAACCTCATATTGTTGTAGGTTTGCTTTTAACAATTTATCTGTGTGTTTTTAACTGTTCATCTGCACTGTGTTATGGGCCAGGAAGAGCTGTGTTAAAGCTCGGGGGGGGGGAGATATTTTACCCACAAGTTAGCGTTCTAGTCTTTTACTCTAATGCGCTTCATACTCGTCTCGATAAATTGGCCGATGACACGACCGCGCAGCGGACCCACTCTGCGGGCGTGCCTAAGGCAAGCCAGTCTGCGCCCGTCCGTGCTCAAACGGGGCCAGGGGCAGGAACCCTTGCCGGTGTTAAGAGGGACAGAATTTCTTTTAATGCGGCACAACTCTACGATCTTAGAAGAAAGGCAGACAGTAAGTGTGCTCATGTTATGCTGCCAGATAGCTCTAGCTCGCGTTGTACAAACTGCAAATTCAACTTTCAAACTACCATTCAAACCTTAGTAGATACTCTCAATAAAAAACAGGTTAAGATGCTTCTACTTAACTGCCGCTCGCTCCCTAAACATTCCACCGAAATGTATCTACTCCTTGAAGAGAGAAACCCTGATATTTTATTTCTAACTGAGACCTGGTTAAATAAAGAAACAGATTTTGCCATTGTTCAATCTCTGCCCCCAAAATATGTAATACAAAGGCTTGACTGCAATATAGGTCGTGGAGGTGACTTGGCCATAGTCTATAAGGATAACTTAACATGTAAAACAACCGCAAACCCCATCCCCGACTGTGAAAGTATGTCCTTTGTGATTGATTTATCCCCCACGTACACTTTCTCAGGGATCCTTGTTTACAGCCCCCCAAGCCCTCTGGGACTTTTTAATAAGGACTTACCCGATGTTGGAGCAAATTTAGCCAGCGCCTCCCCCAATTTTACAATCCTGGGTGACTTTAATCTGTATTTTGACGATGATCAATCCGCTTCCTCATTAGAATTAGTTGATGAATTGGCAATGTTCCAACTCGCGCTAAAAGTGGACGGTCCCACTCATATTAAAGGCCACTTGTTGGACCCTATTTTTTCAAATATAAGTAATCTTTCGGTAGATGATGCTGTTCCTATTCCTTTGTCAGACCATTTCTTATTCCCTTTCAATTGGGCACTACCAGATGCTATTCCACCAACTGCTAGAGCTACTAAATTTACTCGCAAGTGGTCGACACTTCCGTTAGATACCTTGATAAGCAACCTTATGGATACTTTTCCCCTATCTCACCCAAACCCCATTGTCGCTAACGACAATTTTAACAACTGGCTTGAATGCTCCCTTCACTGTGTTCTTCCTAGGAATTAAATTTTAGAAAAGGTGGGAGGAAAAAAAAAAAATCCTTAGTATTCCCAAAAAGTACGCCAACTAAAGCAGATATGTAAAAGGCATGAAAGAAGCTGGAGGAAGGACTTTTCCGCTTCCCTAAAATCAAATATCGAGAAGCTATCAAAATCTACAAAAATGAAATAAAAAACGCTCAAGCCCTTTACTATCAAGAAAGAAATTCAGCCGCAAACGCTTGCCGTGAGATATTTAAAATTGCTAAATCCCTTCTCTCACCCCTCAGCCCCCCTAATGTCTTAGACAATGTTCAATCGCGGTGCGATCAAATTGCTGATTTCTTTTCAGAAAAAAATACAAACCATTTATAATTCTTTCCCTCCTAGTATAGCTCCTCAAGCGTTTGTATCCACTGATAGATTCACTCCTGACATCTCTATCCTGCTGGAGTAATTCCCGCCTCTGGATCTTACTACCCTGCAAGGGTTGCTGAGAGAGCTCAAATCAGGTTCCCCCTCAGATCCCGCCCCTCCTACTGTTCTCCATCAAATCTCGGAGGTGGTGTTACCAGTTATACTCGACTGTATAAATACATCACTCAAGACAGGGATTGTTCCACCCCACTGGAAACATGCAAGGGTTAAAGCACTCCTAAAGAAACCAAACCTAAATCCAGATAACTGGGGAAACTATCAACCAATTTCCTTACTGCCAGGAGTTAGTAAATTAGAGGAGAAATACACTAATTCGATTTTTTTTGGCCTTCTTGGAAAATAATAATTGTCTTCATCCTACACAGACAGGATTTAGACCCCAACAAGGCACAGAGACGGCTCTTCTGGCTGCGGTAGAGGAAATAAGGAAGACCTTTGACAATGGAGGCTGCGCTGCCCTTATCCTATTGGACCTTAGTGCGGCCTTCGACACTGTAAATCATCAGCTTATGATTCAATGACTGAGGGAGGCCGGAGTGACCGGACTGGCATTAAAATGGTTACAGTCTTTCCTTCAAAACAGGGTTTTTACAGTCTTCGAAGAGGAATGCTCCTCAAAACTAATACCGTTGACTTGTGGTGTCCCTCGGGGATCTTCCCTTAGCCCCACTATGTTCAATGTCTATATGAGCTCGCTGGCTGAAACGGTATGCCCATTTGGTGTACAGATTATCACATACGCCGATGACACACAATTAGTTATCTCCTTGAAGCAATCTAACCACCTTGATCCTGATCTTTCCACCTGCCTTGAGAAAGTCTTTCACTGGATGAGTGATTCCTTCTTGAAACTCAACGGGTCAAAGACCGAACTCCTTCTTTTGGGGACATCTTCTCCCCCTAACATAGACCACCTCTGGCCTAGCTGCCTAGGCACACTCCTGTCCCAAAAAATCAAATCAAAAGTCTAGGAGTCTGGCTTGATTGTAATCTCGATTTTAAAGAACAATCATGTGTAGTGGCAGCGAGTTGCTATGGTCTTCTAAAAATGTTTAGAAAGTTACTCCCCCTGCTCTTTTTTGCTGCTAGACGGCTGCTGGTACAAGTGCTTGTCTTATCACAACTTGATTATGCCAATGCCATATACCTGGGAGCCCCCCAGGCCACCACCAAAAGACTTCAAATAGTACAGAACTGTGCGGCCCGCATGCTGCTGAATACTCCCAGACGCTCCTCAGCAAGACCTGCCCTCGCTACCCTGCATTGGCTCCCTGTCCAGGAAAGAATTCGATTTAAGCCTCTCTGTATCACCTATAAGTCATTCTCTGGAAAGGGTCCGCCTCTGATCCGTCCCTGGATCCAGCCATATGTAACCAACAGAGCCCTTAGATTCTGAGAACAAGGGTTTAATCTTAGTTCCCAAGATTAAATGTGCACGTAATGGAGGCCGACTGTTTACATACAATGCATCCAGACTTTGGAACAGTCTCCCCCTCCACATACGTTCTGAACCTGACTACCTCAAGTTCAGAAAACTTCTGAAAACATTTCTCTTTCCTTAATCTCCTCACAGTTTACATGGCGTCGTAGCGCTGGGATGCCCCTGGGTAACCACGCGCTTTGTAAATGCAAAAAAAATAAAAAAAATATGGTACATTTCTGTCATTTTCCCCTGTGCTGGCGCACAATTTGCATCCTAGTGCCAACACAGGCACCGGTGCAGCATGGTGCAAGTGTGTCTGCATTGAGAACAAGATTGTTTTTGTTCAGGAAGGTGCACCTTCCCGCACAAAAACAATCCAGAGAGGCATTTTCCTTTTCTGTGTGTGCTGCTGAATGCAGCAAATATGCAAAGAGAAAAAAATGAGGAGAAATAAAAATATTTCTCCTTCCTACACCTGCTCTGGGAAGGTGTCAGGTTTTGACAATGCCCCAGGTCTACGTCATTAAGTTATTCTGGGGTAGCATCAAAACCCATGGGTGTTGCGTGGGAAAACCCATCGCCACACTCATGGAATGACTCCTTGGCGCAGAGTAAGGCAATGGAGTGACCTGCGCTGCTTTGTCGGACTCCCTATTTTTGAGGCCATGCAAAGCCACGCAAAGTGGCTTTGCATGGCCTCATGGATATGGTTGAGAGGTTTGCACCGCTGGACTGTCAGAAAAAGTGACACTCTAGCGGCGCAAGCCTCTCATAAATAAGCCCTTATAACAAAACACCTATGCTGTACTTACTGAGGGTTGCGTGGTGGCTCAAGCTGCGCAGTATTGCGCTGCTCCCGCAGGCGCTGCGCCAATCGGGCGCCTGTGAAAAACATTGGTAAACAACAGCCGATGTGACTACAAGAGGTTGCATGCATTTCTAGTATTAACGTTTTTGTGACAAAATACTAATCTTACAAATCAAGAAAAAAACTAGGCGGAAATCTGCGGGAAAAAATGAACCATCACATCCCTAAGTATCACTAAATTTTGCAATGCATCCTAACTTCTTACATGAAAATGCAAATTCTAAAGGAATTCCTACATTTCAAATCCAAAAACACATAAACATAGGACGGATATAATTAAATGCAAAAAGGTCAGGGGTAGGTAAAACGAAATAGTGAGCAGATATGTAAGTGCCACTGAACAAAGATAAATTATGATATTTTGGAACACTCCTGACACTTGGTAGATGATACAGGCAAAGCGATCTGAAAATAAAAACGAGTCTGCCAAAACTTAAAGGGTCTCTAGGCTGAAATCCTTTCACACACGGAAAAAATGAAAAATTTGTGAAAAATGTGTGAACTAATTGGTAAAAGGCGTCAGCGTAATGAGAGAGTGCTGCGCTACAGTAGACAATTATGCAAAATACTTTATCTGTGCCCCCATTGCCAGGGTTAATGTCATTTTTATTCCAAAGGTCGTACCTTGTAGATTACTAATTATCAGTTGAGAAAAGCAATCATGTATCGAAGACTGGATTGAAAAATGGACGCAGAACAAAGGCTGAGTGCGTCGTGATTTCTTTCTGTTCACTGTGTAACTGGATTTCTATTTAAAAAAAAAAGCTTTAATCAAATAAACAGACTTTCATGTTTGCATCATCAAAAATAAACAAAAGTGTGTGCAATTCTGAAAAACAGCCTTTAACGCTCTTTGCGATTCTGGAATAATTACCAAAAAATGTACGCTTTCGCTATCTCAAACTTGAATTCGTAAAACCTATTATATTTGTGGACTGTGTGTACTTTTTATGATGAGAGGACCACGATCATGGAGCTAAAAGTATCTTGCACAATTGTTTGCTTTACTTGCTGACTGCTTTTTCTCACGTTAGACTTGAGACCTGATTACGATGTTGGTCGGAAACCCTTTCCATCGAATCGGTTTCGGAATCGTTTCTGACCGAATTGTGTTCTGCGAGTCAGACAGACCGATTACGATGCTTCCGAATATCATTTGGTCAAACTCGCATTGAACTCAATGGGAGCATGTGTTCCGAACAAGAACACAGGCTCCCATTGAAAAAAGGGGTGGTTGGGGAAAACCTTGCACCCTCTGAAGGGGCACCCCATGGTGCCTGCCACACTGTGGCTGTAAAGAGGTGTCCCATGGGTTCTCCACAGGCCCCAACCGGAGGCCTCCGGGTGAAGGGGAACCTGCTATGGGCCTCCAAAGTCAGATTCCAACAGCCATTTTGTGTTGGGCAGACTGATTAGGAACGGTTGTCAGAATCGGACATTGTAATCACTAGGTTGGAAACAGTGTCCACAGAGCTGTAAGATTTGGCCCAAACGGTTTCCTTGCATTGTAATCGGACAGACGGAAATGTATCCGATTCGGTCGGAAAGATAGAGCTGTATCCAGGTCAGAGCCTTTCCGACCGACATCGTAATCGGCCCATTGGTTGGAACAGACATCTCTTGTGGGACTAGTAAAACTGGAAGTGCACATTCTCTTACAGTGTTAGCCAGGCGCTTTTTGGGTGTCTTGGCTAAGGATAGACAAACCTTGTTGCTGGTAACTTGAAAACTTTTGCAAACAAATGCAGATCAGGCCTATATCTCTATTATGACTGAATGAGTAGCAAGAGAAACAGGGAAGGAATCATTTTTATTCATGAACAAACGGTAAAAATGGGGCTCTGGAGATAAAAACTTTTGTGACAGTCCCAATTTTCACACAGGTGCCCATCCTCATGTACCACCTATAAAACCTGTACTTTGACAATGTGAATAAAAAACTACGCGGCTTTGTCCACCTCTAATTTTGTTACAAGGTGTTCTTGCTTGTGTTTGTTTGAGATGCCTTTTACAGTTCTAAATTAAATGAACACACATCTGGATCAACAGAATATATACATCTTTTGTTAAAATCTAGCATCCACCACATAGCGCTACCACCCTATGCCCAACAAAACTCCTTTATCAGAGAACTCCGCCCGTATGGTACAAGCAGAATCCATAGGTTTCACAAATTCTCCCTTGCAGTCACCTGAAAGCATCAGTTACACCATCATAAGCACCGAATAGTGTCAGCACAACAAGTTTATAAGTTGTGGAATGAAGGACAAACCTCCCATTTTCAAAGGAAAGTTAAGGCGAAGCCCTTGGGGAAATTTTCTGCGCCGTATAATTTTATTTTGTCAATACATTTTCAAAGTCTATTCTCCTTCTTACGTAGCACTCCCTCCACAAATTGACGATTTTTGGGCGAACTCCAAACTTTAAATCAGGCCCAGTGCCTACAGTGGTCCGCTTTTCAGTGTATATAAGGTGGCTGAGGCCGAAGACATGAAAGTCAAATGAGTGGAAGCTGTGACATTTGCGCCCCAGCAGTCGAGAATAAGTGTTTCAAGAAGATAGTTGAAAATGCGGAAACCATTCACTCACTGAAAGGAGACAGAGTGATGGACTTTTGAAGGGGGGTCCGAACATTCCCTCCCATATGGTTATTCCTGTCTTTGCAGAAAGTTTTTGAGGGCCTTATTTATGAGGCCCTTACACTGCCATTGCGTTACTTTTTGTGATGCTGCGGTGGCGTAAAAAATGCACCACACTACACCATATTTACAAAGTGACGCATCTAGGTAGATACGTCACTTTGTAAATCTCTGAGCTAGATTATACCTGCGTCAGGTATAATGCATGCAAAGTGGGCGTTCCAGCACAGAATAGGCTTGTAGAAGTGTTGCTGAGATTTCACTGAGACACTTCTACGGCCTCACTGCGTCAAATCATTATGCCTGCTTGATGGAGGCATAAAGGGTGACACCAGCCTTTTCACATAGGGCTTGCCACATGTGTAATGACACATTGCTGGAGTTGCGTTTGTTTCCAGACACACTCCAGCAGTGCGCCATTTTAGCGCTGACAGATACGTCAGGACTCCTGACTTATCTGTCAATCCTTGCGACATGGGGAGCCGTACAGTAAATACGGCGCATCCATGGTGATGCAAGGAGGGTGCACTAAAAAGTATTGCATTGCTGTTTTACCGCAGCTATGCAGCACTTTTCATAAATGAGGCCCTGAATTTTAAGGGATTTAAGTTTAACGTATACTTTTTCATTTCTGGACATGATTTTCTCCATGAAGGAGACTCTTTAGCTCATTGAATGTGGAAGAGGGTGATCCCTGCAATGTTCCACCCTTGATACTCAACTGCATTTGCCCTTTTTTCAGTTTTATATAAACTTGACCTGAAGGTATTGGAGTGCTTTGCATTGGGCACCAGTTACATTACAAAATGTCACCTTCATTTTTATTTCAAGGCAAGTGGAAATGATGTGATTTGCCCAGAATCAAAGGGTGGAGAACCACCGTCAACACTCGAACTTTGTTCATCAGCTCCAAATTTGGCAGCTCTGACCCTAATGCCATACCTTTGACAAGACCACACTGGCTTGTGTTACCAGAGTGGGAAACTAACAGCTAGGGTCTGTGAACACCTACAAACATACAAGGGTTTTCATATAGTATGTGCAGGTGAATCCTCCCAGGAATGCACACAAACCCTCCCATTGCTTCTAAACTCTAATTTGTGATAGCAGAAATTAAACTAAATTGCCAGAGTTTTTGTATGTGTAAAATCCATTTTATAAGAGTAGCATTGCACCAATCGTGATTCTGTGACTCAGATTTGCCATTGTACACCCCGAAAGAATATTTCCTTAGGTTGTACCTCAGAATATCGGGAAAAAAAAACTTTTTGTCTGACATAAATATTGGTGTCTAAATATCGTCTATAAAAACATCCCTCCAGTGGATTTTCTACCAATAATACTTATACGTATCTATTTGCAGGGCACAAAACACCATACCCTAACTGAAAGTTTCAAAGTTTGTTTGCCTGCCTACAGATATATACCTCTCCTTTCCTAATCCATATATGGAGTCAGATTGTTTGGACAAGCTCACCCTGACAACTCTGTCCTGTTTAAGTAATTATGTTTTTGGCTCTTTAAGTGGACATATAAGCCCGTGACACCCTCGCATGGATCCCACTTTTCCATTCTCTGCTCTGTGATGAGACTCTGTGTAACTTGACTGTTCCTGATCTTGGACACTAAGGGCCAGATTTATCAATGAGTTTCACTGCTCTGCTCCACGCTTGGGGGTGCAAGGTCGACGCAAAACCTAAGTGAGATTTATCAAGCTACGCAAGGGCCACCTTGCGTGGCACTGCATGGCTGAATAAATCTGGAGTAACGCCAGGCAGTGCAAATTCACTTTTGCGTTACTCTTCCCCAAGGAGGCATTCCATGGATGGAGCATGGGTGATCACACTCATCCACCCATTGATTTTGGTGCAATCCCAGATTCACCACTAGTGGTAGACCTGGGAATGTGTAAAAATGATACACCTCCCCAGGGGGGCGTAACGAGCAGAAATATCTCTATTTCACCTCGTTTTTACTTCTTTCTAAGTGTGGTGCATTCTGCAGCATGCATAGAAGGAGGAAAATGCCTCTGAGGATTGTTTTTGTCCCTTCTTGCCCCCAAAAAATTCTTGCTGCATCACAGGCATGTTTGCACCATAACACAAGGGTGCCAGTATTGGCAATAGGCAGCCAATAGTGTGCCTGCACTAGGAAAGGAAGGCACTATATAATGTTAAATACGGTGCATTCCTGCCCTTTCCCTTGGACTCAGCGCAGCAAGGTGGCTTGCTGCGTTGCACTGCGTGAAAAATGATAAATATGGGCCTAGGTATCAGACCCCAGGCCGCGTGGTGTGATGCTCGAGACATCACGACCGTGCTGCAAAGTCCTTGTACAACCTTTAGAAATATTTAATGGGACGCAATCAGTGCCAATCACCATCCTGTCTGGGACCCGTCACTCCCCTGACAGCGCGACGGCCCCGCCACCAGCCGCGTCTCAGCAGGTCATATTTACTGCTGCCATATTTCACAATATTTAATACATGAGTAGGGCTGGCAGAGCCTGAGGAAGGACGGAAGGCAGGAAAATCCCCAAATCCCTAGCTTTGTCAGTAAAGAAGTTGCAAAGTGTCCTTTTTCACCTTCACTGCTGGAGGCTGGACTTAAGACAAGAGTGAACAAGAATGTGACCCTTCAGGAAATACAAACCGACAATTAATTTCGAATATAATCATGTAGATATTGTGGGAGCATTAGTAAAGAAAATATATTTGTATTTAATGTTGATTGTTTGCCTTTATTATCTTACGGATACTGATTGATCAATGTGTAGAGTGATGTACTCTTAAATTTATAGAGAGACTTTGATCTGTTTTAGTAAGCTGTGGCTGAGATTTATAGTTTCACTTTTTTATTACACAGGCTTAACTATTTATTTTTTTACTATGATTAACTATTTGAGTGGGCTATTATGTTCTTATGAATCAAACTAAATACATTTGTAGAAGGAAATATATATCTATACCAAAAGAGCATAAACACATTTATAAAAAGACATGCACATTTAAAACAAAAAGTGCATTACTGTGTAAAGACCCTTTCAAAAGTACCAGTGGACGAGAATCCCCCCAGCTGCACCCATTGTCTTCCGGGAACGCGGTCAGTTTCAATGTTTCCCATTCTTCGGAGGGAGGAGGGCGGGTGCTGGGGGGCTCGGTCATTCTCTGCTCTTTGGCCAACACTAAAGGTCAGAGTTTGAAGATGGCAGGAACTGCATAGAAAATCTTCTGGCTGCCCAATAAAGCCTTTATGTGACAGAACAGAGCATGACTTATATTGTGGGACCCAGTGTCCAACTCTCATCTCCACTGCTTTCTCGGCCAAATACTTGGTGGTTTGGGAGCCGGTCACATCCATTCATAGGACGTTTAACAATCTGTGGCTTTGGTCTCTTCTCTGTGGAGTTGGGGTCAGATGTGAGGACTCATACACGTGGGCGTGCCACAGGAGGGGATAAACAGCTCTTAACTCTTAAATATGGCACCCTCTTTGTGGAAACTCTTGAGACTGACTGCTTAGTCATGGATGATGGACATACACGCGTTGGAACTGGTTCAGGGATATCATATCACTCACATGATCTTCAAAACTCCAGATCGCCTGCTTTGCCTGTGGAAGCCTGTAGATAATTAAGTTAAAATAATAATAAACTCCTATACCAACTTGGTAACCTCTGCCTACCTGTGAACCACTTAGCCCTGCACTAACTCGCTACCAAATAACATAACATAGCATACCATAGTATAACATAACATTATTCTTTCTTTGTATCAAACAAACCATGCATCCTACAGCCAGACTGACAGGGGATTATGTGTTCTCCCCTTCTGCCTTAAAAGACACTCTACACTGTGCAGCTCTGCCCTTCTTTCACCTTCTGATTTAACATTATCCTCCCATAGCAGCCCGAGATCCCGAAATCCTACAGCTAAATGGACATGCATCCTAAATTTGATCCCAAGCCCTTGTCAGACCAAGAACATAAGGGCCCCGCTGTAACAGACACAGAGCAGGGGAAGGCGGGAAGCGACCATTACAACGCAGTCATGATAACGCACTACCTTTGCAACGCAGCTGTTACAACACAACTGCCTTTACATCGCATGCCATTACAACGCATGTTACTACAACACATGCCATTACAACGCATACCATTACAACGCATGACACTACAACGCATTATAAGGTAAGTAATGAAGATTTTTTAGTTTTAGGGTGGGTATGGGTTTTGGGGCACATGGGAATAGTAATTTTAACCCCTACACTATCCAACACTTTCCCTACTGTTGCACTCACTGGAGTAGGAATAGTAATTTTTATCCCTACACTATCCAACACTTACCCCATTGCTACCCTAAAAGTATTATGCGTTGTAATTGTATGCGTTGTAATGGTAGATTTAAAAAATGCATCATAATGGCATGCGTTGTAAAATCATGCGATGTAATGGTAGTTGCGATGTAAAAGATGCATTGTAAAGGCATGCGTTGTAACGTCATATATTCGGGGAAGGCACAGCTGGCATAATTTGCAATGGCGAAGTTCCACTAATTTACAGCAATATTATGAGAGATTGTGTGGAATTAAATAAGAAGCTTGACCCAGCATTCAGGACTAGTTTCTTAGCCGAAGATGTACCCTTGCATCCAAAATGGACCCAGGATACATTTTGCGCTAAGAAAATATCGCTAAATGCAACAGAACAGCAGCAGCCAGAAGTTGCTTGCCCTCACTAAATTTGTTGTTCCTGTGTTTCTGCGGTAAGATTTTTGTGGAAAATTTCTCAAAATTACACACATTGGCATGATCTCTTAATTTTTGGCAATTTCGTGTCAAAAGAGTAGTGGAAAATTACCAAAATTACTCTGGCTTAATTAAAATGTCACCCAGGGCTCCCACAGAGGCAACCTAAAGCGATTTCCTACACTTCATTGGTCTGCCCTAGCACAGGACCTGAAGGGAGACCCAATTAGCAGTGGCAAAAACGTTCAAAGCAGCTCTGCACATAGGAGCCAGGGACTAGAATGGAGTTGTAGGGGCAAGGTTGGATCATGGCAACCAAATTAACTCTGAAACCAGCCCCTTTACCTGCAATCCACTGGGGAAATGCCAGAGTGGCACAATGATCAGTCCCGCCACGCTCAGACCACCTTTAGATTGGTGAAAGCCAAGTCAGAGTCTTCAACATCCTGAAGATGGCTCCTTCTCTACCCTTGGCACCTCTGCCTTCTCAGAAGTCAGAGCACCGAGGGGAATGAAGAGACCCGCACAGTAACACCAGCTTTAATTCCCATCATTTCCCTCTTCTGCTTGTGGATTCCACTGATAAATGTGCCATTCAGGAAGAGGCAAGTAGGCCGCCCTGTGCTCTGGGGCAGACACTGCCGGAGGCACAAGAGAGGAGGCCTGTTATCCCTCTAATAGACTACCTTTAATTTGAATCCAAAATTCCGAATTCCATCACTTAACAGACGCTAATATGCTCACAGTGACACCCTAATTACGTTTCTCTCTCTCTCTCTCTCTCTCTCTCTCTCTCCATCTCTCTCTCCCTCTCCCTCTCTCTCTCGCTCTCTCTCTCTCTATCTCTATCTCTCTCTCTCACTCCCTCTCTCTCTCTCGCTCTCCCTCTCTCTCTCTCGCTCTCTCTCTCTCTATCTATCTCTATCTCTCTCTCTCTCACCCCCTCTCTCTCTCTCTCTCTCTCTCTCTCTCTATCTCTATCTCTCTCTCTCTCACTCCCTCTCTCTCTCTCTCTCTCTCTCTCTCACCCTCTCTCTCTCTCTCTCCCTATCTCTCTCTCTCTCACTCCCTCTCTCTCTCTCTCCCTCTCTCTCTCTCCCTCTCTCTCTCTCTCTCTCTCTCTCTCTCTATTTCTCTCTATTTCTCTCTCTCTCACTCCCTCTCTCTCTCTATCTCTCTCCCTCTCCCTCTCTCTCTCTCTCTCTCTCTCCCTCTCTCTCTCTCTCTCTCTCTCCCTCTCTCTCTCTCTCTCTCTCTATTTATCTCTCTCTCCCAATCTCTCTCTATTTTGTTAAACACTAGCATGCCGACTTCACAAAGCGGGCTTCGAAAAACCCTTCCGTGCCATACTGCAGATTAAATCACGTTCCAGCCCTGAGAGCATGCTGCATTACATGTCACAGTACATAGATGTATATTCAACATCACAATTTATATTGCAGTGATCTTTTTATTTTCTGGCTTTTCTTTCTTTTTTGGCCTTCAATCCAACACGTGTTTTGTCGTCAAGGGGCATTCCCCACGACTTCCTCATGGCTCTTGTAGTCACAGGGTTTTCTCCTTAATCCGGTTGTAATTCCGTCCCGGATAAAAAATTTGTTTTGAAGATCTTCGCAATCATTACGCTAAATGCGACCTCTTGTCCTTATTCTGTATATTGCCAATTCGTTCAGTTATCACCAACAGGAGGCGTCTCCTCGATACAGAGAAATCCTCCCTCTTACCCATCATGGTCCTTCTGTTCTTATCCCAAAATACAAGCGAGTGAGCTCGAACCAGATGCCTACTGTAGGATTTGTATAGCTGTGACTATGAATATTGCATAGCTACTCCACATACTCTCACAGGATTGCATCATGACACATCAGCGAGGATTAGGATGCTTGTGTAGACAGGCCCTCTTCTTCGGACCACTGCCTACTAACCCTGAAGCTGCCACCCCAAAACTCAAAGCAGGAGGGTTCCACAAGGGACCCCTTGCCCTCTGTGAACCAGTTAGCATCCCAATTTGGGGGTCTGTAATTGATCAATGGTCTGCAAGCAGAATTACAGTGGCAAACAATTGCCATACAGGTTACTGAATCGCAATTTACAAGGACCGCCCCTACCATGCCTGCTCTAAATTGCAATTCATTAATGATTTCTAAACCCCTCTTGCGATTTGAAACATATATTCCGAATCACAAAAAGGAGATAGGACATTTGGAAAAGGGGTTTAAGGTTGCAAACCCTCTAGTTTGCCACATTCAAAGATTTGCAACTGCATAAACCTTTGCACATCTGGCCCTTGGTTTGGTATACTGGCTAGAAGTAAGCAGTAGCACGTGCCTCGTCTTCTCGTGTAAGACGAACATTTCCACAATCTATTTGCGTGACACAATCTGAAGACATTCACCCATTCAAAATCACCAGTGAAGCTGCATTGACCTTCTTATACGTCCCAAGGACCAAACTTGAGGCAGACCTTGGGTTTGCTGTTCTAGGCTCACGACTGCGGAACACTCTCCTGGTAAGTGTCCGTGAGAAATACGCTGTCGGAGTAAAGAAAAAATTGCCAGTGTTTGTGTTCAACAACTATTTGACTCTCTTATTTTTCTACAGAAATATGTTTTTAAGGCTCTGTCTTTGCAATACTACATATTAGTACACTTACTTCTTTTTGATCCAGTTGCATAGCATCAATTACGATTTTATTTTGCCCCTTTGAAGAATTGAATAAAAAGACAAAAACAATAATTCAAAAATACAAAACCAACAAATAAATAAAGATATTAGTCTTCCCTGGTGACTGAACCTCCATCTGGTGCTCCTGAGTCCTAATTTTGGAAACAGAAATCTGCCGGATGCTGTTTTGGGGGCTCCCAGGCGTGGACGTCAGCAGCATGCACCTAAGGGGGCATACAAGGGCGGCGGGGGCACGAGAGGCAGAGAGAGGGCAGAAGAAGATGAAGCCAACAAACCCATCTGAATAGCAGGTGAGCACAAAGAAAAATAGCACAATGCACCGTGGTAGAGAACATATGGGTGAGAACCAGGGACAGAGTGACAGCAGTAGGCAGCAATTCACTAACTAGGTGGGGTTCTTGCCCTGAAGCCGTTTTAGTCACTAGGAGCAAGTTTAAATTTTTAGAGCGCAATCGCTGTCATTGTATGTTTCATTTCTGGAAGCGCAGCTTCACTCATCTGTTACAGGAGTCCCCGACTTTAGGCAAACCTGTTCTCATCTGGTTCCACACTCATACCTTGCCTCATCGACTTTCACATTTTTTGCTTTCCATTGCATCTTTTTACAGCAGTTCCTAGCTCTGACGAGGCCTTAAAACTCTGTGATTTGTACCCGTGTCCTAGCTGCCCTTTTGAACTGTGCGTGTCTGGAAGAGTGCGTTGGGTGCAAGTCTTGCTTTAAAGCACGCCGCAGCGCACTGGGAACAAACGTAAATCCTCAGAACTTAGGAGCACATGTACAAGCCCCTATCACCACCAGAGCACCACTTTTTGGCATTCTGGTGGCCTAGCGCCATTTCCCATACTTACACTGTAGCAGGCGCGCAACACCCATTGGACTCAAAGGGCTTCAGCCCCCCCGTCGTGTGTGCCAGCCTGGGATGAGCAGCTTCCCGGGCACACACACATTTGCACCCGAGCACTTCACAGGTCTTTAACCTCTTCTGTGCCCATGACGAGATAGTCTCGTCATGGAGCAAGGTCGCGCTGTGCCCATGACGAGACTATCTCGTCATGATCCCCACCCGCGTGTGAAACGCCCGGCACAGGAGGGGGAAAGGGCGTGGCACCGAAGGGGTTAAAAGACCATTTGCATGTTAATGAGGCCTTGCTGTTATTTCGCCCCTCCTAAGAGCCCCTTATGCTCCACTCTGACTATTGCTTAAAGATTCTTTCTTTCTTAGCCCCCCCCCCCCGAAATTTGGCTCTAGTTGCGCCTCTGCACAGTAGTGCTAAGCCACTCAACGTGACTTAACACCACCTTGTAAATATGCCCCTTGCCCCCACAGTCCTCTCTGGCAAAGGGGCGTGTAATGGGTGTTACTGTGGACGTTCCAATGCAACACCCATTGCTTTTTGACGCTGCCCCAGATTTGCAAGTGTGAGGCAGCATCAAAAACTAACAGGAGGGAAGACCTGGTCTTAGAATGGTGATACAAGGAGAAATTAATAATTTCTCCTCATTTTTTGCTCTGTCTATATATACTGCGTGCTGCAGCACACATGGGAAGAGCAAATTGCCATTATTGATTGTTTATGTGCAGGAAGGTGTCCCTTCCTGCACATAAACAATCACTTCTGCAGCGTAGGCGCCCTGGCAACAAGGCAGCAGGATTCCTGCGCTGGCGCTAGGCAGCTTCTTTTGTGCCAGCAGTAGGGCAAACACAGGATTATGCTGTATCCTTATGAATATGGTGCATCCCTGCCTTGAAAAAACGTCAGAGCATGACTTTGCCAAATTTAGCAAAGCATTGCACTCCGGCATTTTTTTGTAAACATGCCCGTCAGCCTCATTCATTGTAGGCAAAGTTTCCCTTCTTGGAGTACATCTCATCTTATGTGAGACTCATATATTGAATTTACTCATTGGTTTTAATCCCCACATCCATCTTTGGTCACAGCCCCTGCCTTTAGTTGCAGTCTTATTCAGGTCTGAGTCTCCCTACTTGGGACACAATCTTAGTATTGGCTGTTCTCATTGATCCCATTGACGTTAATGGGGTTATGTACCAGGGATTTTCATGAAAAGCCAGTCAGTCAGTCAGTCAGAAAACTTTGGGGCATATCAGCAACAACCGGCGATAATTATCGCCGGCTAGCGGGGATTTTTATCGCTGAGATAGCGTGCTCTTAGCAACGCTTATCTCACGAGCAATAACAATCCTAGCGCTAACTGCCAAACGTGAGATTATCGCTGGAAACCCAGCGATAATCCCACGAAGTTTGGCGATAGCTTGCTGATAGGGCCTCACATACTTAGCCATGATATCCACCTTCCATAGGATATCATGGCTAAGTCAGTTTCAAAGCAGGCATAAGGAAAGTAGCGATAACAGAGGTTATCGCTATTTTTCTTGTCGCTATGCTGCTTTGCGTGAGGCTTGATAATAGGAGAAATGTCGCTTAGCGACATTTCTCCCGTTATCCTGGGGAGGAACGCCCACTTTGCATCTCATTAGGGATGCAAAGATGGGCGTTAGGAATTCAGGCGCTAAGGCAAGGTTTCACGCGATAGCGTGACCTTGCTGATATAGCGATAAAATTATTGCCGCTTTTTGGCCAAAAACGGCCACAAAAGCGGCGATAATTTTATATCGCCGCCTTGTAGATATGCCCCTTTATTCGCATCGTATTTGGTGCATGAATGTACCCCAAAAATTACATCACATTCAATCAGTCAAATCTCACTCCTATGGATTCTTGACCTCGAGACCTGTGCTTAGACTTTTCTAGGGTCATTAGGAAAAAGTCAAGCATAGAAGGGCTAGTGGCAGAATTTCAATGTCACTTTTTGGAGATTTCATAGTCAAAGGGCATGATTTCTGCAGCATGTGCTTAACCACACTGTCTACCAGTGCCATGATTTACAAGTGGAATTTTCGGATTAAAGAGAGACCGAGGGCGCAAGAACAAAATAAGATATACTGGAGCAATGCAGTGGCCAAAGGGAGGCACTTCCCAAAACAAAACCACATCCATAGACTGCCTACACAGCATGGTGGCAATTGTATGGAGGAAGGTTCAGGGTCAGTTCATGGTGGTTGCAAGGAGGTGGGGGGAGGATGAGGAGAGAAAAACAAACTCTGGAATTGAAAATGAAAGCAACCAGCGACTACCAAAACAACATGGCAGCTGTGGTAAGCAGGAAGGGCCAGTCTAATCGCAACATGGCAGGAGCAGACACTGGGAGACTGGGAGGATCATAAGGACAAATCAAAAACATTTGACGTCATACACCTTATGGTGTCTGTCAATAACAACAAAAGGGGTCAGAGCAGAGAGGGATACTGGAGAAAGAGGAAAAGAGACAGCCCATTCGCAGAGGTCACACTGGTCATTCCCGTTGTTAGGCCCAGAAGTAAGTGAGTGGCCACGGTGGCTAGCACCAACCTGCATTATTCAAGCAAAGCAATCCTGGGCTTCCAGTGCCTGATAACTGTACCAAGGACTTTCCTTCATTATTGCTCAGAGCCAAAGTTATTCATACTTTCTTTCTGACATGACACAGCGGCTCAGCACTAGGTTTGAAACAGCACTGAATAATCACAATTTGGTGCCATATAATGGCCTCATTAGCTCACAGATCCCTGCCTCTCCAGAAATAATTAAACCTTTTCAAACAAAACATATTGACTTGCAATCACATTCATTAGGTACTTTTTATCATTAATTTGTAAAAGAGCAAGGGTTAGGAAGAAAAGTCTGAAGGATAATTTTCAGATCTGTTTGTTCCGGAGTGCGAAGTGACTCAGCTAGTTTGACAAAGACACCCAACTCCGTTGATAATCCAATTTTTCGAATAGATTAAATTGATTTTTCAATACCTTCACATTCAAAATTGAAAGAACTACTTTTGCTTAAAACTTTGTTCCACCTTTTACGTCTTAAATTTGGATCAATGTCTTTTTAAATTGCACCACATTCACTTTGTTGAATTCCATCTTATATGAACAGCAAAAATCACGGGAATGTGTTTCTCTATTTTTTTTTAACACAGTGCAAAATTTCTTTAATACGGTTCCACATCTCTTTCATTTTTATAGTTGCACTTGTTGCTCGTTGAAGATGGTTGTTTCTCTTATGTTCCAAGTGAGATGGGGACATCTAACCTCTTTTCATCAATTTAAGAACAAAGCAAGGCAGCAAGGTGTAACTTACTGCACCACCCAGTATAGTCACTCACAAGTCACAAATTATATACCGCCCGCCTCAAACGACCGGCTGCGACATGGCCATAAATAAATACATGTTTAACAGAAAGAAGAGAGGCAAAATGATCTTAAGAGCCATTCAAATTGCAATACTATTCAATTCACTATTTTCAGTGGAGGCTGTGCCCACTTGATTTTGAAGAAAATGAAATAAAGAATCTTCTGCTCACACTGAAAATAGTGAATTGAATATTATTGCAATTTGAATGTCTCTTAAGATCATATTTTTTACTTTACAGACCTTTATATAGCATGAACTTGACCCGAATCGGGTATCAGAGCGCTTTACATAGCACCAGCTGCATTAGATGAGGACACATGAATTTTTTTTGTTTAGGCACCGGGAGATTAAGGGGCATATTATCAAGACACGGCGTTAAAATTATCACCGCTTTAGCGGCAGAAAACTGCTGCTAAAGCGGCGATAATGGGCTTGATAATATGCCGCAGAGAATTCCCATAGAAGCCCATGTTCTGGTGTCAACAAGGGCTTCTATTGGAATTCTCAGCAGCATATTATCAAGCCCATTATCGCCGCAGTTTTCTGCCACTAAAGCGGCGATAATTTTAACGCCATGCTTTATCATATGCCCCTAAGTGATTAGCCCAGAATCACAGGATGTTCAGACTCATTGCCGAGATTCGAACCCCATTCCCCAGATTCAAGGTCGACCTCCCTAGCCGCTAGGCTAACTCCTCTCTTCGGTCTGTCAAACCCTTTTTATCAACTCCATCTCTTTCAATGTGGACTTCTAGACCACCACCCTGCCAATCAATGACTCAGTACTTTTTGGGGATGGCGCTAAGAATATGCTCGCACCCTTCAATCATTCCGAAACCTTTATAGGTAATAAAAGTGGCTGTGGAGGGATGCAAAGTAATGGAAATGGTTTATCGTCCAGAAGACCTAAATTATTTGAAGAAAGGTGAGCACGTTCTGCTTTTTCATCTACATTTTTGCAAAATGGCCAAGTCAATCAATTCACTTGTAAATAATGACATAAGTGTTAGGTGAACCTATCAACATCATAAAATCCAATTATATGCAAACCAAACAAATGCAGACTGCATCATAAATAGGGCTACCACAATTTGTTCTAAACTTAAAAACATGGGGGCAGATTTATAAGCCCTGTGCGTCACTTTTGCGCCGCCGTTGCGTCACTTTTGTGACGCAGCGGCGGCGCAAAGCCAGCGCCATGCTGCAGCAGATTTACAACGTGACGCATCTAGGGAGATGCGTCACGTTGTGAAGCTTGCGCCATATGTGGGCGTACCTTCACGGGGGGAGGGGGGGCGTTCCGGCGCAGGAACGCCTCCGAAAAGTGGCTGAGTGAAATCTACAAGATTGACGCAGCATTGTACCGATAGGGCACCCCTGAGCCTTGCTGGAGCTGCGTCGCGCTTGCGACGCAACTCCAGCAATGCGCCGCCCTTCCGCCATCAGATGCGTCGCGCATCTGTTTATCCTTGCGCCATGATGCGCTGCATTGTAAATGCGGCGCATCTATTGTGGCGCAAGGGTAAACTTGCGTGACGCATCTTCCCTGGCGCATCCATGCTGATTTGCAGGGATGCGCCAGGGAACATAAATCTGCCCCCTTGAACATTTTGGTTGTTGTAGTGAAATTGAAACTGGGCCAAATGAATGGGGTTTGTAAAGGGAAGGACCACAACATGATACATTGGTGCTTATTTACAAGCCCTTTGCGCCACTGGTATGTCACTTTTCCCATGTAAAAAGTGACGCACTGGCGGCGCAAGGGGTTTGTAAATAATCCCCATTGCGTTTGGCAAACATGTAATGAACTAGGTGGCTTATTTACAAGCCCCCTGTGCCACCGGTGTGTCACTAATAATATGGGAAAAGTGCTGCACTGGCGGCGCTGGGAGCTTGTAAAGAAGCCCCATTGGTTTGTATGAGTGAAATCTGAGCCTAACTATAACATCCCCATAACCTTTCATTCATTTTTTGTGGGAATTTCTAAGTTTTTTTAAATTCTATATCCTACCTATAATTCTCAGTGAATATATATACACACAATCACCTCACTGTCACCTCGTTGATGAAACACGCACACTCAGGGTGTCAAGTGCCATATATTTATTCAGCAAATATCTCACAACACATTTCAGCCATCATGGCCTTGATCACATACATAGAAGAGAAGGGTACGAAGTTCCTAGGTGGTTTACTAACCACTTTTTATATGTACTGTAGGTAGTGAGGAGGAGGGGGAATTCCTCCTGTTTGAATTGAGGCCCTCACACATCCAGCAATCTAGGTGTCATGCTTCATCATATGGGTCTGCTCCTCGTCAGGCCGGCACTGCAATGCCTGACGGGCTCCTATAAAGGGGTTCTTTGTCGGAGATCCTCTGTTCCTTGCCGTATAGGTGCCATGAGTGTGAGGGCCCTAAGTGAGTGTAAACGTGGAAAGTGAATGTTTTAAAACAGGTAAGGGAATCCTCTGTAGTATTTTTTATTCTGGGAGGGACCCAACCCGACTAAAAGATAAGGGGGGGGGGGCGACTATTTTTTTATAATGTGACAAATAATTGCGCTCTTCCCCCAGATGGTCAACATGTTTCTCACCTCAGATTTGTCAAAATTTGATCAGGGGTGATTCTTCAGGACCGAGTGAAATGTGAAAACTATCTACAACTAGTGGTGAAGTGCTATGCTACCTACCACTTACTGACCCTTAGGGTTATTAACTCAGAGGGGGGCAGCCAACCTAGAGTAGCCAAAAGAGGAATAAAAACAAGGTAATGACAATCTACACATGTGTATTCAAACATTATGATGATAGATGAACGTGTACTAGGTTTATCAATTATCAATTACAGCATTATTCTTTAAAAACATAAAATGCTATCATGTAGTTCATTATAGCTCTGTAAGTGACTCTGTATGCCACCCCTGTGCACATATGCTCAAAAATGGTGATGGAGCAAACATGGTGAGTAATTGAGAACTCACCTATTGAATTTATATAGTTGTACCTCGTCAGTAGCAGCGAAGTATATGAGACACAGAAGGTAGTGTCTCTAAAAAGAGGGAAGAGACACAAAGCAACAAGCAACGTTGATGGCATATGTACACTTCCCTGCCTCCTAGCAGGGTTTTGACCCAAAAGGCTGAGTCCGTAAGGCCTCAGGAGACACTATATCAAACTGAATCACAGCCAAGTTTGCACATGATGAATTAAAGGAAACAATTCCCCCCTACAAAATGAGTTTAACTAATTAATCAGCAACTTCTTTTAGGTTCTCATAGAAACATAGAGTTCTAAATGATAACTATTGGACCCCAGTACTTTCATAAGGTTCTTTTAGATTCATATAGAAAAATAGTCAATTTCCATCTAAAACAATCAAGCCTTAGTGGGCGACAGTAGGAAACTTCCTTAAAATCACACCAGTTTCTGTATTGCAGAACCAGGACAGAATATTCGATGTAACTGGTATATTCAGTATGATCTGCCCAATAATCCTCCCAAAAGTGCAAAGGTGAAATAAAAACATGAAATAAAGTCTTAGCTCTTATGGTCTTGCGATCCCAGTAATGATCTTGGGGAAAAGGTTAGGGGGTGAAGGCCAGCCAGCCCTACTGCCTCTCACTCCAAGAACGAGAGTTTCTCCCACTTCTTCTTGCATGCAATCGAAAAGGAAAACAAATATATAAAGAGACAATAAAAAAATACTTTACAATGTCTCTAGAGCATACAAAACTTTTCATGTACAGTTTTACAAATGCACTTTCGACTCTTCTTCACTATTCAAGTTTATAGGGATTTTGGTTTCCATGTCAATTATGTGCCTGGACTTTCTTCTTCTTAGTAACAGGGATCGATTGCCACCTCTAGCACTATTGGCTACCTGCTCTATTGTATAGAACTTCAGAAAATTCCTATCACCAATATGTGCCTAAGCAACATGTTTTGCCACGTGATAATGCTTATCTGAACTCTCTATGGCCCTCATGTTTTAATATATGCCTCTTTACTGGATGTATTGTGCTACCTACATACTGTTTTTGACATGGGCATATAAGGACGTGCACAACATAGTAGGTATTGTATATCAACAATTGTATTACACATTTGGTACCACTGCCATAGGGTACTGGATATTCATGTATGATCTAACTGTCTCTGCACGCCTTACTCTTTTTACATGGGGAAAAAACCTTTCAAGTCAATAATAGTCCCTGACTTATGTTCCAAATACTCACTCATCGGATAGTCACTGATTAATCTACTCTTTCTATGTTACTTTCTATCTTGCATCAAGTACAGTGCTAAAGATGGTATCACATTGTCACATATCCCAATTCTTTTGAAAAATCTTTCTGACCTGTTTGCAATGCTCATTGAAAGTGGAATGATTCTCACATCGCCTGTCTCCTTTTCTTGAGTGTATTTATTGTTCTATAAAGGATATACTCCCTATCTTTATTTTGACTCTTTCAACTGCATTTTTCAAAATCAAATGTGGTTATCTTCTTTGGCTAAAGCGCTTCATCATAACCTTCTGTTCAGCCTGAAATAATTCTTCAGTGCTGCAATTTGTTTTTGCTCTCAACAGCTCACCATGCGGAATATATCCATTTGAGAGGATCCGGGAGGCTGCTGAGAGCAAGCAGTGCCCTGTTGCCAGCTGTGGAATTACAAAACAGTCTGGTTGTAAGCCTATTTTCGTGTGCATCAAGAAATACGTCCTGAAAGGTAAGGCTCATTTTGCTCATATTTAAAGTGAGACTCAGATTAGAATAGTTTTTGTTGAGTTCTGATATAAACTCTGCAGCAATGTCCTGCCAGATTATAAACAAGTCATCAATATAACATAGCCACAGAACTGCATGATCAAACCATTTTCCCTGTTTTCCACCACGGACACCTGTTCCTTTCATGACGCATCATGAGCCCATCATAACTGGGAGCAAACCCGTTGCCAATCACGGTCCCCTATTGTTTTATGTAAATGGCATAGTTGAACAAAAATATGTTATTTTCCAGACACAATTTCATGATTTCCATTAACAAGTTTGTACGAGATAGATGGCACACTGGTCTCACTCTCAAATAATGTTTCCATGCGCCAGGACACTCTTGGTGAGTAGCTGTTGCACATTATGCCTCCAGTCCATCTTTATGTCTAATGCTAGTGTAGAGTGATTGTTGGACCTGTCAGCCCTAGGGTGGTCTCCCCTTCCATTTTTGATCGCGCCTCATTTTTTTCCACCCTCATTTTTATGTTGGACTAGGTCTCCGGGCGCCTTTTCATTGCCAATCAGTGTTAAGGTGCAGGTGCTCCCTTCTCCCAAGATGGCTGCCACAGGCCCCTGCTACTGCAGAGTGGTCTTTCATAGTAGCACCCTAGCTGCCAGGAGCTGGCTGGAAACCCACAACAATGTTGCGACTCCAGCCCGCCTTTTTGTCCCATAGGTAGAGTGGGGAAGCTCCTGGAATGTGCTGGAACCTTCTAGAAGGGAGGTGTGGTTTTTCTTTTGCCGCCTTGGCCAGAGGTCACCTGACCTAGGGCTACTTAAGTGAGGGAGGGAACTTTTTGTGTTGAGTTGGCCAGTGGGGTGAAGCAGAGCTGGAAGAATCCACCAGGAGTGTAGGCGGTAGGGCCTAGCCAGGGACTTATGCCTCTGAGAGTGACAGGATTTAGGTGCTGCCTCTTAAGTGAGTGAGGGACCCTGTGAAACCCACTGATCTTGCCCAGCAGTAGGAGGATCCAGAGAACCTCTGCCCAGCCTGACTAGGAAGGACCTAGTCGCCTTCTCCATCCCTACCCCTGTAACAGAACCCCTTAAGGGCGCCAGATACATCTGCGCCAACAAGACTTCATCTAACATCTGAGAACAGAGACTTATATGCCAAGCACTGAGACTGCGTGTCCAGATTGAACTCTAAACTCATATGCCAAGCACTGAGACTGCGTGTCCAGATTGAACTCTAAACTCCTATGCCAAGCACTGAGACTGCGTGTCCAGATTGAACTCTAAAACTTATATGCCAAGCGCTGAGACTGCGTGTCCAGACTGACCCCGAAGCCGTATGCAAAGCAGATTGGAGAGCCACCGGGGATCGATCAGGTATTAGCGCTGTGACCCCTGCGCTCCCTGACCTGGTCTGGGACCCCCGGCAGCGTGCTCCGCTGAGCGCGGAACCCCCATCCTTAACTTGAGCACCCCCCTGTGACGTGGGAGCCAGCGCGCTCACCGCCGCGGCCTGGAGGCCGGAAGAAGTGCCCTGCAGAGACGCGAGGCCCGTGAGAAGCCCGGGGCCCCGCCGCTGCCGTTGCAGCTGTGTGAGAAGGTACGCGAGGCCTGGGGCCGAGTTCCCCATCGTCGCTGGAGCGGACGCCTGCTGACGCCGAGAACGAGGTAAGCCCGGAGGCTGGGATTGCCCCTGGTGCGCCCCCTACTGGTTGGGAGCCACACCGCACCCTCAGCCCGGGTCCCCTCTCCGTGGGAGTTCCCCCCCTGTCATCGCGACGGAGAGACCCCGCCGAGGGATCCTCTCCTTGTGCCCCCTTGAACAGTACTGAAGCATGGTGCCCTACAAACTGCACCGGAGCTGGGAGACTCGCTCTGCAAGTCCCGTGTGCTCCCTGCGGACAGCCCCCGTGTGAAGCATTGATTCACACGGGGGCTGTACGAGTAGCGCTCTGATAGCCCGGTTCCGACCTGAAGGGCAAGACACCCGAACTCACGAATAGCGCTATGTTATCTATGCTCCGTAGTGAAATGCTGAATGTCATTGCTCACGAATAGTGCTATGTTATCTATGCTCCGTAGTGAAATGCTGAATGTCATTGCTCACGAGTAGCGCTCTGTTATTCATGTTCCATATTGAAGTGCTACGTGCTAGTGATTACGAGTAGCGCTCTGTTATTCATGTGCCATAATGACGTGCTACATGCTAGTGATTACGAGTAGCGCTCTGTTATTCATGTGCCGTATTGAAGTGCTTCGTGCTATTGATTACGAGTAGCGCACTGTTATTCATGTTCCATATTGAAGTGCTACGTGCTATTGATTACGAGTAGCGCTCTGTTATTCATGTTCCATATTGAAGTGCTAAATGTCCTTGATCACAAGTAGCTCTCTGTGCTAGATGCCCCGTTCTGAGGTCGTCACCGATTAGCGCGCCTAGCGCTACAATCACCCCCCTAAGGAGCGACAGGAAGGTGAAGCGCGCGCGTGTACATATACGTGAATGGTAATTGTATCTCAGGCAGTACTGATATTTTATGAATTGCATTTAGGGGATGACCAACCTTTATAGCTCCTGACTGACAGGTATATCGCTAGGAATGGTGTTATCAGCTTATGAAATGTACTGCTACCTCATGAACTGCATCTAACGTGATCTACTTGGATAAACTTGAGTATTTACATAACTCCTCCAGTGTGGCGTCACTTATTGTGTGTGTTCCTCGTCCCATGTGAGGTGCGTGTTGTATGGTTGCTTTACACACAGACCTTTGGTTGCCCGACCGCTCGTGTCACGTTACGGCCCCATAGGGCCTGGAGACCCCAGGTCCTACATTGTTGGCGAGCGGTGGGATCCTTAGGACCTGTGACCATACAGCACCCTTCTGTGAGGCGAAGGGCGCCACAATTAAATGTCTATTTGTTCCAGAGCTTGAAAACCATTGATTGCTGCATTGTTATTTCCACTGTCCGGGTTGAGAGTACAAGAAGCCTGGTTAGCTGAGAACTGTTGCCTATCCCCTAGGAATTTTTCTCCTTAGTATCTAGGTCCCCACCTGCCAGAATGGAATTCCGGTTAGCTGACCTCGAGGGGTACAGTGTGAAGCAACTAAGGGAGTTCGGGCAGGGGATGGGGGTGCCTGGGGTGCGGAAGGCCAAAGGACCGGAACTCCGCACCGCCATTAGGGCATGGGTAGAGGCCCACCCAGAAGGGAAAGAGGATGAGGGACAGGAGGCGCCACATGCACCTCAGGAGGAGAGCGCCCAGGAAGTACTAGAGGTACTAAATATAGACGAGTCTGAAAATGTGCCCCCAGGGAGACGTTCTGGGGCCAGTAGTAGGACAGGGTCTAGAAGGAGCGCGTCCCCAGAGGAGTACGAGGACAGGAGGGAGGAGAGGCAACTAAAATGGGAGCTAGCGAAATTAGAACATGAAAGAGAAAGGGAAAGAGAGAACAAGAAATGGGCAATGGAGGAGAAGTAGCTGGCGCACGAGCTTCAGCTAAAAGAGCTGGAGCTACGCGCCCTTCAATTGAACGCGTCCAATAAGGACAATGGTGGCAGCGTACCTAAGGAACCTCAACAATCAAAGTTCTACCTACCCAAAGAGGTAATTGCCAATTACACAGTGGGGGACGACATCATGAAATGGTTGGAGGCATACGAGGTAGCCTTGATGGCCCATGGGGTACCCAAGAGTAATTGGGGAGGTGGTTTATACGGTATATACCTCCCAATGTTAGGGACACCCTGCTATATTTGGCCAAGGCGGATCAGGTAAGGTATGCCCCCATGAAAGAGGCCTTGTTAAAAAAGTTTGGTCTCAACCCCGAGAGGTACAGGCAAAAGTTTCGTGGCAGCCATAAGCTGTCCACCCAGACATGGGTAGATTTTTTTGATTATGCGAGGAAGGCACTAGATGGTTGGGTGCGTGGCAGCGAGGTGCAGGACTACCAAGGGTTGTACAATCTTTTTTAAGGGAGCACCTCTTGGATAAGAGCTTTCCGGAGCTGCGCCAACATCTGGTGGACCGCAAGCTGATGGATCCCCGTGAACTTGCGGAGGAGGCAGATATTTGGGTGAGCACCCGGGTGTCTCACAAGGGCCCCGGGGGAGATGGCTCGAAAGGCGGACAGGGTTTCCCCCAGAAGAAAGAGGGGGGAGAGAAAAAGGTGGAGTTCTCGAAAGGTCCCCAAAATAAGTTTGGGAAGGGAGTAGGAACCCCACCCCCGTCCAATTCCACAAGACCCACTTACCCTGACAGGAGTCAGCAGCCAAGGATTGTGCGGTGCTACGAGTGTGGGGAGATTGGACACTACAGCGGAGATCCCAAGTGTCGCAAGCGACCACCAGCCCCAACGGGCGGGAAAAGTCCCGGGGTGAGTAGTATAGCGCTTGAGGTGGAGCTGCCCTTAGATAGGGAAGGGGAGTGGACAGGCCTGACTCTGGTTTCACTCGGGGATAGAGAGGTGGTCCCCATAGTGTCCCTGCCCCCGAACACTGCTAAATATCAGCAGAGGGTGAGAATTAATGGGGAGGAGGTGGAAGCTCTGAGGGACACAGGGGCCAGCATGACCACTGTCGTGCGGCGGCTGGTGTCCCCAGACCAAGTAGTCCCCGAGGAGTTCCATCTGGCCGTATTGGCTGATGGCAGTATGAGTCACTATCCAGTGGCTCGTGTTCCATTTGAGTGGGGAGGAGTCAGAGGCCTACTGAGAGTTGCTGTGAGCCCTGCCTTGCCTGTAGGGTGTTTGCTAGGGAACGACCTGGAGCACACAAAGTGGAAAGATGTCGAGTTTCACGCTCACACCGAGATGCTGGGATTACCAGGGTGGACTTGCGTGAGCACGCGGTCCATGGCTGCCCGGCATGGAACTCACCCTGGGTTGGAGCCTGGAATCATGGCCCAACCCAAAGCCAAACATGGAAAGAAGAAGGTGGTAGAGGACATGCCCCATGAGATGGATGGGGAGGCCACAGAGGTGCCCCCGGAGTCCGCGGAGGTAGATGTCGTTCCTGTGGAGGACGTGCCGACCCTTGCTGACTGGCATGTGGAAGGAGGGCCTACCCGGGAGGAATTTTGTCAGGCACAAAGGACGTGCCCCACGTTTGAAGGCATGCAGCGGCAGGCCAAAGCCCAAGTGGCCAGTTAGGAACTGGGAGGTTATCACGTGTATTGGGAGGATGGTCTCCTATACAGTGAGCCCAGGGTGCCGGTACATGGATCTTCGAGGGCCATAGTGGTCCCCCAATGTTACCGGGCCTTCCTGCTGGAGTTAGCGCACGAGATAACCTTAGCCGGACACCTGGGTCAGGACAAAACCTTTGCACGGTTGGTCCCCCATTTTTATTGGCCCAGGATGAGGATTGCCTCAGACACCTTTTGTAAGACCTGCAAGTCTTGTCAGGCCAGTGGCAAGACTGGGACTAAGTTGAAGGTCCCGTTGGAACCGCTCCCCGTGGTTGGGACCCCTTTTGAGAGGGTCGGTATCAATATTGTTGGGCCAATGGACCCTCCGACCGCAGCGGGACACCGGTTCATCTTGGTTTTGGTGGACCACGCCACAAGGTACCCAGAGGCTATTCCTCTGAGGACCATCACTGCACCGGTGGTGGCGCGGGCACTGTTGGGGATTTTTACCCGAGTGGGATTCCCCAAGGTCGTGGTGTCGGACAGGGGCACAAATTTCATGTCGGCCTACATGCAGGCCATGTGGAAGGAGTGTGGGGTGACCTACCGGTTCTCCACTCCTTACCATCCCCAGACTAACGGACTTGTAGAGCGCTTCAATAAGACATTGAAGGGGATGATCCGAAGCCTACCAGAGGGCTTGAGGCGTAAATGGGACGTCCTCCTCCCCTGCTTGTTATTCTCCTACCGGGAGGTACCGCAGAAGGGAGTCGGGTTCAGCCCGTTTGAATTGCTCTATGGCCATCCCGTTCGTGGCCCCCTCAGTTTAGTGAAGGAGGGGTGGGAGAAGACTTCACAGAAGCTTCCCCGTGACATTGTCAGCTACATGCTGGCGTTTCGCAGCCAGATGGCCAAGCTGTGGAAGGCAGCCACAGAGAACCTGGAGGCTAGCCAGACCGTGATGAAGGAGTGGTATGACCGCAACGCTCGGACGGTCGAGTTAGACGTTGGACAGAAGGTGTGGGTTATGGAACCTGGGGAGCTTTGTGCCCTCCAGGACCGGTGGACTGGCCCGTTCGACATTGTGGAGCGGCGAGGCCAGACCACGTACGTAGTCGATATGAAAAACCCCCGTCAGCCCCTCAGGGTGCTCCACGTCAACCGCCTGAAGCCGCACTATGAGCGATCAGAGCTTGCTCTCCTTATGGTGACGGATGGGAGCGAAGAGGAAGAGAGTGAGGCTCTTCCTGACCTTCTAGCGGTGCAAGAGAAGGATGGTTCGGTGGAAGGTGTAGTCCTCTTCCCATCCTTGACCCCAGAGCAACAGAGGGACTGTCGCCATGTCCTGGGACAGTTCGCCTCGTTGTTCTCCCTCACGCCTGGAATCACTCATTTGTGTACCCATGATGTGGACACAGGGGACAGCCCCCCGGTGAAGAACAAGTCTTACCGGCTCTCTGACCGAGTGAAGGATAGCATCCAGCGTGAGGTGGCAAAGATGCTGGAGCTGGGGGTGATAGAACCTTCCAGCAGCCCGTGGGCTAGTCCAGTGGTGCTGGTGCCGAAAGCGGCCCCACCGGGTACGACACCGGAGCTTCGGTTCTGTGTGGACTACCGGGGGTTGAACTCTGTCACGAAGACAGATGCTCACCCCATCCCACGTGCAGACGAGCTGGTGGACCGGCTGGGAGCAGCCCGGTACCTCAGCACCATTGATCTGACATCCGGATATTGGCAGATTGCCATGGCCGACGGAGCAAGGGAGAAGACAGCGTTCTCCACCCCCGAGGGCCACTACCAGTTTCGAGTGATGCCCTTTGGGCTCAAGAATGCTCCGGCCACATTCCAGCGGTTAATGAATCAGGTACTATCTGGCCTGGAGTCCTTCTCTGCGGCCTACCTGGATGACATAGCTGTCTTCAGTAGCTCCTGGGAGGACCATCTGCAACACCTCCAGGAGGTATTGCAGGCGCTGCAACGCGCTGTCTTAACAATTAAAGCCAGCAAGTGCCAGATTGGACAGGGATATGTCGTGTACCTGGGACACCTGGTGGGCGGAGGTAAGGTGCAACCCCTCCAGGCCAAAATAGAGACCATCTTGGCTTGCGAGCCCCCAAGACCCAAACAGAGGTCCGAGCTTTCCTCGGCCTCACTGGGTATTACCGCCGGTTCGTCAAGGGATATGGTACCATCGTAACCCCCTTGACGGAATTGACCTCAAAGAAGCAACCTCGCAAGGTCATATGGACAGCTGCATGCCAAGAAGCCTTTGACACGCTGAAACATGCGATGTGTACCGCTCCAGTACTAGCAACACCCGATTTCAGCAAAGAATTTATTGTACAGACAGAGGCCTCAGAGCACGGCATAGGTGCGGTGCTCTCGCAACTCAATACCGAGGGCCAAGATCAACCAGTGTCCTTCATATCCAGAAGACTCCTCCCTCGGGAACGGCGATGGAGCACCATTGAGAGAGAAGCCTTCGCGGTGGTCTGGGCTCTGAAGAAGTTGAGGCCATATCTCTTTGGCACTCACTTCCTTATTCAGACCGACCACCGGCCCCTTCGCTGGCTCATGCAGATGAGAGGCGAAAACCCCAAGTTGTTGAGGTGGTCCATTTCCCTACAGGGGATGGACTTTCGGGTGGAACATCGGCCCGGAGTTGACCACGCCAATGCTGACGGTCTCTCCAGGTTTTTCCGCCTTAGCGATGAGAACTCCCTAGAGGTTGGGTAGCTCTCCCCTCTTTCGGCTGGGGGGACGCATGTTGGACCTGTCAGCCCTAGGGTGGTCTCCCCTTCCATTTTTGATCGCGCCTCATTTTTTTCCACCCTCATTTTTATGTTGGGCTAGGTCTCCGGGCGCCTTTTCATTGCCAATCAGTTTTAAGGTGCAGGTGCTCCCTTCTCCCAAGATGGCTGCCACAGGCCCCTGCTACTGCAGAGTGGTCTTTCATAGTAGCACCCTAGCTGCCAGGAGCTGGCTGGAACCCCACAACAATGTTGCGACTCCAGCCCGCCTTTTTGTCCCAGAGGTAGAGTGGGGAAGCTCCTGGAATGTGCTGGAACCTTCTAGAAGGGAGGTATGGTTTTTCTTTTGCCGCCTTGGCCAGAGGTCACCTGACCTAGGGCTACTTAAGTGAGGGAGGGAACTTTTTGTGGGGAGTTGGCCATTGAGGTGAAGCAGAGCTGGAAGAATCCACCAGGAGTGTAGGCGGTAGGGCCTAGCCAGGGACTTATGCCTCTGAGAGTGACAGGATCTAGGTGCTGCCTCTTAAGTGAGTTAGGGACCCTGTGAAACCCCCTGATCTTGCCCAGTAGTAGGAGGACCCAGAGAACCTCTGCCCAGCCTGACTAGGAAGGACCTAGTCGCCTTCTCCATCCCTACCCCCCTGCAACAGAACCCCTTAAGGGCGCCAGATACATCTGCACCAACAAGACTTCATCTAACATCTGAGAACAGAGACTTATATGCCAAGCACTGAGACTGCGTGTCCAGATTGAACTCTAAACTCATATGCCAAGCACTGAGACTGCGTGTCCAGATTGAACTCTAAACTCATATGCCAAGCACTGAGACTGCGTGTCCAGATTGAACTCTAAAACTTATATGCCAAGCGCTGAGACTGCGTGTCCAGACCGACCCCTGAAGCCGTATGCAAAGCAGATTGGAGAGCCACCGGGGATCGACCAGGTATTAGCGCTGTGACCCCTGCGCTCCCTGACCTGGTCTGGGACCCCCGGCAGCGTGCTCCGCTGAGCGCGGAACCCCCATCCTTAACTTGAGCACCCCCCTGTGACGTGGGAGCCAGTGCGCTCACCGCCGCGGCCTGGAGGCCAGAAGAAGTGCCCTGCAGAGACACGAGGCCCGTGAGAAGCCCGGGGCCCCGCCGCTGCCATTGCAGCTGTGTGAGAAGGTACGCGATTCCTGGGGCCGAGTTCCCCATCGTCGCTGGAGCGGACGCCTGCTGACGCCGAGAACGAGGTAAGCCCGGAGGCTGGGATTGCCCCTGGTGCGCCCCCTACTGGTTGTGAGCCACACCGCACCCTCAGCCCGGGTCCCCTCTCCGTGGGAGTTCCCCCCCTGTCATTGCGACAGAGAGACCCCGCCGAGGGATCCTCTCCTTGTGCCCCCTTGAACAGTACTGAAGCGTGGTGCCCTACGAACTGCACCGGAGCTGGGAGACTCGCTCTGCAAGTCCCGTGCGCTCCCTGCGGACAGCCCCCGTGTGAAGCATTGACTGCCCCGGAGTACGAGTAGCGCTCTGATAGCCCGGTTCCGACCTGAAGGGCTAGACACCCGAGCTCACGAATAGCGCTATGTTATCTATGCTCCGTAGTGAAATGCTGAATGTCATTGCTCACAATAGCGCTATATTATCTATGCTCCGTAGTGAAATGCTGAATGGCATTGCTCACGAGTAGTGCTCTGTTATTCATGTTCCATATTGAAGTGCTACGTGCTAGTGATTACGAGTAGCGCTCTGTTATTCATGTGCCATATTGAAGTTCTACGTGCTAGTGAATACGAGTAGCGCTCTGTTATTCATGTGCCATATTGAAGTGCTACGTGCTATTGATTACGAGTAGCGCACTGTTATTCATGTTCCATATTGAAGTGCTACATGCTATTGATTACGAGTAGCGCTCTGTTATTCATTTTCCATATTGAAGTGCTAAATGTCCTTGATCACAAGTAGCTCTCTGTGCTAGATGCCCCGTTCTGAGGTCGTCACCGATTAGCGCGCCTAGCGCTATAATCACCCCCCTAAGGCGCGACAGGAAGGTGAAGCGCGCGCGTGTACATATACGTGAATGGTAATTGTATCTCAGGCAGTACTGATATTTTATGAATTGCATTTAGGGGATGACCAACCTTTATAGCTCCTGACTGACAGGTATATCGCTAGGAATGGTGTTATCAGCTTATGAAATGTACTGCTACCTCATGAACTGCATCTAACGTGATCTACTTGGATAAACTTGAGTATTTACATAACTCCTCCAGTGTGGCGTCACTTATTGTGTGTGTTCCTCGTCCCATGTGAGGTGCGTGTTGTATGGTTGCTTTACACACAGACCTTTGGTTGCCCGACCGCTCGTGTCACGTTACCGCCCCATAGGGCCTTGAGACCCCAGGTCCTACAGTGATGTTACACCCAACTTCATGAGTAAATAGTCACTCTCCTAAGAGAGACCCTAGACCGTAGATAGGAAGTTTTCCGTATCTCTTATATACGAGGGAAGGGTTGTCACAAATGGCCTATTAAAATGGTCAACAGAGTAAGAGATATTCTCCAGGAGACTGTGCATTGAAGATACAATTGGTCTGACAGGTGGGGTTTCCATATCTTTGTGGACTTTGGGTAATAAGTAAAACCCTAGTATTCTGGGAAAATCACATTTAAGGTAATTTTATTCCTCTTGTTTCAAACGTCCATGCTCTTTCCAATTGAGAAATTTGTCGCAGTACTCTTCAATGATGTCTAAATAAATGTGTTTATTTATCATATCATAACACTAGGTATCCACACGTTTTCTTAGAATTTCTTACTTATATTTCATAACCGGGAGGACGATCACATTACCTCCCTTACGCAATGGTTGAATTATGACTTCTTTATCCTGGGATGTTTTTTTTAGTGCTGCCCTTTGTACCCATGTGAGATTATTCCTTGAATTGTATTATATTTTCTTAAATGTTCTACGTTCTCTAGTGGTGTTGTCATGAAACGCCTCATTAATGTAATCGAGCACTAAAATTTAGATGTTGGTTTGAAGGTACTGGCCATGTATTTATCATGCACAATCACCACATTCTCAAGAAGTTTCTCAATGCTACCATCCTCAATTCTGGTACCATGTTCAAGTTCATGAAGTGTAAACAACATGTCTACATTCCTCAATAAGAGATTCCCATTCACTAAGAGGTTGGTAGATTGGGTGTCCCTCAACTACTTCTCATCCTTGAGGAACCAGGACATTTACATTTTTAACTTCCTGACTAGTTTATAGAGATCGACTATCCCTATATAATGATATACTTTTGCTGTTGCAGAAATTACTTCACCCCTCTTGCATGGAGCGTGCACATAGCAACAGTGCAGCCGCTCCTATAGCTGTCACCTGTGTTCTATGAATCTTCTACCTTCTGACGGCATCCGCTCATTTATAGTCAGAGAGCCAGATTTCTGGTGCTTTGGACATATCCAGGTCTTTAAGTGGGCCGGGTCCTGCCGGTGCTGAGCACCAGTTGTTTTTAAAAGGAGGCCTCGAAATGGGTCACTATCGGCACAGTTTAATGCGCTGGCACAGGCGGTCCATTTTTTTCCAGACTGCAGTGAGAGTATGCACATCGATGTGCGCATGCTCATTTTCCTCACTTCTCACTAGTGGAGAAGTTACTGTATGATGTCATGCCAGGTGAGAATTGTAGGGGAAGGGAAATCCTTTTAAGAGAGTAATTTTCTCTCTGGATATCCCTTCTCTTTTTGCAATGCAGGAGCAGCAACATTGTTGTGGTATAAGGCATTGAGGTGGGGGTGTGGTGAGAGGTCCTCATAGCTCCTCTGTGCTTTACAGGGTTGGTGCAGACAGGAAATGTGAAAGGTTGCAGTTAGGGACCTTTAGTGATTAAACTTTTATATTTTCAAATGAGCTTGTTCAAAATCCATCACAGATTAATAAAATATCTGATGCGAGGGCCTTCTACTCTTGAACAAAAGTGAGCATTTAGTGATGGAATCGGGTATGAAACGTCAAATGATTGTAGCAAATTCTCTGCGGTCAGAAGTGAATAGCGTTTGCAGTTTTTAATGGTTTGTCATTCCCAGAGCTACTGTCATGCAGACATCAGGCAGGCCTGGAACGAGGGAGTCATTGTTGGACCGTGATTGTCCATTAGTCCTGACTGCATGGAAAGTGAGCTGCTGTTCGTGAACAGTGGGGGGGTGGGTACTGTGATTAAATTAATGTATAGCAATCACTGTTCAATCTTGATTTGGCGATTTATGCAATCGTTAAAGACACAAAATAATTTTACTACATCAATAATGATAATCTACGGAGGAAAGGATCATTGCTGCTGAGCCCTACTTGTTTTGTCGGATGCTCCCAGTTTCAGTAGTAGTTCAAAAATTTAATTATTGTAATACGACTGAGTGACATTGTCTTTATGTATTGTATCTGTGTAACTTTTATGGTTTTGCAAACAAAAACCGAATAAAGTTTATTGATGATGATGACTGAGTGCATAAATTGTTTTTCAATGTGCATTGTCAAACTGAGCAAATACTGTTAAACTCCACATCCCTATAGTGTGCATTGTTTATTAATGTCAGTGACATATTTTAGCCTATTTGCTTTTAGTTGATTGTAGTCGATGAAGAGATGAAAAAAGTCCTTATGTTTCCATGCTGTAAACAGTACAGTCTTGAGGAAGGGGAACTGTACCCGCTATGGCTAGCCAAGCTGTGCGTCAACAATTTCACCATTATATTGAGGCAGCACACAATGCTAGTGCTCATGATTTAGGCCACATCCCTCATTGGATTGGCCACACCTCTTTAAGAGGTTTGCCACACCCCTTTTAGAGCACCTCGATTTTTTTATATTCCACTTAAAGCCCTGGATATATCCTCTGAAATGACAGAATTATTTCCTGTTATAAATAAGCTATTACTTTGAGGGACTTTTAATGAGTAATGTGGTATTTTGGTAAATTAAAAATACCCAGTGAAATACCAATCATGTAGGAAACAGTTTTTCCCTAGTTTCTATATTGCTTCCCAACTAGCGGTCAGAATGAGGTTTCACATGTGGTATCATAGTTTGATTGGCTGATTACTAAAAACTTTGCATGAAAAGCTCTCCTTGTTTCCAAAATCTCTTACTCATTAAACTATTAATGGGTTATCTCTGATAAAATATGCATGTGAAAACAACTCAAGTGTAAATATACTCTAGTTATAATCCCAATCTGTGTGCAAAATCCTTCTTGCTCCTGAATTAAGATTGCAGGAACCTCATAAAAGACCTCGTGTGTCGTTTTTTTCTCTGAAAATGTTGCTGTTGCATGAGGTAAGTGGAGGGGGGTACTGGAGTCATTAGCCTTGGGTTTTGCCAGTGACCAATGGGGCTGTCTTTTCTTAGACTGGTGGGGGCAGGATTTTGTAGTCAACAGCCCCAGTCTCTGCTTTTGCCCGGTTACTCTCTCCGCTTTGCCAGGAGTAGACTTGCATACAGCACAGCATATGTGGGCTGGAGGAGGTTGCGAATGGCGAGTATTTTACCTATCAGGCACGGCCGATGCAGATAAGAATGGTGGGGCTGTGGAGTCTGAAGTCGAACAGATGTTAGAATAGGGAAAATAACATAAACAATTCGTAAAACCACTTACCTTGCACTTGCAGCACCGTAGTGTCGGAGATGCAGCGAGCGCAAGGTAAGTAGTTTTATTTATTTATCTATCTTTTTCCCTATTCCGTCGTCTGTCGACTCCCCGCCCGCCCTGCCCCGCCCCACCGTTCTTACCTGCACCGGCTGTGCCTGGTACCTACCAAGAAGGCAGGCTCAGGTCTGATTGGGGGGAGTGTATTCTGTCCTCCACCTCCAGGTATCAGCCTATCAGCTCCGGGCATTGGATGTGACCTGCTGCAAACTTAGCTTGGTGCTTTGGCGGTGGTGAGGTCAACAGGCACCAAATAGGCTTGGGGCGTATTGGGGAGAATGTCCACCCCCTCCTACATGGTGCTTTAGGGTTCTGGTGGGGACGGCAGTATGCTCTTTCTCACACACCGGTGCACAGAAACATCCAGTGGAACTGAACTCAGTCTAACCAGGCCCGGTGTTTGCAGACCTGCTATTTCCAGGCCCTGAACCTTCAAGATATCCAGAATTACCCTGAGCCCTGTCCCCTCCGGTTTACTTATCCCAGCTATTCCTAAAGGGAGCCTAAGAGGGCTAGTCTGTGGGCTCATGGAAGTCTTGTGTAGCTCTGAACCCATATTTGCATGTATGTGTAGCCTGTGAGAATCTGCGCATGTATGTTGACTATGCCTAAATGCATACGTTATGAAAAGGCCAAGCATATTGGCTTGGACAGTGGTTTTTAGTCCAATATAAGTTGGCCTACACTTTTGGCTTTAACCTGAGAAGAGCAGTCACCGTTCCTTCAAAAAGACACCTTTTTATGTTGAGCAGTGATGGTTCAAACCATTTAACCTCTTCAGTGCCCATGACGAGATAGTCTCGTCATGGAGCACGGTCGCGCTGTGCCCATGACGAGACTATCTCGTCATGAACCCCACCCACTAATGCAACGCCCGGCACAGGAGGGGGAAAGGGCGTGGCACAGAAGGGGTTAAAAGCAGCCTTGTGCCGCCGAGAAGAGCTAGTGTTAATGCTGCCCCTTTAATATCGTTTTTAAAATAAACTATTCTGTTAACAAGTACTGGTGGTTCTGTTCCCTTAAAAATACCCGTTCTGATGAAAAATTCCTTCTCAAAGTAACCCATTTCTCCTGTGATGAGATGACCCATTCTCAAGAGAAGTGCCATTACTGCCCCTTTAAGAAGCATTCCCTACTGGTGGTAATAGGTTTTGGGCTTAAAGTGGGATTTATGTCATTTTGTTGGCCTCTGTGCTGCTGTCTGCTTTGGCCTGGCACACCTTACTTGTTATGGTTCGTTTACTTGTGTACAGCGATTACATTCTGTTATAACCTGGTTTTTATGTGTTCATGCTCTGCCAGTAAGTTCCTCCTAGAATTATGTCATATGGAATGTTGGGGGTCAGAGAGACTACAGTTGGTGAAGGGTCCTTGGGGCATATCAACAAGCAGGCGATAAAAATTTATCGCCGCTTTTGCGGCCGTTTTCGGCCGAAAAGCAGCGATAATTTTATCGCCTAATCAGCAAGGTCACGCTAACGCGTGAAACCTTGCTTTAGCGTCAGGATTCCTAACACCCAGCTTTCCATCTCTAATGAGATGCAAAGTGGGCGTTCCTGACCTGGCATGACAGGAGAAATGTCGATAAGCGACATTTCTCCTATCAGCAAGCCTAACGCTATGATGCATAGCGTCAGGAAATTTAGCGATAACCCCTCTTATCGCTACTTTCCTTACTCCTGCTTCAGGACTGACTTAGCCATGATATCCTATGGAAGGTGGATATCATGGCTAAGTTTGTGAGTCCCTATCAACAAGCTAACGTGAGATTATCGCTAGCTCCTCCATCAAACTCTGCCCCTTTTGCATGTGTGAAAACAACTGTGTGTTGTCAGCATATGATATTACCTTTGCCCTCAACGTCTCAACTAACACAGCCAAAGGTGTAGTAAGATAGGCATTGAATAAGGTTGGGCTGAGTGCTCCAACTGTCAACTCACGGATTGGGGACCAAAATGGAGGTGTCCAGACTTCTTTTAGATGAGCACTCAGACTCTCAAAGGCCGCTACTAAATCCAACATAATTAGGATGGCCTTACCCGCTTTATCTAGCATGACTTTAATGTAGTCGACCACCTCTAGTAGGGCTGTTGCCAAGCTACAATTGGTTCTGAAACCTGACTGACTAGGATGCAGAAAATTGTTGCTTTCAAGGTTACCCGAGATTTGTGAATTAACACATTTTTCCAAAACTTTTCAGAATGCAGGAAGAAACGAGATTGGCCTGTAGTTGGCTTGGACTTTAGGATCAACCGTGTTTTTTTTTTTTTTTAGTAAAGGCAGAATTTCAGCAAGTTTCCATTAAGCCGGCATTGTTCCGAAAGACAGAGATGAATATAAACCTCTGGGGCATATTCTCAAGCCCCTATTGCCACAGGAACGTCACTTTTTCTGACGTTTCCATGCTGATAGTGCAATCTGGTGCAAGGGTACCTGCGTTGGTGCTAAGTCGTGAAACCTAGCGCCACCACAGGAGGCAACGCCAGGCTGCACCACATTCTTGAGAATAGGGTGCAGCCTCTCGTTTACGAAGTGGCAGTGAGAGGCGTTAAGCCAAGGAGGCTGACGCCTCTCACCGCCACTTCATTGAGAATATCCCCCTCTATTTGCAATGGGATTAACCCTTTCGATGAGCATGACGGAGCGGTTCCGTCATGCGCGTCGGTTGCGCTGTGCGCATGACGGAACCACTCCGTCATGGCCCCGCCCGCACACAGAACCTTCAGCACAGCGCGGAAATCCGCGCCGCGCTGAAGGGGTTAATATCATGAGCTGCTTTGGAAAGAAGCTGGGCAGACAAGGGTCAGATGGAGACCCTGATTTAAGACACTTGATAGCTGTCAACGATTCATTCATGAAAATGGCTGGGAAGTTAGAAAGTATGGGCGTCTCGGCAGTAGGCTTGCCAGAATATATCACCTCAGAAGAAATATCCACAGCCTGTGAGATTTCTGGTTAGCTAGTGCATGCGCCTAATCCAGGCAGAAACCACCACTCTAGTCAGGGCAAGGGAGTTACACGCTGAAGATAACCTCTGCTTACCCCCTTGGTAGATTGGCACGAGCAGTCAGGCTTATCCCAGAGGCAATGTGTAAAGCATATGCGCAACACACACACACAGCAGCGACACACGAGGCACACCCCAAAATAAAATCCACACAAGTATATATAAAATAAATAGCCTTTGTATTACTCATAAACACATTAGATCATAATCACGCATATACACTGTGCCAACTGGCACTAGGTAGTACTTTACAGGGGATTATATACATGACAGGGGCCATCGGGCCGCTGTCAGAACCATTAGAAAGCACAAGTAGTAATATAAAACATCCAGTAACTACTTGTAAAGGCATCTGGCATAAACACATTATGCATCAATCACATTATGTAAAAACCACATTAGGCATAAAATCATAGCATTGCATTGAATAGCCTATTATGCATACAACATTATCAGCAGCAGTGTACCATAATAAACACTGCACAAAAGGGTACTAAGCATAGCATGGGTTGCCTAAACCTCACCAACAGCAGTGCACGTCCTATCATCACCTAGGAGAGCCTATAAGGCAAAACATGACCAGTATAACGCACTAGTATCACATTAGCAGCTGTGCACCACAGCGACACCTGCCACTGGGTTGCTGTCCCCAAGTAGTTTTTTCCAAGCGGGGGCCCGAAACACAATGGGGGCAAGGGTGCGGTCCACCCTTAGCTCCTCTTTGGGGGAAAATTGGCCCAAGCAGGAACCAATCATTGTGCTGTGTGAGGCCCACTCACCAGGGCCTTTCTCCTTTTGCTGGGCCGATCAGTAGAGGGTGCAGCCGCAGGGACCCCGCAAGGCTCCGGTCCTTTCTCACGGGGGCTGGCGAGCCTGCGAGGCTCCGTCTTTCCTGCCGGCCGGCACGCCCACAGTCAGGCTCCGCCTGACTTCCGCCTACCTCCGCACTCTGGTAGTTTCCCCCAAAACGAAGGGATGGAGAGCGCTCCCTTACTGCAGCTCTCCTCTCCTTACTTCTCGTGGACCTTCTCTCTGCTGCCCGATAGGCTTTAGACAACACGCGGGCTCCCCCTTCTCTCAAGGGAGCCCCGCCCCCAGTCAGTCAAGCGCCGCCTGGCTTCCTGTCTCTTCCTCGCCTGGGTTCCGGTTCTGTGGTTTCACGGAGCGAGGTCTCCGTTGCTCCTGCCATCTCCTCTGCCACACACTATGGAGCGGAGCCTCTGCAACTTCTTGGTTTGGGGACGGCTGCCCCTTCACCCTCGCCCACAGCACAGCCGCAGGCTGCTCTTCGGCACTGGCTTGCAGGAGCAATGAAGACAGAGCACACACGAGGCGCTGGTCAGCAGGAGCCCCCCCTTCTTGGGCTCAGGATAATGCGCTCACCCCGTGCTTGCTGCCAAATCACCACCTGAAAGTCTGGGCAATATTCTAAGAGGCTCCCACCTGCAGACATCAGCAAGGAGCAATTAGCACTCTCCTCCAAGGAGTGCACAGGCAGGCCAGTGCACTGGGGCTCCAAGACAGATAGCAGACCCTTCAGCTGCCAAGCAGGGCAGCAGGTCAATCCGCAGCGATGGTTCCTCCTGGCAGACCGGCAGACTGCTGGCCCCAAGTAGCACCAAGCAGCACACAGACATGGGGTCACAGCCAATATTTATATCAGCCAGGTCTTTGTTCTGCCCTGGCACAGAGCTTGGGGGATCCAGTAAAAATTAAAACCAGTTCTGGGGGTCACTCAACATTTTATTCACAGTGCCCAACAGTTCCCTTTGACATCGCAGGTCCTGGTCCAAGACACACCATAAGGGGGAGGAGCCAGCATTGTCCCAGGCAGGCACAGACCTATAAAGGGTCAGGGGCTACTCCTCCCACTACTCCAAATGCAGACCTGCCTATTCAGCCTAGTGCTGACTCACCCAGCCCCTCTGGAGCCACGGCCCCTCCCCATTCCCTGTCACTCCAGGGACAGACATGCAATACACATCAGGCAGGCACAAAGACACATAGCACAAAGAAATGCCAACTTCTAAAAGTGGTATTTCTAAAATAGTGATAATAAATCTGTGAACACCATTATGCAGCATTTATTATTACTATTCAAAACATACCAAACTTGACCACGCTGCTTCTCTCATATTAGGAATTACCACTGAAACACTTCAATGCATTCCTATGAGAGGGCAGCCTCACAGCAGTGAGATATCAATATGGCTGTTTGTCACTACCAGGACATGTCACACATTTAAGGCACATGTCCTACCTTTTATCTACAATGCACCCTGCCCATAGGGCTAGCTAGGGCCTACCTTAAGGGTGACTGACATGTAGTAAAAGTGGGATCACAGACGTGGCACTCATTTTATGTGCCAGGTCACAGCGGCAATAAACTGCGCACGCAGACCCTGCAATGGCAGAGGCCTGAGACAGGTTTGAAAGGCTACTTTGGTGGGTGGCGGAATCAGCGCTGCAAGCCCACCAGTAGCATTTAATTTACTGGCCCCGGGTATATGAGATACCTCATTACTAGGGACTGATAGGTAAATTAAATTAGCCAAACAGGTGTAGACCAATCTTACCACATTTTACCATAGAGAGCACATCCACTTTACACTGGACAGCAGTGATAAAGTGCCCAGAGTCCTAAAACCACCAACACCATGTCAGAAAAATACTAGGAGAAAGGCAAAAAGTTCAGGGATGACCCTGCAAAAAGGGCCAAGTCCAGCACTTACTTGGATAGTGGGTTTTTTGTCATGAAAGTACATGACCAACAGAACACACAAGTCAGCTGTGGATTGTTGGCATCTGGTAGCGGCATCTTGATTCATGAATGTTCAACAATTTCAAAAAATTCTTTGGATTGTATATCTAACTCTATAATTCTAGTCCCAAAAAAGATTTTTTCACTGAGCAGACCTGAGGATAATAATGTTTTAATGCTAACTTATAAGTATATTTGACAACCAGATTACATTTTGTCCGCCTTTTCCTCTCAAGATGTATACAATGCTTTTTACAAGTCCTAAGACTTTCATTGAACCAAGGAGCCGACTGTTTGGTTGTGAGGGATCTAAGTGCAAAGACTGGAGCCAAGTCATTATTGGTCTTAAGAATCCAGTCATCCATGTGCTCAGAATCCAATTCAGGATCTCCAGACATAGAAGAGGGATCTGCTTTCAAGGAGCAGCATGGGTCTAACTGAAGAACTTTATGAAAAGCTCTAGACATGGTCTGTGTTTCTTCAGAGGGGACCTGATTGTGGTTGAGAGGATAACTGAAAAGTACCAGAAATGTCCCAATAACATTATTATAGCATCCATTTTGATCATCACTGGTCATGTGAACTGATTTGAGTGCCTTAGGAAAGTCAGGGGTGACTGTGCTACAATTTTGTTAATCGGAGGCTTGTGTCAACTTGAAACTTAAAACTCAGAAAAGCCCTGTAGTATCAATCAATAAATAAATGTGCGCTTCTACTTTCAACAGATTACTTTAATATATACAAACAACTATAAAGCTATGATACACTGCAAAATGTACAAAGAAACATGTTGGAAGCTGGAGTCCCCGTCCCGCACCACTCTCACCAAATGAGAGACCCGGGACTCCTCCCTCAACGTTAGGCCAAGTAAGGACACCGTTTGAGATAGCCCTGCTCACCCCCTAAGTAGCTTGGCACGAGCAGCCAGGCCTATCTCCAAGGCACGAGTGTACAGTATGTGTAACCACAGTCACAGCAACCCACTGGTGACACCACAAATGGACTCCACACGAGTTTGATAAAATGAGTATAAACTTTATATAAAAAGATATATGATCAGACCACACGATACAAAGGCCAACATATAATAAAGGGTAATATTCGTTCCGGCTGCCTGGTAGGTTCAGTTCCCAACCCCCGCTTTTCAAATGCTATGCTGGTCGTAATGCTAGAATCACACATGTTGCAATGGACAAACAATAGTGCACTGCGTAACGATACAATCTTGTGCTTGGCAAAGGAGAAATAATACAATGCTTAGCGATACACCCCGGTACCTCGCAATGGGAGAAATAATGCAATGCGTACCGCTACAATCATGTACTGCGCAATGAAGGAATAAGGCAATGCGTCCCACCCCAATCACGTACTTTGCAATGAAATAATAATGCAATGCGCACCACTACAATCATGTACTTTGCAATTAAGGAGTAATTCAATGCGTAGCAACAATCATGTACTTTGTAATGAAGGAATAATGCAATGGGGGCCGCAACAATCCTGTACTTTGCAATGGAGCAATAATGTAATGCGTAGCGCTACAATCGTGTACTTCGTTATGCAGAAATAATGTCAATTGTCCTAAGACAGTTCGGCAGCAATATTGGAAATGTGTATTACGACAATCAGCCTCTTTGATAACAGTTGCCCCCCCACACGTATAAACGATGACATAAAGTACAGCTTCTCACTCTGGCCCCAGTACGTCCACTCCTTTGGTCAGTACAGGCCCCAATCTGAACCGAAGCAAAAGCTCACGTCGCCAGAATGAATGAGAGGCCGAGAGAGTGTCCCTTCGAGCCCGCACCCCGCCCAGGTAGTGATCCACATTACCTGGGGGCGCGACCCCACTCTCCTGTCCTCCTTCAGTAAACTGGGCCTTCCATGTAGAACTTTCTCAATGGGCCTCAGTGGCTGGGCCTGGCAACTCAGCTCCTCCAGGGCTGCCGGTCCGGGCCACGAAGGTCTCAGACGTCCGCAGGGCACACGTACCCCACACCTCTGAGATTACGTTACTCCGGGTGCATGTTCACCACAGCACCCTCCGGGTCTTCTCTGGCATGAAGCCACACACACAACGCTGATGGGACTTCACGTCAACTCCGAGTGCACGTTCACCAGGCACTCCTTCCTGTGGTCTCATTTGGCACCAAGACAGGCACACCGTGCTGCAGAGACTCACTTTCTTCCAGTGCACATGATGATCAGCCAATCACCTCCACAGTCCCAGGGTGCACCAAAGCACGCACACTGCTTCACTGAGACTTCCTCCAACTCCGGTGCCCCGAAATCTAGGCGCTCTTCACCAATGCCTTCGGCCGCACCCCGACACGCTCACTGTGTTCGAGCCTCACTTCTCCTCCGGTGCACTCGATGACCAGGCGCTCTTCACCAGCGCCTCCAGTGCACCACGACATGCACCCTGCGTGTCCGAGACTCCCTTACCCTCCAATGCACACAGTGACCAGGCGCTCTTCACCAGCACCTGCGGTGCACCACGACATGCACGCTGCACGTCCGAGTCTCACTTCACCTCCAATGCACACGCTGACCAGGCACTCTTCACCAATGCCTAGGGTGCACCATGACACGCACCCAGCGCGTCCAAGACTCGCTTCACCTTGGATGCACAAGTTGACCAAGCGCTCTTCACCCACGCCTGCGGTGCACCACAACACACACCCAGCGCGTCCGAGTCTCACTTCTCCTTCGTGTGTCCAAGACCACAGGGCACACTTTCTCAGGGTCTCAAGCTGCCACAACACATGCCCACCTCGTTGCTTGAAACTTCTTCGGAATCTTTTATGTTCCTGTGTTTCCAAACAGGGAGTCAGCTCACCTCGGGCCCTTTGGGTAACAAGACACAGCAAAAAGCACAGTCTTCTTCAAGCATCGGGGCCCAGTGCTCAAAGCACAGTCCAAACAGCCTCTTCCTTGGTTAAAACAGCAAAATGCAGACCAGCCCCAGATCACAAAGCAAGGGTCGGTCCTTCCCAGCAGTCTCTTCAGTTGTTCCTTCCTTAGCAGAGGTTCCTCTTGACCAGAAAATGGGTCCAAGCCTTTACAATCTCAATCCATTTCTATTCCAACGTTCAGGGGTCTCAGCTCTCATAGTTATACCTCCAAATGTCTTTGAAGTTCGTTGTGCTCAGGGGTCCGTGACCCCTGCCTAAAGCAGTTCTGGGTGTCTCCCTCCCAGTGTCACCTTTCTACCTTTGAAACTGGGGTCTGGATCCTTAATCACTCAGCAGGAGATGGGTCAATTGTTTTATAGCAGCCAACCAGGCCTCTTCACCTCCCGGGGCTTCTTCTCCACCTACTCCCCAGATGCAGGTCAGCATGGTGCCATCTCAACCCCTCCCTGGGTCAAAACCTCCCTCAGCTCCTCTCACCTCTCAGATCCAGACAGTCAATCCACATTCAGCAGAGACACACAAAAATACTTAAAGCACAAAACTCAGCCACTTTCTAAGAGTGGTTTCTGAACACACAGTGACAAAACCACTTTTATAGAAAGATGAGTTATGTCACAGTGAGTTCATACATACTAAACTTCACCTCTCCGTTTTAAACCTATGGGAAACTAGGCTAACAAACACAATACCCAGCTTCCCCCATTCTGTCCTATGGGCAGGATGACCTTTCACCAGTGAAAACGAAATGGAGTGTTTTTCACTGTCAGGACATAGCACACACCCCAGTATATGTCCTGCCTTTTACTTACACTGCACCCTGCCCAGGTGTTACCCGGGACCTACCACAGGGGTGCCCACTGTGTATGCAAAAGGGAAAATAAGGCCTGACAAGTGGTTGCACTTGTCGGGACAACATGCTAACGTAGCAAACTGCGCGCAGGCCCTACACTGCAGGCCTGAGTTCCCTTCTCTGCCCACCTTTGCATTACAAGCCCTGGCACACGCAGTGCAAATCACTAGGGACTTTACTAGTAAGGCAAACATACCAATCATGGCCAACCAATTACCATTACACTTTACACAGGGAACACTTGTACTTTGACACTGATCAGCAGTGGCAAAGTACCCAAAGCATCTAAATTGGCAACTCTATTTTCAGGAAAAGCATTTACGAAACTTTAGTCTAAAAGGCCAAGTCCTACAAAACAAAATTCAGATATCCCAATTCCCTTCTTGATAGAAATCTGAACAGAAATATTGTTTATTGGTGTGCAGAAAGTCAATTCCCTTCCTTTGGGCTATTTTACAAAGTACTTAAAGCAATGGCGTAGCAAGGGGGTGGGGAGGAGGGGGGTGCTCCACGCCCGGTGGCACAAGTTTTGGGGGCAGCGGTCTCCCCCTGCTCTTACCTGCCATCTTGGGTGGCAATCGCCATCCCCCCTCCCGCTCTTCAATTCGGTCGCTGCGGGGTGACAAACATAGGGACTGTCACAGGCTGTCAAAGGTCTAGCTACACCACTGACTTAAAGCAAAATCCCCCGCCTGAGAAATCTGAAAATACACACTTCTTCCCACTTTGGCACCAGGACAGAAGGAGAGAGTAATTATTTATGCTCCCTCTATGTTGCCCGCAAGAAGCAAGATGCTTTGCTATCTTAACCCCGGGCTCTGGTCCCCATTCTTGTGTGGACACAGTTCACAAACAAAGAGGACCAAGAGGTTTGCAGGAAGTGCCATGGGACGGAGAGTGGTGGCTGGATGGTGTTCTGCTTGACCAGGTAGAAATGTGTTCAGCACCAATTTGGCCCTCTATCAGACCATGCCTTCAGAGCAGCCTATAATAGTTTCTTTGTCTCCTACCAGCTCCAGCAATGTCAAATTACAGAGAAATTGTCCGCAGAACAAGTAAGGAAGTCACAGTGGTTAAGGGCACTGAGACATAAGTCTGGTGGGGGACTATAAATGATTTCTAGCGCCTGATCACTGGTAGCCTCGGGTCTGCAGTGTTGGACTTGGAGAGTTCTCCAATCAGGGCTTTCATGGATAATGTGCCATCATCTCATTTCATGGTGATGTTCAAGATGAGTACATGAAGAACATGGTTAAAGCCAGTTCATCTACTTTTGTGTATTGGATTCAGACATAGAAGCCAACTCGTTTTCAAGTAGTTTCAGGCAGGAAAATGGAGAAGAAGCCGAAGGCAGCACAAAGGAGAGGATGTGCCATCACTAACCACATACACAAAAGCAAGGTACAGTAGAACTATGGGGGAGGCAGCAGGAAGGCTTCTGGGATCTTTCTAGGGTTAAATGTATCACAGTAGTGGCTATATTCCTGAGCATTCCATTTTGAGTCGTCATTCACACATAGAAATCCAAAATGGATGGCATGCTATACACAGCCAAGCATGCACGCAGGCTCTACACTCATGCTGCTTCGAACCATCAAAGTGTATGTGTATCTTCCATCCATGTCCCAAATGCACATTTAAAGGGCTACTCTACCCACAGTTCTACAAGGTGTGCCTCTGTGGGCAAGAGTGGAAAGATATTAACACAATGAGATATGTACATTTGAGAGCATATTTCAATGCCCCAGCCTCTCACCAAAGCTTATAGGTTGAGAAAGTATATGCTCAAGATGTGGTGCTAGGAGTAGGATTGTGAATTGGGTGGATACTCAGCTTGGATCTTTCACACAAAACCTTTAATAGGGCTGGTTTGAATCACAACCCGGGAGCAGCAATTAAGATGCATAGGCATGCATCAAGAGTCCTGGGAAAGCAAGTATCTGATTATTACCACAAGTAGCCTTTGAAGGGCCTGGTATATTGATGGCTGAGTCCATTGGTGCATGATCCAATTAGGAATAATTGGAAGGCACTGGGCAACATGCTGTGCCACAATGATAAAACATTGCACGCCTGTCTGCCCAGTGCTCATTACCACAGTGGAACACTGGCCAAAGCTGGAAATGGGATAATGGGAAGGATTGTTTGCACATCAAGGCACACACTATTTCAAGGAAACCTGCACGTTTATTAAGTTTGGCTTAGAGGTGTGTTAACGCCAATAGGTGGCGACTGTTATAGAGAAAACAGAGATTACACGACAGTGACCATGAACATGTGGGTAATGTGTGCTTAATATTTGTCCTCTAGATCAAAAGAACGCAATCAGAGAGGGCTGATCCTCCTAAACAGACTTTACTTAAAGACTGCAGCTGCAGATTTCTAATTACAATAGTGCAAAGTTTTCCCAAGCAAAGTTTCTGGAATTCTACATTTTCCTTGATATTTAGGTTATCGCAGCTGTCAAGTTTGCTAAAGACATCTTGGGGACATTCAGAAAGCTTCCCTGGGAATGAATTCCACCTGTTGCTTACCACTACCTTTGTGGTTTGTAATTCACATTTTATGGCTTTCTATTTGCTGACATTATTAATTTTTGGTTGTCCACTGTGAGTTTCTCCCTCTCAAGGAGCTAAGCCTTTTCACACAAACTGCCCGTGTATTCTTCCACGAGTGGTCCTTTCTGTAAACAAGCCTGTTAATCTTGTTCATATCTTGTCACGTTTGCTGTGCATTCAACAACAGTGGTCAAATATAGGGCTCTGTCTTCCAAGGGAGCTTGGTGTTTACTTTTCTTTCTCTGACTTTAAAGTGAGAGAAGTTATATGACAATCTTCCTGGAAACTGGGGAGAGAAAAGAGTTGTTTTTCTAACACACAACATTTAAACAAACTGTGCAAATATTTCAGAGTGTATCAGAATTAGGAACGCACAAATGAAGCACATTTTTTAGTTAATTCTGAAGTGTGTTAACAAATATTTTAATATGATCAAAACAAATCAATACACTAGGTGATGCCATTTCCACACGTTATCGTTTGTGCACTGTATAGTTTTATTAGTAAAACAGTATGTCTGTGCAAATGTATTGGTAATTTCTATTGAAAATATGTTGTCTGTAACAGTAGTGTGCTACCACGGCATGCATACTCGACTCTACTCTGCACCACTCCATGCCACTCCACTCTACTCTGCACAACTCCACTTTACACCACTCCATGCCACTGCACTCTGCACCACTGCACTGTACTCCACTCTGCATCACTCTACTCTGTTCCACTGCACTCTATGCACCTTCACTCTACGCCTCTCTACTCTACTCTGTACCACTCAATTCTATGCCAAAGTACTCTATGCCCCTCTACTTCACACCACTGCATTCTCTGCCACTGCACGGTACACCACTCCAGTCTAGGGCACACCAATCTACTCTGCACAACTCCACTCTACACCACTCTGCAACACTACACTCTATGCAACTTCACTCCATGCCAATGCACTCTATGCCACGCCAATACATTCTACATCAGTGCACTATACTCTGTTTACACTCTACTCTTTACCAATGCTCTCTCCGCCTCTGCACTGTACACCACTCCAGACTACACAAACTCTAATCTTCTCTGCACAACTGCACTCTACACCACTTAACTCTACACCATTACACTCTACTGTATGCCACTGCACTCTACCCTGCACCACTCCACTCTGCACCACTTCACTCTACTCTGAAACAGTCTAATCCATGCTACTGCACCATACACCACTCTACTCCACTCTGCGTCACTCCAATCTATGCCACTGCACTCTACGCTGCTCTACTCTAAACCACTGAACTCTACACCACTGCACTCTACTCCAATGCACTTTACATCAGTGCACTCTATGCCACTCTACTCTATGCCACTGCAGTCTACACCAATGCTCTCGGCGCTATTATACACCACTGCACTCTACAACACTCTACTCTGCAACACTGCACTCTCTGCCACTAAACTCCATGCCACTCTACTCTGAACTACTGCACTCTATGCCAATGCACTCTATGCCACTCTACTCTGCGTCACTGCACTCTACACCACTGCACTTTCCATCACTCCACTCTACGCCAGTAAACTCTACTCCACTCCACTTTGCACAACTCTATTCCACTATATTCTCTGCCACTCTACTCTACTCTGCACCACTGCAATCTACGCCACTGTACTCTACACCACTACACTCTATGCCACTGTGCTCTGCATTACTTCACACTGCACCACTGCACTCTACTATGCACCACTCTAATCTATGCAACTGCATTCTACAATGCTGGATTGTACACTGCTGAATTCTATGGCGCTGCACTCTACGCCACTGCACTCTACGCCACTACACTCTGCCACACTCTATGCCAATGCAATCTACAACTGTTCACCCTAATCTTCTCTACTCCATGCCAATGCACCCTACACCACCGCACTCTACACTACTGACTCTATGCCACTGGACTCTATTCTGCACCACTATACTCAACGCCACTGCACTCTATGCCACTCTACTCAAAACCACTCTATTCTATGCCAATGCACTCTATGCCAATGTACTCTGCGCAATGCACTCTACCCCGCTGCACTGTACTTTACTCTACTCTGCGACACTGAACACTACGCCACTGAACTCTACATCACTCTACTCTGAACTACTGCATTCTATGCCAATGCACTCTTTGCTACTCTACTCTGCATCACTCCACTCTAGGGTACTCTACTCTGTATCACTCCACGCTACTCCACTGCCCTTTGCAGTACTCCACCTATGCCAGTGCACTCTACAGCAATATATTCTACTCTACAACACTCTATGCCACTGCATTCTGTGCCACCCTTCTCTGCTCTGCACCACTGCACTCTACATCAGTCTACTCTACGCCCCTCTACTCTGCACCGCTCCACTTTGCATCACTGCACTCTATGCCACTGCACTCTACTATGCAACACTCAAATATACACCACTGCATTCTACCATCCTGCATTGTATGCTGCTGAATTCTATATCTCTGTACTCTACACCACTATACCCTACAGCATTCTCTGCCAATGCCCTAAATACCAGTCCACTCTACTGTATGCCACTACACTATTCACCACTCTATGACTATCCACGTCATTCTCCTCCACACCACTAACTATATTTAGCCATGCTGAACCGCAACCACGCTGGAGTACAACATAGCTAAAACACATTGGCAAAGCCAGGAGCTCTTGCATAGGCAAGACTGATTGGGTTTGCCAATGCTTGTTTATAACAGCAGTTGCTGATTAACTTATAGTTATAATATTGTTCGAAAAATAATTTACCAGTTTGTTGCAGAATTGAATCATTATTAACACATTTGTAAAACTGTTGGCAGATGCTGAGACGGAGGTTTTGATTAGGAAAATGTTAGTTATTATCTTTTTTAAAATATAAATGCTGTCCTTCCTAACTTTTCTTTTAGACCCCCATACTTGCAGGTAAGTACAAAGATAAAATCACAAAGGCAAGCATGTGCAAATGCATGCATAAGCACACATATGCCGACTAACGCAAACATTATAATCGCAGCTCACACAGTGCCTCGCGTGTGCTCAACATACACCAGTGAGCCTTTCTTTTTGTCTTGTTTGTTTTCATATCATTTTACCCAGCTCATAGATCTCAGTGGGGTTCCAAGCCCTTGTGCAGGTTTATTGCTTATTTTCGCATCTCAGTCAACCACGTGTGTGCAGCCAGAGAAAGGAGCAGTGCATCGTGCGGACATTTCTGTGAGAACCAACCTAGTAAGAAGTTTATGTTACAGCCGCGTGTGCTTTGTGTGTGAGAGAAGCTTGCAATTCTGCTGCTTGTGCTGCAAATGAGCTATAGCTTATACTACTGCTGCGTGTGCTTTGTGTGTGAGAGAAGCTTGCAATTCTGCTGCTTGCGCCACAAATGAGCTATAGCTTACGCTACAGCCGTGTGTGCTTTTGTGTGAGAGAAGCTTGCAATTCTGCTGCTTGTGCTGCAAATGAGCTATAGCTTATGCTACTGCCGCGTGTGCTTTGTGTGTGAGAGAAGCTTGCAATTCTGCTGCCTGTGCTGCAAATGAGCTATAGCTTATGCTACTGCCGTGTGTGAGAGAAGCTTGCACTTCTGCTGCCTCTGCTGCAAATGAGCTATAGCTTATGCTACTGCTGCGTGTGCATTGTGTGTGAGAGAAGCTTGCACTTCGGCTACCTGTGCTGTAAATGAGGGTTGTGTGGCTGAATTCTTCTGTCACCCAATTCAAGGTCAAATACAAGTGCATTCTCTTTCTCTTATCTGAGTCTGACAGAAGTAATCAAAATAATCTCTTCTGTGGTCTAATAAAGGGAAAATTAATTGAAGCAATACCATTCTCTAATTAAATACAGGATCGGTTTATATGATACATTCCTCTAGTCTAACACCCATTCATCCAATATATGGTAAGATACCTTAATTCATGAAAGGATGTAGCAATTAGATCTATAATGTGAGATAACTCTCGGAAAAGTAATCAGACTGGCCACCTTTTTCAGCCTAATAAAGAAAGCAATCCAATATCTTCTGTATTCTCACAGTACCAGCTATTCTTACTGTAGTCAGAGCAGTGATTAATTTGTAAATCTTGTTACCAGCACTGCCGAATGAAGGGTTGACATTTAATTTATCTACCACCAGACACTCCATGGCAAAGTAGAAAAGTCTCAGGAAAAAAAATAAGTTTTTGCTTTTGCTCTAATCCGTTTATCAAAACAACTTTGTGTGTGAATACAAGTATGTCTACTGTCACCACTTTAAAAAATAGAATATTCAAAACCGCGCTGGCTGACAAACACACAGTGACACCACCCTTTGAATGTGCAGAACTCTCTTTCAAGGGGTCCTTCGGTGTAGAGAAAAACAATTGCTCTCTTTACCAGCCCTGTGTCTCTAATGGTCACCAAAAATAAGCACTCCAAAAAATACAAACGAGGCCCGGTACTGGAGGAGACAGAAAGATCCAGCTCAGCACCCAGCAACATAGTGCCTAAAAGGCTGTCCCAGGCAGCGAGACGCACGCTATTACAGTCACCTCTGAACACCGTGGATGTGGCAGTCATCTTTGAAAAATTATCAGCACTGCCGCTGCGGGCATGAAAGAAACCTAATGCATTGGACCTGTAAAATAAGTGTCGGTGCTGAGCACTGGAAACCACTGGCACAAATTAAGCACTGATTCAGAGTAAGCAGCCACAGTCAACTAGGGGTGGGTAGAATTTGCACAGTTGCGCTACGCAAAGCTCTGCAAAACGGTAAAAAATCTCCGCGAGCACGCAGAGTTCCGCGAACACGCGGAATCGCTTGTTCCGCCCGTTCGCAATGCTTTTTTCCTGTTCGCGAATGCTGTTTGCGTGCTCGGGGGGAAATATCTCGCGAATACACATTTTGAAAGCACAAACAAGCAAAAAATCTGCGAAGCCGCGGATCGTGGAATTTTTGGCAATTCCTCGTTCTCTGCGGAACGCGAAATTAAGCAAATTCCACGAGCGGAATGGAATTTACCGCCCAGGCCTACAGTCAACAGCGAGATGAAATAATCAGAAAAATACTCTACATTGTAATGTATGGTAAAGAATTGAGAGCATTGCCTTTTATTCTAACGCAGGATTAAGAAATCAAGTAAACTCAAATAATCTGATAAAGCGTATAGCAGCTGGGTAATGTAATGTGTAATTTAATGCAGGTTCTACTAATTGGATCAAAACATCTATCAACCAATACAGAAAAATGCAACTAAAAATATCATGCAGGATAAAGAAATCGAAATATTTTTGTAGGTACAATCAAGGGTAAAATGATCTAATTATTCTTCTACATGTAATTACATGCAAGAAAATCAATAAAACATCATTCAAATAATGAAATATTTACAGTAACTCCAAATGGTAATGGAATATAGTATAAAGTAATGCAATATATTCTATAATCTAATGCATATTTAAGTCACCAGAGTTTGCATCTTTAATTTGGAGCAGGATAAAGTCATTAAACTAATATAATTATTTCTTCCAATTAGCACAATTGCTCTGTGTGATCTAGTACAAAGGAATATAATTAAAGTAATCTGCTGATATGAAGAAATGTTTACTATGATAGTGACCAAGGGCTCAGCCCTAGGTTGTTTATGGGTTGGACTGAATATGACACCGTGTAAATTACATTATTATGTATTGTAATTGCTATAATGGCCTGGCACTTCATAACTGCAATTCATATTGTTGAAAGTTGAAATGAAACAAGGCTCCAATTCAGGTAAGTCCAAGACTCTTTGTTCTGACCATTCGCTCTCTCCTATTACCACAACAGAACATCCAACATTCCAAGTTGAACTCCCATGGGTTATACCATTAGCTAGAAGGGGAAGGGGTGGTGGAACATACCATTAACAGAGAAATACTCTATACTAAGATTACAACACATCTCCCCATGTAGGGAATATAACAGAGTCAATTATTTCCCAAAGTGTTCACAACTCTATCCTTACTCCATGTTTGTCCATTTTCCAACCGGACTACATTTCTACCTGCTTTGTCCACCCGTAGGGGAACACCATACTTGCTCGACCCTGGTTGCACATGACCAGGTTTTTTGACCAACACTGGAGAGCCCATTTCAAACTCCACATCTTTTGCACCATGTTTATCATCATACCACAACTTGTATTTCTGTTGGTGTCTCTCAACTCTCTCTTTACTTTGGCTTACATCAGGTAAAACACTCTTCCCCCCACCCAACCCTCTTGGGTTAATTTTTGTACTGGGTTCCCTCCCTCTGAGAAACACAAAAGGGGATACTCCAGTAACCGCATTGGGAGTGGTGTGATAAGCCCATATGGATTCCCTTAGTGAGTCCTCAACATTGAATTCATTTATGATGGCTAGCTGTATGTGTTCCTTCACCAAGCGCTTCCAGGGGAGGGGGTGGTGGAACATACCATTAACAGAGCAATACTCTATACTAAGATTACAACACATATGTATTTGCCCAGAACGTGATGACATCTATTACAATTATAGGATGCATACCTGGAAGATTGCCTAGGGCAAAGGCTGTGAAGTGCTTGCGTAACTGTCTTTATGATTAAATGCTAATAAAAATATGTTTTTAAAAAAAGTAATTGTTGTAAAACAGGGAAAAGTAATCAGAGTACTCTTTTGAAGCCTAATATGGGTAAAGCAATGCAAGTAACATTTTGCACTGGAATAAAAGCAGCTGGCCACGTTCTCTAGTTTATTACTAATACCAGTGATGTTATCTGATGCAAGGAGAAATGATGGTAGTCTATTGTTGTATTTTCATATCAAGGTAAAGTTAAAATAGAAGTTTTCTATATTCTAATGCGGGGTAAAGTAATTAGAATAATCTCTGTCTGTGATCTAGTGAAGGATTGCACCATCAGGACCCCAGGACCACATCTTCCCATGAACCAAAGCCCAATAAAGCAGTCAAATTAATCTTCTGTTATCTAGCAAGGGGCACTCATTGCAGTAATCTCTTTCTGCAATCAATTACAGTGCACTGTAATCAGAGTAATTTAATTTAATCTCATGAAGGGAAAGTTAACAGGAGAAACGTGATTCTGTAATCTAATACAGTGAAAACTAATCGGACAAATCATGCTGTACATCGCATCGCAAGGTAAAGAAATCAAAATAATCGCCTGTAAATCAGCGATGGATAAATAATCTAATTAACCCTGCGAATTTAAACGAGGGTCATCCAAACAAAATAATTTAATTTTCAAATTGAACTCAAGGCAAGGCAACCGGAGTGGTTTACTTTAATTTATTGTGGAATAACATAATTGAAGGGATCTCCTTTTCCAGCCTGATACAATGTAAATAAATCAGTGGAAACTCTGGGACTGATTCACAAAGGGCCTCCGCACTCGTGGTGAAGATCCCGCAGCCATGGCGGGGGAGCGCTTGTGGGTGCGGCGGTCGCTTGTGGCGAGCGCCCAGCATTCGGTAACTGCAGTATGCAGGTCTCACCATGACAGGGGGGCGTCTGCCATGAGCGCGGAGCCCTTTTTGGATCAGGCCCAGAGTCTGAAATTTAATATATGCTGAATTAATATGTATTAATCCTTGGGGTTGCCTTCAGTATTCTTATGGTGAGTCCCGCTGCTCCCTGTACATGTTGTACCTTTGTCTTGTATGGCAGAATTACGTGCTGTGGTTGATGTATTTCTGTGTTTATATATGTATGCAAGTGTGTGTCTGTGTGACAGCAACTTCCGCTTCCGCTGATGTACTGTACCTATTGCATATTTGAGGGGGGCTTGCTTTCATGTATTGGTTTTTGATCATGAAAACATGGACTAGACCAAAAAGTATTTTGGTAGTCTGAGGGCAAAGTGGGATTACTGGGCTCAAAATGTAATAAGGCGAGCCTTTTATTGCTTCTGTCCTGGAGCTCAGCTTTGTAATACAGTTGAATCCAAACCTGAGCATCAAAAATGCCCCTGTAGCACTTCACACTCAGTGCTGCGAAGGCGAGGAGTCCAAGGCTTTCTAGGGCAGTTAGTGTGAAGTGGAGACTCGAAACTCAGTCAAGCAAATGACATTAGCTAATAAATCATTGTCGTGCCAATGCTTGTACCAGACCCACCAGGAGATTGCGGCATGGATTTGCAAATTTTGCAGCGCAAAAATAGATATTTTGCAGCACAACAACTGAAATTTTGCCGCATTATTTCGGCACATTTTGTGCTTATTTGCATCACAAAATCTCGGTTTTTCTCCCACTTTTTCCTGGCTGCCTGCTGCCCTTATTTCCTCCTCGACAATGGACTTGTCCCCCTCTCCACCACCTCTACACTTCTTTGTTGAGCCAAACAACAACACAATGGGGCATTTGAAGATCAGGTTAGACGTCCTTCACATGTAACATGGGCTTCAATTTGAATTCCATGGAGTATATTATCAAGCCCATTATCACCGTTTTAGCGGAAGTTTTCTGCAGCTAAAGCAGCGATAATTTTATCGCCTGGCTTGATAATATGCCCCAATAAACTTTGTGGAAAAACGTCATTTTATTGTTTACAATACTAAGTATTAGGGAGTTTCTTCAGTGTGTTGGTCATGATTTTTGTAAACTTTTCTGCTTACTTGAAAATTGTACTATCTAACCATTGCTAACTGCTAACCCCAAATTTTAGACTGCACATTCTCCTGAATGACAGTAGCATGTGGATCATCAGTTTTCCAGCACATAAATAGACATCAAGGGGCAGGTTTATGAGGGACTTGCGCCCCTTTTACGCCACCGTTGCGTCACTTTTGTGACGCAGCGGGGGCATAAACCCTGCGCCACGTTGCGCCCCATTTACATCGTGACGCATCTATGGAGATGCGTCACGGTGTAAAGCCCTGCGCCACGTGAAACCTGCATCAGGTTTCACGTGGGCGTTTTGACACAGGGGGGGCGTTCCGTCGCAGGAACGCCCCTGAAAAGTGACTCAGTGAAATCTATAAGATTTCACTGAGTCACTTTCCCAACGCTGATGTGTCAAAACCCTGCGCCTGCTTGAAGCAGGCGTAAGGCTTGACGCACCATGTTAGGTATGGGGTAGGTTGGAACAGTGCTGAAGTTGCGTCGCGCTTGCGACACAACTTCAGCACTGCGCCAACCTTACGCCGGCAGATACGTCACGCATCTGCTTGTCCTTGCGCCACGATGCACCGCATTGTAAATGCGGCGCATCTGCGGGGGTGCAAGGGCAAACTTGCGTGGCGCATCTTCCCTGGCACATCCATGCTGATTTGCAGGGATGCGCCAGGGAACATATATCTGCCCCCAAGTATATACATTTTTTTCTTGATTTGCCAATTGTACGTGTCCGAATGTGCTGCCCCCACGTCATCACTTGCACAAGATCCCAGTGTGCGTCATCGCTCGGACAGTTGCTTGCTTCCTTGAATATTAATAAGCGAAGCCGCTCAGTGAGATTCTGCCAAGCAGCACTGCAAGATTCCACAAGGCACTTCAGCGAATTTCAACGAAAAGCAGGCCACCAGTCAGCCAATGGTATACTTCCAGAAGAAAATGAATGCCATCAGGAAGCATGTGACCCACAAGACAGCCAGTGTCTAGAATCCCTATTGGCAAAACACTTCCACCAGTGCGCACACAATATTCACCAGGCTGACAGTATCCCCAGAAAACCTGGAGGATGGGCCAGAAATCAAGCAGATGCCTCGAGTCAGCCTACTGGGACCCTTCAGGCAGCAGAAGTCACCCTGTAGCACAGCCCATAAGGCCAGATGTACAAAGCATTTTACCGGTCGCAAAAGGCCTATCGGGCTATAAGCGACCAGCAAAAAGCATTTTGCCACGTACAAAAGGCAAAATGCAACTAGGTAACTTGTTACCAAATTGCATTTTGCTTTTACGAATCGGTATTAGGAAGGGGCGTGTTTAGGGCATCCATCCCTTCCTAATACCGAATATAATTTGTATATATGAATGTTTTGAGACCAGAATGCGGTCACAAAACATTCATAATTTACCAACTCCGTAGAGGAGGCAGGTACCCATTCGCAATCGGGATGGGCTCCCAAGGGACACCTTCCCCTTTGTGAATCTGGGTGAAAAATGTTTTTATCTTTATTTTTATAATGCAGCCCATTTTCCCTTAAGGAAAATGGGCTGCATTACAAAAAATAAATATTGCTTTATTTAAAAAGCAATCACAGACATGGTGGTCTGCTGTCCCCAGCAGGCCACCATCCCTGTGATTGTAGCCATTCCCAATGGTTTGCAAATTGCGACTCTCAGCAACATTTGACAATGTCAACCATGGGATGCTGCTAGATGAACTCCGAGTGCCATATTACACTAAATGCCGTAAGGGGGGTAAGAGGTGCATTTGCCCGCTTTCTGCACCCCGCAGGCACTTTGCTATTACAGAATGGGCTTCACACACTTGCACGTCCCTTTTGTAATACATATCACACCGGGTACGCTGGCACAATCTCGTTGGGGCATGCTCTCACATGCTTGAGGAGCAGGGTCAAGAGTGATTTGCATATGGCTGGGTCCAACCTGGGATGGCATGGTGAGCAAAAGGAAACAATACATTAAACCCAGATCTGTGACTGGGGGTGAATATTCGATTTGTTCAGCATTCCATCCATCATTGGTTCTTTTTGCTTTTGTCGCCCTAAGTAGGAAGGGTATGAATAGACGTGAATCCAGTGCCTACAGTGCCTCAGGATTCAAGCTAGCCTGACTGATGAGGGGTGATATCTTCACATCAGTCCCAGGATGCTTGTTTCTGGTCCAGGGAGGACCTGGCCTGGCAGTTCAGGCTGGACAATTCCCATGGGGAGCCGGGTCAAGACTGATTTTCATTTGGCGTTGTCCAAACTGGGGTGGCATGTTGAGCAAAAAAACAATGGATTAATCCCAAATCTGTGACTGGGGGTGAATGTTTGACTT